>NC_142025.1:134911521-135552146 GCF_049901735.1 Notechis scutatus | reverse complement strand
TTCCTGAACTCTATACCATTTTAGGGATGAGTAATAGTCTCCTAACGCATCCAGTAGTTATTGGTTTTGGTTCAGAAAACTTGCTGGATCAATTTTAAAATATACTAACTTACTGCAAATCACAGTTCAGTTTGTGATTGAGAAATGGCTTTACTGGAAGTCTTGGACTTATGACCACAAATGGGATTCCATTGCTAAGTAAGGCAATTAAATTACATTGCTAAGCCAGGCCTTTAATGTTGTTCTGAATGTTATGCCCTTTTTCACCATGGTGAAATGAATCACTGCAGTCATTAAGTGAATCACTGCAGTTGTAAGTGAATCCAGCTTCTCCCACTGACTTTGGTCATGGGAATCTGGCTGGGAAGGTCACAAATGATGATCACATGACAATGGGACAGTGCAAGCATCTTAAATATGTTGGTTGACAAGCACCCAATTTGATCACTGAGATGCTGCAATGACCGTAAGTGATAGGGCTGGTCATAAGTCAATTTTTTCATCGCCATTGTAACTTCGTAGGGTCACCAAAAATGGTTGTAAACCGAAGACTACCTAGATTACAATCTGACCCATGCTTGAGATTGAGACAATTTGCCATGACCACATATTCATAATGGAAGGATAGAGAGTGATAGCTCCATCCTTTCGATTTCCGTATTAATTACAGTGGTACCTTGGTACTCATCTGCTTTGAAACTCATCAAATTTGATATTCAACGCATTTTGATACAAAAAAATGTTGTCCCAGTATTTATCATTTATTGGGTACTCAATGTAAAAGCCAGAACTTGTCGCTGGTGGCTGCTTTGTGACTCACTACATTATTCCTTATAGGAAAAATTTGTTTGGTACTTGTTCTTGGTGCTCACTGTACCACCAGGAACCAATTAATGATGCGTACTGAGGTAACACTATATAAGGAAATGAAGGTGCTACCTGTTATTAGCAAAGAAAGTCAAGCAACCTAACCAAAGAGGCACACAGTGACCCGCATTTCTCTGCTATCCCACTTGGTAAGGAGCTATTTTTATTTAGAAACATGACAAAATATGTTTTGTTTTTTTAAAAAAAGAATACAGGTAAATATTTGGGTGGGTGAAGGAATGCTCAGTAATACAAACAATTGTTATAACGATCACCTCCCTCGCTATCATCTACATAAGACTGGAACAATTTTTATAAATTGCCTGCAAAAAGTACATTTGCAACTACCTGTAGCTGCTCCAAAACAGAATAGTAATGATGTACAAGGGATGAGTCCACCTGAGACACAAACTGCAAGAATGAGATGCGTTCTTTATGATTAGAAGAGTGAAACTCCTGAGAAAGGAAAAAAGGGACCCGATTAAAGCTCTAAACGGCCATAAGCAGCAGTCCTTTTATTGAGACGTTCCTTGGGTAGTACCAAAATAAATACAACTGTTTACTCAGTTCTGCTGCATTGTCATCTCTCTAGCAGTCAGTTAGTGGCCTATCTATCCTCTTGCTGCAGCACTATGATCCTTACAGTTTTCCATTTATTTCAAGCAACTTCTCTTTCATTTAGCTTAAAATTGGTTTGATATAAATGTTTTTGAATATAATCTGCAATAATACTCAGAGTAGGAATTTTGCAGTCATAGCTACTGGGAAATTCCTCTTTTCCTAATTCAAAACAAGTCTATAACAGTAAGCAGCCTAAATTCTTCAATAGGTAGGCCTGAATCTTCACTGAGATATGGGCATCTTCTTAGAATTCAGCCTCCATAGATCAATTTTTGGATAACAGGTCTGCTAACGAACATTTTTAGTAATCAATGTAACTTGGAATATTTGTGTACAATGCCAGATTGTGAATTTCTATCTATTAGAGAAGGAACCGCTGTTCAATAACAGAATGCATGCTTTGCATGTAGAAAGTCCCATTTTAAAAATCCAATTAAAAGGGATACAAAGTAGTAAATATTTTGATATTCTTGAAATTATAACAATTTAGGATAGATATATAATCAGACTTGACATAAAATATATGGCTTTAGAAAGTTGTCTTAACAGACAATAGCAACATGCATCTCAAACATCTTTATAACAATACAGTCACTGACTTACAACAATTCATTTAGTGACTGTCTGAACTTACAATGGCACTGAAAAAAAGATTTTCACACTTACAACCATTGCAGCATCCCCATGGTCATATAATCAAGATTCAGATGTTTGGCAACTGACTAATATTTATGATGATTGCAGAATCCCCAGGTCATGTGATCGCAACCTTCTGACAAGCAAAGTCAGTGAGGAAGTCACATTCACTTAACAACCATGTTACTAACCTAACAAGTAATAGGGTAAGTGCAGTAATTCACTTAACAAGTGTTGTAAAATGGGGCAAAATTCACTTAACAAATATCTCACATAAATTTTGGGCTCAATTGTGGTTTTAAGTCGAAGACTACCTGTAATAAAATTTATATTTTCAGATTTCCAATCCATACTTTTTATGTTTCTTCACTTTTTTATCCATGACTATAGTAGTAGAAGCGGCCACTTTGGCAGTAAAGAACTCCTGGACAAGAAAAAAATGTCCTGATTTCATACATCATTACTAAGGTGGGTAAATTTATATGGCTGGATCATTATCCTTAATTTGTCCTTATGGGAACATAAGAATTATAATTTAGCACTAATTCAGGTCTACAGTGCAAAGGGCTTATACATTGTGTAACCTCTATCTGCCTAGTAGTAAAGTTCAAAAGAATTCACTTCATATTCTCCAGATCACTGTTGTCCAAACTACTCCAGATCTTAGAGATCAACTTTTTATAATCTGTGCTCAGTATCTGGACTGCTTCTGTCTGGTAAAGGCCATTCTACCTTTCTAGAGTGAGTCTCTTTAATAAGAGCCTTCCAATTTAAATGAGAATGGTGTATTTTCAGTTTTAATCACAAAAGATCCTATTTATCAAATGATCAAAGCAAACATTGGCTTCCAGGATAACATTATGGTGTTGTCCTTCCTCAACCATTAAGGAATTTAGATAGCTACCAATTGTAACTAGAATTCCTCTTTCATTCCCTTTTATATCCTTTTCTCCTTCCTACAAAAGCTTATAATTTGTCACCCTTTCATTTTTTTTATGCCATGCCACTCAGCATGTATAGGATAACTGCCTTCTCCTCCTCTCCACATGCTATGTTTTCCCCTTATTTCTTTACTTTTGTTTAGCAAAATGTAAACCACTGTTTCCTTTCCTCTACTCTTCAATTTCTACAAGAACAGCAATTTATTTCAAGAAGTGTTTTCATCTCTTCAGAGTGTTCTCTTCCGAAGGTTCATCCCATTTGACCCATTTCATCACCATCAGGACAAGTTTTTAAAGATTGGCTTAATTCATATTCCACATTTTCATGAGGCAGACCTTACTTAACAGGCAAAGGGATCTAGATGCCTTCAGAACTCTGGGATGAAGGAAAATTAGGTTCTGAAATCAAGATTGCAGAAAATTTGCTAAAAGAAAACATCTGGTATACTAAAGCAAGCATTGACTGGACCAAGAGAAACTATATTTTGCAATCCGAATGCATCATGCACATCAAGTAAACCAGTATAAACATATTACTGTATAACGCTTTACACTATTACTGTTTGAGTTGTCTACGAGAAGGGGTGACACATTTTGCTTGCTTCTATATTTCACCAAGCACTATCCTCATGTTCTAAAAATTGTTTATGCTGTTTTGAAGCACTGAAACATTGTGAAAGCCGAGAGGGATGATTGTGAATTTGGTGCAATGCATTTAAGGGATGTCATAATTGACACAGAAGCCTATTTTTACCTTTACCAGGGCTTCAACCAGTTGGCTCTTGGAAAACGGGATGTATTTCTCCTGATAATCCACTGCCCAGTTCTGTGGTTCTGTTGGCTTCCGCATCCTCCGATATTTCACCATCGTGGCAGCAAGGGAGGCCTTACCACGCAAAGACAACCCTATAATCTTGTTCCCCAGGGCTAACCGGGTTATGCTCAGCATTCTGGGAGAGTCCAAAGCTTAACAGTTAAAAAATGGCAGCAAAGGTATATCCATGTTCCTTGGCTAAGTTTCCTCACACTGACATTATTTTGCAACCACACTGCTTGAAAAGCTGTAGCAGGCACCTTTTTGAAGCAGCCAATGTAAGAAAGCTTTGAGAAATCAAGTAGAGCAAATCTATCTTTTTGATAAGCTGCAGGCAAAGAAGACTCAGTTAACATAGAGGTACCGTGCACAAATGAGAAGGTACTTTCCCCGCTACCTCCACCCACAATTGCATGTGGAAGCAAGCTCACAACCAGGACAGAACCACAGGGGTTAAAAGTCACTGATCAAAATCATCAGGCTATCCAAACTGTTGAAATTAAAACCCGCTCACTCACCCCAATTTACAAACCAATGAGGTTATTTTTTTCTCCCTCTTCTCACACACACACACCCCTCAAACCCTTTTAACTACAAGATCCAATTCGGACCAAAAAAAAGTCCACTATTCGAGCAGCGAGCTCTGACCTTTAAAAAGAAGCCTGACATTGAATTTGGCGGCACATGCGCACAATGTTTCTTTCTCTCTTCCGCCCGCAATTCTAATCTTTAAGCTATTCCCGGAGAACCTCACATTGCGTCGTGCGCTTGCGCAATGGCTTTTGTCGATTGTTGCGAATTAAGTTGGGCCCATAAAGTAGAGATAGAAAATTTAAAACAGCTACCCTCAATCGTAAAGCTTATTTGCCCATCATCTCTGTTCTGATTCAGTCTCTGCAAAATACCGCCAAGGCTCACTATGGAGCCATTCTGTATCATTTGTCTTTTACTCAATGAGAACTACTGAACACGTTTCGAGTTAAGAGAAGTTGAATTTGTTGCTCTGTACGATTTTCCTTTCCTGTCTCTATGGCCAAACCACGGGGCGCTTGCAACAATCAAAAGAATTCCACAGTATCGGAAAATTCCAATCTGTTCGGTTTTAGCATGATGCGCATGCGCTCAGCACATTATTCGCACCGGCGAAATAAGACTGCAGTTCCTCCTCAGCCCACGCGGGGTTCTTTAGAATCCTCTCAGGCGTCTTTCTAACTCCCACCCCCAACAGTCATTTCCAACTGCCCTGTTGAACGCTCCAGCGTTCGTAAAGAGATACTGGCAGCTCTCCCGACCATTCAGGCTTCGAGTTCTCTCAAGCGGTTTCCCCCTCCCTTCCATGGGCACGTGATGAGATCGAAAAGGCGGGAAAAACTTCATTTCCTTCACTTTCCCCAAGGGGTAAGTGAGGAGAGAGGATGTTTCCGAAATGTTCCTGGATGATCAGGAAAATGTAAAGCGCTGAGTCCTTAATTTCTGAGTCGGCTTTAACGTGCAGTCCCTTACAATGTTTCATTTGAGCTTCTTAGCTTTCTCCCATCTGCCATTTTCAGGATGTATTGGACGTCCATATTCATATGTAGATACGGTAGTAAAGTAGGGATTGAAGCCAACTTCTGGCTGAGGAAAGGAGACTAAGTTAAAAATAAGGGACACAGATTGGGTTCTTTGTTACAATATTTTCTCCAAGACAGAATATATATAGCCGTAGTTAAATATTGAGGAACACAAAACAATGTAATCACGGACCAACTTATTTTAATATATTTAATTGCATTTTAAATGGATCTTTCTCAAGAAACCAGAGGCTATACGCCTTTCCTTTTCCCTCATTTTATTCTAACAGCAAGAAACTGCCTAGTTTAAAATTACCCAGTAAGTGGCTGAGCAGAGGTTTCAGTACAGATGCTCTGTGCTAACACTAGCCATTATTTTTCAATAGTTCTCAAGTAGGAAAAGAAATCAAAGAAATGTGTTTAGAGCTGCAATTACACATGAAATTTAATAGATCAATTTCTTATTTGCTATAGAGAAATAAATCTGTACAACAACCAAATAGGGAAGTTTATTCTTTTGAAGGGAATAATTCAACAAATTTGAATAGTAAAACTTTTTTGCATATTTTTTTTCAGATAAAACTAATCAGATTTGCAATATTTACCATGAAATTAGATTCTGAGAACAAAATGAAAAGGCATACTGAGTAGTTTTTGTGCTCCATCATGGGTGCTAACTGATGCTAGTCCTCATTTTTACTAAAATTTAAATATGAACTGGAAAATGATATTTAACTATACACTAAAATAATGCATGAATTCATCATAATTGAGGCTCTAGAGCATATCTTGGAGTGATGGTAACAAGTATGTTACTGCCTAAATAGAATTATATTGTTAAACTCAAATATTAGAAGTATGGCTATTACTCATTAAAAGCTGCTAGTTCAGTTTTGTGCAACTAGATGAATATTTCTTGAATAAAACTCATCTTAAAAGATAATGGAAAATTCTATACATTGCTTCTAAATATTTCATAATCACAGTTTTGAACTTTCATATGCCTGGAAGATAGATTAGACTTTTTGAGCTGTGCTAAGGCAAGAAGAGAACTCTGAAAAAACAATATATTCTTTTTTTAAAAACTTTCAGTGTTGGTAGATAGAATCTTAGCAATATTTGTATTATATTCTTAAAATCCAGATAATGTTTCTCAGCTTCAATTTACAGCAACCTTCCAGATTCAGTTTTGTTCTAATGACAAAAAGACAACTACAGGATGAGAAAAATGACTTCAATCTTGCGGGACCTTTCAGACCATGACATGGTGCACTTCTTCATACAACCTCAGATTGTTGCTAGAACACTAGCAGGGGTGAGAAAATAACAGTACTAACTAAATGGTGGCTTCTGCTATATTTGGGGTCACATATAGTCTCTGGTGCAGTTTTAACTTCAGAATAGTGTTCTAACATAATTGGGAATTAAAAAGAGGCTATGACAACACATATTATTAGGATAGGTTGTATTATATCAGCAATAGCCATAATATTTTTATTTTCAAATATAATCAGTCCTTTGCTTTATAAAAAAGTAGATAACCTGTGACCCATTGGGTCATTACAGAGCTATTTCCTGACTAAAACAAGAAACAGAATGGCCATGGGTGGGCAAAAAAGCAGTGAGAGTGAGAGAAATTTCTGACTTCCTGCCAACTTTTTCATTGACTTCCCTTGTTGGAAGCTGACCTGCCTGCCTTCTAGTTTGGGTCCTCATTTCCTCATAGACCAAATTCTATCTGAATAATAATCCCATATGTCTAACTATACTATTTTCACTTAGTGTAATCATTTTATATACAAATGTGACTACCTCACCTCACCCAGTACTTGTAAAAAGGTTTGTTATTTGGGTTTTTAACTAAGATCCAACTATTATGTTCAAAGCCACAAATAATTTGAATAAGATTAATGTCTGACGAAATCTCTTATAGGGAATTTTTAAAGTGCAAAATGCCAACAAAATTCATATCAAATCTATGGAGATCTTCAAGACTTGGCCTTGGCATATATGCCAAAGGCATGTAAGGTGCATGCAGTCAGTCTATTCTGTGACATGAGTATGATTCAGCACTGGCTCAAGTCTCCAAATTTCCTGAGTTATCCACACAGCTTTTTCTTGAGCTGCTTGTCCTGATGAGATAATCATGTGCCCCCCTTTCCATACAAAATTCAGGTGAATAGCATCTTGGTGGACTACTTGGAAAATTATTTTCCACCATTGTTTTTCTTCCTTGTTTCAGCTGTGCTATAGACAGTATATATGGGCAGAGGTAAAACTCTAACCCTCATTTATGTTGGTTGTAGAAGAGGTGAATGATCAGGTTGATTTTTCTCTTTGCCTCAATGCAGATTCAAAAGAATGATACTTGGATCAGTTAGAAGTGTTGATTGCAAAATTGTATTTTATGGAACACACATAGTATTCAAACATTTGTATTTAACATTTCCATTTCTTTCTCTTGCTCAGGTGTTCTCTCTGGTCATATTTGCCTCCTTGGTGACTGAAGGATATCAAAACTTGACAACCTCTTCTCAGCTACATTGTATTTTTAATGATAATGGGGCAGCCTGCTGCTATGGCATCACAGTCGGCGTACTTTCTTTTCTCCAGTGTTTCCTCTTTTTGGGCTGTGATGTCTATGATACTTGCATTACTAATCACAAGTTCAAGTATGCTATTCTTATATTGGATGTTACTTTCTCTAGTAAGTAATTTTTTGTTATTTGAAAATAATCATAGAGTTAAATTTCAATATTTAACAATAATTAGGAGATAGCTGATGCCCGAGAACCCCAATATTCTAAATATTTTACTTTATAATATATCAAAATTGTCCTCATATTTTCTCATTCCTATATCGTCCCCGCAGATAGCAAGACATTATAATCATGGTGTCTCCCAACCACCTCTCCCCATTGAAATCACAAGTTCTATCAAAATGAAAATGTCAGCCTTATATTTTACATTCCAATTGCTGTTAGATTTGATCTACATTTGATTACACTGTTGCTGATCTTCCAAATGAATCTATCCAGTTAAAATTGTTTCAGAGGATCTTCTTTGGGTTCCTTTATTATTTGTATTGACAAAGAAAATGGGCACATTTCTAGGCTTTATACCTTTGTACCTTGTTTCCAGGGAAGACAAGTTCTCTTCCATGGAGATCTTCTATTAAAATTTTTACTTCAGATCATCTGAGGCCCTCTTTAGTTATTTTATTGCTCTTTGTTGACTTTATTGTTTTTAATATGTCTGATAATTTGCTGTAAGTTTCTTTGAGAAACTGAAGGCAAGATTCTGTTTTCTTAATGAGGAAACAATACAAATTCAACAATTGTGGATGGAAGAGATAGAAACTTTCTGTTCTATTCTGCCGGCTTTGCAGTTTTAGGTCACTTTATTTTTTTTATCTTGTTTTTTGGTCTTTTAGCTATTTCAAACTTTTTTCCTCCAAAAATGTATGACCTTAAGATACTTTATGTTTTGATCTGACTAATGGTGTACACTTATTAATATTTACAAAGGATTAACTACATTATTTAGCTAATAAGACCTAGCTCTCTACAGAAGGCTCTAATGATGGGAAAGGTGGAAGGAAAGAGAAGAGGATGACCAGCAGCAAGCTACTTGGACTCAATCATTAGTGGGTGCACTGATAAAAGACTTGAAAGACCATGTACGGACTGATCACTATGGATAATTTTTTTAATTTGCTAAGAGTCAACAACAACTTGATCACTATACAGTTACTCATTGCTAAATGAATAGTTACTTAACACTTGAAGTTATGAAGGACTCAGAACTACTTTTGATTCATCCTTGATTGCCAAACCCCCTCCTTGTGTCACACAATTACATTTCAAGCACTGGGCAACCAGCTCAGATTTATGACTAGTTACAGCATTCCATAGTTACATTAGTGTAATTTGCAATATTTTTGCAGTTTTCTAGCAGATATTAGATACGCTTGATTCACTTGATTGTGGGTTTTTTTTTAAGCCACCACTTGATTTGCTTAATAGCCATAGTGACTCGCTTAACAACCATCATAAAACCAGTTGTAAAATTGAGTCAGATCCCATGGTAATCCGTAACTGCAAAAACTTATGACTAGATGGCTCAATTGTCATAAGTTGAGGACTATCTGTAATCACTTTTTAACTATATTTGTCTACACTAAGGAATTGTACTGGGGCTGGAAAGTGAAGAGAGCAATGCACATTAAATATAACATGTAGTGACATATTATTTTACTTTCATTTATAGAAAACATTTGAAAAATAGATTACAGATTCAGATTCTGATTCAATTCCTTAATAGGATGAGTTTAGTCCATTTATATAATATCTTTATCAGTACAGCCAAACTTTCCATGAAATAAGTTCATATTTAAATAACCTAGTTCAGTTTCTATCAATCAAATCATTTAAATCTTATTTAAATAATCTTGGAATAATTTATTTCAAAATTATTTTAATATGTGCTGGCTTGAAACTGAAACAAAGCTATTGTTGGACAAGTCAAAAACAGAGTTAAAGAATCCTCAATTTTCTTACAGTGCCAACATAAAATAAAATCTGATATTCAATCATTTTTAAGCACTGGTGGTCTAGAAGCATCCTTATATAGGGTATGGCAAAAGAATAAAAGAAATAATGAAAATACTATTTTTTCCAGATACAGCAGTGGGTTAAGGACTTAATTATATGTATACTAACATGCAACTTATTTGTTTATATCATATTCTTAGTCATCTTCTTTCCTCAGTGACATGGACATGCCTGTGGTTTATTGGATTCTGTATCCTAGCCAATCAGTGGAACCGGTCAACTCACTCCTACCTGCTGGGAACTAGTGCTGCACGGGCTAGCATTGCCTTTGCCTTTCTTTCTGTTCCATGCTGGGTGAGTCAGTCAAGTACATCCATTATTATTTCAGAATGAGTCTGCCATGGAAGCAGAGTACATCCCTGCAGAGTATCATTAGCCACAAAGGCAATTTCATCTTATTAAGGCCAAATGAACTGCCTTAAGGAAGCATATATCATTTACTTTACTCATTAAATCTGATGAGGATAATCCCATAATGTTTACTTTTCAATGAAATTAATTTTTTTTAATTGTAAAAGCAGTTTGGATCAGAATGTATAACATTTGTATTTGAATATTCTTAAATTTACTGCTACAATGTAGATATTTCAAAAGAATGTATCAGACTGAGCTAAATCAAACTAGCACTCCTATGTAACACTTAGATTTGAAGAGGTTGCCAAATAGACAATCATATTATAAACCTAATGATCTTATGATTCCTCAGATGCCACAGAACTTGAATTTTCTAGCAGCCTTCACTAGAATGGCTGATTACTAATAAAGATGGGAGGTGGGAGTTGTAGTTAAGTAACATTTAGAACACCACAGATATTCCTGCACTATTCTCAGATTTTGTCAGAAGCTTATACAAAATAACTCATGTTTGTGTATTGAAAAAATGTACATCATTTTCTGTTTGCTTTCTGCTGTTTTTATGTCTTCCATTGCTTGTTGAATTTCTTTGTAATTTTGTGTACTATTGTACTCAGGGGTCCTTGGTGCTCTCTGAGCTTAGTTGTTTCATTGCCAAACTAGGGAACATTGTCACTTCTGATAATGAAAAAAACCAAGCTCAGGAAGCACCAAGGACCCCACAGTTCAACCCTGAGCTACAATATTATCTTTTATTGGAATCGTACCCAGGTCACCCATTTCCTGCAAAGATTGGTTCCAGGGCATAAATAATTTTGTATTACCATGAAATGGACCTCTGATTCCTTTAGACTAGTAATTAAAGTTGATGGTTCATATTGAAAACATCAAACCAACCTACATTAAAAGCTAATTTTCGGGAATGTTAGTATTTTAAGTATAGAAATACAACAAAGAGGAAAATATGCCTACTCTCTTTCAAAACTTTAAAGTTAAAATCTAGATTATCTAATTTCTGGGAATGAGAAAACTAGCCCAGGAATGAATTCTGAAGCAGGTTTATTCCTTCATTTATTATGGAACTGGGTGACTCACATTTCCCATCAAAAATATAGAATAAATCAGGAGGAGCCTTCATGTATAGGCAATAGCAGTACTCATTTATTTAAAACTTAACACAGAAGAAAGTCAAAGCAATTCAGAACTCAGGCTAGCCCATAAATGATGTTCTTTAACTCAGGAAGACTGAACAGTTAACATACATTTTACATCCAGCAGAGGCCATATTGGTAACAACTTACTTGACCTCCTGCCAAGCTCAGAACATTTTAATTCCCACTGCTTACTCTGCCAGTTTACTAAGTACATTTTGCAAAAAGTGCACCTTTGACCAAAGTCTTAATTTAAAGACTGCAGAAAAATTGCAGATTTCTTATTAGTTTCCCCCACTTATGAAGAGAAATGACCACAATTAACAGGAAATTAATGAATTGAAACTGAACTTTGTAGAAGGGATATGGATCTTTCTTCTGCAAATTGTATTTTTCTGAGTGCTTTGTAATTTTATTACCAATTTAACCAGATGGACTGTTACGCTTTCATAGTTTCCTGGATTCCTTAGAGCCCTTTTAAAAGCTTGGTGGCAATAAACTGTTTTTCGAGAGTTCAGTGTAGGGGTAGTTAGCAGGGTCAAGATTGTAAAAAAATATACTTCTGTCTAAAAAAAAATACCCAAAAGAAGACCCTGTATTGTAAGGTACTTCATGGAAGAGTACACAGAAATAAATAAGTACAGGAAAAATCCTACCACATATCACACTCAAAAAAGGGGAAGAATCAATACAAAACAGAATTAATACAAATTTAATTAATGGCTACTGATTTTTTTCTTCTTCTGTTTAATCGTGTCTCATTTTGAGAGACTATTTGGACATGCTCCTGCAGGTTTTTTTTGTTGCATTTCCTTTTTCTAAAGCGGCTTGCCACTGCTCCTTTCTTAGGGCTGAGAGAAAGTGACTGGCCCAAGGACATGTAGTTGGCTTTGTGCCCAAGGCAGATTAGAAGGTCTTCCAGTTTCTAGTTTGATGCCTTAACCCAGGAGTGTCAAACTCACATCGTTGTCATGTGACATATCAGGTTTTTCCCCCCCACCCTTCACTAAACTGGGCATGGGCGTAGCCAGCGTGTGACTCATCTGGCCTGCCGGCTGGGAGTTCCACAGCCCTGCCTTAACCACTAAACCAAACTGGCTCTTGATTTAATATTAATTGCCTGTAATATAAGATGCCCAATTTATTTTTTTTAAAATCTGTCATCTGCAATCTCTCAAACATACTGGTTCACATTCTACTCCATCTTAGGAGAAGTAAAAAAAGAAGCAAAAATAAAAACAAAAAACCACCCCACCTCACTCTAGAATGAAGATGAGGAAAGGCTACTGAATAGATGTCTAGGGAGTGCAAGGAAAAAAGGGGGGGAAATAAAGCTGGAGATAAAGTGAGAGAAACGGGTAACTGGAGAAGAAAGGGAAGAGAAAGTTCAAGATTTAGGCATTACTAAAAGCAGGCAAACAGTCTCCCCTATTAATTTTTAGGAATATTAATTAATTAGGAATATTTCAAATAATCTATCACCTGTGCCTTTCGGTAGCAATAGTATGAGTTGTTGCAGCTCCTGCTCATTTGTTTAATAGCAGTATGGAAAAACCCCTTCCTTTCCAATTTACTGATAATTATTTGGAGGAAAGTATAGTTTTATTGGATAAATGCAATTAATTTTTCTCAATACCTCTGCCTCAACTAAAAATTCCGTAAGCCTGTTAGTTGAATTTATGCATGAATAAGGTCACTTTTCTTAGCAAGCCAACTTGGAGGCCCTAGAATTTAGCATTTTTCTGGGTAATCTAAATTTTCTTCCAGGACCTTACAATGTCATTCTCCCACCTTCTCCTGAATTCTTAAGCATTATCTTCCAGCCTTTTAAAACAAAGAATGATATAGTAATCTCCGCTCTATGTATCCTACACATGGATTATTAAAAACCTCTTTCCTTGATAACACATTGACAGGTCTACCATTCAGCACAATTAATATTATTTAAAAAAATAATGCACTGCCTACAGAATGTATGGATTTCTGACATATGGGATGGAAATTATTTTTTTCAAGATGCAGTTCTTGGGACAACACTAATCATGTAAATAGTTACTGCCACTTTAATATGGGAGATTTAACATGGGAAATCAAGTATTCGTAGATCCATATTTGGGTCTGGTGCTGCTTTTCTGTACATACTCCTTGTATGTCAAGCTGTTTAGATTGTGTGCCATTAGCCAGAAAGTATTCAAACCATTGCCCTGGGAAGTTAGATCATCACTCAGCTGGTGCATATCTATAGCTTCCTTAAACAGAAAACCTTTTCAGGAGCTTTTTTCATCAGATCCGAGTCAGTGAGATTCTTTTCTCCAAAGTTTGTTAATTTCAGGACAAGAATCTCAATATAAATTTGTTGGAACTGAAAGTAGTGTACTAATACTACTGAACATTTAGTTCAGGGCAAACCCTCTTTTGACCCACACATCTGATCAAGTCCACTTAAATAGTAAGAGGAAACATATTCCCAGTTCCTAATGCACTGTCACTTTTGGTTGGATTGAGGAAAGGCCTATTTTGAATATCAGCAGAACATGTGCAAGATTTAAGAACCAGTCCTTAACAGTGCATGTTCTACCTATATGATCAAAGGGAAAGGAATATCCACCAATAGTGTTCATTTGGGAATTCAGTGATTAGTCGTAGTAGTTGTTAATGTTTCTCTAGCAAATAACAAGGCTAATAGGTCTTATTTCTGTATCCAAAGCAAGGAAAATGAAATGTTTTATCACTCTTATGGCCTCAGGAATACATATTTTTCCTTAAGGACTCCAATTAGTTTTACTGCTCTGCAAGATACAGTTATAAAGAGCACTTGTAATTTTAGTGGTTTCAAATAATTAGTAGCCAAGGAAAATATGATCGTATATCTATTCATAACAAGACTTTGCTTCCTATTTATTACAAAGGACCTTCTTGGGCTTTAGTTTTTCACTCAAAACCAGCATGACTATGACCATATACATGGCTCTTGAGAATATTAGCATATAGTCAATGATACTATTTTGATATGTAGGAGACTTTATAAAGAGAGTATATGAATTAGAGACTTTATGATACAATGTAGGGAAAAAAGTTTGGGCTCAATCTGGACTAAAAGATGTTATTGCTTTTCTCAAAAGATCAGGCCCTCCAATCTAAAGAGATCGGTTGATGCTATTGCATATTTCTCCCTTCCCCCTCACTAATCCTCTACTAGTCTAGCTGCCTAATCTTAAAGCTAATATTTTTGGAGAGATAAGTACCCTGCTACAAAATCCCAGTTGTTGATGGGAATTTGTCCTGGAATTTACACAGGATATTTGGTCAATATTTTGATATTATTTTAAATTCTATGGCTTTACTTTACTCACAATTTCTCTGACTATATACTGAAATGTACACTTTAGTTCAGGAAGCACACATATTTCAGAGGAGGAAATCATTGCCCATATTTGATAGTTATGGTATCTTAAAACCATATTTGGATATTTGTGGTTTGTAGATATTTATATTTGTAACATTATCCAAATATTCTGCATTGCAACAAGTGGGAAGAATAGTTAATTTATAGATATTCTGTTCCTTGCAGAAAACATACATAGTACATTAGGACCAATACTTGGTTTCTCTATTTTCTCCTAAAAATTCTATTCCTGAAAAGTTTTCTTTTTTTCAATTAATCATTTGAAAATGATTAAACTTACTATATTTCACTTATATCAGTGAGAAACAATGTGGTTGTTGTAAAACAGCTGAGAGAATGTATTAGTTATGCTAAATACTTTATTATTCCATAAATTTTCTTTACGAAGTCTGTTATCGATTATTATACCATATTTTGTAATATCCTAAATTACCCAGGACTAGATAAAATTTCTTATCATAAGATTACAGGTACCTGACTTGCCACCGCTTCTCCTCCATAGGGATATCTAGCCTATCTGGCTGTGAAAAACCTGTGGGCTGAGCCACCTGTGCCTTATAAGCGGACGCTGGATGAAGGATCTGTTGCTCTGACCACCCTTTCTACATCCACCACCACTTCTCTTCCCAATAATATGGGGTTCCCTGAAAACATGGGTGCAGCTTCCTACCCATCCACGCCTGTACCCCATCGACTAACTTTAATGAATACTGATGACTAGGCAGTTATTTGTTCCTGTAGTAAATAAACATTTTACTAAAAAAACAAAACCCAAAATGTCTGAAGTTGGTTTTACTGAAGCGAAGCAAAAATAAAGATGGATGGACAAGGAATTTGTAAGCATGATATAACAAGTGGTCATTGTATGTAATAATAATAATACACAAAAGCTTCATAAAGCCTGAATGTTCATCCATCCATGTCTTTCTTGGAACGGCATACATACTGATTATCCCTTAAAACCAAATTAAGGCTCATGTATCGGGACTTGTGCCTTAAAATGCTAAAAGCCATCACGCAGGAGGGAAAAATAATGAATAAGGAGATGCCAAGATACTGTTATATTTTCAGGAATGGATATAGCACTGTGCAGGTATTATAGTTAAAAACTTGTTTCAAGACATAAAATCGAGTACGTGGGAAAAGACTAACATTTTCTATTCTCCATTCATTCTCTATAGACAATTGGTAAACAAGTAGAGGCTAATTGTGAGGCTGGTATGAAGAATTCTCTATATTATGCCTTTGTCCTACCAGACTGATTCAGATGCTTTATGGTGCTTATTTGGGTTATATGAATCCTACAGTATAAGATTGTGTACAAAAAAAAATCAGTATAAACACAATTGGGGCTGTCTATGTGGATTCATCCCAGATGGTTAGATGTAACTGCCATAACCATTATGCAATTTTATAGTTCATATGATCACAAAAGTGTCTACTAGCTATTTTCAGGCAGTATCTGTGGGTAGCACAAAATACAAATTCTTGCAAGGAGTTCCATGGAAAATGTAAATAATAAAGTAAGCTACTCCATCTTAATTCATCTAATGGTACAGTATTGAGTTGTATTTTTAAGTATAATCAGTTTTCCACAAGAAGCAACTGTGGAATCATGGGTTACAAGTGTTCCCTTAGCAAACGATCAAAGTTATGCGCTAAGCTTCCCCAGCATTTGCGAACAACTCCCGAAAGTACAAATCTTGCAGCAACATGTCAATTCACCCTTCCGAACAATCAGAGGGTCTGCAACATTCATTCTGAATATTGCCAGCCAAAATGGAGCTTCCAAGGGTCGGATTAGCCTCTCTGATGCTCCATTTGGGCCTCTAGAGGTCTTGCCCAGCATGTTGCAGGCCGAAATGGAGTGTCTGTGAGGTGGACGCTCCATTCAGGTCTCCCCATGCCTATTGCAGGCTGAAATGGAGCTTCGGAAGGGCCTCTCTGAAGCTCCATTTTGGCTTGCAACAGGCTGGTGGAGGCCTGTGGAGGCCCAAGCGGAGCGTCAGAGGGGTGATCCGCCCTTCAGTAGCTTCATTTCAGTCGGCAACATGCCAGATGAGGCCTCTGGAGGCCTGTATGGAACTGCAGAGGCACAGGCGGCTGAGAGGCTGGAGAGGAGACTGCTTGTTAGATCTTCAAAAGATAAGTGACATGGCGCGGCAGTTTGGGTGGGGGGGAAAGCAATTGTGGGGAGCATGAGGTATTTTAGTGGGGAGATGGGTGGTCTCAGACAAGTGGCCTATTCCATCACTAGGCCCCCTTTGGTCTTTCCCATCGTGGAATACCTCACGTGTACTTAATGAGCCTTGCATTCGATTAGCAAATGCATGGGCAAAAGGAGGGATTGATCCCATTCAAGGTATGAGATTCACTTCCACGAATCCTCTGGTATCGAATGGAATGGGCAGCTCCATTACATTTGTAACTCAAGGACTACCTGTAATTCACAATGACCAAAACCAGATTGCTGCTGAATCATAATTATGTAAATAAGCTCTGATAATAAGCCCAGGCATTCATTTTCCAATAGCTAATCATAATTCAAAACAAATTGCAAATTTTGCTTTATAAATTTAAGAAAACCAGCTACAGAACCATAGTAGAGAATTACTTCAACAGATAGTAATTTAATATGGCTATTTAGAAATGGTTCCTTACTATACACACTGAATTTAATGAGATTTATTTTTAAGTAATTGTATAAAATCACATGTGTGCAATCTCTCCATAATTTTGAAAGCAAGAATTCTAAAGATTTTGCTTTTAAGTAAGCATACACATACTTTAAATCAAGGTGTAATGCAAACTGGAAGTCTAGATTGGCTGAAACATGAATTCAATTTTAGTTTCACTGATTGTTCAGATTCATAGCAGTAGTACAACAGAGATTGAAAGCATACAAATTTGTTATCAATTCAGAGATGTAGTATCAAGAAGCAGCAGTGATGTGGCATTTATAGAAAGCATGTTCTAATACAAGTATTTAATAGTATAGGCCTAGGAGAATAAGTCACTGCTTTAAGAGAGATCAGAAAAAGCAGTATAAAGTCAATATGGAATAACGAAGACATGAATAGCACAATATACTCTGAAGCACGAAGATTACAAACAGGCAAAAAGCATAATTTATTTTTATTTATATTCCCATCCTTCCCACAAAGGCACTAATTAATAAGGGAAAGAGTGTTTCCATTTTATTTATAGCGGATGAAAATTTAACTATCAAATAATACAAAAATGAAGAAAGAGTAAGTGACAAATATTTAAAAGAGAAAGGTATTTTCTTGCCACTAATGTTTCAAAAACAGATCCAAAAAAACCCAAACTGAAAAGAATGAAACAATTTGCAAGCATTCCTGTCTATCTGGATAGCTTTGTAGCACCAGGCCTTCATGAACAGAAAAGTTTGCACTTCATATTAGCATTTATCAACATAAAACCCAAAATAATGAGTGCAAACTAAGAGGAATAGACAGATTTTTAAAAAATGTATTTCCTACTTGTGCTGATTCATCCAAAATAATACTCAAGCATTATAGACACTGAGAATGATCAAAATGGGTTAAAAAACCCCCAAAATCTACAATCTACATATTAACCAGGAGTAGTCATTGTTAGCTTGGGATTCAAGCTGTGCTTCACCTCACCCCCAATTATAGCAGTCTGTTTTGAAGAAGGACCATCCGTTGTTTTGTCTCAAACCACACTTAGATCAAAGTTCAGAGTGGAAATTGAGATCAATAGGACACTAATATTTTAAAAGAAATATCAATCTGTATGTCTAATTTTCTGTGAAGCATTCCCTTCATTCTCCTTGGCCAAAGTATTTCGTTCCAGTCTTGATCTTAACTTATGCTGGCAAACTCAACTTCTTGCCTTTTAGAACTGCAATAGGAAATAGAAATAAGAAGAGGTAAGAACTTCATGAAACTTTAGGCAACATACCAAGAAATATGGTGCCATTGCTTCTATAGAGAGAAAATGTATTTTTTAATAATATTTTAATTAAAAAACCATTAACCAAGAGGAGTCATTATACATAGGACACCATAACATTTGTACTCTTATTTCATACGCTGATAGCAATGTTTTGTTTTTATATATACATCCATCTATTAAATTTAGATACTGGCCATCTCACTTTCAGCCTGACTGGGGTTGTACAGATAAAAGCATAATAACCATATATCAATAAAAGGGAGCCAGATAAAATGATAAGTTAAAAGGCGGAGGGCTTGGGGTGGTGGTTGGGTGGGATGCTAGTCATCCTATCAAAATAGCACTATGAGAACATGATATAAGTGTATAAGCAATACTGCCAAAAACAGCCTTTTGAGGACTGAGCAATTTTATTGTGCATGAAATGCTAACATACTGTTATAGGAATCAAAAGATGAAAAGATGTAAGGGAAGAAGTTATGGAAAAATAGAAATATTACATACTATTACTTCCACTGTATATATTTCAATAATCCAATTGTCTGCCTATCCGTATGAAGCCAAAGCAATGCAGGTACTTTTCAACATACATACGGTGATTGGAATCAAGACTGCTGTCACAAAGCAATGATATCATAAAGTACAACCACTGTGCTTAGTGCCAGAAATCCAGGTAGTTCAATTACTGTTGTTAAATGAATGCCCTGATCATTACGTGAAGCAATTTATTTGTGGCTTCCCATAAGCTATCAATGGGGAAGCTGGTAAGAAGTTAAAAGCCCCAGGCATTGTTGGTTGGAAGCGGGGAGTAAGGGAGGATTGGGACAAGGTGTGAGGTACCTGAATTTTCAACTTCAAAGGCTTCTGAAGTCTCTCTACTGAGGGCCTGAAAATCCTCTCACTCGTCTCTGGGGACTGACTGAAAAAGTTCTGTGCCAAAACCCAAACAGGACTCTGCAGAAAACACCTTGTGCCAAAGGAGAGGCCTCTCAGCTCGGGGTGGTGGGTTTGAAAATAGCCTGTGCCAACATCCTACTTGGATTTCAGCATGGAGCTTTTTCAGATAGCCTCCAGAGATGACAGAGAATTCTCTTAGCAGGCGATGGTGGCTTGCAACCTTCCCTGCTGGCTTTTCTGGGGAAGCCAGTAGGGAAGATTGCAAATGGTGATCTTGCGCTTGTAGGACACTTGGCAGCTGTTTGTAATTGCAAACAGGATACCAAGCACCCAGACCATAATCTTATGACCATAGGGTTACTGCAACAGCTTCAAGAACCTGTTGTAAGTCCCTTCATTCAGCATCATTGTAACTTTGAACAGTCACTGAACATTCAATCGTAAAATGCAGACTACCTGCACTAACAAGTAGAAAATACAAGTTGCAGAAACTCAAAAAGTTTTTTTTAAATCAAGCATACGTAACAAATGCACAATGCCAATATTTGTTAAAGAGGGATAGAAAAAGGGTGGGGAGCTGAACTGAAAGGGGATTTCTGAAAGAAGACATCTCTAGCTATATTGCAAACTAAAATGTTTCCTTTTGGTTGCTTTTAAGTCTATATATCTTTCTAATTATACTTTAGTGGTGAATATATGTTTATGTGCATGCACAGAGGTCTCCAAACTTGGCAATTTAAGATTTGTGGACTTCAATTCCTCAACCAACCATTGAGATCTCTATGCATGAATATAATCTTAGACTTAAAAAATAAAACACATTTCGTTAAGGTGTTCAGTAGTCAACAGACAGCTCAAATAATTTTGATGCTACAAGTAAAAACAGTAAAAAAGCAGTACATATTTGTCAGGCAGGTGCCCTTTAATAGAGTAACTAAGTTAATTCCTGGTAGGCTAGTCGAACAGATTTTATTTTATTCAATCCTACAGAAAAAGCTTTTTAGTGCTCACTGTTTTGAATATGTGAGCACTATTTTTCTGCAACTTCTTTTTGATCCTAGGAGAAAAGGTGATGAAACTGCTAATTAATTTGTCAACTTACAATTAGTAAAGACCTATTGGTTAATATACTTCCCAGCATCAAAATGGATTGAGTTTAGTTGAAGAGTGCCCTCTAGTGAAGTTCCAGTTTAGCAGTAACATTTAGTCAACGCACATTGAGAAATGTGGTTGAGATATACCGTTTCCCAAATAATTTTAAAACCCCAAGCACCTTGCTAAAGGCCACAGATTTATTAGTTTATTAAATATATTTATATGGCTGCTCAATTCAAACATGGTGACTCCAGGTGGCCGAGCACTTCTCTATCTCTCAGTAATGGGACTAGATCAGCAGATCTAGTTTCCGTTTGTTCTTGTTGCAAAATACCTTTTGTAATGTAGAGGTAGAAGAAATCGCAGTACAGTATCGTTTGCACCAAGCCAGCCACAATGGCAATGAGGTCGAAGAACTTATCAAACTGATAGCGCCAAATCCAGTTGAACAGGTAGAGGGCACGGTAGACTCCCAAAGCGAAGAGGTAATGACTTGTGATGGTCTCTGCCTCACCTGTTTTACTGACCATGAAGAGTTGTGGCAAAATAGCCACCGACTCCAGGTAGATGGAGAAGGTCCAGAGAATCTGGAAGAATTCAGGAGAAAAATAGCTTTATATTTTCTGATTACATCTCATTATATTCCCAAATTTGTGTTGTTGTCACAGCAATTAGTCAGAACTGAGTATTTGTGTGGTCCTCCATTGCACTGTAAGAGGTCCTCCATTGCACTGTAAGATCCAGGACAGATTTGTGTCATAGACTTAGGGCATGTCTGCTCCAGCTCACGTTTTGATACTTTTGTCTGTGAAAGACTGCAAATTTTAGTGCAACATGTATCTCTTTGTAAACTCTCCTCAATATACCTTCAACTGGGTGTTTTGTGAATTCCAAGTACCTCATCCTTTAATAGGTTATTGGTAATCTTCAATTTACATCCATTGTGGAGCTTGCTCATTACAGTCATGATTGGTCATACAGCAGACCATCACATGACTGATTCAATTTTACTGTCTTTTTTTGGGAGGGTAGTGATTATTAAGCGAATCACTGTGGTTAAATAAATCCATGATTGTTAAGTGAATCGATTGCTATTGGGTATTTTCCTAAAATTTGGAAGTAAATGCTGGTTTTGGACAAAAACCTCATATAGTCACATGAACATGGTACATTGCAAATGGCCATAAATGTGGGTTGGTTGCCGAGAGCCCAAAATGCAGTCACATGACTGTGGGGATATATGTTGGCTGGCTGTCAGAACTTCAAATACTGGGTACATGGGTACTAAATACCTTTGGGGAGGCCAGTCATAATTTCATTAAGTCCTAAGTCATGGACTGCCTGAATTGTCTTGAGAGAGTTGCCTACGTAAATGCCAATGTTGAGTCAAATATTGTCTAATCAATAATAATAGTAATATAATGATAATAATCTTAGATGGGAAACTCTTAGAAATTGCTACAAGCAGGTTCAAGAAGTTAAAATCAACATGATCTCTACACTCTGGACTAAGGCAGTGACTGGATCATACTTCTGCATTCTTGCCCAGAAAATCACAGGAAGAAGATTGCCAGAAATCAACCTTGCTTTTGAAGTTTGAACCTTTAACTTATCCGCCTATAGTATAAGGCTGAACCCAGACTGAGTCAGTTCATGCTTGAACTGCACAGAATTCAACGACTGAAGTTGGTCAAGATTTGGCAAGTTACAACTGAATTATGTTTAGATTCAAGTACTCTTGACATCTCTGTTGCTCCAATCAATTGTTGGATAGTTTTCCTTTCAAAATAAAAGGGGAGGTTGTGAACTCATGGATCACATAAAACTTAATAATGTCTTCTTCTGGTTTGTTGTTTCTTCTTGAAAGCACAATTTCCAATTAAAATGACTGCAGGTATATCACAGTTCTATTTCAGTACCATTTAGTCAACACATGAGCAGATAGGAATAGGTGAATAAATGTAGTGCTGCTTTGGAAAGCAAAATTAGTTCAAGCTTTTAATCATAATAGGAACTGGCGATAAAGTAGCAGAACAAGCAGGGACTAGGATATTAAAAATGGCCGTGTGTCAATTAAATGAATAATTTTAGCCATAGGACTTGAACACATCATATAGCTGCAAGTTAAGTTTCTGAAGTTTAGGCTTGTTTGCACTAGCATACATTTAATTACCTCTAGGGGTGTGAAATCATGATTTACTAAGAAAGCTAACACTGCTGTCGGAATAACCAGGAATTCCACTCTGAAGGTATCATGGTTGCCATCATAGGTGGCTTTGAATTTGCTATAGATCATCCATACAGTAGCATAGGAACAGGCAACATACACCACCTGCAGGAGATAACGTAGATCAAGAAGGGTCATTGAGATTAAGTATTATTTTATCTCTCAGATATTTAGTGTAATCAATGCCAAAATTCTGAACCTTTCAATGCCTTTCCCCTTTCTGAAAGATTAGGGTTCTTTCTTGCAAACTAAATTCCTTCTTGGTATCTCCTCATTTATATGAAGTATGAGGAACATGAAGCCTTCTAGATATTGCTGAACTACATTTCCTAAGAAACCTGCCAATAATAATAGGCGCCAAATTTTCAAGTTCAGCATTATCTGGAGGGCATCAATTCCCACAATTCTTCTAATGACAACTATAACCAATCCCTCCCCCAATATCATTAAGCTATTTCCATCTCTAATTGAGATACACTGAGAATTGGGATACCAATGTCAGAAATAGGCTTAACATATTCTGCAACTGTTTTTCAAGATCAGAACTGTTAACCAACATACTGGTTTTATCCTTTAACTGATATAATAATATATACACTTAGCTTATCCAGGACTACTTGCAGGGCAAAGAGTTTCTTTAAGACTAAAAACTAACATTGCTGACAATAGTATTAACACTTATTCTCTGCCAACGCAGCACCTGATGTCCACATCAAAATCTTCATCAAAACTTACTTCCTTGTACTGTACAAATGCTGGTAACATGACAAGTTCTGTGATAGACAAATGAAGACTTCATACTTAGCTACTATAGCAGGAGGTTTCACTAAAATAGGAGAAAGTACTTTTGGATTCTTTTGCATAAACAAACCACCATTACAAAAGACTCTTTGCTTTATCTCATATCCTTTTATAGATGATAGTGAAGTGATGCCACATTATTGAAGCAAAGTATGTTCAGAAAGAAGTAGAAGACAATAGAAACTCATAACTATTTTATTTTCCGTGGCACCAAGCCTATTAGCCTCCTAGTCACAATAATCTATAATCCAACATCACTCCTGTACCTTCATGGAGGTGTTATACAACGAGATGTAGTTCGTAAATAAGTCTAGATACCGAGTAGTGAAGATAATGGCAAAGAGAGCTTGGCTCTTCCCAGAGATCCCTGCAAGAAAAGCACAAGCCAACATAACTCATGATCGGATGAGAAAATAACCATTTTTAATATTAAGGGAACAGCAGAAAGTCTTGACCATTAGGAAAAACAGAGATCCTTCAAAACTCCTCAGGATTCATCATTTAATGTCACACCTCCTTAACACAAAGAAAGTTTGTAGCATTACGTTTTTTTAGAAAAATTCATCAGGTTCCCCACCATCCAATCCCACCTCACGTAGTTTCCATCTCATTATTCATTGCCTTTAACAAATTATGGTTTAAAAAAAAACAAGAACATCAACTTTTCTACATGAATGCTTCCTTTCTCCCTGCTCTTTTTTTCCTAACCAGGTTGGCCATTCACTTTTTCAAAGCAATTCTTTCTCTAAAAGAAGAGGCTAACATGAGTTTCAAATATTAACCTTTAGAAACTGGAACTTTCTAAAAATATGTCACACCAAATACATATGAGGGTCACAACAACCCAGTTGAGTTCCAAAAATATAAATCTATACAGTTAAGAAAAAGGAGATAGAAGATAGTCAAATTAGACCCAGATTGTTGGGGGCAATATGCTGACTCTGTAAACCACTTAGAGAGGGCTGTATATAGCGGTATATAAATCTATATGCTATTGTTATAGTTAGATAGATAAGATAGGCAGACGAAGTCCAACTTGTGGTTTTAGAAGGTTTATTTTGAAGTAACTTATAGCATGGAAGTTAACCCTCACAGTATACACAGAGAGGAAGGATTTAAAGAAGGAAGAGAGGATTAGAGCAAACCTGGTAAATTGCACGTGTAAATCAATTCCCAAGTTGGTGGAGGCTCATATCCATAATATGCACTAGTTCCATACAATCACTTTCAAGGCAGAAATAAAGCCACCTAGAGACATAAAGAAGGAATCGGTTGATCTCCCCTTTCCTCCCCCCGTTTATCCTACCAGCACAGGATCTGGTCTTCCAGATTTTCAACAGCAAGATGATTATAGCCAACAGATGCGAGATGTCTCCCAGGAAGCGGAATAGATTCATGGCGTTCCGGATGGGCTGCCGTAGAAAAGCTTGGGTTACTTTCTCAGTGGAAAAATCTGCCGAAAGAGAGGAAGGGGAGCCGGTTGGGGGGAAGGGGTTGGGGGGAGAAACAGGAGAGCCTCAACAAAACCGAGGGGGCGGGGGCGATGAAGGAGAAATGGCTTTATTGTCTCCCACCTTTCAATCTAAACCGACTGGCCGGATTATCAGAGTTAGCATAAGGATGGCTGGGAACGAAGGCCACGAAAGGGGAGGGGATAAAGCCTAGCCACTCCCACAGGCGGGCTGAATCAATCCAGTGGGTGGGCGGGGCAACGGATGGGAAGAGGCGGGCGGGCCCGCTTGCTGTAGTTAGGCGGCGGAGCCCTAGACCTCCCCCTCCCTCGTGTGGAAAGCTAAAAGAGGGATGGGGTCTTCCCGGGGAGCCCCTTTTGCAGGGAATCTTTTTAAAAGGACGATTTATATTCCTGTAGAACAGACTTCCGTCTGGCTGTGGGAAAACAGGGCCAGGGGTAATCCCTGCCCGACCCTTTTCCCTTCACACTCACCAGAAAAGGCGCCAATGAGGGGAGCAAAAGGTTGGAGGGAGGGATGCATTTTGTGCTACGTTGCACTGTAGCAATTAAAACACGACCAATAATTTTTAAAGTCTTCAGGGTGGGTGGGGGAGCAAGAGCGTGTCTGACTTAGCAGGCATCTTGCCCGAAGCAGGAAAGAGGAATGGCTCTGTTTTTGAGGGAGGGTGCCAGAGGTTTAGCAGAAGCGCCTCCCCACAAACCGTTCTGCTCAGCTGGGGCCACGTTTGCACTAGAGCAGGAAACGGATTGAGCATAATATGTGTCATAAATTCAGACAGATAAACACACCCCTGCTTACACACAAATCTATGACACATTGGCTCATGTCCCTTTCTATCCCAGTGGCTTACAGGTAGTCCTCGACTTACAACAGTTCATTTAGTGACTGTTCAAAAAGAAAAAAGTTATATTGTGATACAGCTAACAGAGTAACAGAGTTGGAAGGGACCTTGGAGGTCTTCTAGTCCAACCCACTGCTCAAGCAGACTACCATTTCAGACACTTTTTTCACATGACCGTTGCAACATCCCAATGGTCACATGATCAAAATTCAGCCATTTGGCAACTGACTCATATTTATGACAGTTGCAGTAACTGAGGGTCGTGTGATCCCCTTTTGCAACCTTCTGACAAAGTAAATAGGGAAGCCAGATTTACTTAACAACCATGTTACTAACTTAACTGGAATGATTTACTCAACAGTGGCAAAAAAGGTCATAAAATGGGGCATAACTCAATGTCTCACTTGGCCACAGAAATTTTGGGCTAAATTGTGATCATCAATTGAGGATATACCTGTATATAGTTTAACATTCTTATATACAGGTGCTTTGAGAGCCTTTGGTCAGAAAATAGCATAATAATTTAGTTTATTTAATTTATATGCTACTATTTTGCTATTGAAGCGATTCTTCACTGCTATATAAATTAATAGTACTCAATAAAAGCATTATAATTTTTATCTGTAGAGAGGACCTTGTAAGTCTAGTGTATGGGGGGGTTGTTATTCCTGAGTTAATGAGTATGGCATTAACCATGCCTATGGGGTCCATTTGACTTATCAAGGAGTAGGTTGTAGGATTTACTATGTCGTGTCCGGCGGAGGAAGGAAACTCGGAGTCAGTGACAAGTTCAGCTCTTTATTGTGCTCCAGTTACAACTTAAAGTGGAAGGGAAAACTGCGGCTATTTATTCCCAAGCCGCGGCGGCTGCGACCAATGGCATCGCCAATCTCCCGCTCTTGGCTTGTCCAATTGCGGGAGGTTCTTAACGGGCCAATCAGTGCGGCTCACTCGGCCAATCCGGTCGCCGCACGCTTTAGCCAATCACGGCGCGGGGTTTACGAGTATGTTAATTTACTGTACAGAACACACCCTCCCTCTTGGTTCGTTCCTACGTAACGTAGTCCCGTAAGTAGGCGGGACTTCGCACCTGTCTACTGGACCTGCGCAGGTCAGTTGTTCTGGCTTTCACCTGTTTGGTCGGGGTCTTTTGTCTCTTGGCCTCTTCGATGGAATCGTCTGGAAGGTGTTGCCTGGCCTGTCGTTGTAGCTCCCTCCCGGTTCACCCGGTTGGTCGAGCTGCGACTTTCGCCGCTCCCGCCTGGTCTTTCCGGGCTGGTTGAGCTGGCCTGGCTGCTTCTCCCTGGTGAGGCTTCGAGTTGGCTGTTACCTGGTGAGTATTGCTGGTTATGTTCTATTCTTCTTGGCCCCTGTATCTTCCCTCCCGCCTTGGTTTGTGTTAATGGGGTTGCCTGTGCTTGCTTGCGTGTCGGTTGTGTTTCTTGCCCTTGATCTTAACTGATCGATGTGGCGTTTCCATGATTGTCCGTCCGTTGTTTGCAGTCTGTATGAGTGGGGGCCTGTTAGTTGTTATGGTTGCCGGTACCCATAGTGGGTCTCCGGTAAGGTTTTTGCATAGACTGCACGCCTGGTGCAAATGCCCGGTGTTTGCTTGATGAGTCTGGGGGTTTTTCCGGGTTGTATGTGGGGTGCAGTCTGTCAAGTGGGGACCTTAGTTTCCTCCCATCAGTAATTCTGCTGGGCTTTTTGTTTGTTGTTGTATTAGGGTTATATGTTGTATTAGGAGCATTTTATTTATTTTTTCTTGTATGTCCCTCGTGTTCGATTTTTTGATGGTTTTTTCGTAAATTGAACCATCCGTTCCGCCCCTACCATTGGTCGCTGGATGTGCCGCCGCTGTCAGTGCGTGTCGTATGCCCTGCTCCGCTAGGAATTTTTCAATTCCAGCGAGGTGAATTGGGGCCCGTTGTCTGACACGATGACATCCGGGAGACCGTGGGTCGCGAGCAGTTTGTTGAGTACCCTGGTGACAGCTTCTGTTGTGGTGGTTTTCATGTTGCTTACCTCCAGCCAATTGGAGTAAGCATCCACCGTGATGAGGAATGTGTTTCCTCTTGTGGGGCCGGCGAAATCTATATGTATTCTGGACCATGACCCCCTGGGGGTCTCCCATTCTAGTATTGGTGCGGCAGGGGGTTTGGTCTGGTTTCTTGGCAGCGTGAGCACCTGGCCACCCAAGCCTCAATTTCCTTTGTCCATGCCTGGCCACCAAGCATAGCTTCTGGCCAAGGCTTTTGTTCGTACGATGCCCGGTGCCCTTCGTGCAAAAGTTTTAATACTTTCCCTTGTAGTTTTTCTGGTATGACCACCCTGTCCCCCATAACAAACAACCTTTTGCAACGACAGTTCTGTTTGGCGGTTTCGAATATCCTGAACGATTCGTCGTTGTCTTTTTCCGCCACCCTTTCTCTACCCAATGCAATACCCGCGCCAGACGTTTGTCTTTATTTGTCTCTCGGGCAATGTCTGACGCGGTTATGGGTAGGTCGGGCAATGCCTCTATGCTGAGGGTGGTCGCCGTGGGGGCCGGGTCGCCGCCGAGGTCGGGTAATGGCGAGCGGCTCAGTGCGCCTGCATGGGTGATCGCCTTACCGGGCGGTGTCTGAGCCGGTAGTCGTAGGGCGGCGAGAACTCGACCACCTCGTCATCCTGGGGATAGGATGTTCGGGTGGCCTTTGTTCCCCGCCAGGATTCCTAGCAACGGCTTGTGGTCCGTGATAATGGTGAATCGCGGCGTAAAGGTACTCGTGGAATTTTTTTACTGCTGCAATGATGGCAAGGGCTTCCTTGTCCAGTTGGCTGTAGTTTCTTTCTGGCTTGCTAAGTGTCCTCGAAAAGAAGGCAATGGGTGCTTCTTTTCCGTCCGGCAGGGTATGGCTGAGGACGGCGCCGACACCAAAAGGTGAGGCGTCGCATGTGACGGCGAGGGGTAGAGTCTCGTTGTATTGTATGAGGACGGCATCCGAGGTTAGCAGGTCCTTGGTTTTCCTGAATGCGGCGCCCTCACGTGTCCCCCAGGTCCATTTTGCCGTCTTGTCCAGGAGCTTATGCAAAGGCTCCGCCGCGGTCGCCTTTTGGGGCAAGAATACATTGTAAAAATTGTGCAGTCCCAGAAATGCCTGCAACTCTGTTTTGTTCTTGGGGATGGGGGCTTCCTTGATGGCTTTTACTTCGTTTCCGGTCGGGTGGATGCCATGTCGGTCTAGGAGGTACCCAGGAACTCGACTTGCTCTGTGTAAAGCTGGCATTTCTCTATTTTCACTTTTAGACCGGCCCTTTGAATTTCTCAAGTACCTCCCTTAGGCGACCCTCTAGTTCTTCCAGGTTGGCTGCTGATACTAGTACGTCGTCAAGTAAGGGACCACCCTTTTATCCCCTGCAGTAGTCTCTCCATGAGGCTTTGAAAATCCCGGGGCCACGCTGACTCCAAACTGGAGTCGGTTACAACGAAACGCTCCCGGTGGGTGACTATAGTTTGTGCCTCGGCGGTTTCTTCGTCGACCGGCAGCTGCTGATAGGCTTGCGCCAGGTCGAGCTCGGAAACTTTGCCCCCCCAGTGAGTGAAGTAGGTGCTGCACTACTGGGACGGGTAGGCGCTTTGTTGCAAGGCGCAATTGAGGGTGGCCTTATAGTCCCCGCAGATCCTTACTGACCCATCTGGCTTAACTGGGGTGACTATTGGGGTCTCCCACCGGGCGTGGTCAATTGGCTGCAAAACCTCTGTTTGACGAGCTTGTCAAGCTGCTCGCCTATTTTTTTCCGTAGTGCAAAGGCACCCGCCTCGGTTTTAGGCGATGGGGCGATGTTTGGGTCTAGGCTGAAAGAGATAGGGGGCCCTCGGTACTTGCCTAGGTGCCATCGAATACTTCTTGGAAGTCCTTAGCCAGCTGCTGCTCCCAGTCGGCTTCCTCAATGTGGTTTATTCCGGTGACCTCGATGCCCAGTGGTGCGAACCATTGGAGTCCTAGCAGGCTGGGTCGGTTCCGGTCCACGATTGTCAGGGGAAGTTTTGCGGTGCGGCCCTTGAAGGTCACCTCGAACTGTCCGGTCCCGATGACGGGATTCGGTTCCCTTGGTAGTCCTTGACTACCAATTTTTGGCTCTCCAGTCCTGCCTTTTGGATGTTTGGCACCAGCCGCTTGATTTCTTTCCAGGCGATCATGGAGAGGTAGGACCCGGAGTCCACCTCCATCCGGCAGGGCTCGCCGATGTTCACTTCCACGTGAGACCTTGCGGGCATCGTTGGTCTCGGCGTGGCCAATGGTGACCGTCTGATGGGTTTCCTCCCTCTGGCGGTCTTCCCCGTCCTCGTCGCCCCGGTTGTCTCGGTTCCAGCGATTGTCGGCTTGGCGCCTCTGTGCCTGGGGGTGTGTCGTCTCGCCTCCGGTTGCTCGGTTCTTGGTGTCGGGGCTGTAAGTTTTTCTGAGCCGGCAGACTCGGGCGATGTGGCCCTTCTTATTGCAATGCCGGCAGGTCGCGTCGATGAAACGGCATTCTGCTCGGAAATGGTTGCCCCGCACCCAGCGCACTGGGTCCCGACTTACGACCCCGTTGATCTCGTCGGTCTCGTCTTGTCTGGAGCCGATGGACGCCTTCTTCTTCTTCCGGGGTGTCCGAGGCGGAGTCCAGGTCGCCGTGGTGTGTGGTGGTCTCTCGGCGGTTTGCCTCGGGTTGTCGGCGCGGTCCCCGTTCTCTGCCTTCCGCAATCGGGCCGCTGATTTCTTGGTGGCTTCGGCTGCGGAAGCTTCCGCCATTGCGGTGGCGAGATCGATGTCGCCCTTCGCCATTAGGGCGGCTCTTCAGTGCCTGGTCCCGGAGACCTAGGACCACGCGGTCTCGGAGGACATCGTCTAATTCCTGGAACTCGCACAGGCCCCCGAGGTCCCGCAGATCAGCTATGAAATCGCTGACGCTCTCGTCCTGCCGCTGGTTCCGCCGGTAGAATTCGTCCCGCCGGATGAGGAAGGGTACGGTGGGAGCGTAGTGGTTTTGGAGTAATGGTGCAAGGTCGGCCCAGTCCATCGCCTTTACATCTGCGGGTTTTGCGAGGGCTTTTGCCATCTTGAACACTGCGGGCCCGCAGTGTGTCAGGAAAACGGCCCTTTTCTTCTGTCCGTTCACGCCCTTCAAGTTGCTACTCTCGAGGAACATCAGGAATCGGTCTGTGTACGATTCCCAGTCCTCGGTAGCCGGGTTGAATGGCGCGGGCGGTGTGATGCCGGCCATCTAGTCGGTCTTTGTCTTCCTCCGGACACGTGCTTGGTGGTTCTTCCTTGGATCCCACCCTCGTCGCCAGTGTCGTGTCCGGCGGAGGAAGGAAACTCGGAGTCAGTGACAAGTTCAGCTCTTTATTGTGCTCCAGTTACAGCTTAAAGTGGAAGGGAAAACTGCGGCTATTTATTCCCAAGCCGCAGCGGCTGCGACCAATGGCATCGCTTCGAATCTCCCGCTCTTGGCTTGTCCAATCGTGGGAGGTTCTTAACGGGCCAATCAGTGCGGCTCGCTTGGCCAATCCGGTCGCCGCGCGCTTTAGCCAATCACGGCGCGGGGTTTACGAGTATGTTAATTTACTGTACAGAACATACTACAACATCAAAAAGGACCAACTAAAGTGATTTCCAATATTGCAACAAATTTAGGCAGTCCAACAGTAGAAGATCAGGGGCATGTTTGATGGATCAATAATCCAAAAACTATGCCCTTTCTGCCAACTTAATAGCCCTTACAATTACAAATCTAAGGACTAGTGGTTTTTGTATGTTACCACAACTTAGTAGTACTGGTGATAGTGATACAACTATCTGTGTCTACTTATCATCAACAGGTGCTTTGTTGGTAACTTAGAAATAACAATTGAGTATATCCAGCTAGATTGGTTATAATCTTTTTGTATTTCTGTTTTTTCCCCAGCTGGTCAGTAAATTGCATTTTGGTGTGAGATGACCGCTTAGCTTCTCTGATTAGGTTTCAGAAGGTTTGCCCTTAAATGTACTGCCATATGATTTGTTGTTACATATAACTTGTTGGTAAAATCACACCACAAAATGCAGTAACATGACCATGGGATACTGCAAACAACCACAAACAAGGCCATGTTGCTGAGCATCTGAAGTGTGGTCAAATTATTGGGGTGGGGGGCAACTGTCATGTTCTAAATTGTGCATAAGCGCACCAACGTGCCTACCGTCCCTGTCCTATTGTTTCTCTTATTCTTCTTTTATTTTTCTTATATGTACCCATTTCATGTAAATTATCCTTTTGAGGTAATTCCCCTTTTGTAGGTAAGTTGAAACTTCAAGCAGTTGTCAGTGATGGGTGGTAAGTTGAGGGTCACCTGCAGTTTTTTAGATTGCTTACTCTACAGAACAAAATAAGACACAATGTCAATATATGTTCACAAAGCAGCAACTCATATTGTAGTTTTGAGGAGAAAAGGAAAATATTATTTTTGCTAGTGTCTACATATCGGGGCTTAATGCTTTTATTGCTACATGAATATTCCTGATGTGGAAGTTCTACTTTTCTGCTGATAGCTCTGTAGACCAGTATTTCTCAATCTTTGAATTTTAAGATGTATGGACCAACTCCCAGAATTCCATATTTGCATTGTTATGCATTCCTTTAGTTCTGTTTAGTATCTGAGCCTTTTAAAATATGAAGCCAATTTTTTTAATGGGTGCTATGAGCAGAATATCTTCTTATGGACTGATGATTGCCAACAGTGGTTGATGATCAATCAATCAGAATAGAGCTCTGAAGGGACCTTGGAGGACTTCTAGTCCAACCCTTCCATGATCAAGCAGGAGACCCCATACATTTCAGTCCCTTCCACCCCCCATTGATGAAGCCCCTACAACTTCTGAAGGCAAGCTGCTCCAGTGGTTAATTGTCTTCACTGTTAGGAAGTTTCTCTTTAATTCCAGTTTCTTCTCTCCTTGATTAGTTTCCACCCATTGTTTCTTATCTTGCCTTCTGGTACTTTGGAAAATAAGTTGACCCCTTCTTCTTTGTGGCAGCCCTCAAATACTGGAATACTGCTATTATGTCATCCCTAGTCCTTTTTTCCCTCTAGACTGGCCATACCCAGTTCCTACAACCATTTTTTATATGTTTTAGTTTCAGGCCTTTAATCCTCTTAGCTGCTCTTTGTACTTTTTCCAAAGTCTCAACATCTTTTTTTGTAGCGTAGTGACCAAAATTGGATGAAGCATTACAGGTGTGGCCTTACTAAAGCTTTATAAAGCAGTGATAATACTTCATGTGATTTTGATCAGGGATAAGGGTACTTCCATACAAATCCTGCTTGAAATTTTTAATTGTTCAAACCTGCTTATTTTCCTGCTTATTTTTGCCTAATTTTGCCCTGCAGATATGAAACGCTACTACAGGTAGTCCTTAAATTACAATCACAATTGAGCCAAAAATTCCTGTTGCTAAGCAAGAAAGTTGTTAAGTGAATTTCACCCCATTTTATGAACTTTCTTGCTGTGGTTGTTAAGTGAATCATTGCAGTTGTTAAGTTTGTAATGATAATTAAGTGAATCTGGTTTCCCCATTGACTTTGCTTGTCAAAAGGTCACAAAAGATGATCATTTGATCCCGGGACACTGCAATTGTCATAAATACATGCCAATTGCCAAGCATCCTAATTTTGATCACATCACCATGGAGATGCTGCAAGCATTGTAAGTGAGAAAAACAATCATCGGTCACTTTTTCAGTGCCATTGTAACTTCAAACGGGCAATAAATGAATGGTTGTAAGTTGAGAACTGCCGGTGTTATTCATTGCCAGATATTCTGAGTGCTGAAATTACAATGAAGATATATTGTGAGGTATCTCAGACCAATTTCAGTGGTAAACGCACAATATGACATGTGCAAGACATCTAATATGGTGGTGTTGATTTGCTCCTGTGGGAGGTTGTGTGTGCTGTTTTGTCCAGGGCCATTCCTTCCCCATTTAAAATACTGTAAAATGTTCAAGGGTTAGTGTAGTACTAAATTTGGCAGGGATCTGTTGTAATAACTGACGAATCCTCGAAAAGAGTCATAGCTGATTGTGGCCTCCGAGCTTTCACAACTGTTTGAATATTCGCTATACACTTGCAGCAGCTAGATTGCAGTACGTAATATTTGGTATAAAGAAGTAGATTTGTTGCATTGTGCTCAAAGGCTATAGGCCACCAAGCTCTGGCACAGTGTTTGAGATCCTTTTCTCTAATGACAATGATATTATCTACACAGCACAGGGTGCCTAGACTGTCTTGTAACGCATGGCTCACAGCTTTCTGCCAAAGCATTGTTGCAGATGCTATTCAGAAGCGATTCTATTACATTTGTGCAAATTTATGATTTGCACTACCGGAATCTATCATAAACACCTTAGGTCAGTCTGCTAGGTCTGTTTTCTTGAAATCCTTCATTCTAATGAATAGTTGTTGTTCAAATTGTAACATAGGTAGTCCTCAATTTACAACCATTTGTTTAGAGAACATTTGAAGTTACAATGGCACTGAAAAAAAAGTAACTTACTCCTGTCACAGCATCCCCCATGGTCAAAATTTGGGAGCTTGGCAACTGGCATATATTATGACAATTGCAGCATCTTGGGGTCATGTGATCACCATTTGTGACCTTCCAACCAGCTTTCAAAAAGCAAAGTCAATAAGGGAAGATGAATTTGCTTAATGAACATGTTATTAACAACAGTAGCAATTAACTTAATAACATTGGCAAAAAAGGTAGTAGGAATTCACTTCAACATCACCTTACTTAGCATTGGAAATTCTCCCAGTTATGGTCTTAAGACAAGGGTTAGGGTTAGGGTTAGGGTTAGACCTGGAAAAAAAATTCAGAACTCTCATGTTATTTATGTTGATGGCAGCAAGACTATGCACAGAAATGGAAAGTCACCTTGACCCCCACGATGGATGAATGGCTGCAAAAACTGATGGAGTTAGCAGAGATGGCTAAATTGACTGCTCTAATTAAAGAAAAAAACACACAAATACCTTTGCTTTGACTTGGAAACCACTTCTGGACTTTGTGCTTGAGGTGAAAAAAAGATGAAACTTTGATCATGGGTTTTACCAATTAGATAGATTTGTTGTTATAGAAATGGCTAGTTTTTATTATTATAAAAAATAAAAAGTTGAGCGTAGATCTTAATGCCTTATTCAACTGCACCAAAGGAGTCGGAAGTCAATGCCTTTTTTTTCTTTTCCCTTTCTTTCCCCCACTATTCACTTCCCCTTTTCCTTTCCTCATTTCCCTAATTTTTTGTGTTCTCTTTCTATGTTATATTTTAAACTAATAAAACTATATATGAAACTTAAGTTAAAAAAAACCACCTCTAGCGGAGCACGGTAACTCAAAAATCACCATAGATGTCTTGTCCCAAAAGAGGAGGCCAATCCATTACAAATCAAGAACTATAGACCTATTTCCTTACTAAACGCAGATTATAAAATTTTTGCTTCAATATTGGCAAAAAGACTTAAAAAATACTTAAACAATTTTATCTACCCTGATCAAAATGGATTTCTGCCAAAGAGACAAATTAAAGATAATATGAGAATAATCTTTGACACTTTGGAATACTACGAGGCACACCCTGAAAAGCAAATGGCTTTGATATTTTTAGATGCACAGAAGGCATTTGATAATGTGAATTGGCGATTCATGTTATTACAGCTGGAACAGATGGGCTTTGGTAAAAAAAAATTTCAAGCAATAGAAGCTATATATCATAACCAAACGGCAAAGGTAATGATAGAGGGAAAACTGACAGACTCTATTGATATAAGAAGAGGAACAAGACAAGGGTGCCCGCTATCACCTTTGTTGTTTGTGTTAACCTTGGAAGTGTTAAACAGAAATATCAGAGAAGAAAAGGATATAAAAGGGATGAAAATTAAAAAGGAAGAATTCAAGTTGCAAGCATTCGCAGATGATCTGGTTTTCATTTTAGAAGACCCACTAGAAACAGCATCAAAATTGATAGAAAAGATAGAGGTATATGGAAAGGTGGCTGGTTTGAAAATAAATAAAGATAAAACAAAGATCTCGACAAAGAATATGCTATCAAGACAAAAGGAAGAAGTGGAGGATGTACTGAAAATTCAGGTCACGAATAAGATCAAGTACTTGGGGATACATTTGACAGCAAGATGTAGTACACTAAAAGAGAATAATTATATCAAACTTAAGCAGCAGATAGCGCTAGATTTGGCGAAATGGGAAAATTTACAACTGTCATTAATAGGGAGAATATCAACAATCAAGATGAATATATTACCCAAAATTTTATATTTGTTCCAAACAATTCCAATTAGGTTTGGAAAAGATTACCGTATTTGCCGGCGTATAAGACGACTTTTTTGCCCTGAAAAACATGCCTCCAATTGGGGGGTCGTCTTATATGCCGGGTCGCCTTATACGCCGCAAATAGTAATTGGGAAGCACTGCGGCTGCCCGTGGCTGAGGCACTTTTGCGCACCGTGAAGCGATCCCGTGAAGCCGAAGGAGCAGCCAGCCTTCTCCCAGCTCCCAAGGAACGAGGCTCGCACCGCCCGAGCTCCGCTGAGGTATCCGGCTGGGGCTGTCAGGAGTTGTTACGCTGGCGCGACTCCAGCGGCTCCAGTCCGCGTTGCCTCGGGAAGGAAAGGCAAAACCAGGAGCCGCTGCTGCCATTGCAAAGTGCCGCCGCGTTCTTCCTTTTTGCCTTTCCCTTCCCGAGGCAACGGACTGGAGCAGCGAGCCGCGCCAGCGGTAACAACTTCTGACAGCCCCAGCCGGATACCTCAGCGGAGCCCGGGCGGTGCGAGCCTCGCTTCCTTGGGAGCTGGGAGAAGGCTGGCTGCTCCTTTCGGCTTCACGGGATTCGTTTCCACAGTGCACAAAAGTGCCTCAAAAAAAAAAAAGTGCAAAAGTGGAAGGCGTGCGGAAGAGGGGGCGAGTATATAACAAACTATATTTTGAGTGGAAATGTTGGGGTCGTCTTATACGCCGGGTCGTCTTATACGCCGGCATATACGGTACTTTGAAGATTTAAATAAAATTGTGTTGAAATATATATGGCAAGGTAAGAAAGCGAGAATAAAGTTAAAACTTTTGCAAGATGCTAGAATAAGAGGAGGATTTGGTTTGCCTAATTGGGAGTTGTATTACCAAGCTACAAATTTGATGTGGGTTAAGGAATGGATAACATTAAGAAATACTAGATTGGTGACATTAGAAGGTCATGATCTGTTGTTGCGGTGGCATGCTTTTCTATGGTATAAAGGAACTAAAACAGGGGTATTTTAGAAGACATTATATACAGGAGTCTCTGTGGTTAAATTGGGAGAAGATTATTTGAAAATTCCAGTCTGGCTATCGACTATTGAAGCATTTTCTTATTCTATAATATATAAAAAGGAACACACAGATATGGTGAAATATTGAATGAAAAGGGTGAACTTAAATCTATGCAAAAATTAGAGGAACAAGGTATAAAGATGAATTGGTTTTCATATGCGCAAATACATTCAAGGATGATAAAGGTTCTAAAACAGAAGGTTTCTATGATAAACTGACTGATTTAGATAAGATTTTGACAGGTACCGATGAAAAGGTGATTAAAAAATTATATGGATATTTATTAGAAATTAAACTAGAAGAAGAACAAGTTAAAGAAACTATGATTGCTTGGGGGAAGAATTTTGGATATGGGATTGATCTAGAGAAATGGCAAAAATGGTGGTCTCAAAATTATAAGATGACAATGTCAACAGCATATAAAGAAAATTTGTATAAGATGTTTTACAGGTGGCATTTCCCCCCGACAAGAATAGCAAGAATGTTCAAGAACAAATCCGAAAAATGTTGGCAATGTCATCAGACACCTGGCTCATATTACCATATGTGGTGGACTTGTGCGGATGCCAAAAAATATTGGACTAAAATCCACACATGGTTGGAAAAAATGACAAAAAAGCATATAGACTTGAAACCAGAGATATTTTTATTGGGAGTTTTGCCTGAAATATATAGTAAAGAATTGAAATACCTGATTGTAAATGTATTAACATTGGCTAGGATTGTATTTGCCGTAAAATGAGAAAATACCACTACAGGAGGAAATCATTAAGAAAATATTGGAATGTGCTGAAATGAGTAGATTGACATTTGAAATCAGAGAACAAGATGATAAACAATTTTATAAAATTTGGGATCTAGTCTATCAATGGTTAGACAATAAAATATAGTAATGAAATATGTAGACTCTTAGAAAATAATAAATATATAAAGATGTATTCTTTTCTTATATCTACAAAATGATTGTAGGATAGATTTGAGATGATAATATGAACTGTCATAAAACAAATTAAGTAAAATATGAATTATTTCGTAAAACATGAATGAATAAAAGTATAGTCAAATGATTGATTAACAATATTAATGTACTTAATATTTGATTGAAAATATGAGAATATATATAATGTAATCATAATTGAAGACTACAAAATGGAAGCACAAAACAATTTGTAAACCAACCGACACACTGTATGTATATATATGGAAGATGGCTTGATGTTTTTATGTTTTGTCTGTCTGTCTTAAAAACCAATACAAATTTATAAAAAAAAAATCACCATAGATGATTTCATCTGATAATTCTACAGTATTCTTTTTAATAGTGGGATCAAGAGCTCCAATCAGTATTCCCTCTGATCTATGTCACTTTCTGTTTTTTGTGATGGCTTATGGGATTGGATACGCTTGTGGAATTTTTCGTAACGCTATTTAATGCATTTGCGTATACCAGTGCCATCTTGTTGACAAGACCTGCAGCATCGCTCAGTATCTTTTTCAGCTTACTTTTAGTGGCCTCCATGCTAGGAAGCACATAGGGCAGGTGTTGACAGGTCCAATGGGAATTATATTTTTTCCAGTATAAAAATTAAATTACATTTCTAGCTTTAGTTTAGGACCTGCAAAATGCTTTTCCAATTTATGTTGTGATAGAACTGATGAAGCAAAACCAGCGTCCAAGGGCATTGATATGTTTTTGCCATTCGCTTCTAATGTGAACCATAAATACACATAAAGGATTAAATCATTATAACAGACTTGGTTTTAAAGTAGCATCAATGCCAATCTTTTGGCAGAGAGCCATAGATTGAATGCTACTAGGTTGTTGAGACTTTTTAAGTGACATCATCGCCACTAGAGAAAATGAACCCTGTTTTTAAGATATATCTTATGTTCAAGGTTGGATCATCTCAAATCTAATTTGAGAAGAAGTGTTCAGGATAAATAGCTGAAACAGGATGAGCAATCTTCTCGCACTGAAGAGAGCCAATTTGGTATAGTGTTTAAGTTACTGGCTAGGGCATGAAAGTCTACTGAGTGACATTAGGCCGGTCACTCTCTCTGAACCCAGCCCACCTCACAGAGTGGTTCTAATGGGGAAAATAGAGGGAAGAAGCAGTATTAAGTATATTTGATCCTTTGAGTTATTTATAAAACAATAAAGTTGAGACAAAAATCTAATTAATAAGTAAATATTAATAAATAAGCAAGACATATGGACCATCTCCTGAAAAAACAACAGAGCAACACAAAGAAGTTGCAGCTGATGTGGTTGGACATTCAAACAGTAATCCTCAGTTACCCACTCCAGAAAACTGGGTGGTATAATATCCAAATGTACAATTAAAAGAGCCAGTGTGGTAAAATAGTTAAGATTCTAGCCTAGAAATCAGGAGAATATGAGTTTTAGTCCCATCTTAAGTATCAAAGCCAACTAGATGATCTTGGGCCAGTCATTCTTTCAACCCAACCCACCTCATAGGATTGCTGTTGTGGGGAAAATAGGAGGAGGAAGGAATATTGGGTATGTTCACCACTTTTAAGTTACAAAAATAAAGGCAGGACAGGATAAAAACATCCAAAGACATCTAAGAAATAAAACCCAGTTTAAAAAACATGAAAACAAGAAATGGCAATCTGAGCTAAAAACAATAAAAGAAAAACAGGAGCTCTAAGACACACTAACACTAAGCCTGGGAACAAACCCAGGTATTAAGGGTTTTCTGGAACCTCAGGAGATGGGGATATCTTTTGAGGAGATGCTGTTCTGGACAGCAGGGCAGCAACAGAGAAGACACACCTCCTCAGACCTATAAGGTGACATAGTTTAATTGAGGGGATTCTCTGCCCAAATATACTATTATCTCTTCTATAGTTCTTCTATAAGCTTTTAGTAAAACCAGCAGCAAAAAAACCTACCATTAACTCTAGGGTCTTTTGTTGATCAGTAGAAAAAGACACAACAATTATAAATCTGGAAGTTCTTTAGATTTTATTAGTCCTTCACCTACTTCCTTGTCCTCAAGAAAGTCCAGGAATCTTGAATCTTATTACATATTCACAAAGCTGAAATTCACACCAGTTTTTAGGAGAAAAGGAAAAGGTTATTTTTGCTAGTGTCTACCAATTTCAAATCAGGATTTATTTTTTTTACCAGTGTTCTCATCACTACATAAATATTCCTGATTTGGAAGTTTCACCCTCTACATTTCTCCTGATAGCTTTGTAGTCCAGTATTTCTCAGCCTTGGGAACATTAAGATGTATAGTCTTAAACTTCCAGAATTTCCCAGCCAACCAAGTACTCAAGGTTGAGAAACTGCTATATGGACTATTTAGACATTCTCCAGGATACAAACTTTTCAGGACACCATTTTAACAATTACTTATGAATGAAGATGTTTGTTTCTTGTTTCCAGTTAAATGTTTGAATGAGATATTGTCTTCTTACTTAGGAAAAAGAATGAATGCAAGGACTATCAATCCAAGCAGATCCCCCTTGTGACAATACAAGCATTATTAATATTATTATTATCAATAATAATCATGTTTATACTTATATCTGTTATCTAATACATGCCTGACAAATAAATAAATCAATCAATCACAGTGCCAAACTTGTTGATTGCTTGGGCTTAAATCTGAACATGGGCCAGTCACTTCTCTTAGTGAAAAATTGGAATATAGCCTCTCAGCTGTGAGAGCTGCTCAAGAATAATTGAAAGGGTCTGGTGGGAAAAAAAGGAAGTGGGTAGAATAAAGGAGTGTTCCGTTTAAGAAACTATTCTAAAAATATGTGTGCTTAAATCAGCTAGAAGTATTTACAATGGGAATGAGGAGGATCAAGTATGAGTGCCTTTAAAGGCCATTTCTCTTTGAAGAAGATCATAAGAAAAGCATTTCTGTATGGAAATCGTCCTGATTTCATTCACTCCTTTTTGCATCCTATCATATATATGGACTGTTTGTTTGAGTTTCGAGCTTGGCAATTTGGTTGCAAACTTTTCGTCACCATTCGAGGAGACATCGTCAGTGCATTTTGAATTGTGAAAAAACATTTCAACTATCATATATGATTATTCTTTGTTGTGCTTTAACCATTTCTGACTCTTTATGGCCTTTATGGAACATGATATTGATCAGGATTCTCTCAGTGATAGGTCTTCTGATTCTATAAGATCTTGCTTGAGTCATCAACAATGGAGTCTAGTGACCATCTTGTCTTTTGACCTCTTTTTTATTGCTTTTAATTTTTCCAAGCATCGGGATTTTTTCCAGTCACTCCTACCTTTGCATTATTTGTGAAAAATAATAAAGCTTTAACTTTCTTGTTGATGTTTCCAATGATGTGGTCTGGCTGTTCCTTCATCTAATATTGAATAATACATTCTCCTTGTGGTCCAAGGTGTTCTCAGCAGTTTTCTCCAGCATCACAATTCAAAAACATCTATTTTGCTTGGTTCGGTTCTCAAGAGGGCCCAACTTTTGAAGCCATATGTTACAAGCACAGGTTTGACAGCATAAACTTTGTTCTCAGTGTGATGGTTCTGAACTATAATATTTTGTCCAGATGTTACAATTTTTCTTCTGAGTAACAGACATCTGTGTTGTGGTTTGCCGACTGCCTGTGCAGACGGCAGTGGACTCGGACAGTGGGGAAGAAGGGGGACCAGTCTGAGAGTCTGGGGAGGACTCGGATAAGGGTCCTGAATCCGATACAGAGATGGGGCCAGGACCATCTGGGAGTTGTGTGCTGACTCTGGAGCCTCCAGAATCTGGCAGCAGCAAGGCAGAGGAACAAGGGGAGCCTGTTCCCAGTCCACGTGTGCACAGAGCTGCTAGAAGGCAAGAGTGGCTAAGACAAAAGGGGGGACTTGGGAGTAAGGCTTGGAGGTGATTGCCCCTCCCCTAAGGTATAAAGGAAGTGCAAAGGTAGAGAAACCTTTGCAGGAAGCAAAGTCATTCGCTCTGTTCAGATTAAACCTTGAAGGTCTGTGTGGACTTTGTACTTCGGTTGGTTTTGTACAGTTAATTTGGCACTTTAGTTGTTGGCAGCAATTCCAAGGAGATAAAGGTGGATGCTTATCTCGAGGGACTGTTTGGGACTCATTACGGGCTGTGAATGCACATAATTCCCAGCGTTGAAAAAAAACAAGAGTTATTTGGACTAAGCGTGTGCTTAATTATGGTCTCAGGAAGCTTTGGTGTAGAGTTGTAATTGCAGGAAGGTTCCAATCTCAGATGGCAAACCTCAGATAAAGAATGTTTCCAAGCAAATACAACTCAGGTAAACAAAGTCACTAATCTAAAGGAGGATTAGAGAGAGGAAGTAAACATATGTTAGACTTTAACTAGAGATAATTAATTGTATGGATTACTGTGCTAAACAGTAACGAAAGTTAAGCAGTAACCAAAGTTAACCAGTGATGGAGGATAACTAAAAATGTGTATAAATGCAAGACTAGACTCCAATAAAGATCATCATGATGCAGTTGTTCATGATCAAACAACTCGACTGCCTCGTCATTACAACAAGTGGCACCTGAACAGGGACCCTCTTACTTCGTCCGGCAAGGATTTGGTGCACCTTCAACCCTTTGTGGTTTCTTCAACCTTTTGGTTTCTGTAAGTATGGGGTCTTCGCTTTCTGAGGAACAAAGGAAGCATGTAGATGAATTAGGCTATTTGTCGAAGAAAAATAATACTGAGGTACCACAGAGAAATCTCTTAAGGCTGGTCCAGGAGATTGCAGCTCAGTGCCTATGGTACTCAGAAAAGGGCTCTTTAAAATTAACTGATTGGGAACGTATAGGGAAAACATTGCATACTGAACCTTGAGCAAAAATAGAAGTTTTGCATGTGTGGCATTTATGTAGGCATGCAATTGAAACATTTGGTCACAATGAACTTTCTCTTTTAACACCTCCACCTTCACGTTATACTAATGCTGTCATTTGTCCCCTTCTTCACCTGAATATATGTCTTCAATTCCCTCAGCTCCTGCAGATACAGGGCAAAAGCCTCCTGACTCTATTGTTCAGTCTTCTTTTCAGAAAATGGTAGAGACTTGTAAAAGGGATGCCTCTGTCTCAGGAACAGAACTTGCAGAATTACTGTCTGTTTGTCCAGTACAGTATCATCCTGATCAGGGGCCACAGCTTGGACTGCAAGTAGCAGAATGGGAGGGTCTGCCTTATCAGATCTTAAGAGAGTTTAAAAAGGCAGTTACAGACTATGGGATTAGTGGTAATTTTACAAGAGGACTTGTAGAAGGAATAAAAAATGGTTATACAATGATCCCTGAAGATTGGAAGCAAATATTTCGCATGATTTTAACATCCATGCAATATGTGGTTTGGGAGAGTGAATATATGAGACATGCTCAAGCTGCTGCTTTAGGAGGGGGAGGAGCATATACAGTTGAGCAGCTATTTGGTTCTTGACCATCTAGTACAATTCCTACTCAAGTTGTTCTTCCTCCAGCTACGTTAACTATTGTTTCTGAATGTGCCTTTCGTGCTTTTCTTAAGGTACCCCAAGCTGGAGAACTTAGAGCAAATTTTTCAAACATTCGACAGAATGCCAATGAGCCTTATGCTGACTTTGTTGAGCGTCTGTCCAAAGCAATTAGACAGCAGTTTGATCATCAGGAAGCTGCAGGTGAACTTCTTCGCCAGTTAGCTATTGAAAATGCTAATGCAGATTGTAAAAGAGCTTTACAGCCGTTAAAGGCTACTGCTCATTACACTCTGGCAGATATGCTGCGAGTCGGCCAGGATATTGGATCACAAACTTATAAAATGCATATGTTAGCAGCTGCTATTCAGAAAGAACAGCAACCAATTGGTAACTGTTTTAAGTCTAAGAAGCCTGGCCACTTTCAGAAGGACTGTCGTTCTACACCTTCTATGCCTCAGAATCGTCCTTCTAAGAAGTGCCCTATTTGTAAAAAGGGATTTCATTGGGCCAATCAATGTCGGTTTTGGTCAGGAAACTTGCCAATGGGTGTGGCACCCACCCAGAATCCAAAACGTGCCTTTCCCAACACTCTGACTTCTCCAACAGTCTCTCTCACTCCTCCCCAGCCACAGCCAGTAGCACTGGGATCGATTTAATCACTCAAGAGGAAATTGAGTTTAAATTTCCCATGGAAGTTAAAATAGTTCCATCTCAATTTAAAGGTCCTCTTCCTTCGGGATTAGTTGGCTTAATTTTGCCTCGTTCTTCTGCACACAAAAAGGGCTGTTTTGTTGTGCCTGGGGTAATAGATTCAGATTACACTGGTATCCTCATGATTCAGATTTGGGTGAATCTTCCTCAAGTTCTTCCTTGTAATTCTTCTGTTGCTCAATTGCTTCTTCTTCCATATGAAAATCCATCTCCTGGTATAGGTAATCGTGGGGATGCAAGATTTGGATCAACTTCTTTATCTGTAGGCTTACTTCATCAGCTGAACTCCTCTCGTCCTTTGTTAACGCTCTTCCTTAATAAACAACCATTTCAAGGGTTATTGGATACTGGAGCTGATGTTACTGTCATCTCCTCTTTACAGTGGCCAGTACAGTGGCCAAAAACAACAGTTTCTTCATTGTGGAGAATAGGAGGTTCTACAGCTGCTTGGCAGAGTGTTCAAGAAATGTTACAACATCTGCTGGTAAGTCCTTTTTCCTACAACCATACATTCTAGATATTCATACTAATATTTGGGGCCATGATATCCTTTCTCTTCTTAATGCCCATTTGATTCTTGATGATGGCTCTTCCTCTTAAATGGCTCTGTTCTATGCCGGTTTGGGTGGAGCAATGGCCATTATGAAGGGAAAAACTCGCTGCTTTACAACAATTGGTTCAAGAACAATTGGCTGCTGGTCATATAGAACCTTCTACTAGTCCTTGGAATACTCCTGTTTTTGTTATAAAAAAGAAAAATGGGAAATGACGTCTCCTTCAGGATTTAAGAGAAATTAATAAATGTATCCAACCCATGTGTCCTTTACAATGTGGTCTATGAAATCCTAACTTAATTCCTAATTTTTATAAATTATTGGTAGTTGATCTTAAAGACTGCTTTTTTACTATAACTTTGCAGCCTCAAGACAAAGAAAAATTTGCATTTACTGTCCCAGTTTTTAATAATAGCATGCCCACAAAATGATATCATTGGCGAGTGTTGCCTCAGGAATGCTTAATTCCCTACACTTTGTCAATATTTCGTGGATAATGCCCTTCAACCCTTTCGGAATAAATTTCCTTCCTATTTAGTCTCATCATTATATGGATGATATATTGATAGCAGCCCCGGATTTTGATGAATCTAAGTTGTTAAAAGAATTAACGGATATTGTGGCACAACAGGGATTGTATATAGCCTCAGACAAAATTCAAAAGGTAGAACCTTATACCTACTTAGGACATAGAATGTTGCACAATTCCTCCATTCCAATTCTTCCTGAATTACAAGTACAGAAATCATATACATTAGTACAATGGCAAAAATTACTTGGCATTATTAATTGGGCACGCCCATTCTTCTCCATTACAACTGGTGATATGTTGCCCTTATTTCAGTCTTTGAAGGGAGCACAATCACCAGGAGATCTAGTTGTATTAACTGATCCTCAAAGAACATGCCTTCAAGAAATATTGAATAAGTTTAAGCATCAATAAGTGGACAGGATAACATCCTTAACAATAGGACTTTGCTTAGCTATTCTTCCCACTACACCCTTACCCACGGGATGTCTTTATTCTAATGCGTCCCCGCAAGCGGTCAACATTCATGAATGGATTAATTTGTCAGCTACTCCGCCTAGAAACATTTATCCTTATCAATCAGCATTAGAGGATTTGATTATTAAAGGTCGTAAACGAGCCTTACATCTTACAGGACAGGATCTCATTAGCATAGCTTTCACTCGTACAAAAATTGAACATAAGCATTTGATGATGATTTCAGAATCATATCAGATAGCCTTTTCTCAATATGTGGGACACTTGTTGTATTGTTTACCCAAGGATCCTAGAATAGTGGTTACTACTACTTTAAATCCGGCCTTTTCTTCCATTTTTGTGCGAAATCCTATTTCTAAAGCTCTTACAGTCTTTACTGATGGATCACCTACACAGGGTGTGGTTGTCTGGCAGATTCAACAACAATGGTATTCTAAATTTACTGCCATGCAGACTTCAGCTCAACGTGCTGAGCTGGCTGCTGTGATTTTGGCTTTACGATTGTTCAATGACCAACCTATTAACTTGATTGTTGATACTCAATATGTGTATTTAGCTATGCAATCACTTCCCTTTTCTTATTGTGCTCTCTCTTTGGATAAGAATTTGTTATCCTTGTTTTTATCTTTAAAGAATAGTTTGGAAACTCGCTTGTATTCTTTGTATGTAGAACACATTCAAAGTCATACGCCCTTTACTAATGCCTTGACTGAAGGAAATCAGAAGGCAGATGAATCCTTAAAGGATGTTGTGTCTTTGTTTGCTGATCCTGTTGCTAGTCATTCTTATTTTCATCAAAATGCCAAATCGCTTGCAAAGCAATTTAAAATTTCATTATCTCAAGCCCGGGATATTGTCCGTGCTTGTCCAGCTTGTCAACAACTGGCAGTTTCCTTTCCAGTGGGTGTCAACCCACAAAGAACCCAAGCTAATCAAATTTGGCAATGGATGTAACTCAATTTTCAACCTTTAAGCCATACTGTTATCTTCATACGTCTATTGACACTCATTCACACTTCCTTTGGGTTACTGCTTCAAAACATCAACGTACTTCAGATGTTATTTCTCATTGCTTATCCTCTTTTGCTGTAATGGGTCGGCCTTCTCAGTTTAAAGCTGACAATGACCCCGCTTATATTAGCAAGGAATTTCAAACCTTTTGTCAGAAATGGAATATTACTTTAGTGCACGGAATTCCTTACAACTCTCAGGGTCAAGCTATAGTTGAGCGAGCTCATCATACTTTTAAGGCATTGCTTCAGAAACAATTACAGTCTGGCCCTTACCATCTGTGAAAGATCCAAAATCTCATTGCTGTAGCATTATATACTTTCTCTTGCAGACTCACCTGTTAATGTGCATTTTTGAACTACTGAATCTTTAGCAAGGCCTTTGGTAAAGCATCGCCAAGCTCCAGATCCAACCTGGAAAGGCCCTACACCACTGATCACCTGGGGTCGTGGTTACGCCGCCGTGGAAGATCCTTCTACTCGACAAGCAGTGTGGGTTCCAGCGTGCTGTGTTCGTCCGTATCATGGCATGGCATCAGGGCCTTCACAACCTGATTCCGGATTTCAATCTTCATCTGAACACGGAAGTCCGTCTTCCAAGGTCGACGCGCCCGCAACCCATCACTTGGGGCCAGGTTAAATCTATTACATATCAAGCTCAACAACAACTGCAACAGGCCTCATTACCTCAGACTCCTGAAAATCTTGTTGCTGCTGTTTTTGCTATTATTACTGCTAACTCTGTTACCATTTTACTTTGTATTTTCTTGTTTATGGTTAATGGTGTTTCTGCTCAAAATGACACTTCTGTGGTTTGTCTTAACCCTAATTTGTGGGTTTGTCATCCCCAATACATGTTTATGACCCATGGCACAAATATTACTTTATACTATGAGCCCCCAATGGCATTTGGTCAAATTTCTTTTACCCCTAACTTGATCATGTCTTTTACATTTATTGTCTCACAACTACAATCTATTTCACACTCCTAGCTATTTTCTACACCCCCTATGCAATTGAATTCTGTCTATTGGCGTTACTTGAAAGTTAGTCAATTTACAAGGGGTCTGTGTTTCTGTTGTCACGCTAAACACACTTGGCTTCATAATTTATGATGCTTTATGATTATTTATGATTATGATGCTGCTCAGCACATATTTAAAAAGCTAGGGAATTATAGTTATTGTTCTGACTACTATTGGTTGTCAGGTACCTTTAATTCTTCTTTGCATTGAATTAATTTGCTCCTGATATGTATCCTGACAATTTTCCTAATTTTAATGCCTCTGATCAATCTAATACAGGATCGATATGCGCTGGTTGGCAGCTTAAGGATCCTAATATGTGGTTCTTTTTTGATAAATATGCTACTAATGTTCATCCTCAGAATTATCAATGTGCAACTATAGGTTATTTTACTCTACCTGTTCAAATAGGTACGCTCCCATCAACTCGACAGCGGCGTTCCTCTCTGGCGCCTACATGTAATGATGAAGTCATTATTGACACACAATTGTCTTCTGGTTCTACATTTGGCTGTGCATTGGCAGGGGCCGTTACAGGAGTCCTTACTCTAGGCTCTTATCCTGGCATAATTGCTCAAGAAAACAGACGATCTATTCTTGGTCTCACCTGCAGACTTGAAAAATCCATCAATGCTACTGCTGCTATTATTCGTGATTTGCAGCATGAAATAGAAGACTTAAATCAAGATGTCTTACAGCAGCGTTTTGCCATAGACTATCTTTTAGCCCATCAGGGAGGGTTCTGTACGTTAGTTGGACACCGTGGATGTGCTGTGCATTTTCATTCTTTGAATAAAACTATTGAGGATGAACTTGCCTATTTACAATCATACATTCAAAATAATATCCATGCTCATTACTCACCTTTTGAGTGGCTAACCAATTGGCTCCCTGATTGGTCTTGGCTCAGACAGTTTTTCTTTTATGCTATAATTATTATTATTGTACTAATTGCAACCTGTTGTTTTATTCAATGTATTCCAAATTTATTCGCATTGTTTCGTCCTGCTTCCCCCTCTCTTAATCCTCTACAATTCATAAATCTTTGAATCCTCCATTTAAAATAAAAAACAAGGATATGTAGAGTTGTAATTGCAGGAAGGTTCCAATCTCGGATGGCAAACCTCAGATAAAGAATGTTTCCAAGCAAATACAACTCAGGTAAACAAAGTCACTAATCTAAAGGAGGATGAGAGAGAGGAAGTAAACATATGTTAGACTTTAACTAGAGATAATTAATTGTATGGATTACGGTGCTAAACAGTAACGAAAGTTAAGCAGTAATCAAAGTTAACCAGTGATGGAGGATAACTAAAAATGTGTATAAATGCAAGACTAGACTCCAGTAAAGATCATCATGATTCAGTTGTTCACGATCAAACAACTCGACTGCCTTGTCATTACAACACCTTGGTCAGAACAATCTGTTTTAATTAATGGCTACACAGCCCCCATCCTTGTGAAATTTTGAGCCTAGGAAAGTAAATATCTGTTATTACTTCAGCTTCTTTCCTACCTGTTTATTCTATTAATGTTGCTTTTTCATACAATCTCAGGTTTCAGCAGTCAACCAATCTTTTTCATTTTCTTCTTCACTTTCAAAAGAGATTCCTTGTGTTCTTGGCTTCCAGCCATCTAACTAGTATAGTCAGGATATCTCATGCTGTGAATGTTTCTCCGAACAATTTTAGTTCCAATTTCTAATTCTTTTATTCTAACATCTCTGTATATATTATGCATGTAACTTAAGTAAATAAAAGTGATTGTATAAGGTGTGCTTCTTTTCCATTTACAGGTAGTCCTTGACTTACAACCATTTATTTAGTGACCATTTGAAATTACAACAGCCCTGAAAAAATGACTTGCAACTGGTCCTTGCACTTATGACCATTATAGCATCCTCACTGTCCTATGATCAGAATTTGGGTGCTTGGCAACTGAGCAACAAAGATGATTAGGGACTGGAGGTTAAAACATATGAAGAATGGTTGCAGGAATTGGGTATGTCTAGTTTAATGAAAAGAAGGACGGGGTGATATGATAGCAGTGCTCCAGTATCTAAGGGGCTGCCACAAAGAAGCTATTTTCCAAAGTTGAAGGCAGAACAAGAAACAACGGATAGAAACTAATTAAGGAGAGAGCCAACCTAGAACTAAGGAGAAATTTTCTGAGAGTGAGAACAATTAACCAAAGGAATGGCTTGCCTTCAGAAGTTGTGGAGGCTCTATCACTGGAGATTTTAAAGAAGAGATTGGACAACTATTTGAAATGGTCTGAAATGGTATAGGATTTCCTGTCTGAGCAGAGGTTTAGACTAGAAGACCTCCAAGGTCCCTTCCATTATTCTGTGTGATTTTACAATGGTTGCAGTGTCCTAGGCTTATGTGATTGCCATTTGTGATCTTTCCAACTAGTTTCTGACAAGCAAAGTCAATAGGAGAAGCTAGATTCACTTAACAACCATGTGATTCACTTAACAATTGCGGTGATTCATTTAATATCCATAGCAAATAATGTTGTAAAATTGGGCACAACTCACTTAACACCTGCATTGCTTAGTAATGGAAATTCTGGTCCCAACTGTGGTCGTAAGACGAGGATTATCTGTAATGGTTCCGTTCTTACTGTTGTTTCCTGATCATTGTACAAATTCTTTAATGAGTAGATGAGATACCCTATGTATTTCATAGCTTTCCACCACTTATTGTGATCTATACAGTCAACAGACATTGTACAATCAAGGGAGCAGAAACGGAATAGAAACCTCTTGTATTATCTATCAGGTATGTGAACTGAGGAACTCCTAACTCTCTTGAACCCAACTTAACAGACTTCTAATTCCTTGTATTATAGAAGTCTAGATTGTAAAATCTTCAGCATGGTCATACGTAAAACTGTTCAATTGTTCAATAGTTTGAGTAGTGTTCAATACTACCTTTTTGGTACTGGAAAATAAATTGATCTTTTCCAGTCCTTTGGCCTTTGTTTGTTTTCCATTTACTTGTTTACAAACTACAGGTAACATCCACATCACCTTGTAAGATTGTGCTCATTATTATCTTGGTAGTTAGCCGTATTTTCTAGGGCTATTTAACTTCCCTTCCCAGAATCTCTCTGCATAAGTGATGACCCATGCAACACACTGTTGCAAACATCCAAACTCCCCCATGTATGAACATGTGTATTTCTGTCAACTGCATGTATTTATATGTACTTATATGTAAAGTGCATATATTTATGATAATCATATGACAATTACATATACACTTCAAATAAATGTATTACCTAGCATTGAATGTGAAGCAATTCTTGCTTAGGAGAGAATCTTGATGCACTTCATCAGGTATCTACATTTGCTCTTCTCCCTCCAATAATTAAAAGTGATTTCCCCCCCTTGCATTTGCAGTCTCTGCTGTGGGCAACAGAGGGCAGTTCAACCTCAAAATTGGTCTCTAGTTTCTTCCAGTACTTCTACTGCAAATGCGTGTGTGAATGTACTTAAGCACTTCAAATGCAGGCAGGGGGACATAACTCACATATCAGTTAACAAGTGGATGGGAAAATGCTTAAAGGTTTTCTAGGTAAGAGGTTGCCAACGAAATAAAAAAAGCAAGACAATTTCTGCACATTTCTGTTATTATGAGCTATCTGGTAACTGAAGAGAGGGCATTCTCTAAATTCCATCCATGTTTTGTTTATTTCTTATTTCGATGTCAAGTTTGAAGCTTGCCTGAACTTGACCTGAGTCTGTTTTTTCTTGACATTCTTCACTAAAATGTGTCACAGCTGACTCCTATGTGTTCTATATTTTGGGAAGTAATCAAATCATACCATTACTTCATTTACATATTACAGGTAAGTCCTCAACTTACAACTGGTCACTTAGCAACTATTTGAAGTTATGACAACTGGAAAAAGTTATGACCAGGTTCTCTCTCTCTCCGTCTCTCCCTTCTTCCCTCCCACTCTCTCTCTCTCTCTCTCTCTCTCACACACACACACACAGCATGGTCATGTGACTGTACTTTGATTATTTGGCAACACAACCAAATTTACATCTGTTTGCAACAACAGCATGGTCATGTGACCACATTTTACATTACTTCTGGCTTTCAGAAAAATTACACCAAAGCAAATAATTGTTTAATGACCCCATCCCACACCCCGCATTTGTTTTACGACTGCCGCATTCATGTAACAACGCTGCAAAAAAGTTTGTAAAATCAGGATGGTCAGTTTACGATTCCTGATGTAATGGGCAGTCTCCATTACAGTTATATGTCAAGGACTACCTGTTCAACACTAATAGAGACTCTTCTTTATTTATTTAATTTGATTTGTCAATTGCTTACAAGATAATAGGTATAAGAATAAACGTAGTTATGAATACATGAAATGGATACATATAAGAAAAATAAAAAGAAACAATAGGACAGGGATGGTAGGCATGTTGGTGTGCTTATGCATGCCCCCTACAGACCTCTTAGGAAAGGGGGGTGAGGTCAATAGTAGACAGTCTAAGGTTAAAGTTTTTGGGGTTTGGGGAAGAAACCACAGAGTCAGGTAGAGTATTCCAGACATTGACCACTCTGTTGCTGAAGTCGTATTTCCTGCAATCAAGTTTGGTGCGGTTAACCTTGAGTTTGTATCTATTGTGTGCTCTTGTGCTGTTATGGTTGAAGCTGAAGTATTCATTGACAGGTAGGACATTGCAATATATAATTTTATATACTATACTTAGATCGGACTGAAGGCGGTGTAGTTCTAGGTTATCTAGGTCTAGAATTTCAAGTCTGGTGGCATAAGGTATTCTGCAACTAGTAGAGGAGTGGAGAACTCTTCTTGTGAAATATTTCTAGATTTTCTCAACTGTGTTAATATCAGATACGTAATGTGGGTTCCAGACTGATGAGCTGTATTCAAGTATTGGCCTAGCAAATGTTTTGTATGCTCTAGTTAGTAGTGTGATATTACCAGAGAAAAAGCTGTACAGGATTAGGTTAACAACTGTTAATGCCTTTTTGGCTATGTAGTTACAGTGGGCTCTAGCACTTAGATCATTTGAGATGAATACTCCAAGGTCCTTGACAGAGTTTGGATCATTAACAAGGTCTTGACTATTCAGCCTGTATTTTATTTTCTGATTTTTTTGCCAATATACAAGACAGAGCATTTATTTGTTGAGATTTGAAGTTGCCATTTGTTTGACTCTGTAGAATAGCCAGTCTGGTCCTTTCCATGCTTTGGACTACAGATCTCATAATCATGCAGACTGGTGTTTATAGGTGGTGTAATCCAAGGTACCAGATTCCCGCTCCACCCCTTTTTTTTGAGAGAGAGAGAGGGAGGAGGGAGGGAGGGAGGGAGGGAGGGAGGGAGGGAGAGAGAGAGAGAGAGAGAGAGAGAGAGAGACCTTGAAGCCTTCTGCGTGTTAGAACTTTCTTTCTTTCTTTCTTTCTTTCTTTCTTTCTTTCTTTCTTTCTTTCTTTCTTTCTTTCTTTCTCTTTCTTTCTTTCTTTCTTTCTTTCTTTCTTTCTTTCTTTCTTTCTTTCTTTCTTTCTTTCTTTCTTTCTTTCTTCTTTCTTTCTTTCGAAAGTTCCTTTATTAGTGGTTAATTGGTGGTGTTGCCCATATCCGACATTTTAAAGCCAGGTGCCCCATCTTTAAAACCTGAGCCAGGGCACCAGGCCTATCAATATCCCGTGCAGGACAGGGAGGCAGCTTGAGAGAATCTGGACAGTCTCGCTTTCTTCCATAATAGAGCTGTTAGCAAGCATTCAGGTAGAACAAATGTTCGAAAAGGTGATAACACCCTCCTTTGTGAACCAGTCAGTAAAACACTTTATTCCTCTCCCCTCCACTGAAGAAGCCCATCTGTTTCCTGCCCCAGAAGACCCAGGGTCTAACCACTCTTGTTTTCAATTAGACTGCCCGGATCTGCCTTAGCCACGTGGGTTTTTCTCCCTGTGAAACCCACTGGGTTGTTCTCATTACTCTTGCAGAAAACCCAAAGATCTCCGAGCACAATAGTTGTTTTGGTCTCATTCATGCGGAGCAGAGCACATTCAGGAAAGCAATTAACAAAGGGTTTAAAAAGCAGGGAAACATTCATTTTACCCAGGCAGCCACGGCCAATGGCAATGGCAACATCATTAAGGGTGGCTGAGAGGAATAAATGAATCATTTTCTTCCGTCTTCAGTACCACAGAGACCTTCAAGGCCAAATGGCACCACATGCTGCTTGTGGAAGAGCAATAAAAGAGGGTGTCAATTGCCACATACAATATCTCCTAGGAAATATTAGTGAACATTGGTAGTGTGAGAAATAAAAATAAAAGGAAGTAAAAGAGCATTCTGAATGAGAGCCAGATCAAGACTCTGGTGACACTTGTGCACTTAAAGTAAAAGAGGCTGGGGACCACTATGGTGAGGGGTTGATGGAGCCAAACCATGCTGAGATGCCAGGCCTTCTTTCAAGTCTGCTTCAAATCTTTCCTCCTTCCAGCTAGGAAGGTTGACTAACAGAGAGAAGTGCTTCTAAATACCTGTGTTTTTCCCCCTTGAGCATCAATGAAGATACACAATTTTCAAAGTAATTGTTGAATCATTGAAGCTTCCAGGGTTTCATGGAATATTCCAGAGAATTGGCCTGTAGCTTGGTTGGTTTGCAAGAGTTTTGGTTCTTCTAAGAACAGAATTGCCAACATGATCATCAACGTCTGATGACGGATATGGCACAAGAAGAAGAGAAGAAAACAGAAACGAAACTGATCCTGGTAAGTTGGTGTACCATTCAAATAATTTCTCTTGTTAACAGGAAATACACAATTTGTTTAGATTATTAGCCATTGTGCCTTTGCCTGTTGGTTTTCTCTGGATGTGGACAGTTTAATTGTGTTAGAGTGATACTGGAGGGAGGAACCAAATTAGAATACTGTACATCTTCTGCAACAAAATGTTCCCTCAGCAACAAAGGACATACTGTCCCTACAAATTCACTTATTGGGGCTAGAGAGAGATGGAAAAAGGGGAAATGGTGGACGGGAGGTTGTAAAAGGGTACACACTGAAGTCCTTCGATTAAATCCTTCTATTTTGATAGTGTCTAGTATTTATGTTTGAAAGTATGTGCAAATCCGAATCCTTACTTTTTGACATGTGTATATTTAATTTTACATATACTGCAAACCGTTCCTGCTTGCCTTGATGAACCTAGGAACCTGGAAATGAGCTTGTATGTTTTTTTAAATGTTTGTATGACAAACTGGTGAGTGAATACTGTTTCTATAAGACAAGCTTACATCTCTGTGGAATATTTGTGCATGACAAAAAAATAGTTTTTAGCTGCAGATCTTTGATCTAGAAGCAGGCTGATTACTTGAATTTAAGTGTGATTTAATGACAACAGCAACAACAAAAAGCATTACTTAATAAATAGGGCATAGGGAGACATAATAGTTATTTATAAACTGCATCTAGAGAAGAGTAGGAAACTATTCTCAGTTTTTCTTAAAAACTAGAACTCGAGATCACCCTAAACTGATTGGCAGTTAATCTGAAAAAGGAATGACCTTCAGAAACTCTTATGTTACTTCTAAATCATTGAGTAGCACGTGATATTTTTTTAAAAAAAATTAAAATTAACAGCATTAGTAATTAAAACCAAATTAATAGCATTTACTTTAGTGGCAATGGGTCATAACAGCTAGATGAATCATTCACACAGAGAATCAGTATAGGTAGTCCTTGAGTTATGACTGTTATTGAACCCTGCAACTCGTGACAGTCATAAAATGAATCGCAATGTGACCGGAGCCAATTTTATGAACTTTTTTGGAGTAGTTGTTAAGCCAATCCATTGTTTCCTCTGAAGCAGTTTTTGCCAGAAATTGGAAGTAAATGCTGATTTCCAACAAAAACCATCATAAATTGTGGTCATGTGACGAGACATTGCAAACTGCCGTAAATGTGGGCCGGTTGCCAAGCACCAAGAATGTGATCATGTGTCTCTTGAGGTATGTGTATAGGGTACTGTATCTTTGAAACTGGATTGTAAGTAGCATCTGGGTCAGTCTTAATTTTAACCGGTCACTAAGCAATCAGTCATAAATTGAGGACTACCTGCATGGTTCAGAAAAAAGATGCTGGTGCCAGACCAAAAAGGGAGAGGCTTACTTTATGCCTAGTGAGGGTGTAGCCATTGGCACTTGGCTTGGGTTAATTATCCTTGGAAATAGGAATGCTAGATTTAAGCATGGGTCTGGTCAGGCTGGTGCTTTCCTGCCATGATGGTATATGCATGTTCAGTGATGAATACATGCATCTGTAAATGTCTAAAGGCCGCATCAATATCGACTTCTCAAAGGGTTGCTTGCCTGAGTGAATTTATTTCATGTGTCAGTAGACATTTATCACCAAAAGCACATGTTTCGCTTGCATAGAAGTGAGGCAGGGGCCTCACTTTGCAAGGTCACAACCAGGCTTGTGGGTCCTTCTAAGGGGTAGCACGCCTGCGCGCGCACGCACACACACACACACACACACTTGCAATCACACCACCTCACCTACTGGAGCCTTTCCAATCCCCCTGTAGCTCCCATACATATAAATCAGGAAACGCAAAGGAAGAAGGCACAAGATATACACTGAAACAAATTTCACTGTGGATTAGCCTTTGTTTTCCATGGTGCCAGCACAATCCCTTCCTTTTCTGAATGGGTGCGCGTACAAATGATTACGCTTGGAGAACAATAACCTTGGGAAGGAGGCAGAGAGAATCTCCAGGAAAGATATATGAGCAAATGGGAGGAGGATGTAGTCCCCAATTTATGAATTTTGTCTGCAAAAATCTGCCCGACTGTAGAAATCCAACATAAAACCCAGAGTGGCTTATGCTGCCTCCTTTTCCCCAACCCTTTCTGCAACGTTTATGCAGGGTGTTGTTTTCCTTCTAGGGCAACATTTTTGTGTGCCGCCTTTCCTCCCTCCGGATATACAAGTATTCAGAAGTTAGGATTTCTGATACCTGTTTGGATCTTCTGTAAGTGCTTTTCTTCCATTCAGAGGATGAAGTAGGAGTTTTATCCTGCCTCAATTTATTAAGTCTGATTTCCTTTTTCCTAAAACGTGGGATGGAGCTCCCTCATTAAAGGCAGCTGGAATCCTGGCAATTTTCATTCTCTTGTTTCTATTTTTTTCTCCTTTTCTTCCCCATTCCCTTGTTCCCTGCCAGCAAAAGTCGATTCGTCATGAATAGAGAAGAGAGTTCTTTGTTTCTCTGAGCCGTTCTGCTTTCCTGCTGCTGTTAGGACTGAGCTAAAATGTTCCTCCCGTTCTAGCCTCCCTCTTTAAACTTTCCAATTCTAATTTTGTGTTTGTTTATTCATCAGACTGGAAGGGACCTTGGAGGTCTTCTAGTCCAACAGGAGACCCTATGCCATTTCAGACAAGGGTTGCAGATGCTATGCGGGAAAGGAAGGGGAAAAGAGGAGAGGAGAGGAAGAAAAGGAAAGGAAAAAGGAAAGGAAAGGAGAAGAAAGAAAGGAAAGGAAAGGAAAAGGAAAGAAAGGCAAGGGAGGAGAGGAGAGGAAAAGAAAGAAAGGAAATTTCCATCTCAAAGCTGGAACATCTTCAAAGGAGACAAAGGGTCCTGTAAAAATAGTTTTTCCATCCTGCCAAAGCCTGCATAATAATAAAGGTAGTCCTTGCTTTACGACCATTCATTTAATAATTGTTCAAAGTTAGGACAGTGATTTGTAACTCGTCCTCATACTTACGACTATCGCATGTGGTCAACATTCAGGTGCTTGGCAATTGGTGTGTATTTATGATGGATGCAGCACCCTGAGGTCATGTGATCGCCTTTCAAGCGGGCTTCCGATAAGCAAAATCAGGGGGCGGGAACTGGATTTGCTTAACCACCAGTGATTCACTTAACATCCACAGCAAAAAAGGTTATAAGATTGGGTGTGATTCACTTAACCACCACCTGATTAAGCATCCAATTCTGGTCATAAATTGAGGACTATCTGTATAGAGAGCTATTTCACTGTTTCTTTGGAACACGAAAATGTTTAGTTTCAGTATGCGGAGGGACGCGGGAGCTGATGAAAGCACAATGTTTTGAAACAGCCATTCACAATCTGTGGAGTCTTTGGTGCACCTTTGGATTACAAAGCCTATCCTTCCCAGGCAGCATTTCAGAATTAACAGAGTAATAGAATAACAGAGTTGGAATTGACCTTAGAGATCTTCTAGTCCTCAAGCAAGAAACCTATGAACAGATTGTAATGGAGCAGCATGAGATTGCATACTTTGGGTTAAATGTAAACTGCTCCCCGTAACGGATCTGAGCTAAGAAGGATCCCAACCGCTACTAGATGTCAGCAAAGAAGTACCAAAAACTTTTTTTTGGCAACCATAGTAGGATTGTGTTGCATTGCTGACGATGTTCCAGAGTGTTATTTTTTTTGTTTACTTGGGGGAGGATCAATAGTTAATAAAAAACAATTGTTGGGGACAATTGAAGCAAAACTGTTTTATCTTCCTAATATCACCCTCCTAACAGATGCAAAAGCTGTCTCTGCACTCAACAACTGCATGAGCTGGACCTGTGCTGCAGGACGCCCAGCCATGCCAGCTTTTCTAACATCCTGCTAATTAGCCCTATGCCCCTAAACTGGCACCGGTCTCTGAGCACAGTCAATATTAACCCCCCCAAATCTTGAGCATCCATGAATGGCAAGAAGACTGCAAGTGCTTTCAACAGGAAAGTGTGTGTGTGTGTGTGTTTGTGTGTGTGTGTGTAATGTTAAGACATTTGCAGACCGAGCACTGAGACAAAGTCATCCATCATAAATCCTGTCCCTCTCCTTTTTGGTGTGTTAAGATAGATGCCGGTCCTCAGAATCTCACCGATCAAAGGTGAAAGGACTTTGGGGAACAAGATGTCCTGCTGAATGGATTAAACTGAAAATCTGTTTGATCTGGCATTAGCGGTGTGAAAATGGGTAAGGGCCCCCCCGAGAGCGCTCAGTTATGTAACCAATGCACAAACTATCTAGAGTGACATGGTATTTCCCATTCCTCTGGTCAGGGTTGGAATCTGTTTATTTGGATTTTATACCCCGTCTTTATTATCTTCATGAATAAATCAAGGCCTAATATTTCCTTCCTCCTCCAATTTTCCCCTCAACAAAAACAATCCTGCAAGGCGAGTTATTTATAAGCCTTGCCAGGGTTGGAGTGGTGTGTGGGGCAAGGAGATAGCGGTGGTGCCGCTTGGTGCCTACAAAGGTGTCTGGGTCCCAAAGGAAACTTCTCAAATGCCCCCCAAACTTGGTGAAAAACACACAGACACATACTTAAACCCCTTGGTGAGAAAATTTAGACACCCCCTCCTTCCCCAAAGTCTCACACGGGCACTTCTGCCCCCACCTCAAAAAGCCCGCTGTCTATCTGTCTTTCTCTCTCTCACACACACACACACACCTTTTTCCTCATTCCTTCACTAGCAGCATGAAAGGGGAAAACAGTGAGGACAGGAAGATGCTCAAGGTGGCAGCTCTTCCTTCTTTTCCTCGTTTCTTTTCGTTTTTCTCTAGTTGGGGTGCTGTGGCCCACGTGCGTGTGGCCACTAGGTGGCTGTAGGGAGACCTGGCCCGCTTGGAAGCTTTGCTGCCATCTCCTGGTCAGAAGGAGAATTAAAGCTCGGGTCGGTGAACCAAAATCATAAAGCGCAGGGCAAGGGCAGCAGGCGGCTTCCTCGCACCGTTCCTGGCTTTAGTGGGTCTTGCTCGTTCCTGCTTTTCCAAGCCTTCGATCCCTTGAACGGGTCGAGGAACAGAAACCGAAAGGCAGGCAGAGTTAGGGAGGTGCTCTAACCCGGCATGTGTTTCTTCGCTCAGCCACAGACCTCGCGGGGGCTGAAACCCGAAGAAATCCGGGAAAGACCTTTGCAGGGGCGAACGGCAGCCCGGCAGCGTCAACTCAAAGACGCGCTCCGGATTAGGCTGATGGCATGATTCTTAATAAAACTGCTTTTCGGGTGACCGGTTGGGTGCTCTTGTCCTTTTGTAACCCAGTCTTGGGGGTGTACGTGCACACTTCCAAGCACTGCTTCCCCGCTTCTCCTAACTCGGATCCTTCGATGGCGCCCTGACCCGCAAAAATGGGTTAAGCGGTCCCGTTTTTTGTGTTATTTGAAACTCTTCCCAAACGCCACCCTCTGGGGTCAATCGACAACTCCAGATGGAAGCGGCGCAGCGCCCTCTGTAGTTTTCTCTGAATAACTACCGCCACTTTAAAACAAAAAACAAAAAAACCTCCGCTTGGTCTCCCATCCATCCCCCTGACAACGAGCCTCGTCCTTTTGGCTACAAGGCGGAAACGAGAAAGGTAAAAGAGCAACTACCGTGTGACCTTCGGGACAGGGTATTTTATGCACTCTCATACCTATTTTTTTTAAAAGTCCTTTCCCGTGCGTTACAAAAACACCCGAGGGATCTTCCCGGCGTAAGCGATGGCGGTCAGAGAGAGCTGGCAGGATCCACCCCACCTCACCTTACCCCATCTTCTCTACCACCAGGTTGCTGCTCTGCTTATTTCCAAGCCCTACTAAACACGGGACGGCTCCATCTACACAAATCTCCATGATTCCCGTATGCAACGGAAAGTGTTGGGGTGTGTTCCTTCACTCCATTCCTTTCCCTCGTGGGTGAGTTTGGAAAGAGGCGGTTGACTTTTGAAGCCAGAAGAGCCGGGGAGGGTGGGGGCAATTTTCACCTTCTCCCTCCCTCCCTCCCTTCTCTCCCTCCCCTCCCTCCCTCCCTCCCTCTGCGGTGAATTTGCTTTTTGGTCCTCTCCTCCCTGATGGTGAAGAGATCCTCTCTCTTCGGGGGAGCGCAATCTCACCCTCCCAGAGCGGGTGGGCTGCCGCTTTGCCTTGAGCTCGGCGGCGGCCTCGGAAACCTGCCCAGAGACCCAGGACGCCGGACCTCGCGTCTGCCGGTGCCAGGTGGCGGGTGCGCGCGCACGGTCGAGCTTCCCTTCTCATGCTCGGGGAGCCGGTTCGCAGGAAAGGCAGGGATCGGGGGTCGGATCCCTGCTTCTCTCCCACCCTCTTTCCCTCCTCCTCCCCGCCTTCCAGCGCCCAGGACTGCGGCGCTGGGCTCCTTCGGCTTCGCAACCCGCTTCTGCCGCGCTGGTGGTGAGGCTCAGGGATGGGTGTTGAATGCTAATGACCCTCCCCGGTGCTTGCGCACGGGCGCGCGCCTGCCCGCCTTGCCTGCCTTTGCCTTGCAAGATCGGGGGGAAAGGACAGGCGACGTGGTCTGGTCTGCATTAAAGGAATAAAAATATATCAAGCCCCCCTCCCCAACGCGCCCGCCCCCTCCTCTCCTCCACCTTTTCCCCGTGCGCTTCTCTTCCTCCGTCTCCTCGCACCTCTCTTTTATTTTTATTTATTTATTTTATTTTTTGCACCGCCGCGTGTCTTTATAGAAAGGTGACCCGGGAAAGGGGTGAGGGGGGGGGAGAGATGGAGAAGAAGAATAAGAAGAATAAAAGGGAGGGGTGATCTAAGAGACAAATAAATAAATAAAGAACGAAAGGAAACTCAAAGCTGTAAGCGATGCAGAGATTTCTACGCTGGAGGCCCCGGGAAAGGCGGCTTGGAAGCGGGGGTGGGGAGAAGGCAGAGGGGCTTTCCCCCTTTATTTATTTATTTTAGCCCCTCCTCGCCGGGCCCGCTTAGGCGCCAGGTTCTGCTTTAACTTTGGGATGCAACATGTGTAGCGCGGAAAGCCTGCAACAACCTTGAACGGAGACAGGTGGGGGGCGTGGGGGGTGGGGAAAGAGAAAGCAAGGTGTGGGGTGCGCGTGAGCGGTGAATAAAGATCTGAAAGAAATTTTTGGAAGGGAAGGAAAGGGGAAGATGTTGCTGTTTGTTCCGCGGCTGGTTGGATTTAGCGCTTGTTTGATTTCCCGCAGGAGGAAAAGAAATGGGGGCGGGTGGGCTGGCGGGGCAGAGGCTAGGAAAAAATAATATTACATATTAAAAAATAAAATAAAACCAAGAAAGAAAAATACAGACCATCTCTTTCTCTGTGTATCTCCAGAGGCGGAGAACATTTTGCTCCTCTCTTCAGTTTCCTGGTTTATCCTTTTCTCAGGAGTTGTCATGAAAAGGTAAGCCGGATTTAATTATTTAATTCATTGCTTCCCCCCCCCCCTTCTTCTTCTTCTTCTTCCTTTTGTGTATGGAATATGTACCTTCCTGCAGCAAATGTCCCAGTGCTGCACAGAGGTTTATTACTTGGTGGTTTGGGGAGGGTGGGTGGGCTCCATTGCTGCCTTTGGGGGCATTTTTCCTTATTGTGGGGGCCAGGGCAAGAGGGGAACCCCGAACCCTTAATGCAAGATGAAGGAGACCCTCCCTTCCTTGCGGGGGGAGCATTTCTCCTTCCACCCTGATGTCACAATTTTGTCCTCTGCCTTTTCTGTGGGACGTGCCCGCCAGCCTGAGGTTTGAGTTCAGACTTTTGAAAGCAAATTATTACCTCTTCTTACCTGCCCTCCCCCAGGGTCCTGGTTTGCAGGGGTGGGGGGAAAGCATGTGTGATGGCCCCTCTCTTATGTCCCCCTCCCCTTTCTGATATTCGTGTGTGTGTGTGTGTGTGTGTGTGTGTGAGAGAGAGAGAGAGAGAGAGAGAGAGAGAGCGTACCCTCACCCGTGGTTTGTTTGTGGCATTGGTCATCCAGACTGCAAGAGTATGAAATGCCCAAAAGGGTGTTTTTGTTTTTGTTTTTTTTAAAAAACCTCATTACTGTATTCTGAATTAATCCAGACCGGTCTGGAACTGCAAAAGAATCAGAAACACCAGAGATGCACACTATAGAGACTTCACTGCAGCCTTCAGCCTCTCTGAAGGAGAAGGGAATCTGTATTGGTGAAAAGGTGGCAGGGCGGGCGGGGGGGTGGGGGAGAGAAAAATGCAGCTTAACTGAAGGGCATCTGCTCTCTTTTCCCCTTTAGGAGAGAGAGAGAAAGGGAGGTGAGGTGGGGAGAGGGGGGGAAAGGCCTGTTTGATTTCGCCCCAAAGAGTTCCTTTCCTCCTACGGTGTGGAGTGGCCCCCGGGCGGGGGGCGGTGTCGGCAGGAAGTGGGCAGGTTTAAAATTGGTAATGATCCCTGGGCCCTTTGGGAGTGGGAACCAGTGGGAGGCTGTGTTGAGTTCCAGAGAAGGAGAGGGGTTCCTAATGGTAATGGGTTTTTGGGCTGAGCCCAGAAAAGTAGTGGAGGATAGTGGTCAAAGTGGCATCCGATCCAGGCATTTTTAGCTCTCTCTGTTGGGGGCTTTTGTGATTAAAGTAACGGGAACATCCTCCCCACTGCAAGATCCGCTCATAAAAGGGAGGTTGACTGGGGAATCGGGAGAGTTATAGCTCAAGGGGTGGGTATTGCTGGGTTTTGTCCAGCTTCCAAGACACGCACAGTCACAAACACGCATGCACACACACACACACACACACACACACCATGCGCATGGCAGGGCCTTAGATAGCCGAGAATGCCATTTGATGCTGGGACTGAAGGCGCCAAAGAAGACGGGGGCCCCCCTTTTAGGTCTGCTGGAGGAATTTGGGGTGTGGGGGCCCCCCCAAACAAAAGGATGCCTGGATGAGAAGCTGGCTAAGGTGAGCTGGTGTAGCTGGGCTGGGGCGACTCTTTCCATCCATCCCCAAACCACACCTCCCATCCACAGGAGGAATGGCAGCGGGGCGGGGGGCTGCTCTGATGGCACGTCTTGGGGTCTGGAATGGAGAGAGAGCTCCCAAGCCTGCCCAGAGGAAAGCCAGGTGTGTGGAAGAGGTGTGGAGGACTTAGGAGCTTTCCTTTTTAGGCAGCAGCAGACCGGCTCCTAAGGATGCAACTCTCCTCCACATGAGGCGGGGGGGGGTGGGATGCATGATTAGGTTGATTGGAGGTTTGTCTAAATCGGCCTCTTAATAAGGGGTTTGACAGGTAGGATGGGAATTAAGGGAGGGGGTTTTCCGTGAACAGAATGGAAAGGCTCAGAGGCTGAGCTGCAGAGTGATTTATCTCCCGGTCATTAGAAGAAGAAGAAGAAGAAAAAATCTCATTGCTGGCACTTCAAAGCAAAAGGGGATAAGGGACAATGGAAATCCGCTGGGTTTCATTCCTCTCCCCGCACCCCTAAAAGATAAAGATGTAGAAAGTTGAGGCAGGGTGAGAAAGAAACCAGGGCACGCCATTGATTCAAGCCACCTGTTCCCCAAATGACTGCACTGGCTGGTGCCCCGTTTCTCAGCTCATGTCCTAGTTGGGTTCCCCAACTTCTTGGTTCGAAATCCATAACTGACTTCCCCACCAATCCAGCTCCGTTTGCTCTATTTGTCTAGAGAGAGAGGCAGTGGCCAGTGTCCTGGCCGCCTCTCTCCTTAGCCTGGGCAGCTACTTTAATCTCTGCTGGTCTCCAGAGGACAGAAGGGTGATTGGAGGTGGCAGCTTTGCTCTTTGGCCTGCCTGGCCAGTGGAATTGCTTCTCTTGGGGGGATGGGGGGTCAGGAGAAGAGGCTCAGTCATTGTGAGTTTGGTGCCAGGATGCAGTGAAATTCTTGTAGATGTTTCCAGGGCTTTCCCAGGTTTGGGCTCAGGTTCCTTTGGCGATGCCCTCCTAGCTCTTGGCTTTAGAAGACACCTGGGAAAAGCGTGAGGGTGAAATTGGAGATTAAAAAGTGAGACTGTGTGTTTTGTAAAAGGCTCTCACGATCGTTCAAATATTAGCCCCCACCCACCCACCCTTTTGCATAAGTTGGGTGGCTGCAACTCCTGGGACTCTTTGCCACTCAGTCAAGGGTGGGGAAAGAAAGGCAAAGCATGGAGAATTAAAAGATGGAGGAAAGGAACAAAGATGGAGTTGGGCAGGAAACAGCGGTGATGGTGATGATGTTGGAGATCACAGGCCAGGTGCTGTTTTTTGAAGAACAATAAAGCAGGAGGAGACTGAACCAATGGGGGAAAAGGTGACATTGCAAGGTGGTGTTGGTGTTTGACAAATAACAACAAACTGTTTATCTTGGCTGGCATGTTTACATTTGTCCTATTGAGGATGTTGTTTCATCTATTTGATTGATTGCCACCAGACGTTTTTCCTACACACAGACTATGATCAACCTGTGGAACCTGTTGTCACAGGATCCTGTCAGTGGGATGTTAAGCTGGTCTTTAAAAAAAGAGAGAGAGAGAGAGAGAGAGAGAGAGAGAGAGAGAGAGAGAGAGACTGTGTTCAAGGGGTTGATGGAGGGTGGGATCAGCCAAGAAGCTTAGGTAGCAGAGGCAAGCCATCTGTTAAATTGCGAGTGTGAGGGAGAAGATAAAATCATGCCATAATTACCACTGTGATTTCCTCTGGAAACTGTTTTCAGGATGTGTGTGTGGGAATCCCTAAGGAGATGCTGGCTTATGTTGAAGGATGTGTGAATTCTTTCTATTCTCACCACTATTTCATCCTCGTTTCTTTTGAAGGGGGGTCTCTGGATAAGGCCCAGTGGCATCACACCAATGTTGGGTGCATGGTACATTTTTTTGTGTAACCTCACCAGCAGTCAGTGGCTGTGAGTCACCCATGTGTTTCTGCCCCTTTTCCTCCTAGGACTGGAAAAGGAGTCCCTTTCCCCCCAGTGGCCTCCATTGCAATGCGGGGCTGAAGCCATGTTTCTCTTGTTGAATTCTGGAGACTAGGCTCAGAGGGATCGGTGGTCTGGGCCAGGCTAATGGTGACTATGACTTTTGAGTAATTCCATGTCTGTTAATATTTGCACTTGGGATTCCGCATTGCTAGGTGTAAAGTCCCTGAGGACACGTATTTGTGAGCTTTTATACATGGAGGCTGGCAATCCACCTGTGATGTTGCTCACGTCTTTGTGAAACAGGTGTGTCCTTGAGGCAGTTCCACGTATGTCTCTGTTAATGTGCTGGTGAGTTTCTTGGCTTCTACAACAGGGACACTGTGGACTATGTCTCCTTACTGTTGGCTGTACCAAAGTGTGCTTCTGGCTATGCGTTTAAATTGGGCCTGAATTACTCCTCGGGTGTAGGCCTGTGTCTTGCACATGGTTTGTTCCCTTCCTCTGACTGTGTATATCTGTGGGCTACTGATTATTTTGTTCTCTGGTTATCTACTTCAGTGACTGAACCCTTTCTTCACTGTATGTGATCTTAATACTTATAAGTGTTCCCAGCATTTTTCTACTTATAAGTGTTCCCAGCATGTTCCCGGCTGTCTCAATTCAAGCTGGGTATCTTGTTTATGTGCAGTTGTTTCTCCTACTACAATGTGTATCAAGGTAGGTAGGTATCTTTCCTGATCCTCTGTATAATCACGCAAAGGTTGGCTGCAGGTTTAGCTTAAGCCCTCTCCCCTCATACATTATACCCTTCTTAGTAAGACTATGGGTCTCCAGATGTCAGATTTCAAAATCTAGCTGGCCAGCCCATCTGGAAGCGCTGAGGAACACTTAGCAGTCTTCAGCAGTTTCCCTTGTATAACACAGTGTGAGTAATCTAGTCAGAGGGCACCTTCCTTGATATAGTGTTCACCTGAAATACTAAAGGATGATTATGTTGGATGTGAGTGACCAGAACTGCAACCGAACAGAACTGGAGAACTTCATGTGGAAGGACCTGAAGGAAGGAAGATGGCAGCTTCTGTTGGTATTGCTGATTTTTACACTGAATAATTTTCTTTCTCATCAGAGAAAGAGGCCACAGTGAGATTGTCCCATGCTCCCAATGTACGACTGCCAGCTCTTTCCCTGTGATTTGTGGTGTTTCTCCCACTGGTTGTTACTTTCATGCCTTAAGAGAAGATGTTGACTAGGGTGGAAGTGTCCTAGTAACATACCTAATTTGGTGTGGTCAGTAAGGGATTCCAACATATCCAGCTTACTGGGTTACATTAATACACACAAACTTTGGTGTTTTTATGGCCATGCTAAAACCGTACAAGAGTTTCTACGCAGATATGGAATAAAGAAACTGAACAAAAACAACTATAGTTACTGCCAACTCTGTGGTGATAACCCCAGTCTTCTATCATGGTTCTCCCAAATATACCCTCCAAGTGCACACATTTGTACAGGTAATCTCTCTTTCCTTAAAGCCTCCCATTAGTATATATATTTACTAATGTCCTTATTTCTCCATTGAGTACTATATTTTTATGTTAGTTTTCATTAACTATATTTCTGAAGAACATAGTAACATGTATAAACTTATGATTCATGTGTGTTGACTGGAAAATATGCATAAATATTATTTGCCACTCTGCCCAGTCAATTGGCATTGTGAAGAATATGCGTAAATGAACAACCTGAATTAAAGGATTTGTACATTGTCTAGTCAATGTGCAAAGTCTTCAGATTGCCTGGGAATTAACAGGACTTTTCATTGATTGGCAGATAGGTATATTTGCCCCACTTAGAAAATAGGCACTGCTATTGGTTAAGTGTGGCTAGTCCATATTTTCTAACCTCCCTTTATGCATATTGACGGGCTGGCATACTCCGGTCTGTTTGTACAATTAAGTTGTTATTTACAGTGTTTAGGGAATGTGCACAGTGGCTAGAATTTATCACGTACATTTCCCCCCCTTTTAACCACATATTTGGAAGATAGATGCTTTGTCAGTAGAGTTCTGATTTATATCTACATATTTTTCCCCACGGTCACTAGAGAATTTTAGAGGCATGATTTCTGACTGTTCCTGCTCGGAAAAGCTATACTTTCCTTAGCCTGATCTATACTGTATTCTTCTATCTGTCCTGCAGAACACATATGGAATTTATATTGGGACTTTGGGATGCTATGCCGGGCTCTCAAGTGTTCTGTGTGTAACCTTGTAAGAAGATGTGGTTATCCACGCTATGTGCACTGACATAACAATGCCTGTGTTGTGTCTGTGTAGCCTTTCAGCCTATAGCTAGTCATATTTTGGTCTTTATAGAAGGATGCACACACCCGCACAGGCTAGTTTAAATATTTGTACTCTCCCTCGTACGAACAGTTCATAAACGCCATCACAATCTGGATGATGCTTTCTTGCTCACTGCACTTACACAAAAACCTAGTCGCATTTAAGTCCGACTCTTCCCCTGCATCTTCTGTGCAAACGAACATTGCAAACTGCCGTCGGAAAGACTCGGGATGCAGGAATGAGAGCGAGACACATTGAAGCTCAGCACATCTGCAGGGCATGAGGCGGCCAAAGGCTGCTCAGCGAAAATTGTGTTGGCATGTGCATGTTACAACCGTTCTGAAAACCCAGACCCTGCTATAAATCTTGGTTGATGAGACAGTGCCCTCTTTCTACCTGCTCGGCTTAGGATCCACGGTGATGCTGAATCTTCCTTCAGCTGGACCTATAGATCTCTGGTGGCCCTCCCTCCAAATTGCTTCTTCTCACCCTGATTCATTTTTCTGGTGTGCACATGGTCTCTGTGTCCGTCCCCCTTACTTTCTCTCATTTATCTCTCACTGCCATCAACCCCCCACCTGTTCCTCCAAGCAGAAACCTGGAACAACTGCCGATCCTCCCCCTTCCTTCAGATGTTCCCAGTACCAAAACAAGCCACCAATGGACACTTATGGACAGGTCTCTCCCCCCCCCGCCCCACCACACAAGGGGAGAGCAGAGAAGGGGGATGCGGTCAAATTGCCAGCCACAGCTGTCCAAGTGAAAGTGGCCACCTGGGGTCTGGGTTCCAGGAAACAGGCAGAGATCAAAACAGCTGGAAAAGGGCCTTGCTGAGAGGAGAGATGAAAGCAGTGGTTTGGGTAGGGGTCTTGTTTTACCTCTGCATGGAAGCCAGTGCTAGAAGATCAGAGCAACTGAGAGCAGTAAAGTTGGCAGATGGGGCGACTGCTCGTTTCAGCTTGGTCTGGTCTCACCCAGTACTCAGCCCCTGCACACTTCTCTGGAGCATGTGCATAGCTTCCTACCCTCGGTTATGAGCAGCTGCAGCACGCACCCCATCTAGAATTAGGGGACGAGGAATTGTAGGCTGGGAGAATCTCTTTCCCAAGCAAATTCAAGAAGGCTTTGTTTTATTTTTGGTTTTAATGAGAGGGAGCTGGGCTGAAATCTCATTTTACTGCTATCGTTCTTGCCCCCAACTTCTAGCAGCTTCATCTCACAGGTTAGTGAAGTCTACAGAAATGCACCTTACTGATGCCAATCACCATCTCCATCTTCAAGACTAAATAATGTGCCTGAAAAGGTAGGAAAACAAGCGACTTCCATACTTGCAAACAAAATTTTTAAAAGCAGGGAGGAGGGGGAGATGGAAAAAAAAAAGCAGGATGTAGCAAACCAAAATAATGAGGCATGAGCAGAGATTCTGTACTCAAAGTCTGGAGAGCTTGAGCGTGTATATGCTTGTAAATTAATTACCAGCAGTGGAGAGTCTGGGAGTGTCACTTGATGGGATTAAGGGTTTGTGGGAAGGTGTGAAATTGAGGCACAAAACTCTGGACCCCTCATCTCTCCTCCGGCCTTGGGAACCGGACAATTGTCTCCCCTTGGGTGATATCCGCTTCCCTTCTAATTCTTTCCTTTTGCAGGCTGTCTGAGTCCTCCCCTCTTTCCCCTTCCCCTTCCCAAACCTGCAACGATCTGGGGGATTTTATTTCTTCAAGCTTTGGCAGGTGGAAATGAAAACTGCCGGCTTTGATTAAACCTCTCCGGAGCTTGTGTGCCTCATCCAGGCAGGGTCGCTGAAAGAGAAGCCAAGTTTGATGATCCTAGGCTGACCTCTCCCCAGCCCCTTGAACCCTGAAATGGGGGCACCTCTCAACCATAAATGCAGATGCCCAGGATCGAGGCTAGATGGGTGGTGATTTAGGAAAACGGGAATAATTTGAGGTGGCTAAACTGAGATCTCTAAATTCAGAGAAAAGACAATTATCCACATTTATTGGACGGGAAACCCCTTACAGATTTTTTTGTGTGAAAAATGAATTTCTGATGCACGGTTTTGATGATCAGACAGAAGAGATTTTAAAAAGGAGAGAGTTATGTTGTAACCATAGAGTAAGAGGTAAATTTATAATTGTACTTATAATGGCCTTAAAGAAGCTCAGAAGCTACTTCTTTGTAGCTGCTTTCTTTTCTATTTCTCTTTCCTTTTTTCCTCCTTTTCTTTTCCTTTACTTTTTTCTTTCCTTTCTTGCACTTTTAGTTTTCTGTTTGACATCTGTCTCTTCTTTTTTCCTTTTCTCACTTTATACTTCTTCATTTTTTTAAAAAAAATATTTAATAAATTAATAAAGTTATATGTAAAAAGTGAATAAGATAAAATTATCAATAATGATGAAAAAAGCAGAATATTTGTCAAAACAGCTGGCCAGAGATGCAGAGAAGCAACAGAAAGCATCTTCTGTATTCAACATAGAATGAACAGGTGGCATTCTCTGGCCTCATATGTGAGAAAGAGATTTTTAAAACCTTCCATAAGAGATGTGTTTGTCAGTAATTATAAAGCCAGATGGGTGAAATGGAGATCCCATGTTCAGAAATGGTGTATCTCTGAATATAATGTATTGTGTAGGACAAACAGAAGAAGCTGATAGAAAAACATCTGGTTCAATATCTTGGCTCCTAAACTTGATGGGCCTTTGATTTGAGCCAGTAAATACTATAGTCCTCTCTGGCTAAGACATTTACAGAGTTTTGGAGTGGGATCAAAAGAACTTCTAATCATCCCAATGGAGTACAAGATTTATCATCTGGTTACTGAATTTGCCCACATTCTGGGTTCACTGATACTGGATCATAATAACTAATCCAGAGAGATGTCATTGTGCATGAGGTTCTCAGCGATCAGTAAATTGGATGCACACAGACATGCATCCGCCTAACTAAGGTTAAAATTAATTAGTTTGTTTGCTTGATTGATTATATGCCATCCAGCGGGTGTCGACTCCTAGCAATCACATAGATAGATTTTCTTCATGACAGTCTGTCCCAAGCGTGATCCTTCAGATCCTCCAATGGTGCACCTATCGCTTTTCTAACGAGTTCGTCCATTCTGCTGGTGCTCATTCTCTTCTATTTTCCTTCTACCTTTCTCAGCAATAAAGCCTTCTCTAGAGAGTTACATAATGTGTCCAAAATAGGATAACTTGAATTTGGTCATTTTGCCTTGAGTGACAACTCTGGGTTGATTTGTTCAATGATCTGGTTTTTATTTTTTTTTATTTTTTTTGTGTTTTGCATTCTCATAAAACTTCTCAAATACCAACGTTCAAAAGTGTCAGCACTCTTTCTAAACTAAACTGAGTTTAGCACACCATATTTCAATTGACCTTGGGTGAATGGATCAACCTGGATTCCCACAACCGTAGCCCCAAAACAGAGTTTTGGGGTTCAGTGGGGCTAGATCTGCTCATAAGCGGATCATGTTCAGCTTGAATTCCTATACGCCATTAGAGCAACAAGGTTGATTTTCAGGCCTGACCCCACAGATTCCTATGCTTTTCTAGCCTTACTTCCCAAATTCATTTGGGTTTTTTTCCCCAACCCAACATGAAGAATAGGTAGTCCTTGAGTTACGACCAAAACTGAGCCCAAAATTTATGTTGCTAAGTGAAACATTTGTTAAGTGAGTTTCTCCCACTTTACGATTTTTCTTGCCACATTGGTTAAGGGAATCACCGCAGTTGTTAAATTAGTAACACTGTTGTTAAGCGAATCTGGTTTCCCCATCGACTTTGCTTGTCACAAAAGGGGATCACAGGACCCCAGGACACTGCAACCGTCATAAATATGAATCAGTTGTCAAGCATCCAAATGTAAATCATGTGACAATGGGGGGATGCTGCAATGGTCATAAGTATGAATAGTAGTCATAAGTCACTTTTTTCAGTGCCATTGTAACTTTGAATGTTCACTAAGTGAACTGTTGTAAGTCGAGGGCTACCTGCACTAAGAACAGTATTTTGGTCTCTCTGCTTTGGTCGCCAAGGCCTGTGGATTAAGTCCTATTGCAGGTGCAGATGGACAGGTGCCTTCTGGTTTTCTTAACTTATCTCCGGTAGCTTCAGCCCTCCTGAATCTATCAGTGAAATATACAGACTTGTCCTTCCAGTGTATTTCAGTAGTATAATGTAACCCTTGGCTTGGAAGGAACATAAGACCATCTGGTGCTCACTCCAGGAATTCAGATTAATGCAATGAAAGCATCCAGACAGGTGGCTGTCTAGCCCAGTGTTTTTCTCAAACTTGGCAATTTTAAGATCTGTGGATTTCAACTGTTATGCTGGCTGGGGAATTCTGGGAGTTGTAGTTCACATATCTTTAAGTTCCTAAGTTTGAAAAAATGCGGGGATATCCATATTTTTGAATGAAAAGGAGTCCATCTTCCTCTTTGGGTCATGACCCAACTACAGTTAGTCCTCAACTTAAGACTACAGCTGAGCCCAACATTTCTGTTGCTAAACAAAAGAGTTTAATGAATTTTGCCCCATTTTATGACCTTTCTTGGCCACAGTTTTTAAATGTTGTTGTTCAGTAACATGGTTGTTAAGTGAATCTAGCTTCCCAATTGACTTTGCTTGTCAGGAGGTCACAAAAAGTGATCACACGATCCTGGGACACTGCAATTGTCATAAATATGAGGCAATTGTCAAGCATCTGAATTTTAATCATTTCACCATTAGGATGCTGTCATAAGTCACTTTTTTCAGTGCCATTATAACTTCGAACTGCCAGTAAATGAACGGTTGTAAGTCTGAGGACTATCTGTACCCTTACTATTGGCAAGTCCCGTCCCTTGCAACATCCATTTGGAATTGATCTTCCTGTGTCTTCAGTCCTTTATTCTGTATTCATCATTGCAGGGCGAGGGAGAATTGAGATGGATGAGTGGTGAATAGCTCAGAAAATGGAGTGGAATTTCTGTACTGTACATGTTGCAATTCAATTCCTGGTCTGAACCAGAAATCAGAAAGAGTCCGTAGTACTTTTCAGGCTCACAAATTTTATTAAAACGCATAAACTCAGTGGAGGCTCACGAAAGCTTATGCCCTTTAATAATATCTGTTAGCCTGAATACGTGCAGCAGACTCCTGATTTTTGACTATCACAAACTCACACACAACCTACACGGTCTAAACCAGGAATTATTATTTTTTGTTTAAAAAATGGTAATTCAGAATACTCAGGCCAGGTATTTTAGATGAATGACACTGACCTTTTGAATTCCATTCTCCTTTTGCCTTCAAGTGATGAAGTGCCTCCTTTATAACCCTTAGTATTTTGGCAGCGTTTATTATTCTTGCTGCAGTGTTAACTATCAGCATAGTAGTTTTACCAACACAACAAACCCACAGTTGTATTCTGCACCCTATTGAGAAGGATCTGCAGAAACCCACCTAAAGAATTCCTAGGTTGGCAGATCCCCCCCCCTTGGGAGACACCTGCCCTCTGAGGCATCCCTTCCCCACCGCAGTAATGGCTGTTCTCCATACAGGAATCAGTTGCAGGTTGAGTCAAGTCAAGTTGCCGCACCCTAAGTGGCCTGCCTCTTTTAATCCCAGATGAGTGCCATCAGCCTGGCCTGGGTGCCGGGCAGAGAGGCCAAGCACCCAGGTGGGTGGCATTCACTTAGCTATGTCGTACACCTTGAGACCATGTTCGTTTTTGTGTTCTTCCAACTGAGACAAAGCAAGGAAAGGGACAAAAACACAGCACGACTTGGGGCCTGAGTGGAGGAAGAGAAAAGGCAGGGGGGAAAAAAAAAATCAATATTTTCAGTAAGAAGTAAAGAGAGAGGAGGGAGGGGAGAGAGAAGGAAAGAGAGAAGAGGGGGGAAGCTCTTGAGAAGAGGGGGAAAGAGGCAGGGATGAGGGAAGTGGGAAGCAGAGATTGAGAATAATGGAGCAGGAATTAGGAAGATCTCTTGAAGAATTGAGAAATCCATGCAAATGGATGAGTTTTCAAGACAGACATTAGCAGTTCCAGCTTCCTCTTCATTTTCGCTGGAATTCCTCGAAGCAGGGTGGCAGGCTAAATCCAGTTTGAAAGTGATTTTTTTTCCCCTAGAAATTTTAACCGGCTCTTCCTCAGAGGTTGCCAGTTGAAGGCACATGTTTTTCCCCTTGATCTCACAAAGATTTGGAGGGGTAGGATTAATGGAGAGGCAGACCAGTCAAAGTCTCCCCAAGGAACTCTGGTCCTCTTCAGCCTCCTTCTCCAAGCTATCTGACACTATCACAGTCCTTCATCTCACACATTTAAGAAGTTCAAGGAGACTTGGAATATTTTGTAGCATGATGAAGAATTATCCCTTCCTATTTGTCTGTGTAATCTCTCTCTCTCTCCCTCTCCCTCCCTCTCTCCCCCTCTCTATCTCTCTCAGATTGTAATTCCCATTTTGCAAAGAGGGCATGATGGAATTGTGAAAAAGCAACTTTCTTGAGGCTCTAGACAACTATACCAGAGTTTTATTCTATTTCATTCTTCCATTTTTTGAGGGCTACCCGTCTACTCAAGGAGCTCTGGGAGGCAGACAAAATAAACATCAGGGTTTCCATGCAACCTTGGCAACTTTGAGAGGGGTGGACTTCCCTAAATTCCCCAGCCATCTCCCTGAATTCTGTGTGTTGGTCCACCCCTCGCAAAGTTGACAAGGTTGAGAAACACTGCATTAAACCAAGAGAAATCAAATAGTCGAGGCACAGTACAGCTACACATCACATAAACCTATATCAGAGGTCCCATCTTGACTTCAATCCCCGGTGAAGAATTAGGTCTTCGCGGCTTTGCAAAAGGCCAACCGTAAGAGCTGTTTGGATTGTGAAAGGGTGGGAAGATGTTCCATAGGGCAGGTGCCATAATGGAGAAGAAATGGACTCCCCAGCTCCTGGGCACTGTACCTCCCCTCCCTCCGTTCCTTCTGGATGGAAGTTCCCCCCCTTCGCCAGCCTTGCTGCAAGAAACTCTTCTGCCCATGCTGCTCTTGGTTGCACGGCATTTGGGGGTGGCAAGTGGCAACGCCAGTCTATCGTTTGGCTAGCCTTAACCCATTGAAACTCCCAGGCCTCTCCCAGACCTCTCTCTCCCACCTCTCCTCCTAAGATATCCTGACTTTCTGTGATTATCCTTCTTTCCTATGACTCTTTTTCCCTCCACCACCACCACCACTGCTATTCAGGGTGGCCTCCGGACACAAAAATGAGGATTCCTGCCCCCCACACCCAGTGATGGAGTGACAGAAGCAGGAAAAAAAAGAAAGGCAGCATGGATGACTTTTTGGGGATGTTGGTCTCTGCTCGCACATGGCCCTGATGAGCTGGGCAGAGTGCTGTTTTTTGTTTTTTTTTGATTGCGCTCCCAGGAATAGAAACACTTCTATGATTGCAGAAATTGCTTCCTCCTTAGCGAAGAGGCACAAGAGATGGATGCTTAACCACTTCTCTGTTTGGGATTGCACTTGTAGACCCGTCTCTGCAGATAGCTCTCGTTCTCTTGCATCCATGAAGGAGATCAAGAAACCTCAGATTGCTTTGTGTTCCATCTGAGGTTGGCCATTTAGGGGTCTGCTTAATTTATGCAATGCTGTCAAAGCAGCAGGGACTGTTCCCTTCCCCCCCCAATGTTGGTGTGTTGTTCATGGTGCATTCTTACACCGTGCATTTGAAGGAAGAGCTCAGTTTACTTCTAAAAATCTAAACATAAGCAGTACATATGAGGGGAGAGATGGCTCACACTAGCACACACGTGTCACCTGTGGGGAGAGAAGACAACCTTTCCTGAAGTCACTTGTAATGATGAGCTTCACAAAGACGTGTAGAGTCTTGACACAACCTTCTGTGTATTTCCCAGCAGATTGCATTAGCAAGGTACTGTCTATATATGTGGGTATGGGCATGGACATTATCATGGATGTGTCTTTGTTGTGTATATATGTGACATACATGTCTGCCTGTGGTGTGCCTTGACTGAATACTCATGTGATGTTGATAATAGAATGCTGAATTGCAGTCTTGGCACATGGAAATGTATGGAATTCACCTGAGTGTACCCTATACTGTCACCTATCCAAATGAGAGCTGGTAGCATGTTGAGATTTGCAAATTTGTTTCCTGGGGCTATCGGTATTTTTCTCTTGAACTGTCATTTTTGTTTACATTATTTAGAAAGCATTAATATATTTATTTGTTTTCCTGTTTCATTCCAGAATGTGATATATTATCTTTCTATTTTTTAAGAATTTAGTTTCTGGTGGTTTTCTCCCTCCCTCTGTCTGTGTGTGTGTGTGTAGGGGGGGTGTTTGTGGGTGTGGGTATACTAACACATAATTAAAGTACTGCTCTAAATGACAGGCAAGACACATCTGCGAAGAAGACCACTTTCTTAAGAACTCCTTTAGCTTGAAATAAATGTTTCATGTTTATAGAGTCATCTTATTTTACATTATTCTTTGTAGAACACAAGTGATGAATAGCTTCTTTATTGTTTCTAAAAGTCTATTTCAGGGGTCCCCAACCCCCAGGCTGTGGCATGCAAGAAACTGGGCTGCACAAAAAAGCGAAACCCCATCCCTGTGATATAGACAGCACATGAAACCATGTCCCCTCTGGTCTACAGAAAAACCTCTTTCCACAGAATTGGTCGCTGATGGCCAAAAGGTTTGGGGCTGCTGGTCTATTTGATTTGCACCGTTGTCATTTTCCAATTCTGTAAAGAGAGAAGTCTTTAATTGAGGAGTGTATAAACCTTCTCCAGAAGCTATAATCCTAATAGTGAGGAATCTAATGGAAAAAAGGACCAATTTAATTAAAAGAAATACATTATTTTACCCATACATTTAATAATTTTATCTTATCTAGCACATTGATGGCATTTGGGGAGAGGGAGATTCAAGGATCTGAGAGAAGCAAAACCTAATTTTTGAATTCTCAGAGCTGGCAAACCTCCTTTAATGATTGTTGCTTTGAGTTTGATTTGTGGGGGCAAATATAACAACTATTTGCAATTTCTTAAAGAATAGATTGCATGGGGGGGAAATGTTGCTGGTTTAAAGTGTTGCAGACAAATACTAGGCAAACTCCACTCCTTACTAGCACTGATGATGTTACCTAGTTTGGCTAATGAAAGGTCTGCAAGAAAACAACCAAGGCCAGAAATGATCCCTCATTTCAGCCCTGAGCTACAAATATTCTCTGACAAATACTGTGTTTACATTCTGAAACACTCCAAAGCATCATTTTGGAACCGAATCCAAAGACCAGCATAGCTTTAGTAATTGCAGGATAATATACGTAGCTTTGATCTCAAAGCTATGATTTTACCTGGCTGTAGCAGGCGAACAACTGACATTTTGGGATCAACTGCTATGCTAGCTTGGGTCCTGATCTCTTTGAATCATTTCCATTTAAGCTGTTGCTGTAAGTACTAAGAGCTCCCTTTATTTTAAATTTCTGCCATTCATTTATATAGAATTTCCTTACAGTACTTGTAATTTGTCTGTAGCACTTTAGGGGTATGGCTGTTAAAACTAATAACATATTCAGTGTTGCTTTTGATTTCAGTTCTATTGATAGAGAAACGTTGCCTTGTCAGCATTAACACGATGTAGCAAAGGAGTCTCCAACCTTGGCAACTTTAAGCTTGGCAGACTTCAACTCCCAGAATTCTGGGAGTTGAAGTCCACCAGGCTTTAAGTTGCCAAGGTTAGAGACCCCTGCTGTAGCATAAAAATGTAGCCCACCTCAAAATGGCAACCATTTTTGAGTACCCATTTGCAATTGCTCATGCAGATTAACCAGAAAATTTCCTATATCATCATCATCATCATCATCATCATTTTAGTATTGTCTATCCAGTTCAGGATGAAGGCCTCTTCCACATGTTTCCAACCAATACGGTCCTGAGCTTTTTTTTTTTTTTTTTTTGCCAGTTGGGCCCACAATACTTGCTGATGTCGTCACTCCATCTTGTTTTAGATCTCTATCATGGACGCTTTTTTAACAGGTGGGATTCTATGACTGCCTTGGTCCACCTGCCATCAGTTCTTCTTGCTATGTGACCAGTCCACTCCCATTTCAATTCTTTTACTCTCTTGATGATATTGTACATGAACAAAAGTATACAAATATCGTCAAAAGGGTAAAAGAATGGAAATGGGCTGGTCACATAGCAAAAACTGATGGCAGGTGGGCCAAGGCAGCCATAAAAATTAAATATAAAAAACATAAAATATAAAATTCCACATATATTTGGAACAATAAAGCACAAATTTCCTATTTAGGGTGGACTCCATTATGAGGCCTTTATCACAGAAATTCTTTTTTTATCTATATTTTTATAGGCCGAGCATCATCTTCCTTCCTTCCATCCATTCCATCCACCCACCCACCCACCCACCCATCCAATTAGTTATTTATTAATTGCATACCTTGCCTTTGTACTTCAGTTCATATTTAAGCCATTAACCAAACGCATCGATCCAAAAAGTTAAGCACATATTAATTTGTATGAAAATTAATACAATCATCACAAAGAAGTCAGTTAAGAAATACAGGTCTGGCAGAAGAGATGCATTCAGAGGCCAAAAGCAATTTCCAAGGTTGTTGATAGCAGGAGCGTCTTCAAAAGAGCCTCTCCAGATTGCAATAACTACATAGGTAGATCATTAAGGGAAGAGACGTGTTTTGATATTCAGACTGTAAATGGTGCAGGTTTTTAAAAGTTAGAACCAATGCCTCAGATTGTGGCTGGTGAGCAGTTGGAAACCAATGCCAGACTTTTAGTACAGGCACCAAATACTTCAGAATTTTGTAGTGGTCAGCAGCAGCCATCAAATCCGCCCAGTTCAATTTCTCTTCCATCCTTTTTCTATTTCATTTCTCCCTGTTCTCCAAATCTTTTCTGGACAATAGAGTTTCATGTTGTCTTGGTAATGCTATTTCTCTGGGGTGGGGGGGAACCCTCTCAATTTAGCTACGGTTTAAACCACCACAATTGGGAGTACACAAAAGGGCAGAATAAGATGAGGAAATAAACTTCCGTATAAGGAATCTCCTCTGCTCCCTTTGGCCAAGATTTTATGTTCATTCAGCTTCAATTGATGAGTTGCATTCCGGTTTCTTTTAAAGCTCTCATTTCTATTTTGGTTCAGAAAGTAATTATTTACTCTTTCAGGGAGAGTTTTATAACTTTGTAAAATTTGATCTTTTTGCGTATGTGTCGCCTGGAGCTTTTAATTTGGAGACAAGGTATATTTATTCATATCTATTTCATGTATTTATAACCATGTTTATACCTATACCTTTTATCTAATAATCCCTTGACAAAATAAATAAATAAATAAAAATAAATAAAAATAAAAATATTTCCCAAGGAGCAATATTAATACAGGAGAAGAAATGTCTGGTTAGCTGCTGCAGGACTCACTATCTTCTCTCCAAGAAAGCCAAGCTACCTTTTGCCCACGCGTTTACAATGGCAACAGGCCAGCGTGTATGTGTGGGCAAAGCATATCTTTCATTTCTTGGAGAGGAAGCTTTTTTCCTTTTCTATAATACTCAGAATGGCTCGGTGGCATTGAAAAGGATCGCAGACAAAACACAACGATAAAGAGAAAAACCAAGTAGGAAATTCCTGCTCGAGGATCAGAGTGACGGAGTGGCTGGAAGAGGCAAATCTGTACCCAACTGCAGTGCAGGTCGTCCTCAACTTACAACCATAATTGAATGCCAAATTTCTATTACTAAGTGAGATGTTTGTTGATTGAATTTTGCCCCATTTTACAACCTTGCTACAGTTGTTAATTGAATCATTGCAGTTGTTAAGTTAGTAACATGGTAAGTGAATCTGGCTTCCCTGTTGACTTTGCTTGTCAGAAGGTCGCAAAAGGTGATCACATGACCTGGGACAATGCAACTGTTGTAAACATGAGTCAGTTGCCAAGCATCTGGTTTTTGATCATGGGGATGCTGCAGTGCTTGTAAATTGGTCATAAGTCACTTTTTTTCAGTGTCATTATAACTTCCAATGAAGTTACTAAATGAACTGTTGTAAGTTGAGGATTACCTGTATTCAGGAGGATGAGGAGGACTGTGCACATTTGCAGATTTGCGTACCTGAGATGCAATGGGCATGGTATGCTAGGCATGTCCCCATATGCCTGATCTTTCCTGGCAAGGGAGGAAAGTTATAGACTAGGCATCTGTGGTTTGGACTTCTCTCTGACTGCCACTTCCCTGTCCCTTTGTCCTGGCATTGTTACCTCCTCCCTGGATTCCCTCCATCACTGAGCAAGCTGTCCTGGTGCCAATCCAGTCCCCAGCTGCTGGTATCACCATTTCCCAGGTACATCCGAACCTGGAGGAGTGGAGAATGATGAACCCACTCTGTGCCAGGGAGCTGTGTAATACTTACTTGGCAGCAAACACTTGTTAGGAATCAGCTCAACATTTCTGGTGGATTCAGCAGCAGCTAAAAACCCTTGGGAGACACTTTGCCTTGGGGAATGAAGGGATCTGCGCCAGTGTTTTTCAACCTTGGCATCGTGAAGATGGCTGGCTGGGGAGTTCTGGGAATTGAAGTTCACGTATCTTCAAGTTGCCAAGGTTGAGAAATTCTGATGAAGTCTCAGAATTGCAGTGAAGGGGAAGGGACATTCCAGAACAGAGTTCTTCATTAGTAAGGAAGAAGTCAAACTCCATGCTGGTCTCAGTTCACAGTCTGCATATCAACAGGCTCCATCATTAGGTGGTTGCTTCACCCTTCTTTATGGCAAGTCCTATCTGAATTCAGAGAATGCAGTCTTTGGAACGAGAAAGTCCAGGTGATTTCACCACGGGCCAAGAAGCACTGCAACATTTGATGAAAGAAAATGCTCCATCACAAGAAAGGAGGCTGAGAATTAAGATCCCAGACAGATGAAGACTGTACCTTCATCCAATTATATTTATCTTCCAACGCAGATGTTTTCTGATCCGAATCCTTAGAGCTGTCACTTCTTCATGCTGGAAAGGAGTTGCCATACCAAACACCATTTGTTATTGTCGTCATTACATTCCCACAAATGATCTAAGCTGCTCCCTTCAGTGCCTGTCATTTAGCATGCAAGTTCAAACGTTCTCTTAAAAACAGATTAACGTGTGTTATGGTTACATCCCTAACTAAGGATCATCCAGTTCCACATGACTGGTGATCTGAGTATTGATTTGAGAAGAGGATTAACAGGTACAACCAGAAACCAATTAAGGAAGGCTTGACAGATGCAGACTGGAGCTGAAAAATCATAAAGGTAGTCAAACGATAGAGAAAGAAGCCAAAGCAAGAACCACACAGAGTTGCACAGAGCCAGGGTGGTGAGAAAGAAAAAGACCTTGTTACACACTGCTATGAAGCTGTGGGTTTAGGTCCCGAAGCAGGACTCTCATGTCTATAGCAGTGTTTCTCAACCTTAGCAACTTGAAGATGTGCAGATTGCTGGCTAGAGAATTCTGGGAGTTGAAGTCCATGCGTCTTCAAGTTGCTAAGGTTGAGAACACTGGCTTGTAGCATTGCAGGAGACAACTCGCAGGTCAAGTGTGTTGGGCATCTCTGGGTGTGAATTGAGATCTTCTGCTGTGGATGAGATCTGCACGGTTAACCTTTTCCATCTATTGCCAAATCAAGAGATTTGGCAATCATCTGATGCAATCTTGCCCATTTTACTGCAGGGAAATATCAGTTGGCATGGTTGCCATCAGTGAGGCTTTATCTTGTTGGGTTTTTTTTCCCTATCGCGACCAATTGAATGTGCCAAGTGGCACTGGACCAGGAGCAAGAAATTGGCGCTCACACTGCGGACTGCATCACAATAATACAGTGAGCCAGAGGGCCAGAGCTCATCTGCATATTAGAACAGTCCTGAATTAACATACTTGGCATAGGATTTTCTTGAATGTGGCAGGTGGTGGCCATATTATTATACATTATAATCCCTGTAGCACTTGGTATGTGTAAAGGATTTTTACAATATCTGTCAGTTCTTCAATTCTCATGGCAACTTTATGGGTAAGGGAGCCAAAACAATTTTTGTTCATGAGATGAGATACCTTCTTCTATCAGATATTTCATGTGGAAATGTTAGGCTATCTTGATCATTCACCTCCTTAGGGGGAAAAAAAAAAGAAAGAATAAAATATCATATCAGTTTATCATAAACTCTGTGTGTGTGTGTGTGTGTGTGTGTGTGTGTGTGAGAGAGAGAGAGAGAGAGAGAGAGAGAGAGAGATACACACTTACATGTACACACACACACACACAAAAGTAGTATATAAGTCTGAGTATCTGTCTATCTATCTATCTATCTATCTATCTATCTATCTATCTATCTATCTATCTATCTATCTATCTATCTATTATCTATCCCTGGCTATCTATCTATCTTCTATCTCTTATCTATCTATCTATCTATCTATCTATCTATCTATCTATCTATCTATCTATCTATCTATCTATCTATCTATCTATCATCTATCTATCTATCTATCCCTGGCTGCCTATCTATCTATCTATCTATCTATCTATCTATCTATCTATCTATCTATCTACTCCAATTATCAAAATAGAGTTAAACATAGTTTCTGTGAATGCAGATTCATCCATGTATTCTTTCTAAATAAGTTGGTAAAAAGGTTGATTAAACAATATATTGTTATGCATTTTTAAAATTTATGATATAAAAAGCAAAGTCCCATGTTTTTAGCTTCATGATCATTTGAAAAACTTTCTGTAACATATTTTATATTATATTGTGGTTAGAAGTTTCCTGATATCTGAACAATCCACAAATACAGGTAGCCCTTGACTTACAACCACAATTGATCCCAAAATTTCTGTTGCTGAATGAGATATTTCTTAAGTGAATTTTATCCCATTTTATGATATTTCTTCCCACAGTTGTTAAGTGAATCACTGCAGTTGTTAAGTTAGTGACATGGTTGTTAAGTGAATCTGACTTTCCCATGGACTTTGCTTGTCAGAAGGTTGCAAATGGGGATCACATGGCCTTCTTGGGACACTGCAATGGTCATAAATGTGAATCAATTGCCAAGCATCGGAATTTTGATCATATAACCATGGGGATACTGCAACAGTCCTGAGTGTGAAAAATAGTCATAATGGTCAGTAAATGAGCTGTTGTAAGTCGAGGATAACTGTACGTTAAATAACTGCTCTTATTTCATCATTAAAGGAGTATAAAGCATTGCAAGAAAGAAATCACAGTTCTAATAAGCCCTTTTAACTCTCATGTAACAGGATACATGTTTTCCCCAATGCTGATTTTTTTTCTTCATTTGTGGGGAAAGAAATGAACTGTATTGTTTTGTTTTGAGAGTTATTTTGGGAGATTTTTGTATTCTTAGGAGCATCCTAAAAATACTTCATGTAATTTATGAAGCAAACTTGGAAATTGCTTCTCCAATGTCTATAAAGTGGTTCTGCTAATGATCAATTGGCTTTGGCAGATTGCTTTGAGGCAAATTAAAGATTCAGAGTAACTACAAGTTAAACCATTCTGTTAAAATTCACACACACACACATAGAAACACACACACACATACACACACACAGAGAGAGAGAGAGAGAGAGAGAGAGAATTGATTCAGTTCTATAGGATGCATGTTTTTTGAGAGGGAGGTTGCCTGTGGTGTGTGTGTTCGTGTGTGTGTGTGTGTGTGTGTGTGTGTGTGTGTATCCCTTGTGTCCAATCTAATTCATTTTTGGTGAATGTGGGTGAAATGTCATGAGCAAAGGAAATAAGCAACTGCTTAAGGTTACTGGTCTCTCAGAATGACTCTTTCTGGTGAGCTGTGTGGTTAAATGACCACATAGATAATCTGTTTCTGGGTGAAAGTGATAATAAAAATTAGTAAAGGCAGCATAGGATTCTCTGTAATATTTTACTTTGTGATAAGAATTTCTCTTGTGAAGAAGAGGCTTTTGATGTGCACACAGAGATAGAGACAGGTTGTTAATTATAGCTTTAAAATGGCCCAGCCGCCAGTACTCTTAACATACCAAGGGACTTTCTTGGCTGTGTAGCACCTGGATGTTAAGGACTGAGCATCTATAGGGTAGAACTGGGGTTCAAGGGTGTGTGTGTGTTTAACCTCTGCCTCTAATTTGCAGGATTCTGATGACCTTTTTTCCCTTAGCTGGGAGGAAAACAATCTCAGTTAGGCATTTGCAATTTGTAGGGTAAACTTGCAACAAAAGGGTAAATCCTCACTCTTGCCTTAGGACATCGGGGAGTTTAAGGATTAGTTGACACATGTTTGTGTGTGTGTGTGTTTGTGTGCGCGCATGCGTGCATGTTGTACCCACACAGATACACACACACATGCACACAAAACCTTCCTGCCACACACAACCTTCCTGCCTTGTTTCTTAGTAAATCAATAGCTCCCACTAGTAATTCAAGAATTTGGATGGTAAAGCATCATAAAAAAAAAATACCACAATGATTAGAAGTGATTTCTGCATAGTTTATATATTAGAGATAAACTTTATGAACAGCAGGATTATGCACTGCAGATTTTCCTGGATTGCATTGCCGAATACATGGAAACTTCATCTTTGGATGCTTCTTGTCTCATATATTCAAAAATCTTTTCTCTGGAGGACAAAATGTAGAGTCCCCTCTCATTTTCCCCCCTCCTAACCACCTTGTGAAGTAGTAGGTCAGGTTAAGACCGAGTGACCCAACATCAGCCAGATGAAACCCATGACCAAATTTGGTAGAGTGTTGGGTAGGAACACAAATGCATGTTTGAAATTCAGAGATGTGGCTTTTGTTCGTGGGGTTTTGGGCTAGCTGTTTCTGAAGAAGCATTTCGTAATGTCTGAGCATCCATTTTTAGGCAGTGAAAGAGATTATATTATGTACAGGCAGTCCTTGACTTACAACCATTTGCTTAGTGAATGTTCAAGGTTACAATGGGGCTGAAAGACAAAAAGAGCCTGACGGTCTCGCCCTTACAACCATCACAGTATCCCTATGGGTCATGTGATCAAAATTTGGATGTTTGGTAACAGGCATGTATTTACAGTGGTTGCAGCATTCCAGGGACACGTGATAGTTGTTTGCAACCTTCCCAAGCAAAGACAGTGAGGGAAGACAGATTCACTTGGAAAAAACTGATTCATCCAATAACCATGGTAAAAAATAAAATTGGGCGTGACTCACTTAACTTCCATCTTGCATAGCAATGGAAATTGTGGTCCTAACTCTGGTCAAAAGTCAAGCACTACCTGTACTTACCCAGAGTTAAGTGGTTATCCGTCCTATCTCATTTTAATCAATTCCATTGATCTACGCTCAGTCCACGTTACGGTTAGCTTGATTTTCTTTAATTGGCTTAATCTTATTCACTGCTTCTTTGGAATAGTACAAATGTGGCAAAGGACCAACAACTGACATTCAGGCTCTGCACTAGGTTCAATAGATTTGGTTGAACTGCTTATTTTTAGCAGGAAATCATGGGATTTCAATCATACACGGGTGGTCCTCAACTTACAACCGTTCATTTAGTGACTGTTCAAAGTTACCAGGACACTTACAGCTATTTTACACATGAGCGTATTCCCAAAATTCAGATGCTTGACAACTGGCATGTATTTATGAGGGTTGCACTGTCCCAGGGTCGTATGATCTTTTGTGACCTTCTGACAAGCGGTCAATGAGGAAGCCAGATCCACTTAACAACCATGTTACTAACTTAACAACTGCAGTGATTCACTTAGCAACTGTGGCAAGAAAGGTTGTAAAGTGGAGAAAAGTTCACTTAACAATTGCCTTGTTTAGAAACAGAAATGTTGGGTTCAGTTGTGGTTGTAAATTGAGGACTACCTGTACATCAATCTACAAGACAGGAAGGATTGACCTTCAGGGAAGAGAAATTGGGAAATATGAAGTTTGGGAGGAAGAGTTACTTCATTCCATATGTTCAATAGATTATCTTTTTGCCTTCCCAATCCTGAGCTCGTCTGTTTAGCAGAGGGACGAGAATGATATAAAACGGGGGTGGGGAACGATGGGCCTTTTGTGCCTTGTGAATTTCAACTCCCAGAATTCCTGAATCAGGCATGTTGGCTCAGGAATTCTGGGAGTTGAAGTCCACAAGTCATAAAGGGGCCATGGGTTCCCCATCTCTGATCTAAAGAAACTGGACCCCATCAAGGGCTGCCTTGGGAGAGGAAGGCTAGACTAGCCCAAACACCATTCTGGTTGACAAGCCAAATTGTTTCCATTTGAGTTCTGAGGTCACAGTTGGCCTCCTGTCCTGTTTGATCTTTTGCTTCTCATTCTCTAGTCTCTTTCTTCTTCCAACCTTCTACAGGGGGAACATAGAGATCCTGCGAGATGAGCCTGCCCCCGGGCACCCCCGCTGCTAGGATGCTCTTTGTTATGGCTCTGGCCTGCGCCAGCCCTTTCCTGGACCTACGGCGACGAACCATCAACATTCCCATTATTTTCAGTGGCTCAACCTACACACCAGAAAGTGCCCGGTTCTCACCTGAGGATTTTCGCAATTTCTCCATGGAGATCAACCCCATCCCTGTCGTTTTGAACGACACTAATCCTCGTAGCCTAATCGTACGGCTCTGTGATGTCCTCTCCTCCTTGCATATCCATGGAGTCGTTTTTGAGGATGATACACGAACAGAGGACGTTGCCCAGATTCTGGACTTCATCTCAGCACAGACCTCAGTTCCAATCATTGGTATCAATGGAGGATCAGCCATTGTTCTTACTCCCAAGGTAACATAACTTCCTGTGTTTATTCTTCTACCTGAAGATACATGGAAGCTCGGTCACGTAACAGAAATCTGCTTACTCAACAGACAAGCAATTCAGAAAAGGGGCACTTAAGTGTTAAATGTACAGAAATGTGTATACAAGGAGGAGGGGATATGATAGAGATTAAGAAATAATAACATAACTGAAAATATCAATATCACCAAGTTATAATAGAATTATACTACATTTTTATTTTCAGTTACAGTTAGGAGTTAGTAGATCTAACAAGATGGTCTAATTCTGTTTATAAAAACTTTGAGAATTATTTTGTGAAAGACAAGTTGCTGGGGTGGGCTGGGTTGAAAGCAGAACTTAAAACTGAAACTTTTACCTCCTCAATTGAAAACATTTGGAAAGTTGTATGATTTATTTGAATCTGGATGGAAAATGAGTGGAAAACTCATTTTAAGATTGTAAGCTGACCAGAGTTACCCTGTGATAAAGTGGGCGGCCAATAAATTTTACAAACAAACAAATAAATATATAAAACCATTTCTGCTTTTCAGCCTGATCACTTTTGTCCCTTCTAAAATCCAGGAGAAAGGATCAACATTCCTGCAGCTTGGTTCCTCAACCAAACAACAGTTGCAGGTGATGTTTGAGGTCCTGGAACAATATGACTGGACAGCATTTGCCGTCATTACTACTCTGTTTCCTGGCTATGAAGATTTTGTAGATTACATTGAGGTCCTGACCGATAGCAGCTTCATTGGTTGGGAGCGCCGCAGCACTGTGACCCTTAACCTCACCGATGACCCAGATGGAGCCCGCCTGAAACGCCAGCTCCGAGAAATAAATGCCCGTATTTGCCTTCTCTACTGTTCCCGTGAAGAAGCAGAAAGCATCTTTCGTGCTGCTCGCGAAGTCAAACTTACTGGTCCTGGGTATATTTGGTTCATGGCAGGTGCCAACTTTGGTAGAACTGCCTACCTGCCTGAAGAACTGCCCGAGGGTCTCTTCATGGTGCTTTCAGCAGGATGGAAAGATGATCTTTACCACAGAGTACAAAACGGTGTGGCCATAATTGCCAAAGGCGCCGAGGCCCTCTTCCAAGTCTACGGCTCAATTCCAAAATTCAACAGTGACTGCCGGGCACCCAATCTCACCCAATTCAACGAGAATCTACATCGGTTAGCAGGGAAAGAGGCTCGGGAGGGCATTTTAGGTGGGAGGGTGGTGCAATCAAGAGGGATCTACTGTTCCTGTCCACGAACAATTCTGACCTGTTCCCACCCTGTGCCTTTTTCTCCACTTGCATCCTTTTCTTGATTTGCACATCATTCCACCCATTTAATTCCACAATCTGATGCCTCCCAGGTGTGTTGGATCCAGCTTTTGCCTTTCCCAACTGGCATAAGATTGTGTTGTATCCAAGACAATTGGAGAAGGACTGTCATTTAAGCAATAAAAAGTCTTGCATCATGCGTAGATTAAGAGCCACAGTGGCACAGTGGTTAGAATGCAGTACTGCAGGCTACTTCTGCTGATCACCAGCTCCAGCAGTTTGGCAGTTTGGGTCTTACCCACTCAAGGTTGACTCTGCCTTCCATCCTTCCAAAGTTAGTAAAAATGAGGAGCCAGGTTGGGGGTAATATGCTTATTGTGTAAACCGCTTAGAGAGGGCTCTAAAGCTCTGTGAACTGCTAAGTGCTATTGCTATACATTTACATATGGCATAAACCTGAATGGACCACCGCTGTATCTAATCATCTGGAGTCTAATTCTGTTTGTCTGTTATGTCTTTGAGCATAGTCAAACTATATTTCCTCCTTGGCACTACAATACTGCTTGCATTATGGTATTCCAAACTGCATTTTTATTTTCAGAACCAGCATTCTAATATTCCTCCTTGTAAGTCTTCAGAATAAGGGATGTTGAAGTGGCTTTGGTTGTTTGATTACAAGCATTGCTTGATTACTGCCATTCTAATTTAAGCTAGGGTGCAGAATAAGGTTAGGACCACTCTCCTTCTTCTCTGATCTGATTTGCTCCTCTGGACCTTCTTTATTTCACATTATTTTTACTTGAAGGTATTCAAATGAAGAAGAAATGCACCACCGGAGAAAAGACAGGGAGAATCTTGAAGCCAGACCCATGACAGTTTATGTTTTTCCCATTGGCCAATAATAAGGGAACAGAAAGAGGATAATAGATGCAAAACCTGGACAGGAAGACAACTCATGTGGTCTATAATGAGTGGCACATTCACAAATCAAGACAAAACCATTTGACCACTAGGTGGAACAGATGGAAGAAAGGCGTGAGAGGGACAGCAAATTGAATGCTGATATTATTTTGCATTGCTTCTGAAGTGGGTAGAGAATATCCTAGTTTATTAGTGGGAAAAGTTGCTAAGATTTAGTTGGGGGAGGGCAAAAATCAGCTAGCTTTTCTACAGAGGTCAGAGTGTTTCTTTTCACTCTGCAATTTTACCTGTTCCACCTTGTATTCGCAAATCGAATTCCTCCCACATGTCATCCATCTCTACTCAAAATCGCCTTTTTCTTTTCTTGGTTTCTTTTAGAAGCCTAGTTCACATCTTCCCAAGTGTTCTGTCTCAGACATTGGATAAAAGTCTTTGGGGTCAGGCCTGGGGACAGGAGAGAAGGTATGGGTTAAAAACACAGATTGAGGTTATCCAAAGAGCTTCTCTTCTGTCTTTTCACACAGATATTTCATGAATGTCACATGGGGTGACAAGGACTTTTCTTTTAATGAGGACGGATACCTGATCAATCCATCTTTGGCTGTAATCTCACTTAGCAAACATCGGACTTGGGAAGAGGTGAGTTTAAGGGGGCAAAGAGGGGAATGAGCTATAGGTTGGCAAGAAAGACAGCTGGAGGGCAGGAAGGTTTAGAGAAGTAATATGGAGTGAAGGTGACCTTGTGGAAAATATGATACATGTGAATTTGGAGTTGGAGTAAGTTTCTGGAACCTTCTGAGGACTAGAAGTGGAGAAGAGTGCCTTCTGGTCTCCATTCTGTCCCATTCTGACACATCTGAGTTCCATACAGATAAGAGACCAGAGAACTTTTAATTACATAAACAAGCTAAACCAAACCAGATTTCATAACCATTAAGCGGCTTCTGGCCAATAGAAAAATGTAATGGGCTAATGTATACAGTCCTGACTCCAGCTTTGGAAATTGCTGAGGCTGGACACTCGGCCAAGCTAAACCCCTGAACGATGCCAGAAGACATGTTTCTTGTCTACCCAATATTTCTACCTCTGTCTTAGTCAGATGTTCCTAAAGGATACTAGCTGAAGGATGAGTGAGATTTTAAGGGAAAGGGGTTGTTGGGAAAATTCAAAACGTAATATAAGAAGCTGAATTTGGGAGCACTTTTTCAAAAGAAATGTCTGTCTGTTTTGATGGATTGAAACAATTCTTGTATGTTGAATGAATTTGGTATCACTTTAGGGGTCTGGCAGGACTATAAAGATTGGGGACGTATCTAATCTCTTCTCTTCACCTTGGGAGGCAGGTGGGAAGGTGGGAGCGACGAATCCTGAGCATGTCACGCTATAGGAAGTTCCTGCAACCTGTGGATGACAACAAGCACTTGATGGTGGCAACTTTGGAGGAAAGGCCCTTTGTAATTGTGGATGACATTGATCCTGCCACCAAGACTTGTATCCGTGACTCGGTGCCCTGCCATCACCCTCTCAACCTCACTGACAGGTATTTGCGATATCCTTGAGAAGGGTTCTCACAAGCATGGGAAATTATTCTTAGATTTTAATCCTGTTCTTCCTGAAAAATATGAGAGCACTTCATGGAGCTTATGTACATGATTCCAGTTAGATTCCACCTTTTTCTTGGACTGGTCCATGTTACTATCTTCCCTAGCTCCATTTTAAAAATCATTTTTATTTATTTGTATCCCACTTCATATTTTTATAAATAATTCTAGGCAGTGAACGTACTAATACCTCTCCCTCTTCCTATATTCCTCACAAAAAACAACCCTGTGAGGTGGATTGGGCTGATAGAGAGTGACTGGCCCAAAGTCACTCTGCCAGCTTTCATGCTAAGGTGGGACTAGACCTCACAGTGTCCTGGTGATTGGCCCAAAGTTACTCAGATGGCTTCCCCAAAGTCCCAGCCAATGAACTGGTGAGAAGTCGAGTTCCACACTAAACACAATGCCACGCTGGTTCTTATTTACTTTCTGTGGTGTTCCTAAATTATCTGCTGGGTTCCTTTTTCCTTTCCTTGCACTGTTCACAGCAATCAGTTAAAGAAGAGATGTTGTAAGGGGTTTTGCATCGACATCTTGAAGCGTTTGGCGAAAACTCTGGGATTCACCTATGACCTCTACCTTGTCACCAATGGCAAACATGGGAAAAAAGTCAATGGCATGTGGAACGGCATGATTGGAGAGGTAATTGAAGAACCAGGGGCTTCGATTTCCACACAAAATCTTAGAAATGCCCGTTATTCCTGTTCTGACCTCCTCCTAAACACTAGCCATTCTTGCTCTTCTTGGCTCTTAAGTCCTTCTATATGGTAACCCTTCACTTATAACCATTCGTTTAGCATCCATGCAAAGTTAAAATGGCACTGGAAAAGGTGAGTAATATTCCTCTTTACACTTACAACAATCACAATATCCCCAGGGTGACACGATTAAAATCGGGGTGGTTGGCAAACCGGCATATATTTACTATGGTTGCAACTTCCTGGGGTCAAATGGTGACCATTTGTGACCTCCTCAGCCAGTTTCCAACAAACAAATTCAGTGGTGGAAGCCGGATTTGCATCACAACTGTCTAATTAACGATTGCAGTGGTTTTCTTTACAAGCACGGTAAAAAAAGATTGTAAAATTGGGCGTGACTCATTTAACCACCTTGCATAGCAGCAGAAATTCGGATCGCAATCCAGGGTCATAAGTCAAGGACTACCTATAGAGCTTTCTGGGTACTGTATGGAAGAAAGGGGCTATCTTAACAGTTCATTGACAGTGATTACTCATCTAAACTTCATCACAGCTTATGGGAAAGCTGCCCCTGCCCCTTAAAACTATATAATCCTGCTCCTTAACATATTATGCCTTAGGCAGCATTAATCTTTTCATCTGGCTCACAAATCTCCGGATGTTTATTTGTCTCCTGCCTCAGAAAAATAAACCCACTCTCTCATCCTGTCTGTTTCTCCATCAGGTGTTTTACAAGCGAGCTGACATGGCAATTGGATCCCTGACCATCAATGCAGAAAGAGCCGAAGTCATAGATTTCTCTGTGCCCTTCGTGGAGACAGGCATCAGTGTCATGGTGTCCCGCAGCAATGGAACGGTTTCACCTTCTGCCTTCCTAGGTGAATGCTCAGGACGAGATTTGAGCAAAGGGAAAAGCATTGTGCGGGGGGGAGGGGGTGATGGACAAAGAGCTTGCCAGGTCAGTCTTATTCTGAAAACTGCACTAGAATCAGTTGCAAGGTCCTTAAACTCGCCCGTGGTAACGTTCACTGATTTCAGAACAAGGGCTTAGCCAGTCTGAGGGAAAGCACCGAAGGCAAGAAAAAGAAACCCTGGATGGAAATTAATCCAGGAGAGATGCAACCTGGAATGAAGGAGAAACTTCCTAAAAGTGTGGACAATTAACCAGTGGGACAGAAGTTGCCTTCAGAAGCGGTAGGGGCTTCAACACTCACCTATCTGAAATGGTGCGGGGTCTCCTGCGTGAGGAGGGAGGGGTTGGATTAGAAGTCCTCCAAGGTCCCTTCCAGCTCTATTCTGAATGATTAATTGATTGGCTGGTTGATTCAATAACAGAAGAACAAAGTTGGGACCTTGGAGGTCTTCTAGTCCAACCCTTTGCTCAAGCAGGAAACCCTATACGATTTCAGACAAATGGTTGTCTAATCTCTTCTTAAAAACACCCAGTGTTGGAGGCCATGTCATTCCACTGATTAATTGTTCTAACTAATGAGCTCATATCTTGAATTTTTTGTTACCATCTTTAATTTGGTATCGGTAAGCTGACTTGGAGGCTGGAAAATGAAGAGGCGAGGTGAGCATCTTAATTCATGAAGGAGAGAGGGGATTTTTTAAAATGTCAGTTGGGCACCCACCCCATTTCTTTTCCCACAGAGCCTTACAGCCCTGCTGTTTGGGTGATGATGTTTGTCATGTGCCTGACGGTCGTTGCAGTGACTGTCTTCATCTTCGAATATTTCAGCCCGGTGGGCTACAACCGCAGCCTCAGCAACAGCAAACGTGAGTTTTCAGGGAGAGAGAAAGTGGAAATTTGAGGAAGCCAAGCAGCGCATCTTACTGGTTTTCAAGCCTTCCTAGGTCGGGTTAGTTTTTGAAAGTTGTTTTCTCCTCCCATTCCCCCCTCTGATTTCCAGGCACTGGAGGCTCCAAGTTCACCATTGGAAAATCAATCTGGTTGCTTTGGGCATTGGTGTTTAATAATTCTGTGCCTGTGGAGAACCCCAGAGGCACCACCAGCAAGATCATGGTGCTGATCTGGGCATTCTTTGCCGTAATCTTCCTTGCCAGCTACACAGCCAACCTGGCTGCCTTTATGATCCAGGAGGAGTATGTTGACACGGTGTCTGGGCTGAGTGACCAGAAGGTGAGAAGAAGAGGATGGGTAATGGGGTTCATGAGGGAAAAAATGTAGACCTACTCATCTGCTTGGTCTTCAATCTCCAGAGTCCAGACAGATTTATATACACAGTTGCATTGATTCCATGTCACCTTCCTCATTTCTTGGACCTTCCCCCTCTCCTTCATCCTTAAAACTGTTTGGCTTTCGTTAAAATAAAACTAGATACCAGGGAACAAAACTTCCGTCAGGTTAAAAGGATTGACAAATCTGTTATTTTTAAAACTGAGATGGAAACGACGGTTCTAATGATTGAAATTTCCTTGTCTAGTCCATTGCTCTGATATTTGACTAACTTAAACATCAGGGAGAGGTATGCTACTGATACAGTTTAACATTAAGAGTAGGGTTGCATCTTTGTTTTTCTTCACTGTCCATTTCCATGTAACATTTTCTGAAGAAGCCCAGGATTTTTTTTACATAGTCTGCTTACATTGTCTTAGAACTGAGCTCTGTGAATTGTCTTGCAAAGCAGCTTGTCTTCCAAAATAGCCTTCCTTTGATTGAGCCATTCAGACTTTGCAAGGGTTATTTTAAATAGTGTTTAAGAAGATGTACCTGGCTGTGATCAGGCCAGCTCAGGAAAGGGAAAACTTGCTCTCTATTCTAAAGAGTGGCTCAGGAAATGTCAGTCAAAAAGAAGATGGAATTATCCTGAATAAGACAGGGAGCAGGGGCCTATAAAGATTTTTGTTTCCCATTACAAAATACCAGAAAGTTATGAAGTTTATGATTGTTGGAGAACTATTTGCAAAGACCTTGATGATATTGAATTTCAGACCTCCTGTACAGAAAGCAAATGTGCTCATCATATTATAGTTTGTACTACCCAGCATGTACTATCTTGAATTCAATAATCTTTCCTTTGGAGAGTCAGAAGAAGCTCTGACATCATGGCTATCTGAAAAACGGAAGAGCTCCAACTGTACATCTGCTACAAATCCAACATGGTTTTGTATTTTTAAAATATTATACCCTCCTGTCTGTCTCATGAAAAGGCATCTCAGTAGCCAATACAGGTAGTCCTCAGCTAACAACAGCGATTGTGACCAGATAAACAATGTGATCATTTTATGGCCATCTTGCTTAGCAATGGCAACATTCAACACCTCCTGGTGTAGTTAAGCAAATTCCATGCCATCGTTAAGTGAGGAAGTTATTATTTGTGATCTCCTGCCAGCCTCCCCATTGATTTTGCTTGTAGGAAATTAACAAAGGAGTCTCAAATGGCAACTAGGTGACCAATGAAGGGATGCTATAAGGACTAAAACATCTAGGACTGATCATAAGTACTACTCATTCAAGTGCAAGTTAGAATGGCCATTGAACAAGTGGTTGTTAAGTGCTTCTAATTTCAGACATAGAGATTATATTTTGCAATCTCTCTCTCTCTCTCTCTCTCTCTCTCTCACACACACACACACACACACACAAAGAGAGAGCGGTTACATGGATATAATAATTAAAATGTATTAAATTTGTATGTAGCTTGATTGCAGTGACACTAGTTGGCTCAGAATAAACAAAGAAATTACAATAAAAGATTAAAAATGACAAACCTGACAGACTGGATGGAAGGAAGCAAAGGATCTGGCTCCCCATTGTTTATTAAAGTGTAAATACCAGGTGCATTTTCCAAGCTGATGCCTTCAAATGCTTTAGACTTCAACTCCTATCCTTCCTTCCAGCATGGGGACTGAATTCCAGTACCTTTGGAGCATACCAAGTTACGGGAGATGGACAAGCTGTTGGACTCATTTGTCACATTTAGTAGCTCCACAGGGCCCTCCACCGGAAGCCTTGTTGGTACCCAGCATGTATTGGATGTATTTATAAACCAGGACGTGGCTGATTATCGCCTGGTAATTAGCCCCTGACGAACAACCACAGCTGTGGGAAGGAGGGGGCCACACAAATTGGACCAGCTGTGGCATGGCAGCCCAGCTCCCATTGAATCCCTTTCGTTAAGAGCTAACAAGCTGGGGTGTAATTAATAGACATAATTAATGTCCAACAAGAAACGCAATCTCAGATAAATATTAAACAGCTCATTTTAACAAAATCACACTGGGTGAGGAGGGGGGGGAAAGTTGGTAATTGGAAGCAGAGAAAGGAAAGTTTTGCAAAATATGCTTGAAATGGGCATTGCTGGATAGATTTCATACTCTGAATTAAGCCACACGGAGCCGGGTGGCTTTTTGCCTTGGCAGGCATATCTGGGACTGCAGATTTAGTGGTGTAAAATTCCACAGCAGAGGCCTGTTAATGTCTTACAACATTACAGCGAAGAATCTTTCAGTAGCAGCTAGAAACAAACAGATAAAATTGGAGATGCTAGCTTTGTAGGAGTAGCATGACTCTTCTGGAGCTTGCCGTGGTGAAAGGCACCGGATTTTGTTCTTACATGGCCATGGGCAAACTGAGGTCTCAATCCTCTGGCCTCATTTCAAAGCCCCCAGCAAGCCTTCAGCTCAGAGTATGATCAAGAGAAATGTGCTCCTCTCCAGAAGTGAAAGGCAGAGGTGGTTGGGGCAATAAAAGAAGGAAAAAGGGGGAAATTCTTGCTGTCCCCCTCCCTTTGGCTCCAACCCCACTATTTACTGGTCTGTGACCCTACCACATGTGGCTCTTGAAGGATAAAACTTCTCCAGCATTACTGCCTATTAAAACAGAAACCTTGCTTTTGTTTCTCTGACAAAGCTGTGCAGTCCATAAAACCTAACAAGCCAGTACATCTCGAAGGTATCACAAATCTCTTCATGTTCTTAGTCACAAACCTTTCTCCATCTCTGCATCCTGCCACCTTCTCTGGCTATATATTCTTAGCCACCTCCATTGGTTCTTTCTCTGTTCCTTTCCGCCCCTTCTTCCTTGATGATATCCACAGCTCTGTCAAACTCCTGATAATCCCTGTCCAACTCCTATATTCCTTTCCAGCATTCTCTGGAGACATTTCTCTCTCTAATCCAAGGCTGGGGAACTATGGCCCCTTTATGACTTGTGGACCAACTCCTAGAATTCCTGAGCCAGCATGGCTGATTCAAGAATTCTGAGTGTTGAAGTCCATAAGTATGGTACGCTGGTTTAATAGCTGCAGACAGGAAGGCACTTCAGAGAGTGATTAATCATCGGTTGCCCACTGGATGGCATCGCCAGGAAGATACTTAGGAATGATTCACACCCTGGCCAGTGTCTCTCTTCACTTTTACCATCGGGCAGAAGACACAGAAGTAGAGCCAGCCAGACCAACAGGTTTAAAAACAGCTTCTACCCATGGGCTGTCAGACTCCTAAACACAATATAGCACCACAAACAGATTAATATGATGAATTTCACTGGTGCCAGTATGATGTGTAATATGTATATACCATGATATAGGATCATATACCAGAATAATATACATGTTGCACAGAATATGTTGTACATATGGAAACATATGACTAGTTTCCCCCCCTAATTGCTTGTATAAGAATGATTCTTTATATCAGAGGTCCCCAAACTTGGCAACTTTAAGACTTGTGGACTTCAACTCCCAGAATTCTCCAGCATAGCTGGCTGAAGAATTCTGGGAGTTGAAATCCACAAGTCTTAAAGTTGCCAAGTTTGGGGACCTCTGCTTTATATTAGTCATGTTGTCTTGTATTCTTGTATGGACTGCACCAGTAGAGGCTAAACCACTTTCGTTGTATCCATGATGCACAATGACAATAAAGGCTTTGAATTGAATTGAAGTCATAAAAGGGCCATGGTTCTCCACCCCTGCTGTAATGGCTCCTCAGCCATTTTGCCCCCAAGTTGCCTTTTACTATGATCCTCATTTAGAGGAGTCAATCCTTTCAGAGTGCTGAAGCTCTGACTTTTGTTCCTGACTAGGGATGGGTTTTAAATTGGCCACTTCCTCCTTACCTGCAGGGTCTGAGGGCCCCCAGGAACAGCAGTCTGTTACAAGCAACCAATCTGATGAGGCTTGAAATGTGACAAGGATGTTTTTCTCTACAGTTTTCTGAAGCCCTCACTTAGAAGAGAACAAATAGGCTGGCCCTATCCTTGATCCTTCTAAATGTGTCCCAGTCTATTTCCGTATTGCTGATCTCTGTGCACCTCTCTGTCAACAATCATTTTCTGACAACTGCTGAATCCTTTTGTATCCAGAATTATCTTTCCATGGCGTCGATCTATTTCCGAGGCCATTGGAGGCCTTGCTTCCACCCATAGGCCCATCTCCTGCTTGCAGTCGGCTTTCTAAATTATTTGCTCTCCTTCTTTTGCATAAAAGACAAAGTTAACTCTTCACCCCAGAGTTTAGATACGGGTATATAAGTGTCTTGAGTTTAAACGCATGTATGTATGCATCTTGAGTTTATATGTATGCATGTATGTTGAGTTTAAATGCACGTATATATAATATATAGCATGCTTCTTGTTTAAATGTATGCATGTTGAATTTAGATCTATGCATCTACAGTATGTATGTATCTTATTTAAATATATGTATGCATCTACACTATTTAAATGTATTTATGTACAGTATGCAAATGAAACAAAATGTTAAAAAGTTATGATATTTATGTACTTACTTACCAAGCACATCTAAATTAAAGTAACCAAAATATCTTTACAATCCCCAAGGCATGTCACAACTTTTGAGCACCCCTAGTGTTTGGAAATTGAAAGTTGAAAAACTTGACACGCCCTAGACTATGCATGTATGCATGTATGTTGAGTTTAAATGTGTATATGTAACTTGAGTTTACATGTATGTATGTATCAAGTTTAAATATATGCATGCATGTAGGTTGAGTTTAAATGTATGTGTGTGTGGTATGTATCTATGTAATTTGAGTTTAAATGCATATATCTAAGTATCTGGAGAGAGAGGGAGGGAGGGAAAGGGAGAGAGAGAGAGAGAGAAAATCAGCCTCGAAAAGCTTTGCATAAATTTTGTGCAGCCTCAAACTACCTGCAGAATTCAGGATCTCTCTAGGCTTTTCCTGGGTACCACTTTCATAAGTGTTCTTAACTTTTAAGCGCCCAACTTGTAAACCTGGTAATTGATTACAACCTGTAGGGTTAATAATCAGTTGTGTTACATGAAACTGACATGGAGAGTCATTATGAAATACAAGGTAGATTCAAAAAATAATATTTAGAGCAGTGCAATGCAATCAACAGTGTTTATCTTTCTTTCTTCCTGACGGTTAATATGTGACTTGGAATTGCACATACAGTATATGGCTGTTTTTTCCTGCTAAGGGGGTACAAAAGCTTATTTGGCCTCATGTTCTTGACTCTGAAAGCCTCTTTCCCAAAGCTGTTTTTAATTACAAAATGATATTGGAGCTCAGTTATACCTGCTTATATGTGACAAGTGGGGAGCCCCTGAGACTTATTCTCAGATATGCTTTCAAGAAATACTAACATCATTCACCTGGATTGCCAGAAAAATTAAAAAGAGAAATTCTATTACTATATCCTTGGAAAAATACTTCCTGATAGCCAATATTTCTCAACATTCTTTCTAACTCTCAAAGTCCTTTTGTTAGAATAGAATATAAAGATTAGAAAGAGAGATTAGATCACTATATAAATATCTATTGTATATTATATATTTCAAAAAGGTAAAGAAGCGCCTGTGGATTCTTACTCCACTAGTTGTGTCCAATTTAAAGGGGCGATGCTTACCTCCATTTCAAAACCATTGAGCCAGCATTGTCCAAAACCAATTCTGTAGACGTATGGACATCATGATGTCACAGAACTGGTACCTTCCCACTGAAGTGGTACCTATTTATAGTGTATCTACTTCTATTTGCATGGTTTCGAACTGCTAGGATGGCAGAAGCTGACGCAAGGACAGGAGCTCAACCTGTCAGGTGGTGCTCAGGTCTTGAACCTGGGATGCCAACTTTCCAGCCAACAAGCCAGCCAGCCAGCTGTAGGTTTACCTGACCCCTGACATAGCAGGAATCTCCTGGTATCTAGAAATCTTAATTTTGGATATGGTTTCTATTGTAACCAGAGCTAGCCAAACATCATGAATTTCACTCAGCCAAAACACAGAAGCTTCCAATCCTCTCTGATAGGATTAGTCTCTTTTTTCCCCGAGTGTGTTTCCATTTCTAAGGATGGGCTGGCAATGCCAGTTTCATTTGTCTACTCTCCAGTTTCAGAGACCCCAGCACCATTATCCTCCATTGAGATTTGGCACAGTTCCTAATGGTAGCACCGAAAAAAATATTCGGAACAACTATGGAGAAATGCATGAATATATGGGGAAGTACAACCAGCGCAGTGTGGAAGATGCACTTCAAAATCTGCAGACAGGGTAAGTAAAGGGGGAATGGCAGGAAAGACCAGCATAACATTGGGAGAATGGGGAAGGAAGACAAGATTGTTGTCCCCCCCCCCATGTCTTCATTTAGCTACTCCAATTTTAATACTGTCTCCTGTGATCTAGAGTAGATGGTCTGTGGTTACTCACATTCCAGCTAGTGTTGTCAGGTACAAAGAATCAGGACCACACATTAAGTTGATTTATTGATCATGCCTATTCATAAGAATCTAGTCAACTAAACTGCTGCTAAATTGCTGCTAGATAAGAGCTAATGGAAATCAAGAGGGGCTGGATTTAGACTTTGAAGGATCTTAAGGACTCTCTAGGCTAATTACTCACTTGACTCCACCTCCAGGGCCTGCCTGCTCTTTTCCTACAGGTGTAACATCTGAAGGTCTTACCAGCAAACACTTTCTAGCAAGTTTTAGACGATTCTCTCTACTAGCTGGCTGCATTTGAGTGCAGTTATACACCCTGAAAAAGGGACCGTGTTTCCCCCTGCCTATCCAACTCACAGCTGCAAAGGAATATTAATTGCTGTGGCGATTACAGTGTGACATTTGATTAAGCAAGTGTCATGGGTGACTGTTGGATGTGCCTGGTGACATGGCTGACTCTCACACCCATATTATTTTGTGACCTTGTAACACAAGTTTATTAATTAGTTTTTATTAAATAAATCTTAGTCAAGTTAATAACATGAGTTTTGGTCAATTAATCAGTGATTCGGTTGAAAGACTCGTAAGAAAAAGAAGCTCTAAAGGCAAAATATATATATATTTTATTTTCAGAGCATGCACAATTGGGATAGAGAAAACAACTTCTTAAATGGGTTCCTCCCATATAAGAGGACTGTCTTCAAGGATTTGTATTATTTAAAAACTAAAAATATTAAAACCTGGTTTATTTATTAATTAGATTTTTTTACCTTGGCTTTATTGCTTTATAAGTAACTCAAGGTGGTGAACATATATATTACCCCTCTCTTCTCCAATTTTCCCCACAACAATCACTATGTGAGGTGAGTTGGGCTGAAAGAGAGTGACTTTCCTCAAAATCACCCAGCTGGCTTGTATGCCTAAGGTGGGACTAGAACTCACAGTCTCCTATTGATTGGCCTGAAATCACCCAGCCAGCTTTCATGCTTAAAGCGGGACTAGAATTTATAATCTCCTAGTTTCTAGCCCCCTATCTTCACTATACTAGACTGGCTCTTACTATTTTTTATCAATGGTAAATGGTTGCTTTGGGACAATCAAAATATTCTGAATTTTTTTAATTCAAACCAAGTGTCTCCACAAATCTTCTGAATATAGAACATACCTAGGAGTAAGTCTGTATTTATGTTTAAAGAAATAAATAAATCTGGGTTTAACTTTCTTGAGTCTTGCAATGAATACATGTTAGTCCAACTGTGCCTACTACTAAACAGGCTTCCTACTGTTCGTCACAACGGCACTTTCTCTGAATGTCTATAAATTCTGGCTGATTTCTTTTTGAAAGAAAATAAATAAAACAAGCCCTACCCGATTGCTAAAGGAATTGTGCAGCATTATGCTTTTAGTAAAACTGCTATGAGGGGTTTATATCGGAATTTTTCATATATGAATGTTTTGCAACTTAAATATTAATTTTCACAATAAAAGAGGGATTATAGCTCAGTCAGCCTCCTTTGAGCAGACATATGGGTAGGGTCTTCATAGCTATTGGAACAGCTGTCAAGCCTGCTATCAATTTAAAAAGCCAACTGGCTGGGTTATTATAAATATATGATTTACTATTTAATCCTATATACCAAGATCACATTCATATATGCTGCTAATTAAGACAGATTAACACTACCCCATGATTCTTCAGAAAATTATGAACACTCACACACATACATTAGTCTCACTAGTTTAGTTAAATGTGAATTTTATCATGAAGGAAATCTGTTATATTTTATTATCTGTATTGCTTTTTAAATTTGTGCAGACTTCTTTTGATTTTGTTTGCAGTCCAGTAGCATTTCTATCAACCCCCCCACCCCGCTCATCCCAATTTCAAATCCAGAGTTGGTTCCAGGCATCACAATATTGTTGTGATGTGCAAAAATATTGTAGAATAGTGTTTCTAATCTTAGCGATTTTAAAATGTGTGGACTTCAGCTCCCAGAATACCCCACTCTTCTCATTTCTGGTTGGGATATTCTCAAAGTTGAAGTCCACACATCTTAAAATTGCTAAGGTTAGTCTCTTTAGAAGGAAGCAGAACTGTAGACATCTCCCCAGCCTGGCCCTATAGAAAGTTCACTGTAATAAGAACACCAGGCTATCTATCTCTATATCTATCTATCTATCTATCTATCTATCTATCTATCTATCTATCTATCTATCTATCTATCTATCTATCTATCTATCTATCTACATCAGTGAATCGATCAAATTGAGGGAATAATGAAGAACAAGGTGAAGAACAATATTTATTCTAACAATTGAAATTGGAAGAACTTTTTCTTATTGGCTTATGAATTGTATTCCTAGTGCTTTAAATCTCTGCCTATGTTCTTTTACTGTTTAGGTATATTAATTAGTCATAAAGGGCCAGTTTAGTAGTTAAGGCACCAGGCTAGAAAGTGGGAGGGCTTGATTTCCAGTTCCGCCTTAAACATGGAAGCAGCTAGGTGACTTTGGGCCAGTCATTCACTCTCAGCTGAAATCACCTCATAGCATTGTTGTGGGGAAAATAGGAAGAAGAAAGTATGTTGGATATGTTTGCCACCTTGAGTTATTTATAAAAATAATAAAGATGGAATACAAATAAATAAAAAGTAAAGGTGGGATACAAATGAATAAATAATATTTCTGTATGCTGTTTATTGATATAGATTGAGGATTAAGATAGAGTAAAGTAGATGGCTAGATTATTTGCTAGCTTCTTCCTTCCAGCCATCTATAGATATGTTTCCTTTCAGTTAGCTAATCCAAACTAGCCACATTTTGCCTCTTAGCAGAACAACTCTGCATCTTTCTATGCATCTATCAAACCAACTTACTTTTAAGCTGTTGGGTTAGACTCCAAGAAAATTGTATTATTTCAAGATTCAAATATGTGTATGGGGTTCTTGGTGCTCTCTGAGCCTGGTTGTTTTCTTGTAGACCTTTCATTACCCAACTAGGTAACATTATCAGTGCTAGTTGCATCATCAGAGCGAACAGTGATGATGTTACCTAGATGGGTAATGAAACATCTGCAAGCAAATAACCAAGCTCTGAGGGCATCAAGAGTAGCACAGTTCAACCCTGAACAACATGCCAACTCTGAAGCAAACCTGACTGAAGCCATCTTGTGCTGCCTCATAGTTGACATGAAGCCTGAGAGGGGGAGGGAGGGGGGAAGTACATAGCCTGGCTAACAGTCAAAACAAAAAGTTTTCCTGTGGGAACCAAGGTCATCGTAACAGGTGGCTGTTGAAGGAGAGGAGCCTGCCAGCTATATTCATTGGACAATGTGACAATACCTGGGAGCAGGGATTTTTACTTGTTTAATTACGTGAAAACTGCGGGAACTTTTAGAGTTGGTTTTCACTTACTGTGCCAATATGATGTATCCAATAAACATGTTCTTTGAGGAATCTACCTGTCTCGGAGTTCTGCTTTCAATGGGTGTGTTACTCAGAACACTGATGGTACAAATATTATCTTCTATTAAAAACAGGTGTCTGGTTTATTTGGAACAAATACTTACATTGGTTTCAAAAGAGAGAAATTGAATGTGCAATTCAATTTGCACATTCTTTCTCTCAAAAGAGAGAATTGAATGCACCTTCTCTGTATTCTCCTCAACTCATCTCAGCCTGCTTTCCCCCCACTGTCTGTAGGAAGCTGGATGCTTTCATTTATGATGCAGCTGTCCTCAACTACATGGCCCGCAAGGAAGAAGGTTGCAAGCTTGTCACCATTGGAAGTGGGAAGGTCTTTGCCACGACAGGCTATGGCATTGCCCTGCAAAAAGGATCCAAATGGAAACGTCCCATTGATCTGGCCCTGCTTCAGTTTCTCAGCGATGGTAAGACTTCACGGATCAGGCCCAGGTTCTAAGGAGGGACACTGGAATTGAAGTGGACCGCCTTGGTTAGAAGCAAATGATGAATTGGGAGGCAGAAAGAAATGTTTCAATGGACTTTTTAAAATATACCAAGTACCTAAAAGCAAAAGTATTATGCATTATTCTAAGTACATACTCTTAAGTTAGTGAGGCTTGAGTTTTTTTAAACTATATAGCCCACTGGACTGTGAAGAGAACTAGAAAGAAAAAAAATCAAATGTGATTCAGAGTATCTGTAAATGTGCATGTAGCATGCCAGGAGCTCCTGAAAGTAAGGTACGCTCCTTCTTAAGACTGACACATTTAGGAAAAGACACAACAACTTTAAGGTGTTCCTGAGAGATGCTATAAATGGGCCCCTGCATGCTCTAAAAACCATATGTTGCCCTTTAGAGCCAGATCTCCATGCAGCCATTTCCCAAACTGTATAGCCTAAATTGGTAATACCTTTCACTGCGGGGCATCTGGAATCTCTTTCTAAGACATATATTTAAAATAATTCTTAAAATTTTAAGTTCAAGGCTTATGCATGGGTCATGTTCTCTTCTCAAGTTGACAAACAGCAATCTACTTCATCAGTTGCCATCAAATTGGATTAAGCAGCATCATTGTAATAAGAAAATATTTCTTGTCCTCCACTAGAAATGGGCTGTAATGCTATTTTTCAGTACACAAATTCTTTTTTAAATACTTTTTTATTAATAGGTCTTACATATATAGTAAGAAGTACATTCAAGAAAAAAAGATATAGCAAATGTGAAAGAGGAAAAGAAAGGAGAGGAGAAAAAGAGACAAAGAAAAAAGGAGATAGAAAATAAAACATGAAAAGAGATATTAAAAATGTCTTCCAATTTTCCTCTCAGCAGTAATGCATACAATTCTAATCAAATCTCTCTCCAAGATTTCATCATAATCATTATTCTTTTTAATCATCAAAACCATAAGTCACAAAATCATTTTCTTTTTTATGCAAAAAAAAAATCCATAATTGGTTTCCAGCGGTTGATGAATGTCAATAATGACCTTTCTCTAATCAAAGAAGCCAATTTGACCATCTCAGCAAATTCTGTCAATTTCATCTGATGTTCCTCCATGGTGGGTAATGCTGAAACTTTCCACTTTGTACATATGATAATTGCCATAGTAATCATTTATGGAAATAATCTTCCATGGCTCTTTTAAAATCCTTTATCCTTTATCAGTCTCATAAGAAAAGGTTCTGGCTTCAGTCGAATGTCTAAAATCCTCTGTATATACTGAAATCCAATTTTTTTAAAGTTTTTTTTTTTTTACATATCTCAAACATGATAAAATGTGCCTTCAAACTGTTCACATTTCCATATATTTAAAATGCCTTTATACCTTCTAGATAATTTCTCTAATATATGTACCCATAATACATCATTTTTATAAAATTTATCTTTAAGATCATAACAATGTAAATTTCAACCTTTTTGACCATATATTGATAGATGAATCTATCTGTATATTACTAGCTCACTTTAACATACCTTCTTTAACCTGCTTTTCTTCCATTTCAGATTTCAAGAAAAGTTTACATGTTTTAGCAATTACATGTTCATCATTGGTACACAATTGCACTTCAAATTCTGTCTTCCTTTTTTTAAAATACGAGGTCTTTCTATCTTTTAAAAATCTTTCTGATAATTGTAAACAGGAAAACCACTGACAACTATATCCTACTCCATTAGTTGCTGTCTTGATTAAATGTTAAATTTCCCTTGCTGACTCTCCAATAATTTTTAGTATATTAACTATTTATCTTTGCTTGTTGTTTCTCTTACGTAAAATGTTTTTTGTGCTGATATCCACAGAGATGTTTTGGGGCACAGTCTTGGTTTATATATATTCCATATTCTTAATATGGTGTTTCAAATGAAATGATTTTTAAAATCCACACTAGCTGTATTGTAGCATAAATATATATGCCACCCATAACTTAGGTCATGTGCTTCTAACTCTGAAAGTCTTTTTTTTCTCAGCAACACCCTTTCTTTCATCCAAACAAAGCAAAAAGAGCTCCAAAACACAATTTCAAAACTGGGAAACCAAATCCTCTTCCTTTCTAGAAAATAATTTTTATTGAATTTTACACAGTTAAAAACAACACAAATACAAAGCAACACAACAACAAAATAACACAAACACAATCTTTGCAGTGTTGTGACATCAACTTTTCCAGTTTCTATTAACTACACACACACACACACACACACTTATTTGTTTATATTATTTTTTATTCCTATTGTCCTATTATCCAACCAGTTATACCATTTTTATCAGGCTGTATAATAGTCCTTCTCTTGTCTCTCTTGCAATTCTAACATGAGTTTTACCATTTCTGTGCAGTTTCCCTTTCTTTGCATCCTGTTAGCACTCTGTATATAAATTGTGTTTTTCCCCTTGCATACAAATTTAGATATATATTTTTATTGCCTGAATGGTATATCAGTTGTCAAAACAGATATTGTCTGAAGCAAAAACATTCTAGGCAAAGCATTGATTTTGCTCATGAAATTCTCCCCAAAAGTGACAATTTTAATTTCTCCCATCTTAAGATGTCCTTAATTTCATTCCACATCTGAACATAATTTATTCTGAAATAATATACAATCACAGTAATACTCCAAGTATTTTACTTTTTCTCAATATTAAACTTTCTCCATCAGTTCTACTTGATCTTCTGTTTTCATATTTTTTGTTAATGTCTTCTGTTTTCCATGCATTGATTCTAAACTTTAGTTAGCACTGATTTGTTTCCTTTTAACACACACTAATTATTCATTTACATTTGCAACCAAGATTGCCAAATATAAGATTGCATTTTTCTCCTGTACTGAAAAGTCCATGTTGAGTTTCTTTCAGATGAAATACAACTGATAATATCAATTTGATTTACAAGTAGAGCGGAATAGAAGAAAATGGATATTCCTGGAGCAAGCAGCAAATCCAGCGATCTTGTACTGAAAATTAAGAGAGAAAGAACAAGGCACTGACTTCTTCACCTTCAGCTAGCAAAAATTAGCTTTATTCCAGTTTAAAAATGCAAACTAGGTTTTTATCATCACTTCATTGTGATGAAGTGGGGCTCCTTAGTGGCCACCTTTCTCCCTCTACTGTCAGCGTTTGCCTCATTCCCAGATATGCCATCCAATTAGTCCTCGACTTACAACCATTCATTTAATGATTGTTCAAAGTTACAATGGCATTGAAGAAAGTAACTTATGACAATTTTTCACATTAGTGACCGTTGCAGCATCCCCATGATCACAGGATCAGAATTTGGATGCTTGGCAACGGGCATGTGTTAACCACAGGCAGCATCCTGGGATCATGCGACCACCTTTTGTGACCTTCTGACAAACAGAGTCAATGGAGAAACCAGATTCACCTAACAATCGTGTTACTAACTTAACAACTGCACTAATTCATTTAACAATTGTGGCAAGAAAGACTGTAAAAAGAGCAAAAATCACAATTGTTTTGCTTAGCAATGGAAATTTTGGGCTTAATTTTGGTTGCATGTTGAGGACTACCTGTAACCTCTGTGGCCACATACCAACTTCTTTGTTAAACAGCAGAGATAAACAACTTCTGGCTCTGCCGCCTCAATTTTGCACCGTGTCTGAGCTTTAAGTTTCTGATGGGTGGGAATTCTTATTTCATTCCAACTCCCCAACACCCCTGGCAAAATTCAACAGTTCATGTAGTGGCTGTTCAAAGTTACAACAGTATTGGGGGGGGGAAAATGAACATTTTTCACAGTTACAACCTTTACAGCATCCTCATGATCATGTAATCAAAATTCAGAGGTTTGGCAGCTGGTTCATACTTATGACCATTGCTGTCCTAAGATCATGTGATCCCCTTTTGCAAATTTCTCATAAGCAGAGTCGATGGGGGAACCATATTCACTTGGGCTACCAACTTATCAACTGCAATTATTCCCTTAACAACTTTGGAAAGAAAGGTCATAAAATGGGGGGAGGGGGGACTCAATTAACAAACGTCTCACTTAAGAACAAAAATTTTGGGCTCAGTTGTGGTCGTAAGTCGAGGACTACCTATACTGCTAATGCAACTGAAGGGCACCAGCTAGACAGTCACTGCTACTTGGTCATTTCAGACCTTGGCAATCAATTTCTGTCCAGAACAAGAGGATTTGCATTTTACAGAAAGAAGGAAGGAAAGGACAGGGAAGAAGGACATCTGCGCCATCCTATTATAATGGTATGTGACAGTGACTTTGGGAGACAAGAGGAAGACCTGCAGACTAGCCTGGTAAACAAAAGTCTGAATCTGAAGGAGGAGAAAGTATCTTAGAAGGGGCCTTCCCTAGTTTTCAGCAGAGTAAATGTACAGGATAGGAGAGATACTTTCAGACTTGAAAGAGCCTTTTGCTGTAACTTTACAATAAAGGAAGTATTAGTACCAGGGGTGGGATTCTACCAGTTCGCACCTATTTGCTAGAACCGGTTGTTAACATTCTAAGCAGTTCGGAGAGCCGGTTGTTAGAAGAAATTACTGGCCTAATCCTGTAAGGAAGGCAGGAAGGAAACATTCTGGTGTTGCTTACAGAAACTGCCTCTCCGTTAACCCTTATTACATTCTTGGCAGGACTAGACTTCCTGTCTCTGGAACTTCTCTGGATGTTTTTTTCCCTCCTTTGCTGGTATTTTGCTTGTGTGGAGTGACCATTCAAAGTTACAATGGCACTGCAAAAAGTGACGTATGACCATTTTTCACACTTATGACTGTTGCAGCATCCCCACAATCATGAGAGGCCAGGCCGGGAGATGCGTGCCTCGATGTGAGTGATATTGAATTGGCCACGCCCAGCCAATAACATGACCACCAAGCCATGCCCACTAATTTAGCCACACCCACAGAACCGGTTGTTTAAAAAAAATAACTCCCACCCCTTATTAGTACTCACAGTTGGTGCTTCTGGGCCACCTCAAAGGCCTGACACCCCAATCTTTTCTACCGCTGCCCTTCTTTGTTTCAGATGAGATCGAGCTCCTGGAGCGCTTGTGGCTGTCAGGGATTTGCCACAATGACAAAATAGAGGTGATGAGCAGTAAACTGGATATAGACAACATGGCAGGGGTCTTCTACATGCTTTTGGTAGCGATGGGGCTGAGCCTGCTGGTCTTTGCCTGGGAACATCTCATCTACTGGAAACTGCGCCACTGCATGAGACATACGGGACGGCTGGACTTCCTACTCGCCTTCAGCAGGGTGAGTTTTTAAAAGGGCGCTCTTCTCTACTTCTCTCCTTTTATCTAGAGCTGCAGGAATTCTATGATTGCATGGCTCAAATGTTCCAAGGAGAAATGGATACAAAAATCAGCATTTTTAGAATTTTATGGGTTAAAAAAAACAACCCATAGATTTCTAGAAGCTTTTTAAGTGTGCGTGTGTATATATAGACAATGGGATATGGAATCTCATAAACAAGGGCAAGGAGGTGATCAAGATTGCAAGTGCAACTGTTGGATCCGACATTACCTAAAACTAAATTATGCAAAGGGAATCAACTTATGCAGGTTTGCTTGTTGAAAATCATGTGTACTGAACATGGAAGCTAGCCTACTTGAGATGAGAATCAACTGTTTTTAGGTCATGCATTCCTGCTTCTGTCTTCCTTGTTCCCATCTCTTTATCTAGGCATGTCTACTGATGTACATACATTGAGTAATAGTCCCACTTTTGAAGCCTACACAGCATGTTTCGGTTACAAAAAGACATCTCTTTTCTATGGAAAACTGGCTGTAGTAGTCTGTAGCAAAAATTAGCTTGCAAACATAAATCAGTTGTTAGTGTCTCTAATGTAAAAACAAGCCCCTGCTTCTCAAAATTTGCACTTCTTTTTAAATTAAGGCAGACAATTAGCATGCTGTCGAATAAATCTGTTTTCATTCAACTTGAGGGGGGGAAAAGTGGCTAGCTTGCCTGAAGAACTGGAGGTGGCGACGTGCTGATTTGTACGTCTATCAAATGTAGTGACACACTGGGAGAAGGCAGATTTGCTCCCAGAAGTAGGGAGCAGAAGAAGAAATGCATCAATCAAATGTTAATGTGATGTCAGCCTGCATCCTACAACTCCATGCCTCCATTAAAAAAAGAAAGAAAGAAATCTAGATTATTGGTGGCTAATTTCTAAAAAGTTGGGGACAAGGAGAAGGAACAGGAGCTATCTATTTGATTTTAAAGCCTAGTTTTGAGCTTTTACAAAGACCACTAAAGGAAGCCTAGGTGGCATCAAACTTTGATGTGGTTTTAAAGGAGCAACAGGTAGTCCTCGACTTAAAACAGTTCATTTAGTGACTGGTCTAATTTACGGTGGTATTGAAAAAAGTCACTCATGATTATTTTTCACACTTATGACCGTTGGCAGGATGCTTGGCATGTATTTATGCCAGTTGCAGAGTCCCGGGATTATGTGATCACTATTTGCAACCTTCCCAGGGGTTTTCAAAAAGCAAAGACAATGGGGGAAGCTGGAGTCGCTTAACGACTGCAATCTAAAAGGTTGTAAAATCAGGCATGATTTACTTCCACTTCCAGGTGTAGTTGTGAATCGAGGGCTGTCTGTAGTTTTTATTTGCACATGTCTGTTGCTTTATTTGCACATGTCTATCGCTTTTCAGTACTAGACAACAGTTAACATTACTGTTGTCTAGTACTGAAATTAAGTTTAAAAATGGTGGGAGAGAGCCCATTTATCCACGTGGCAGAAATCTGATCTCCCATTTGATTTATCTGCTTGCTTCCCTGATCTCTTGTAATCCTAACTGTCCTTACCCTACCATCCCTTCTGCTGCTCTTCCTCTCTGCTTCTCTGCATTCATTAGCCTGGAGATCCTTCTCTACAGCCATTTGTCTATACTGAAGGGGAAATTCAACCACAAATTCAACCTCTATCAGTAGCAGAAGGGGGCGATGATCTTTCTTAGCTTCAAGGTAGAAGGATTCACATGGTTGTTCCCATAACTGAGTAAGAGAGAGAGGATGGGAAGTTGTAGAGATTACCAGCGGAACTGGCTGGGGAATTCTGGGAGTTGAAATCCACTCATCTTAAACTTGCCCCGGTTAAGAAACAGAATGCCCTTGACAGATAGAGGGAAGATCCAAGTTAACAATCAAATCGGCTGGAGCCCATAGGGGGAATTCCTTCACTTACATTACAATTGTAAGTCATGATGATGGTAAAGCAGGCCACCAACCTGATTTAATGACCTTGTTTTACAGTGGTCATTAAGCATTAACACCATGGTTGTTAAGTGAACCACTTTTTAGCTATGGGCTGGTTTTGCCAAAAACCTGTATTTGCTTCCAGTTTTCAGCAAGAACGTTGTAAAACACTTTCATATGACTGGGAAGCAGCAAATGGCAATACATGAGAGTCAGTTGCCAAGCATCCAAAATATGATCATGTGGGGGCTCTTGTAGCTCTGGAACTGAGCTGGGGAGATTCGTTGGTATTTTGCTAAGTGACTGGTTATAAGTCAAGGACACAATAAGATAACAGTCCTTGACTTATGACCACAAATGAGCCCGAAATTTCTGTTGCTAAGTGAGACATTTGTTAAGTGAGTTTTGCCCCATTTTATGATATTTTTTTGCTACAGTTGTTCAGTGAATACCTGTAGTTGTTAAGGAAGTAACAAGGTTCTTAAATGAATCTGGCTTCCCCATTGACTTTGCTTATCCCCCAGGACACTGCAACCATCATAAATATGAACCAGTTGCCAAGCGGCTGAATTTTGATCCCATGACTATGGGGATGCAGCAACGGTCATAACTGGGAAAAACTATCATAAGGCACATTTTTCAGTGCCATTGTAACTTTGAACAATCACTAAATGAACTATTGTAAATCGAGGACTACCTGTACCTAAAAAATGGCTCAGAGCCCCTCTCCCCAAATTCACATGCAAATAAAAGAGGGAGGGAAGAAAGTAGAGTCAGACTTACAAAGAGCATGTTACTAGAGCTATTCTAATAAAAGTAGATTTAGGCCTACAGAATGTCTGTTTCTTAGTCTGGTCTACATTATAGGGCTGACCAGATAAAGAATTCCTATTTTTCTAGAATTCATAGTGCTGCCTTGCTACATCTTGAATAAGTATGTTATGCAAGGCTTCGTTAGGATGACGCTTGTCAAAGTGGGGATTTGATATAAAGACTCAAAAAAGATAAATTGGCCGAGGAATTTGATGCTGAGCTACAGTGCTAGGAAGAGTAAAGCTGTTGGGAGGGCACAGACGACATAGGAAATGGACAGATGGGAAAGATGTGATATGGTCGATGAACGGAGTCATTTGTATCTCATTGAAATTCTTAAGTTGCATTTAGAAGAAGATAATTGTATAAAACTGGGGAGCAGTGATTTATATTGTCATTATTATTGTTATATGTCAGGAGCTGTTGCAGGTAGATAAAAAGGTGTCTTAACTTGAGTTAGATCCCCGGCTCAGCTAGCTTGGATACCATCTCCCTTATCTTGGCAATCACTGTGAAGGCGGGTGTTTTTCCAACCTATTCAAAGATTATTCTGAGAACTCAACATAGAACTTTCTTGGTACAGAACTAATACAGATAGTTCTTGACTTAAGAAGATATTGGAAAACTATTTGTCTGAAATGATATAGGCTTTCCTACTTGAGCAGAGAGTTGGACTAGAAGACCTCCAAGGTCCCTTCCAACTCTGTTATTCTGTGACTTATGAATGGTTATTTAATTGTTCAAAATTAAGACAGACCTTCACCCACCCACTCCCATGGCCAATGGTGGGATTCTATTTTTTTTTTACTACCGGTTCTGTGGGTGTGGCTTGGTGGGTGTAGCTGGGTGATCATGTAACTGGGTGGACGTGGCTGGGTGGTCATGTGACTGGGTGGGTGTGGCCAGCTTGATGTCACTCACATCGAGGGGCGCCTCGCCTGGCCTCTCCTAGTTCTTCTCCCTCCCCCTCCCAGCCACTCCTTGCCTCGTCTTGCATGTTATGGTGAGAGAGGAAGCTTTTTCAAAGTCATCTTCCCCTTGATACTAGCCAATAAGATGAGATTTTGCTATCAGAAGACCTGATGGACATTTCCAAATATTGTTTATCACCATTCTCTTGGAAAGACTGAATGGAGAGATTTATAAAGAATAACAGAGTTGGAAGAGACCTTGGTAGCTTTCTAGTCCAACCCCTGCTGAAGCATGAGACCCTATACTATTATGGACAAATTTCTCCTTAAAAACCTCCAGTGATGGTATATCCACAATTTCGGAAGACAACCCATTTCTTTGATTAATTGTTCTCACTGTCAGGAAATTTCTTCTTATTTCTAGGTTGGATCTGTTTGATAAGTTTCCATCTCACAGATCCATCTCACATTTCCTTCCAGTTGAGCCAGGCACCACCTATTCTATACTTTTTTCTTGCCTGTGTAAAATCTTACTTTACTCTCCATTAAATTGCATTTTTGGTGAGAAATTATGTTCTACAGTGGTATTCAGTTTACTACAATGATTTTTGCTAAATGCATTAAAGCTTGAAGAATACATCTCTGCTTATACTGATAAAGATTATTCTTTTTGAACATTAAAGCATACAGTCAAGCAAATATTTCCAATCCTACGATTGAAAACATATTTGAAAGGCATTTTCAAAGCAGTCACTTAGTAGATGTCTTACCATTCTTTCTCTTCTCCTTTAATTAAATCTTTCTGCTTTTTTTTTTCCTTGGGCCTTATTGCAATATTCCAAAATTTTCACAGATCCTTCACAAAGAACCACTTCTAATTTAACTGGAATACATTGTTTTCTTTCTCAGTTTTTCTGGTTACAGAACTCACCATTTCTCCCTTTAATGATGCTTGTATGCATTTGCAAGAAAAAGAAGCATTTAACTTTTGGAGCCTGGCTGCATCCCCTGAGTGGTGATCCTAGCACCCGTGGCCACCACTGCCTCGCGAGACAGCCAAGCCTGAGCCCACCAGGCACTCCTAGACAGTCTCCTGGGAATAGCGCGCGAATGGACGATCGCGCTGGTCCCGCGTTGCCTGGAAATGCCAGTGGGACAGTGGCGGAAATTTTAACCCGTGCGCATGGGGCACTGGGGGAATCGGTGCCTGGAGTGAGAGGAGAGTGAAGGCTGACAGAGTGGGGAAGGCCGGTACTTCCAGTGCCCATGAGGAACCAAGACTTGGAGCAGTTTTGGAGCTTGTTAAGAAGAACCACTCCTCTGCCTCAGCCGTGCTTTTTCAAGCAGCCGTATGAAAATGCATGGCTGGGGCAGAGGAGAGGTCGATTAAGCTCCAAAACTGCTCCATGCCTGGGTTCCTCTTGGGCACTAGAAGTACCAGCCTTCCCCACCCTGTCAGCCCATGCTCCCCCTCACTCCAGGCACATTAACCCGCCCACGAGGAACCCGGGCTTGGAGCAGTTTTGGAGCTTGTTAAGGAGGACCACTCCTCCGCCCCAGCCATGTGTTTTCAAGCAGCCACTTGAAAACGCATGGTGGAGATTCTTCCTCGTGCTGGTGAGTACGACTCGTCGGGCTTTTTTCCTTCCCCCCCCTCCCCGTCATGATCCAACACAATGCAGATAGCTGAATGGAGGCGGAAAATGGGGCATTTCCATCTGCCATTTTTCAGGCAGTTTTTCGGCCATTTTTGGGCCATATTCGAGCCCAGAAAATGGCCAAAGCTGTTGCCTCTTTGCCAGTGTGAGCAGCCTACAGCCACCGCTCTTTCCCGGCCGGAACTGAGCCGTCAGCAGCGGCTGGAGGCTGCACGTGCAGAAGAAGAAAGATGCGGTTGTGGAAGAGGAAGCAGGGAGATTGAATAAGGGCTGGGGCCTCTGAAGGAGGGGAAATGGGCCAATGCGCAGCGAAGGGCGAGCAGGCAGCATGCAGGAGGAGGCCCCAGGAAGGCCAGAGCCAGGGACTGGTGCGTCCCCTGAATCAAGTCAAAGTGAGAGTGGGTGGCATGTGAGAGGAGGCCCCAGGAAAACCAGAACCGGGGACTGGCGCATTCCCCAACCTGAGGCGAACAGCAAGTGGGCGGCATGTGGACGGAGGCTCCCCGGGATGGCCAGAGCCGGGGAGTGGCACATTCCCCAACCTGGCCAAGGCAAATGGCAAGTGGGTGGAGACTCCAGGGCAAGGCTGGGGAATGGCACATCCCCAGGCCCCGACCTGAGGCGAAGGGTGAGTGGGTGGCATGCTTACCTTTAGTGAACAGAGTGGGTGAGGCATGGACATTAGCTGGGCCGAATGGCGAAGGCAAGATATATAGGGCGGGGTGGGTGGGCCAGCCAGAATTTTTACCACCGGTTCATGTGAACCGGGCCGAACCGGCTGAATCCCACCACTGCCCATGGCTATGTGATTATATTTTGGAGCTTAGCAACTAGTCCATATTTAGGACCATTTGTAACATCTCACAGTCATGTGACTGCAATTTACATTTTTTCGCCAAAAACTGATGTTTATTTCCGAAAAAATGCCAATTGGGTGCAATGGGTTTGCTTAATGACTGCTGCAAAAATGGTTATAACATCAGGAACCATCAGGTAGTGACCTGCTTTAACAATCACTATGACTTATTCTGAGCTTAATTACAGTCATAAACCGAGGACCCCTGTATTTAATTGTCCTACCTATTCAGGTGTCATTTAAGGGAGCACTCTCTTGTTATCAATTTTTCCAGTGCATTTTCTACACTATAGAAAGTGTAAGCTTACTACAGGTAAAAAACACAGCTATGGTTGAAGAACCTATTATTATCTATTATCTATTTCTCCCATTTCTTCCAGGGCATGTATAGTTGTTGTAGCAGTGAAGACCCCAAAATACCAGACCAGCAGCAGTTGCCCATCCTGAATCACACCTATGGACCATCACGAGGTGCAGCCCCAGCTCTGCCCAGTCCTCCTGGGCCTCCACTCCCCTGTTCCAGCTTCCTGCCTCGTGAACGGCGCATTGTGGAACGGTGGCGTCATGCCCGTAGCCCCAACTGTTACAAGGATTTGTACCCCCCTACACCTGCAGAACTCCCTACCACTAAACCGCCACGCCACAGCCTCAAGAGTCCTTTCTCGGATGGCTTCCACCGGTTCTATGGCCCCATTGAACCCGAAGGGCTTTCAGATCATGTCAGTAGCAAAAAAATGGCACCCTGTCAGATCTCTCCCCCACAGCCTTCCCGTGGGCTGGAAAACCCTCCGTCCTACTTTGCTATAGTGAGGGAAAAAGATTCTCCAGATATGCCACCGGTGGCATCAGGTTGGCAACGCAAATCTCTCCGGGGTTTGTATGAAAGTTTCCAAGCAGGGAAAGGGGCTGGCCGAGCTTCCGAGGTGAAAAATATGATGGTCCTTCAAGCAGTTATCCCACTAAAAGCCCTTGTGAGCTGGAGAGGAGCACTTCCCGATCTTTCGGGAAAGAGCGAAGCCGCTATGGCTACACCCGGCTGTCCTACGAAGATGAGCGTTCCCCACCAGTCCCCCGCTACCGACATGCAGAGGAGGCGTCTCTGCCACGAGCTGAGCCAGAAGCAAAATGCCCAACCACGTCAAGCCGCGAGAGGAGCTCCCGGGCTCACATCTGCCGCAGCCATTCCCACCCACTTGCCGTCGGTGCCAGTTTGCGCAGCCAAAGTCATTATGTGGACTTTTCGGACTCTGATTCTGACATCTGTGAGAGGGATAGTGATGGCCACAGCTGCTGGTACCAGTCGCCAGATTATTTCTGCACCTACCCCTCCCGAGAGAGGCAGCTCTTTGCCACGCACAAGCCTCTGCACTACTGGTCAGCCGACAAGTTGGCCAAATGCCACGGGTGTCATGGTCCTTGCCAGCACTGCCTGAGCCTAGAAATGCTCCCGCCACCCACTCCACCGTGCCGCAAGGAAGCCTTGCATTATTTGAGCTGCTCGGAAGAGCATTTGGAACGCCGGCTGGACTGGGAGCATCGGCACTGTAGCCACTACAGTTGCCTGGTTCCTCGGCATCGCCATGGCTTCCACCGACGCTGCCATCATCATTCCTGTGAGATGGGGCCAGGTGGTGGAGTCCTTCACCCAACCTCCCGTAGTCTGGAGGACCTCAGCTCCTGCCACATGATGCGCTGTGGGGCTTCCCATCGACACCAGGGTGGCTTCTCCCCGGAGTGGCTGCCACGCCGGGTGAGTCGAAGCGGGGAGCTTTTTGCCAGGCGTGGTTCGGCCCATTTCTCCAGCCTGGAGTCCGAGGTATGACCAGCGCCAGATGGGGCGGGCCTGGGGGAGGGGTAGAGAAAGACATTTAAGATGAAATAACAGAGAAAAGACTGAATTGTGATTGAGACTCAGAAGGTGGAGATGGCACTGTGGCCCAACTCAAGGAACAAAGGCAATACCATGAAGATGGCCATGGAGAGGGGGATGCAGATCAGGGCCACCAATGAACCCACCAAGGGCATGCTGCCAGGATGCCACCAAGAAGAGATGGCATAGTGTCATATCTCCCTGCCACAGAGAAGGGGAATTGTTCAACCAAAAGAGTATCACAGATAAAACCACAGTGGGGACTGGAACCACTGATATTCTCATTAAAAGAAAACAAAAAATCAGAAGGGAGAACAGAGACAACATCTCAGAGAGGGGCAACACTCTGCTACTGCTACCCCAAGTGCCACCAGAATAGCCCCCCTGACAAAACACCCAATCCCTTGCACCAGCCAATTTGCAGCGGGGGGTGGGGGTACAGGGGAGCTGTTCCCACCTGCGTTTCCATAACAGACCTTTTATATCCAGAAAAAGGGCTTTCCTGCCACTCTGTGGCACTTTGGTGGGGTGGGGCCCTCTGGTTGGTGGCAACGGGCTACTGCAAACAGCAGGGCTGCTCCTCTTTGGACAAGCACCGAGTGAGGGTCCCAGCAGGTGGGGGGATTCCCTGTCCTCCCACAGATTGGCAGCTGGAGCAGCCAGTGCCATCAGGCTCCAGGGCAGGGAGTGGGTGGTGGAGGGCCTCCCTCCACTACTGTTTGGACCTTGCGGTGGGAAAGGATGTTAGGAGACAAAACTGTGACTTTGTTCAAACAGAAAACTGTGATATTTTTTTTCCTGCACATTTTCCTCTTCTCCCGTCTCACTTTCTTTGCTCTTCTTGTGCTTACCTTTATTTCTTCTCTTTCTTCAACGCATATATAAACATCACAGTCATGGGCCCCCTTCACTAGGGAGATAACAACCCACAAACAAACACCACCTCATAGGCAGAAACATGCAGACTCATCCGTTTTGTGTGCTGTGATGGACGTAAATAAGTAAATGAAACAATCGCAGCCCTGCACTTCAGCGCAGCCCTTGCACTTCAGCGCATGACTCACATCCAAAAGAGTCCCTTTTCACAAGCCTGAACCATGTATCCACCAGTGCACTGATGCTCTCCATGCTAAGGGAATGATTATAGAAAATGATAGAAAACTGGACTAGGATGCTCTTCAGTTGACTGAGAGAGCACAGCGCTTCAACGGAGCAAAACAAAAGACAATAGAAAAAAATATATATGATGCAATAGATGAAATGTTGGATACAATCATTTCCATTTACTGTCTTAAGCCAACAGCGCAGGGCTTCTCTGTGCACACTGGGAGGGGGCAGAAATGGAATGTGTGCACGTGATTGTGTCACTTCCCCATTGTCCCTCGCTTGCAAGGGGGTAGTTGTGCATTTTTGTGTGAGAAACTGAGTGGACTGCTGCTCTTGTAGACATTTCTTGTGCTTCTTCCCATACAAAAGAGGCACAAAATCACCGTACAGGCAGTCCTCGACTTATAATCACCGTTGGGACTACCGTAGAATTTCCGTTGTTAAGTAAGCTGCACCCAGTTTTATGACCTTTTTGCCATAGTTGTTAAGCGAATCACTGCACTTAAGTGAATCACACAGTCATTAAGTGAAACCAGCTTCCCCCCATTGACTTCGCTTGTCAAAAGCCAGCTGGGAAGGTCAGGAATGGCGATTACATGAGTCCAGCATGCTGCATCGGTTGTAAATACATGGAGCCAAGTTTTAATCAAATGGTTGTGGAGATGATGCAACAGTCATAAGTGAGAGGACCGGTCATAAGTCATTTTTTTCAGTGCTGTTGTAACTTTGAACAGTCACTAAATAAATGGCTGTAAATCAAGGACTGTCTATATGTAAGAGTGCTCAGAGGAATGGAAATTTGTCTTCAAATCCCAATATCTTGATAGAACTGGAAATAACCCAGCATGAAATCTGACTTGGGATGCCAAACGTACCAGACAAAACTAAGAAAGATCCAGATTTTTAGAGAAATGTGTGCTGTCATTGATTGGTGGAACCCACTACAGCAGGATTTGATTAGCTGCCATTGTTGCATTTTCTCAAGGAGTGAAAGTTTAAATTAAATGTCTGGAAAACTGCAGTATGAATGATAAGTAGTATCACAGCAGGAAGTGTGGAATGACAATAATTCAGGAATCAGTGAGGATGGAATGTGCTACAAAAAGCGATGTTATTCTTTGCTTCCAGTATTATTCAGAACTTTCCTCTAGCATGATGTAGCATGAATCCTAATCAAGTTCGTGGATGGTGGTAGAGCCATCAGGTCACTGCCAGATTTCTGTAAAATAAGTCAAAGATCCTCAACTTTTCCGGCCATTTTGGGCTGCCATAAGGACAAAGGATTAGTCATTCAGAAGTGTCTGCCAAGGTGGTATGACCCATCTCTCTCCCTCCATCAAGACCTCAAATGGAATGGACCATCTTGAGAAGACAAGGGCATCAAGCAGGGACTATAAAGAGTAGGAGGGATAGCTGAGGAGATCTTTTGGGCGGGGAGGGCTCCTTTTTAGCATCATTGTCAGCAAAGTAATTAATTAGTGGTCCATTTCCTCCTAGCAACCTGATAAAAATCCGTTAGAAAGAAAGGTTTTTGTTTTGGGGATCGGATGGGCAGGAAATCCACAGACATAAGCAGAAGAAATATTCAACCTCTTTCTTTTTCATTCATTTTGTGCTAGTACTACCTTTCTTAACAGCCCTATTTTTGGTCATTTGGTATGGCCCTTCTTTTAATACCTAGAACATGAAATGAGCGCATCCATTTTGAAGTTTATTCCAAGCTTCCAGTTTCCATTTCCAGAGATCAGAGATTCTGCCAAGGAAAAATTTGTGTGGAGGGCGGGGGTGGGTGGGTTAATTTTATCTTTATTTCAGAAGTTGTTGTCCCCCATCCTCCCTAGCCACAGGCATTGGATCTGCCCAACTCACTGTGTTCGAGCATATCTGTGCACAATACTAGTCACACTCAGCACTGTATTCGGTGTCAGACCCAGAATTAGATATCCTGAACTTCCTTAATATTTCTGGTCCATGTAATTGGAAGAAGGCAGTTCAAAAGAGTAAGCTACGTCTGTAAATAGGAGTTTCTCTAGATTTGAAGGTAGGAATTCACTAAATTGATCCTCCTTAAGTTGGTGGACTTGAGATTCTGGGGCTTAATGAGTAGCAGCTCCAGTTAATCTACTGTTTTATATTTTCTAAATTTCTCTTAATGGAGCATTGAGGAGAGGGTGGTGGCTTTAAAATTCTCATTTCCCAGAGTAATCCTTTGATTGTAAATGCAGCCATTCAGAGTAGGGGGCAGGCCTCATTTGATGCGTAATGTTAGTTTGAGGTCTGCTTGCCAAATTCTGCCAAGCTTAGTACTATTCTGGAGAAGAAGAGTTGCTGGAGTTCCTGTCTTTCTGAGTAGAAGACTAGAAATAGAATGAGACCATCAAGCAAATACTGGATTCTTCCATCTGTGAACCTTCAACAGACTGCCAATTTAAACTTGTCTCGGTGCAGAAGGGGATCCAAATTTCCGCACAGTTTCTGCCTCTCAGACAGGACTCCCTGGGCTAGATAGGTCATCAGTCAGACTTCATAATCAGTTTATCAACTTGCGCAGTTCCAGAGCCAAGTGATGCCTCTTTGCGGGGCTTTGTTTGAAGCGCACTTCATTTGAGCCCCTTAGTCAGAGCAGGAGCTTGACAAATTGAGAAAGATGCAGAAGGCAGCATCAAGGATGATCAAACGTCTGGAAGAAGCAAGTTATATACATAAAGATGCTGAAGGAACTGAGGCGGCTTAGCCCCAAGAAAAATAAAATATGGTTGCTGGAGAAAGAAAAACCTGATGGCAGTTCTCACACCTCTTTTCCACCTGTTGAACCCATGAAGGAGACACCAAAAGAAGATGCTTTTAACGAACTGGAAGGCCAAGACATGAGATCTGGATATGTTCCTTTCATGAACATCACTGGGATTCATAGCAAGCACTGATCTTATTTCACCAGGAATGAAAAACACTGTGATGTTAGTTGTTCTCTGTCCTCCCACCATTTTTCCTTGAGGTGCTTGTGTTCTTGAAAATTAATAGAGCCCTAAAGGGAACATAAGGGGAGTAAGACTGTTTCTGGGAAAACCAGCTGGTCCTGGCACACCCCAAACTACTCAGCCATAGAACATGCTAAGCTGGTGGGGCACTGGCTTTAGGAACAGGACGTCCTGTCTCAGGGCTGGGGTTGGATCTGAGGGTCTGCAAAGTCCCACCCAACCCTCCAAGTTCTCCAATACAGTAGCAGCGAGAGTGGCCCAGTGCCAGGTGCCACAATAATACACGGTCACTCCCAAACTGGTGCACACACTGCCAAACAGTGAATTGCAAGAATATCTGTGTATGTATATATATGTATGTATATATATGTATGTATATATATATATATGTATGTATATATATGTATGTATATATATGTATGTATATATATGTATATATATATATGTGTATATGTGTGTGTGTGTGTATATATATATATATATATATATATATATATATATATATATATATATATATATATATATATATATATATATATATATATGCATACATACATACACACACACACACACATACACACACACACCCCTTTCCAGTTACACAGCCACAGTCAAGCACAAGGGCATACAAGCACATACTGATCATGCCAGCAGACAGAGTAGTCCAGCTCTGCAACCGAAACCATGTTGCGCCAAGCGGACTTAGCGTGCGGCTGAAAGGAGCCTGCACAGCAAAAAAAAAAAAAAGAGGAACTGCAGTCAATGTCACAAGCACAGCGCCTCCATCCAGGAAGGCAGGGTCACTGTCACCACCCATGCATATGCTCTATGCTGACGGTACATTCTCGGAGAGCGATTGTAGTAGGACTGTGGCTCTCTCGATGTGTTTCCCTCTCATGAGGTAAGTATGTCCCCGCTGTCCTTTGTGAACTGTAGCAAAAGATTTCCTTCCGCTGTGCGTCCCTGGGTCTGGACTTCGTGTCTTGTGTGAAGTAGCCCCTTAGTCTATAGCAGCCAAGGATGGGTGCTCGTAGCACCCTAGAAAGGACCAGCTTGGATGCCAGCAATTCATTTCATGTCTCATGAACGCAGAGGCTCCAGTGATACTGCAGTAGGAACTGAAAGAAACCGTAGCCTATTTGAAAACAAGCAGCAGAATATGCACTTCCATGATGTACATCTCAATCCTTAATTAAGACAGGTACAACCATACGTGGAAATCCAGAACCACACACACAAACAATGCCTCTCACATATAGACACCTATCGAAAAGTCCATACTTTCTGCCTCACTCTCCCAATTGTGCTTTTATTCTCTTCTCTCTCTCTCTCTTTCCTTCTCTCTCTCTTTCCTCGTGTCTCTCTTGGTCCCTTTTCCTAGGGGGGGCAATTTAGTAATAACTTTAGAAATGCTGTTTTAGGGAGCGGGTTAAGGGGGTGGGGTGGTATTTCTTTGAGCGGGAGGGGTTTCGCTGGGGAGGGGTCATGGGGCAGTGCCCCACACTAGAAGGGGCAGGGCTTGGGTGGGGCAGGGACCCAAGAATCCAGATTGGGGGGGTGGGCCTGGGGTTTTCGATACTATTTTAGGGTATTCATAAGAAATAAAGGCTTTTTTAATCCCGCTCAGACCTTGACTGGTGTGGTGTTTTTGGAGTGTGCGTATCAAAGAATCATTTCTTTATTTGACAAAATAGTTCGATTTTTCTTTTTCTCCTGCAGTCTTCGTTCCCATTTCCCATTTCCCCTCCCACTCAGTCCCTTCCAGTGTCAACAATAAGCAAAACAAAAGAGCAAACAGTAAAACTGTGTAAGCTTTGTTAAATTCTGTAAAATAAGCAACACATGACTTCAGTACATGTTTTAATTATGTAGTATCTAGCTTTCCTCAGTAGAGAGTTTAAGCTATGCTGATTTGGGTTTTTATGAAATTGGCACAGCATATTTATGGTTAAACATGCCTCATTCATCTCTGAGAAACACAAGGTAGCATACTAAGACTTGGCTTCCCTTAGAAGAGAGAACTCATAATTTCAGTACGTTAAATGTGTAATACAGATAGTCCTCAACTTACGACCATAATTGAATCCAGAATTATGGTCATAAGTCATGCCAGTTGTTAAGTGAGTTATAATGTAACCATGCCAAATTATATGACCTTTTTGTGGTGTATATTAAGCAAGCCGTCATAAAGTGAACATCGTGGTTGTTAAGTGAATGCCATAGTTGTAAAACAAACACTGGTCACTAACAAGGCCATTGTCTGAAAAGGGTGTTTTTTGCCAGAAACTGGACGTAAACCCCAGTTTTCAGCAAAAACAGTTGTAAATCACATCATGTGAGCACAGGATGCTGAAAATGGCCCTAAATGTGGACTGATTGCCAAGCGCCCAAAATGTGGTCATGTGACCAGGGGGACAGCCATCAGAACTTTAAATCCAGGTCATAAGTACCTTTTGGGGGGAATGTCCGTTATAACTTTGAACAGTCACTAAGCAACCAGTCAAAAGTTGAGGACTATCTACGTCCATTTTTTTTAATATGCAGGGTGTATCAAAAGACTCCATAGGCAATTTATTTTATAAATTATATTGCATGTTCAAATTGGTTGCCATTTTCCTCTTAACAACTTTTCTTGTTTGACGCATTATCCTTGAACATTCTTAAGAACAGTAATGTTTTCTCTGATGCTTGCAAATTTTGATGTGATGTTCTCCTTCAGATCCTCTGTTGCAACGTTTTTTCAACCTCAGCAAGTTTAAGATGTGCAGCTGGGGAATTCTGGGAGTTTAAGTCCACACATCTTAAAATTGCTGAGGTTGAGAAACACTGGTCTATTGGCCTATGGGGCTTGACTTTTGGAGCACCCTGAATATAATAAACAAATCTTACTGGAAGGAAGCAGATTATATAGCAAGCATGACATCGGTCAGTTCTATATAAAATTCTGCACAAAATCCTCTCTAGCTCTAGCCATTCTTCATTATAATAGAAAAGTCTCTTGAAGTGCTTTCTAATTATCTGCATCTCTGTCCAATTCAGTAATGTCACAATTTCCTTTGCCATTTCATTTCCTGCCGAATACTGAGAGCCAGTCCGGTCTAGTGTTTAAGGTGCTGGCCTAGAAACCAGGCGATGGTGAGTTCTAGTGCTGCCTTAGGCATGAAAGGCCAACTGGGTGACTTTGGGCCAGTCACTCTCTCTCTCAGCCCAATCTACCTCACAGGAGTTGTGGGGAAAATAGGAAGAGGAAGGAGTTATTAGATATGTTCACCACCTTGTGTTGTATATGAAATAAAAGAGTTTTTTTTAAAAAAGAAATCGGTTACTTAAAGCATGGTAAATTATTTCATCTTTAAAAGAACATTGTTGTTCGCAGCCATTAAGACATAATTAAGATGGCTCAATCAATAACAGTGTGGTCTTGTCTATTCAGTCTCTAGGGCATATCCCACAATGTATGACCTGCATGTTATTTAACCCATAACTACAAACTTTCTTGGCAATTAAATCATCTCTTCTCTTAGAAGACCAGAGTTAAAGCTCAATGGGTGTAATCTAGAGCATTTTAATTTCCAGGCTACAGACTAGAGCAGAATGCTAAATATTATTTTCTTCTGCTTCAAAACAAAGAAAAATGTTTTTCTAATAGCTGAAACTTTGTTTGCATGATGAGTGTTATGTATTGAATATATATAGTTGTGTTAAGCCGTGCTAAAGTGAAACTAACTTTTAGATAACCCTAACTGTTAATTCCCAACTGTTTTGGAGGGAAACTTAGAACATTCATATTTGGGTGGGCTTTTTCAAGTATTATGATTGGTTAAGGCCCTGTGGGCTCAGAGTATAAATTACAGGCATTTGCCTGCTGTTCCTCAGTTCCAGTTTTGAGTGAATAAATGTTGTTGTAGCTATGCTGGTCTGCTCCTTGCCTACTGAAGTCTACTACACAATAGTGGCGACAAAGGTGGGATGCTGCAGAGGAGAGAGCTGCTGCTAACCAAGAGACTGAAATCGGCGATAGACTGGGTAATGAGCCCCAGCAGGACTAGTCCTCAACCCTGCCTACCAGTAAGCCACACTGGAGGCACGCTGAAATCACTGGGTGTCAGGCTGGGTAAAGAGCCCTGGTGGGACCACGCTCCCTGACCTGCCTGCCAGTAAGACACACTGGAGGCACAGACGTACCTGAGGGATCCATCCCTGGGACTCCGAAGTGCAGCCCAGCTCCAACCGCAGCAATACTGGCATTAACCAGCACCACAGGGGCCTTCTCAAAATGGCTAAATTGAGAAAGCTCAACGAATTCATTATTATTCACCTGGAACAGTGGAGCTCATACGTCTCCTGAGTAGACGGCTATCTCAGGGCTAACCAAGTCACGGACTATGGACAGAAGGCGGCAACTCTACTATGTGTCTGCAGACAAGCCACATTTGATATTGCTGAAAACTTGATAGCACCGGCAAGCATAGAGACTGTGGCCTACACAGACGTCAAGAAAAAATTAAGGGAACATTTTAAGCTAAATTTCGGGAATTGCCTGGCACCATGGATTCGAACAACATGAACAGAGATCTGGGGAATCTGCAGCAAAGTTTATAGTAGCCCTTCACCAAGCTTCACGCCAATGCGAGTTCCCTGATCTGGAAGACCGTCTCAGAGACAGGCTAGTTTGCAGCCTGTGTAATAGTGAATTACAGCAGTGCCTATTCTCCATGGAGAAACTGATTTTCCAAGATGCATTGAAGGAATGAGGCTGCCGGATGGGCCATGAAGACTCTCTGGCTACAAAAACACACACCAGCCCCCCAGCGATCCACCAAGAGACCACAGAAGGCTCGGGGCAGGTCAGTGAGAGCGAAGAAATCGATCGCTTGCAGAGAGAGCTACCCAGACAGCTACGCTCCACAGAGCAAGCAACTCCCCCACAGAGCTGTGCAAGCTGCGGGGACATCATGAAAGAGCAGGGTGCAGATTCCGCACAGCAGTACGCCATGTCTGTGGAAAGCAAGAGCACATTGCCAGAGTTTGCAGAGGCCATCAGAGGAAGCAAAAGCTACAACACAGCAGCACAAGGAGGAATGGCCCCCAGGACAGATCAGAGTTGAATACTGCTCAGGAAGGTATAGCATCCAACGCACAGGGGGCCAATGCCCCTTCAAAAAAAGATAAGACTCCAACTAAATCTGCAAAGGATCCCATGCTCCATGGAGCTAGATACTGGATCAACCCTGTCCATTATCTCCTCCACAACTTTTGACCGCATTTGCGAATGTAGACGATGCTGGGTCCCGCTCAAATCATCGAGCTTAGTGCTAACGGACTTCCAGAATTGCTGTGTTCCCATAAGGAGTGAAGCTACCATTAGAATACAATTCAGAGAGTTTGAGCGTAATGATTGTATAGGGGCTGCGCACCAGCCTCATAGGACTGGACTGGTTCGAGGCCTTGGGCATCAGCGTGACGGGCATCCATCGAACCCAAATAGACGATCTAGCAGCAGTATGCCAACAATATGCTGACTTATTCAGCTGGGACAATACAAAGGGGCACCCATTTTACTCAACCTTGATCCAGCATTAACTCTAATCTGATTAAAACCACGCAGAGTTCCCTTTGCATTGAAACCTAAAATTGATGCGGAACTAGACAAGGTGGTCCAGCAGGGAGTGCTCCAACCTGTGAACTGTAGCCAGTGAGAGACTCCCATAGTGACCCCCAGTTAAGCCTAATGGGGACATTCGCATCTGCCCAAATTACAAGTGCACCATAAACAAGGCACTTCAGCAGCATGCTTACCTTGTACCAGTAATAAGCCACATCCTCACCTCACTCCAGGGAGGCTGAATCTTCGCTAAGCTAGACCTCGCCCAAGCCTACCAGCAGTTACCAGTAGACAACGCTACCACAGAAGCACAAACAATAGTCACACACAGAGGTGCACTCCGACTGCGCCGCTTGCAGTTTGGGGTAAGTGTAGTACCAGAGTTGTTCCAAAGTATTATGGAATGAACACCGAAGAACATTCCCGGCATCTGCCCATACTTTGATGATGCCCTGATTGCGTGGGAATCAGCAGCAGTCCTGGGGAAGTATTCGGTTTCCGCGAGGCAGGCCTGAAACTTATGAGGAAAAATTGCCAGATCGGCATGGAATCCACAGAATTCCTGGGTTTCTGCATTGATGCTGCCGGAATCCATCCATCTGAAGCAAAGCTAACGGCAATTCAGCAAGCTCCCACACTAAAATTCAAGCATTCTTGGGCTTGCTCAATGCTGGATTTCTTACATGAAGGGTACCCAGGAATTATTCAGATGAAGGGTCTAGCCAGGAGCTACTTGTAGTGGCCAGGCTTGGACAAAGACATTGAGAATCAAGTAAGGAGTTGCTAGGCCTGCAAAAAAAAACTGACCAGAGATGCCACAAGCACCAGTGCACTGCTGGGAGACCACACATGCCCCATGGTCTCGCGTGCACATTGACTTTGCAGGCCCCTTCCATGGGCAGGTGTTCCTGATAGTAGTGGACAGTTATTCCAAATGGTTGGAAGTGGCACCGGTCTAATCGATGACAACAACCAGGATCATTCGAGAGTTGCACCAGCTGTTCACCACACATGTTTCTGCCAGTTGTAATTGTATCCGACAATGGGGCACAATTCACGGCAGAAGAATTTCAATCTTTCCTCAAGACCAACATGATTTGGCACGTAACATCTGCTCCATTCCACCCTGCGACCAACAGTCAGGCCGAACAAATGGTCAGGACCACAAAGGAGGTGCTCAAACATATGATGACTGGGGACTGGAATCACTGCCTGGTGAACTTCCTCCTGTGTCAACACACAACTCCCAGTACAGCAACAGGTCACAGCCCAGCAGAACTGTGGTGGGGCTGCCAGCTCACCATGAAGCTCGACTGACTTCACCCACACAGAGTAGCGGTGGAGATGGCTCAGCCAACCCCTTCCCCCAGGGACTTACAGCCAGGTGAATTGGCTGGGCCAGGAGCTATGGGAGTGGGGCACCTTGGGTGGCAGCTAGGGTAACTAAGGTAATGGGGCCCTTGTCATACGAGGTTATTCTGGGGAATGATTGTAAGAGTCAGATACCACATTGATCAGTTATGATGTCAGCAGACCAGGCCAGTCCAGGGTAAGGATCCTACGGCATTATCAGACCCACTAAAGAACTGTTTTCCTCCAAGTTTGCCTATACCATCCATGGCCATCTCCAGAGAAATGGAGATACCAAGGGCAGTAGAGCTGCCACCACTCACGGTGACCAAAACTATCCAATTGGAGATGGACAATACTCCATATATATATATATATATATATATATATATATATATATATATATATATATATATATATATATATATATATATATATATATATATATATATATATATATATCTCAGAAAACATATATATATATATATATGTGGTATTCACCTTTGTTCGGGTATTTTCCCACGTCATTATACAGACAAACACAATACAGAAGCCTGATGATGGCAGATGAGATTGGGTGGGCTTTTTCAAATATTATGATTGGTTAGGGCCCTATGGGCCTAGAGTATAAATTACAGGCATTTGCCTGCTGTTCCAGTTCCAGTTTTGAGTCAATAAATGTTGTTGTAGCTATGCTGGTCTGCTCCTTGCCTACTGAAGCCCACTACATAATAATGAGTATGGGGAAACTTCCATTGGATTTTTGCTGGTTCTAAAGATGTCATTTATAAATTATTTTACAGGTAGTCCTTGACTTATGATTGGTCACTTCATGACCATTTGAAATTACATGGATCTCCCCTGGAGTTACTTACAACCTGGATTAGATGTTCTGATGGCTGGGTTTCCCCAATTCCTCTGGTTACATGACTGGACTTTGGGCACTTGGCAACAAGCCTATGTTTGTGGCTATTTGCAGTGCCCTGCATCACTGTTTTGCATTTACTTTCAGATTTTGGCAAAACACAGTGTTTGCTTAATAACTACTTCGAAAAAGGTTGCGGGTGAATTGATTTATGACCATTGTGACTTCATGACCAGATGAGTAGGGTCCATTATGGTCATAACTCAAGGACTACCTGTAGGTTCTTCCTCCTTCTCCAAGAAAGATACATAGAGTACAGCAGCTTTCCCCATCTCCCCAGTGTATTTTTCTGAACAGTCCTGTGAAATAAACTAAGCTAGTAGCTGGTCAAAGGTTGCCCATTCACAGTTGAACAAGGATTAATATTATGGTCTCCCTGGCCCTAGTTTAACCACTATGTCCTAGGAAAAGAAATTAACTACTAACAATTGAGAATAACACAGTATGGGTCAAGATAGAATTAAATGCCTTTTGTAAAAAATAACACTTGAACAGTGTCTGATCTAGTCCTCGTCTTACAACCATAATTGAGCTCAAAAATTCTGGTGCTAAGTGAGATATTTGTTCAGAGAATTTTGCCTGATTTTACGGCCTTTCTTGCCACAGTTGTTAATCTGTGGATCACTGCAGTTTTTAAGTTAGTAACAGTTGTTAAGTAAATCTGGCTTCCCTATTGACTTTGCTTGTTAGAAGGTGGCATGATCCCAAGACGCTGCAACTGTCATAAATGTGAGCCGGTTGCCAAACCTCCAAATTTAGATCACGTGACCATGAGGATGCTGTAATGGTCATAAATGTGAAAAATGGTTTTGTCACTTTTTTCAGGGCCATTGTAACTTCCCTAAATAATGTTGTAAGTCGAGGAGTACAGAGATCACAAAGGGAAACCCAAGGTGTTTCCTGGATACTTTCTGAGGTTAATTCTTTCTGTATTTTCTGTGTAGCAAAATAACTATTTGTGTGTTTGTCTGTCTGTGTCTGTGTGTACAGACTCCTTGCATTGCATCTATGTATGTGAGCATGGACTAGCTGGGTCTCCCCCGCACCCCGCTCAGGGGTCATGTGACCAGGAGATAGAAGGGAGGGGCCTAGAAAGGAATGATCAGCAACATGGCTTGGAATCAGAGTATTTGAAGGACCATAATTTCCCAGTTACATCCACCTGTCCGAACAGAGCAGGAAGGTAAGGTATGTTACAGGTCCCTTCTCACAAAGAGGCCCATCTAGTAAGACCAAGAAGAATGGCCTTCTCCATGTTGGCTCCCTCTCTGTGGAACATTTTCTTGGTAGAGATAAGATCGGCCCCTACATTAATACTCTTTTGAAAAGCCCTGAAGACCTGGTTTGGGCAGTGGACTTGAGGTCCCCGGGGTGATAGGGAACCCATCAAGTGGTATGGGAAGTGGGGGGTTTATTGGGTTTTATATTTGGGGTTTTATTTCTGCAAGCTGCCCAGAGGCGCTGAATGAGTTGGGCACCAGTATAAATTTTCTTAATAAATACATAAACCCCCCCTGATCCAAAGGGATTTCTAAATACATTTTATTTTACAATTGCCCAGATCCAGGACATTTTTAGCTCCATCTTTCTTCTGCAGGCTTCTCTTATCATACCAAGCTAGGTCCCATTTTGTTCCGTTTGGAAGCAATATCCTGCACTGGATAGATATCTGGACTCAAGTCCGTTTAATTTCTTCCCAACCTTTCGTTACATTGCAAAAACAAAACCAAAACCCCCCCCCCCCACACATTTAGCAATGCATTTAATGGTTTCATAAACATAGGTCTATATTTATATGTGAAATTATTCTAGACTATGAGGTTCTTGATGCTCTCTGAATTTGGTTGTTTTCTTGAGGACATTTCATTACCCAGGTAACATCTTCGGTGCTAGAAGTGAGAACTGTCCCACCAGTATTGATAGGACAAGCTACTACTATATAAAAAGAGAATCTAGTTCGGTAAAATGAAAAATCTGCAAGAAAACAACCAAACTCAAAGAGCACCAAGGATCCTATGGTTCAACTCCAGGCTACAAATCTCTCCCAATTATTTCAGAATTTTCCTGCTAGAGCTATTTGGGGAAGAGGGGTTACCTTCTCTTCCTATTGCTCTCTACTACTGTTTCCCTTGCTTTCTTCTGGGTTCACACACTAACCTATAGTTTGCTGTCTTGCCTGAACTAGGCAAAATAACCTACAGCACAAACTGTAACTTACAAACCTGCACACGAGCGGACAAGGGAAGGTCACAGCTTTCTCAAAAATCCATATCTCTTGAGTTCTCCCTTTGTTAAAGCATATAAAAACTCCGGGACACTCTGAATCCCACACTTTTGTTTGCTTTTCTTAACCAGTAGGAAAAGGCTCAAGGATAAGATGAGTGAATGAAGAAAGCATAAATCAAGAAGATGAATGTATCAAGTGACCTGAGAAAGGCCCGGGTCAAGACAGAAGCCATTGAATCTTTTCTCTAAATGGCAACAGAGGGAGACCGTAGGATAGATGGATTAAATTCAATTTGTTATCTATCTTCATCTAGATGCCTTACAGCACAAGGCAGCAAAGTTGTGACTTTCTTTGAGTGAAATGAAAAATGTGTTTGCTTGAAGTTTGCACCACCAGCCATCGTCAGGTAAGTTTGTTTCTTTTCCTTTTTCTCTACGCCCAAAGTTTGGAAGTTCATATTGGGTATCGGCTTCAGTTTTTGGAGACCCAAAGCAGGCTATAGGCAAAAAGAAACTGGCCAAGATGACAGAGGAGTTAAATTACAGATCTCTAAATGGACAGGCGCACGGGTGTGAGCATCGGTCAAATACTGTAAGCTAAACCAGACTTTCCCCATCTGGCACAGGTAATCCTCAACTTATGACCACAATTGAGCCCAATGTTTCTGTTGCTAAGCAAGACAGTTAAGTGAGTTGTTCCCCATTTTACAAACTTTTTTGCCAAATGAATCACTCTAATTGTTAATTGAATCATGACATCATTAAGTGAATCTGATTTCTCCCATTGAATTTGCTTGTCAGAAACCAATTGAGAAGATCACAAATGGTGATCATATGATTCCAGGACAGTGCAATTGTCATAAATATACACGAGTTGCCAAGCGACTGAATATTAATCGTGACCGTGGGGATCTGCAAGAGTTGTAAGTGTGAAAAATGATCATACCAGAGATGGTATTCAGCAAGTTCTGACCAGTTCTGGAGAACTGGTAGTGGAAATGTTGAGTGGAGATTTTACAGTTTCCTTCCCCTGCCACCAAGCCACGCCCACAGAACCAGTAGTTTAAAAAAATGAATCCCACCACTGGGTTATACATTACTTTTTTCAGTCTCGTTATAACTTTGAATGGTCACTTAACAAACTATTGTAACCTATACTAACAACCAAAGACTCACCAGTTTTAAAAGAGCCACTTCAGGGATCTGCTTGTTAAAGATCAAAGTAGGGCCTACAAAGGAGGATTTTATTCTTTATTGGCCTCAATAAAACCATATATATATATATATATATATATATATATATATATATATATATATATATATATATATATATATATATATATATAAACACAGTTGCTATATATAATATATAATATATAATATATAATAAATATATAATATATAAGAAAACAAATATATATATATATATATATATATATATATATATATATATATATATATATATATATATATGGATCTTTGTTATTCGAGTTCTCTCCCGCGTAAGATTCAAAGTATCTGGCAGCGTTTAGGCGAGGTCCCACTCGCCATCTTCCAGGCTGGTGCTGGCTTAGTGCCAGTGCAAGCACTGCTTGCACTGGCACTAAGCCGAAAGCACCAGCCTGAAGATGGCGAGTGGGACCTCGCCGAAACGTTGCTCAGATACTTTGAATCTTACGCGAGAGAACCCGAATAACCAAAGATCCACATACAAATACCTGCATGAGAACCTCATAAAACAAATATATATATATATATATATATATATATATATATATATATATATATATATATATATATATATATATATATATATATATATATATAGCAACTCTGTTTATATGACTTAGACAAGCCATTCTGGGCCGCACACAGAGATAAAAACATCAGTGTAATCATAAATAAGGAAGGTAAGGAAGGCAATAAAGAATCTATGATCATTAGGTTTACTAGTACAACAGGTTTCTGAGCTTCTGGCTAAAACACAAGAGGATAGTTTGGAATCCAAATTTCCATGTGGCATTTCAGAAAGAATAGCAATTGAAAATACAAATACGTGGGACTGATTTTATGCTTTTAATTTCCAATTGTTTAAATTAGTAATAACAAAGACATAAATTTTTTTCAAAGCAAAGAAACACAATCACCACTAATAATTCAAGGCTACATAGCAGCCAGGATTACTTAGTGGCTGGCTTTCTTAACTGGAAGAGGATCCAGTAAACAAAGAAAATAAATACAAGTAGTCCTTGACTTAGAACCACAATTGAGCCCAAAATTCTGGTTGCTAAGTGAGACATTGGTTAAGTGAGTTTTGCCTCATTTTTCTTACCACAGTTGTTAATTGAATCACTGCAATTGTTAATAACATGTTTATTAAGTAAATACGGCTTCCCCATTGACTTGGCTCATCAGAAGGTCGCAAAAGGTGGTCGCATGATCCCGAGAATACTGCAGCCGTCATAAATATGAGGCAATTGCCAAGCATCTGAATTTTGATCACATGAACTTTGATCACATGACCGTGGAAACGCTGCTCGTACGTGTGAAAAACAGTCATAACTCACTTTTTCCAGTGCTGTTGTAACTTTGAACAGTCACTAAATGAACTGTTGTAAGTTGAGGACTACCTGTAATAAGCCTCCTCATCTCAACACTTAAAAAAGAGAGCAATGTAAAATTGCAAGGAATGTCTGATCTGCTGCCTCCTTCTCTCTCTCTCTCTCTCTCTCTCTCTCTCTCTCTCTTCTTTACCCATCTTTTCTGTGGGTTGCTCTGTCACTGCTGCAGGAATCTGGAACTTAGAAGAAAGTTCATTTACATAGAAATGAAAAATTAAATTAATGTAAATGTGCAGTTCAACCAGAAAATGTGATTAATCAGATGCTGAGACCGGAGGAAGAGGAGGGGTATAAGGGTTGAGATGAAGAAATGGTTTATATATATGGCCAGGCAGGGTAAAATGCTATATAGAGTACCCTTCAACCATGCTGGGTTTTTTCCAGATGTGCTGGACTGCAACTTCCAAAATTCCCAGCTGCTGAGGCCATGCTACCCTGGCAAGGAGTTGTAAACATACAATTTTGGAGAATACAGGTAGTCCTCAGCTTACAACAATTTGTTTTGTGACCGTTCAAATGTTACAACAGCACTGAAAAAGGTGTGTTACGACTGTTTTCCACACTTACAACTATTGCAACACCCCCATGGTCACGTGAATCAAAATTCAGACCCCTGGCAACTGATTCCTACTTATGACGGTTGCAGTGTACCAGGTTCCGTGTGATCCCCTTTTGCGACCTTCTGACAAACAAAGTCAATGCAGAAGCCAGATTCATTTAACTAACTTAACAACTGCAGTGATTCACAGATTAACAACTGTGGCAAGAAAGTTTGTAAAATGATGCAAAAGTCACTTAGCAACAGAAATGTTGGGCTCATTTATGGTCATAAATTGAGGATTGCCCTTAATGAAGCCCCAACCATACCCATCTGTATGTACTCAGGGAACAGGACTTGGAAAGCTCAGCCCCAGCATCTCTTTAAATTCTTCAAAAAAAAATTTTTTTTTTCTGTAAGTGCCATTATTATTCTTATTTATTTTAACAATTTGCTTTCTGCCTTCTCAAACATGTTGGCTTTAGGCACTTTATAAATGATGGTGTGCAATAAAAAGCAATAAAACCTGTCTACAAGATCTTAAACGTTAATTTTTTAAAACCTAAACAAATTATTTTTTAAACAGATGATATAAATGTTGTAATTCCCCTTTGTGTAAAAGTAGTCCTCAACTTACCACCACAACTGGGGACAGAATTTTCATTAAGCAAGATGGTTTTTAAGTGAATTGTGTCCAATTTTATGACCTTTTTTTACTGCAGTTGTTAAGTGAATCCTATGGTCATTAAGTGACTCTGGCTTCTTTCATGTCACTTTGCTTATCAGAAGCAGGTTTGGGAAAGTTACAAATGGTGACCACAGGACCCCAGGATACTGCGGCTGTCATAAATGCATGCCCAAATTTTGATTGTGGGGGATGGCTTACCAATTGCAAGTCACTTTCTTCAGTGCTAACTTCAAATTAAACAAATAGTTGTAAGTTGAGGACTACCTGTGCAGTAATAATAAGGGGGATATTTTCAACAGTAAAAAATTCCATAACCTGGCACAAAAAATGACATTAGGTGATGATACTACATTACATCTGAGAGACAGTAAAAAGTTTGCAATAGTGGCAAATATCTGTAGCTCGGGTGTAGGATGAGGGTGAAGGTTCATTCTCCAAGCTTGTGGGTTGGTTTCTGAATGTTTCGTTACCAAACTAGGTAACATCTTCAGCGGAGTTTAAGGGATGTCAGTGTTGGTATTCTTCTGTTTATAAGGGCTTTGTGTGATCAGTAGGTCTTGTGATGTTGAGGCCACATCATGTGAGGGTCCCATTAGGTCAGGTCTTGTGTTGGATCTTGTAATTGCTATCTCTAGGAATAGCAATGGCCCAGAAACCCATAGGCACAGCCCGCCAAGAATTATCCAGAACCAAAGAAGATACAGAAGGATGAAAGAAACAATCTAATTTACAAAGTCAACTGTAACCATTGCAACCAATTCTACGTGGGACAAACATCATGATCAATTAAAAACAAGGGTCCATGAACACCAGCTGGCAGTCAAATGCCACGATGCCAAATCCTTAATCTCTACCCACATTGACACCAAACAGCAGCCGTTCGATTGGAGCAACTAAAAAATATCATGCGCCACGCTACCACCCACCACACTCGTGGGTTCACCGAAGCCTGGCACTCCACAAGCAAGTCCATGAACAGACACATCAACCTACCACCAGCCTATGGATCCCTCAGAATCCAAATCAATCGCACAGCCACCCAGAGACAGCACCGACCCTCAACCAACCCACAAAAGATCCCACCCCAACCAGCAGTTCACCTCCCAATGACCTTCACTTGATATCACCTCCCCATCACAAGACTCTCGTTGGTGACCCATCACAAGACCCACCACAAGACCCTCACTTGACACACCTACACCTGACCCATCACAAAACCCAGCACAAGGCATTGATCTGACCTCACCTAATGTTAATCTCACCATCACAAGATCTATTGAGCACCCAAAGCTCTTATAAACAGAAGAATAGTGACCCCCTCTAAACTCCGCTGAAGATGTTGCCTAGCCTGGTAACAAAATGTTCAGAAACCAACCCATAAGCTTGGAGAATTTCACCCTCACTGTGAAAAGTCTGTCCTGAAGATCTAGATTTCACTTTGCAGATGGGAAAGTAGGGCAAAGGCAATCAGCGATCCACTTTTAAGTCTTTTTTGACCCAACACTCAAGTCCTTTCAGACCATTGCTGGAAGGCCTGCAAATGGTCCCTTGTGACTTTTTTTTTCTAGATGAGGTCTTTGTTAGAAAGTCAATGTTCTTGGTGCTTTCTGAGCTTAGTTGTTTTCTTGCAGACGTTTCATTACCCACTGATGATGTTACTTGGTTTGGGTAATGAAACATCAACCAAGCATCATCAATACTACTACCCTACAAAAAGATCTAGACTATGTATCTGAATGGTCTAACATATGGCAACTTCAAATCTCAACAAATAAATGCTCTGTCTTACATATTGGTAAAAAAATCAGAAAATAAAATACAAGCTGAATAGTCAAGATCTTGTTGATGACCCAAGCTCTGTAAAGGACCTTGGAATACTCACCTCTAATGATCTAAGTGCTAGAGCCCACTGCAACTACATAGCCAAAAAGGCATTAAGAGTTGTTAACCTAATCCTACGTTGCTTTTTCTCTGGTAATATCTCACTACTAACCAGAGCATACAAAACATTTGCTAGACCAATACTCGAATACAGTTCATCAGTCTGGAATCCTTATCACGTATGTGATATTAATACAATTGAGAAAGTCCAGAAGTATTTCACAAGAAGAGTTCTCCACTCTTCTACCCGTTGTAGAATACCTTATGCCACCAGACTCGAAATTCTAAAACTAGAAAACCTCGAATTACGCCGTCTTCGATCCGACTTAAGCATGGTATATAAAATCATACATTGCAATGTCCTACCTGTCAATGAATACTTCAGCTTTAACCATAACAACACAAGAGCACACAACAGATACAAACTCAAAGTAAACCGCACCAAACTTGATTGCAGGAAATACGACTTCAGCAATAGAGTGGTCAATGTCTGGAATACTCTACCCGACTCTGTAGTCTCTTCCCCAAACCCCAAAAAACTTTAACCTGAGACTGTCTACTATTGACCTCACCCTTTCCTAAGAGGTCTGTAGGGGCGTGCATAAGCGCACCAACGTGCCTACCGTCCCTGTCCTATTGTTTCTCTTATTCTTTTATTTTTCTTATATGTACCTATTTCATATATTCACAACCATGTATACACTTGTACTTATTATCTTGTAAACAATTGACAAATCAAATAAATAAAAATAAAAAAATAAAAATAAAATAAACAAGCTCAGAGAGCACCAAGGACCCTTCATTTGCAACCCTGAGTTGCAAATATCCTCCTTTATTGGTCAATGTTCTCCTTTGACCTTGGAAGACAGTTGCCTTCAAAGACCCATGATCAGATAAAAATTGACTGGGAAGCGCTCCCCATATATTACATATTAAGCCACCGTTTAGAAGCAGCTGTCCGAATTGGAGTTCATCCCCCACCCTGCAGACCCCGTGACCTACCTTGGACTCAGGAGAGAAAGATGCCTGATGGGCAGTGATCCACCTTCTTCCTATGCAAATAAATGCATCTCCATCTCTTCGAAGCAGGAATATTTCCACCCTATCGGTCTCTGGCTTCCTCTCCTCCCTGCTCTGCACGGATAGGGCCTGAACAAGTCTCATCAGAGCAGAGGAGCAACTTGTTGTATTTAAAGATTCATGTTGGGCCTTCTGAAATATTCAGCACGTGTCAACTTTGACAGCAGGTTCCATGCGGAAGGAGAGAATGGATTAGACAGCCTGAGAGGTCCTTCCTTTCAGGAGACAAAAGGCAAAGTGAGGAGGATCGGTTGTGGGGAGGAGGAAGGGGGAAGTTAGATCAGGAGAGGTCAGCGTGGGAAGAAGGGAAGGAGGAGAAGTAGAGAGAAAAATCTGGTCGTGCCTGTCAGCTGCTGGGCCAGGACAGCTTAGATTTCTGCTTTGAGGCCACGTTCGTGTTGAGGAGGGAAACCTTTGAGTGAAGGTTTCCCTCTGGTCCACTAGTCAAATGGGAAAACTAGTGGTTTAAATTGATTGGTTCATACTACAGGTGGGAAATTCAAGGCATCTCAGTGGCTAAGCTGTCAGACACCTGCCCGACAGCTGTTTCACTTCTTTGTACCGGTCTACCAATAAAGAGCTGTTCTCACTATTCCAAGCGTCCTGCCTCTTCAATTGACCCCACACTTAACAGTTCGTAGAGAATAATTGCCAGTTCTCTGCCACAAAGCTTTCCCACCCCTCCATCTTATTATTTCATAAGTGCCTCATCTGCTTCTGAACTTAAAAATGGCGCTGAGTGAGCAAACTGGGGTTTTGCTGCAAGCGTGGAAGATGGGGTGTGGTGGCAGAGAGAGGCCGAGCCCTCTCAAAAGCTTCTCTGACCCACCAAGCTACCCTTTGGAGACATCTTAGCTAGTGGCCATTTCTTCTTCCCCATTCATGCCTTCCTCAAGCCCCGAGGCTATTCACCCCCAAGGATCATGTGTCAGAACAGAGTAATTATAAGTAGTCCTTGACTCTTACGACCACAATGGAGCCCAAACTTTCTGTTGCAAAGCAAGACAGTTGTTTGAATGAGTTTTGCCCTGTTTTATGACCTTAATTGGTATAGTTGTTAAGTGAATCACTGCTGTGGTTAAGTTACTAACATAGTTGTTAAACCTGGCTTCCTCATTGACTTTGCTTGTCACATGACCCTGGGACACTCTGGCCATCGTAAATATGAACCAGTTGCCAAGCATCCAAATTTTCATCATGGGGGGGTGCTGTAACGATCATAAGTGTGAAAAATGGTCATAAGTTACTTTTTTCAGTGCCACTGTAACTTTGAGAAGTCACTAAACGAATGGTTGTAAGTCAAGGACTACCTGTAGAGCCTCCTTCCCTAGGTTCATCATCTGGATCAGACCCAAGGGACAGCTCCCCAGGCTGGTCCAACGAGAAGGAAATGTTGAAACCCGATGTCCATATATCTAGAGCGAATTAGGCTATAGAGTTTCAAGTAATCCTCAGTTTACGACCATTGCTTAGTGACCATTCAAAGTTATTACAAACCTGCCCAAAAGGGTACTTAAGACCTGATTTGAAATTCCCACAGTGACCCCCGTGGTTAAATGATAAGCTCATTTTGGGTTCTTAGCAACTGCCCTACATTTATGACTGTTTGTAACACCCCATGGGCAGTGACTGCAATTTATAACTTATTTAACTAGAAACAAGCTTCTACTCCTGGTTTCTAGCAAAAATCACCCATTTGCTGGAATGGGTTCTTGCCCAACATAGCAGTTGATGGTGGTTGATCCAACACCTCAGTGGAGTCCTGGGTTGAAGAAAAGTCCTACACGTCACTCTTTTTCATTCTCCTTGAGAATCCTAATGCCCACAGTCTGGCTTCCTTCCTTTTCTAAAGCACAATGTTGCGGCTTCTGTGCCAGGAGGATAGGAATGTAATGGATGTAACAGATGTATCCAGAGATAGCAGAAAAGAAAATGCCAGTAGCTGCTTCCCAGACAGCCATTCAATCTCCAGGAAGAAAAGAAAAGGGATCCATCCATCTTATATTTATAACAGAGAAGATGAGGAGATCCTGATTCCAACCACACATTAGAACATGAAGCAATTCACTTGAATTCTCTCCCTGCGTTGTATTCCCCCCCACCCTCTCTCTCTCTCACACACACATACACACAGCCTACAATACAAATATCTAGAACAGCAGAAGCATCCCAGATGGATGAATCCAAACACAATCTGTCATCAGCTGCCTGGAACATATGGAGTGAAAGCACCTCACTTATCCAGCTCCTTTCCTTGCTCCAAGCACTGTTGACTTCACACTTCCAGTGTGTGTAAACACTGGAGGGATCTTGGTAGTATAAACCAGGCCCATTGAGAGAATGGAGGAGTTTCCCCACTCCCTAATCAAGCCTCCCACTTTACCAGCCTCCCTTTGATGGTGTTATCCCCACCCCGCTTCACATATCTTTCATCTAAGGGAACGATGAGGACAGTTGTCCATCGCAGCAGCCTTGTACTGCCGTGGGAAGAAGGGCACAAAACAATCCAAATTCCCTGTTCATTGTTTGCAGTCACCAAAGGATTTGTTCCTTTTCCAATTCTGTCTGATCCATGACAATCCCACCCCTCCCCAGGGCTCAGTGTCAAGTTCTTATTTCTCCTATATTGCTACTATTTATGAGTGAACAAACCTAGCCTGAAGCTTTGGCTTATACATCAGAAATACGGGAAGGGACTCGAAACAGAAATGAAGAACCAGGGTCTGCTCAAACTGGCATCTCCCCTTTCCTGTCCAGTAACACAAATGTTCTACCTCTCCACATGCCCAAATACAGGTAATCAACGCAACTTACAACCACAATTGGCCCCCAAATTTCTGTTGCCAAGTGAGACATTTGTTAAGTGGATTTTGCCCCATTTTACGACCTTTCTTCTCACAGTTCTTAAGTGAATCACTGTCGCTATTAAGTGAGTGATAGGGTTGTTGAGAGTGAAACTGGCTTCCCCATGGACTTTGCTTGTCGGAAGGAGATCACATGGACCCAGGAGGCTACAATGGTCATAAATATGAGTCGGTTGCCAAGAACCTGAATTCCGATCACAGGATCGTGAGGATACTACAATGGCTGTAAGTGTGAAAAATGGTCATGTCACCTTTTTCAGTGTCATCGTAACTTCGAACAGTCACTAAAAAAAACTGTTGTAGCTTGAGGACTACCTGTAATATAAGCCTGATATGCATCTTTTCATTTTATTTATGTATGTATACACAGAAATACATAACCTGAAGACCATAGTGCACCGGTCTGACAGCCAGTTTCTGACACCCGCCTCTCTTACCCTCATGCCATTTCCACCCAGTGCCCTTGGCTCCAACCTTCTGGCCTTTGCACAACACGCAGACGTAAACATCCTGGCAATGGGATTTGCATAATATACAAATCAGTGCCCTAATTATGCAAGCGGGGTATGCTAAGTGTGTTTCATTTACATTCGGCCTTCCTTCCTCTAGGAAGGGGAAACGAAACGCCTCCGTGAAAGAGAAGAAGCACTTTTTATGCCACTCTTGGTCTAACTTTGGTCAACGTGTTCAGAGTAGTTGGGTACAGCAGCAGAAGCTCTGGCACTCTGAAGTCCATCCTCCACAGCCTCTTCCAAGCTGCAGGAATAGATTGAGATGCAAAGCAGGTTGGAAGTCTGTAGAGATTCTCAGTCATCCAGGTCATGCTTGTCCCAAAAGGAGGCAACTGGACTGTCTTGTTTTTTCTTTTGAAGACATTTCGCTTCTCATCCAAGAAGCTTCTTCAGCTCTGACAGCTGAATTGACTTTCCATTCCCCACCATCCTGTCAGAACTGAAGAAGCTTCTTGGATAAGAAGCGAAACATCTTCAAAAGAAAAAAACAAGAAAGTCCAGTTGCCTCCTGAAAAAGTACTGTCCTGTCTTTGAATTGCTGGTGAATATAAAGACAGACAAACTCTACAAAGGCTTCCATACAAAGTTTCTTTATTGGATCACAAGGCATTCTCAAGGTATAACTCACAGTTATGTTGAGATTCATCTAATGTCCAAATCTTTGCACAGCTGACTTCATAGTGTGAAAATATAGTGATCTTCATCCCATAACGATGGAGCAAAGGGTGAGACACCAGCACGATGCTGGGGTCCAAGCAAGAGTAAAGGAAACTCCCCCAACCCAACCAAGGGTCAGTTCAGTGACCAATCAGGATTACAGATGTGACCACATGACATGAACTACATTTACCATGATGCATTAACTACATTTACCATGAGGCATTCCCTTAAGGGGACAGCTCCCAATTCCCATTTAACTATCCCAATTCCCAATTAACTATATACTGTCTGGACAGCACAAGTACCTTTGGAAAAGCAGGCTGGAGAGGTCCAAGTTGGCCATTTACTTATTTAGGGGCAACAGCTGCTCCCCGGCTCTGACTGTCATCTTCTCTCAGCAGCAGGATCCGGATCAATTCCCTGGAAAACGCAACCTCAGGAAGAGGTTGTTGTTTCTTAGGCTCCACAGGAGACCCTATCCATTTTTTGAAGATCAGGGAAGCTGGATTGTTTTGAAACCTTGTGCAAGCTAAAAGAGTATCATAAATTGTAACAGATAACAGATAATCAGAGTTGGAAGGGACCTTGTAGGTTATCTAGTCCAACCCCTGACCAAGCAGGAGACCCTACATCATTTCTGACAGATGGGAGTCCAATCTCTTCTTGAAAGTCTCAAGTGATCATGCAGTCCACAATCTTGTTTGTTTGTTTGACTTTTATCCCACATTTATTACTTCATAAGTAACTCAAGGCAAACATACAATAATACTTTTTCCTCCTATTTTTCCCACATCAACAACCCTGTGAGGTGCCTTGACTTGAGAGAGAGTGACTGGCCCAAGGTCACCCAGTTGGCTTTCATGCCTAAAGTTGACTAGAATTCACCCTCTCCTAGGGATTGACCCAAAGTCATCTAGCTGGCTTTCATACCTAAGTGGCATTGGAATTCAGTCTCTGGTGATTGGCCAAAAGTCACCTTAAGCACTATACCAAACTGACTAAATATTTGATTTTGGCTTGATGTGACATAAGAACAACGTTTGCAACTTGCAAAGCCATGGTTTATAATTTAGAAAGCCATTGTGATTTGCCTAACAAATAATAATTAAAACCTTGGCTTAGTTATCTTTGATTTTAATAAATGGGTTGGATCGAGAGTTTGCAATAACAAGGCTATGTTCTACAACATGCCAGACTAAATTAAAATGGTTCCAAGTGTTCTTGAAACCCAGCCACTGTCCTAGATGTTGTGGAAAACAGGCCATCTTATTAAGCCAGTTTATTGGTTCGGGCACAACATTTACAATTTTGTAAACGGAGAAATTTTAATAACCAGGTTTATCATATCCTGTGAACATAGTCAAATGTTTTTTAATTTCAATTGATTTAAAAAATATTTTTATTAAAGCATTTGACAAATAAAATAAAATATACATTCAAAGAAAGATATAGTATAGTAAATGTGAAATAGAAAAAAAGAGAAAAGCAAATAGACAAAAAAGAACAGAAAATATGAATATACAAATAATTCTTGACTTACAACCACAATTGAGTCCCAAATTTCTGTTGTTAAGCAGGACAGTTAAGTGAGTTTTGCTCCATTTTACAACTTTTCTTGCCACAGTTGTTAAATGAATTACTACAAATGTTAAGTGAATCTGGCTTCCCCATTGACTTTGCTTGTCAGAAAGTCACAAAAAGGGGATGACGTGATCCTGAGGACACTGCAACCATAGTAAATATGAACCAGTTGCTAAGTGTCCCAATTTTGATCATGTGACCATGGGGAAGCTGTAGTTGTAAATGTGAAAAACGGTCTACTTATCTTCTGATCCAGCCTTCTTCTATGCAATCACTGATATAATTTATTCCATGTTTCATAATACTTAGATTCCCCCTTGTTTTTTAATTCTAGCATTAACCTATCTGATTCTGCACAGGCCATAATTTTTCTTATTATCTCTGTTTCTTTTTTTACATGTCCACCAAGCATAATAAAATGTCCCTTCCTATTATTCACATTTCCAATATTCATTTGAAATGCTTTTATATCTTCTAGATACTTTCTCTGGTGTCATAGTATTAACGATATATCATTTTATTTAAAAAAATCTCTTTAAGATGATAACATCAAGTAAGTTTCAACTTTTTTAATCACATATTTTCCATTGATCCATTCTATATTCTAACCAAAATCCTCAGCCAACTTTATTATATAGTTCTTCCTCCATTTCAAATTAGCTTGTTCTTCCTCCATTTCAAATTTTAACAAAAGTTTATACATTTTAAGAATTATGTCTTCATTATCGGCAAACAATTTTACTTCAAATTCTATTTTATTTTGCTCCATACCATAAGCCTTTTTATCCACTTAAATTTTTGTGACCTGTAAATGGGAAGACTATTGATAATTATATACTTCTGCCATTAGGTGCTGTCTTGATTCTTTGGTGATTTTCCATTAATTCTTGGTGCATTAACCATTTGTCCTTGCCTATTATTTCTCATCTGTAAAAAGCTTCTTGTGCTGAGACCTATGGAAGTATTTCAGACACACTTTGGTTTATATCTATTCTTTATTCTCAATGTGGCGCAAATAAAATCTTCTTTAAAATCTACATTAACTCTAACTTTATTGTATCATAAATATCCATGCCCTCCAAAGTTAAGATCATCCAGCTCTTATAACTCTAAAATCTCTTGTTTCTCAGCAACACCCATCCTATCAGCCAAACTAAACAACAAGCAGCAAATTGCATTGTTTTCAATAGAATTTGCTCAAACTAAGACTTAATATGGATCATAGATGCTCAGAACATGTATGTATGTCCTCATACTTAATCTGGATGGTCTCCAGACAAACTTCTACATCACTATGACTGTGCAAATAATTGTCATACGTCTTTTCTTGTCAATAGACCAGAAGCAACATTCACCATCCTTCATCCTATCACAATAAATTTAGTTTGCTTTCAGTTTGTTTCTTTGTTATACAATTTCAACTTAATTTAGCATTGAAGATCATTTTTCTCCATTGCTCTGTAAAAATGGGAGTTTATTCTAGCTTCAAGCCAAGAGTTGCAGGTACCATAGTAATTTATTTTCTAAAGCGTTAAGGATGTAACTGTTATAAGGCAGATCCAGCAAAATTAGACTGAAAAATAGAGCATAAAAAGCATTCTTGACAATCTGAAAAGCTTAAGGCGGACAAAGTATAAGCCCATTAAAAGTACCATCAAAATAACAATGAAAATGTTATTTATCTAGGCCATTTTTAGATTTTCCAGCAGGAAAGTCTTGCTTTTAGCCTTCACACCCCATTAATCCTCCCCATCAGAAGGACAGTGTTGACCAGGGATAGTATGAGTTGAAGTCCAACATATTTAGAGAACGCAAAGTTGGAATAGCTGATGTAATTCTCATTATCATGGCACCAGCTCTCTGTAAATCTGCTCTAAGTCACACAAATTGTAGTTCTCATATATTTCCCTCTCTAATTCATTTTCTTTATTCCTTTCTGGGTCGTGGGGAGATCCTCAGCCTTTGATCGTCTAATTATGTCCAAAATTGTAACTTCCCACTCCTGCCAAATGTTTGTGCTGCTAATCTTCCCTTCCCTTCAAGAGTATCTCCAAGTCCAGGACTCCTGGCTGCCCTTGGTTCTAACATCATTTCTTGTTCTCACCCTGTCGGTAAGTTTTCGTTTCTTCTCCTGGATTTAATGAACACTTCTAAGCTGCACGACAGGTAATTTCGTTTTGTCCTCGTCAATGTCAGCACCGAGGCGGAGATCCAAGCCCTTGTGTCGCCTATCAGGCAATGAGGAGTTCCTTTTATTATTTGAGCAACTTACTCGTGCCAGATGTAAGAGTCTTCATGTGCAGGTAATCCTTCATTTACGACCATGAGGGAGACAGAAGTTCTGTTGCTGAGGGCAATATGCTGGCTCTGTAAACCGCTTAGAGAGGGCTGTAAGGCACTATAAAGTGGTATATAAATCTAAGTGCTATTACTATAGTCAATGGGAAAGCCAGAATCACTTAACAACTAACTTTAACACTTAACAGCTGGGGCAAGAAAATTTGTAAAATGGAGCAAAAACTCATGTAACAGCTATCTTGCTTATCAACAAAAATTTTCGGCTCAGTTGTGGTCGTAAATTGAGGACTACTATAATTATTGGATTCATTTCCTTACACCCCTTGGGGAACTCTGAACAAAGTTTTGCATCTTTGGTCCATTCAGAAGAATTTCATTTTAATTAAAATAAAACTTGGGTCATTTTTTAAATGGACTGTCTTTCCTTTTTGCAACTGTTCTGATTTAACATTAAAACATAACAGAGATTGATGAAGGCTATTTTGTCTAGGAATGTGGAGGTCCTACAAGCACGGACATTTTTACAAGCTTGTGGGGGAGTGTGTATGCTGCAGAGAATGGATATGCTATCATTACTCACTCTTTCAGGGCAAACACCCAGCACAGAGAACTCTTTGTAAAACAAATCAGAGTTTGTTTATTTGCTTGTTTATCAATGAACAAGAATAATTTATATGGACTTTTCAGTTTGGGGCCAAAACATGAATCATTTGTCCTGCTGGAACACAATGAAAAATAATATTGTTTCCAATTATCTGCTGGCATGAAGGAATTAGTATCCTTAATTAGGGATTAGAATCCCTTCATGGATTTCTGCCTTATTGTGTTTCTCAACCTTGGCAACTTTAAAATGCATGGACTTCAATTCCCAGAATTCCCTAGCCTGGTTTGCTTTTAAGACTTGGCCTGGCTGGGGAATTCTGGAAGTTGAAGTCCACGCTGAGAAACACTGCTCTACAATGATATAGCGGCAGCTGGGATGTGGGGGGAAGAGGCCAAATCTTAAAAGGCAAGAGCACAGATTCACTATTATTTCTGAAGGATCAGTTTCAATATGTCTTTATTCAGAATCAGACAACACTGGTGCAGGGAGAATTAGAGAACTATAAACCTTAAAAAGACTGTTGCACAGACATATGAGTAGATGGGAAAAGGATCTTGTCCCACTACAAAGTCTGCATTCTCTCTGGAAAAGTCCTTGGTCTAGTTCTATTCTCACAATGTCTTCCAAGAGTCATCTAGGAATGTCCATAGACTGTGGCCAAAAAGTTCAATTGCCTTGTTACAAACAGCTCCATTTTTTTTTAATAATGCAGAAATTTGATTGCATCTGTATAGCCACCTTCTTGCCTTTTTGGGCCACATTCTGCAGATCCCGTTGTATCTTTCTCTGCTGCAACTTACACAATGCCTATCTTTCCATCAAGAAATACAGACTCATGATCATGTAAAGTATTAGTACCATTTTATAAAGCCTTAGAAAGACCACACTTAGAATACTACATCCAGTTTTGGTCACCACATTATAAAAAAGATATAGAGACTCTGGAAAGAGTGAAGAAAAGAGCAATCAAGATAATTGGGGAGTTGGAGACTAAAACCTATGAAGAACAGTTGAAAAAACTGGGTATGTCTAGTCTAGGGAAAAGAAAGACTAAGGGTGATATGATAGCAGTATTCAATATTTGAGGGGCTGCCACAAAGAAGAGGGGAGCCAACCTGTTCTCCAAAACACCTGAAGGAAGGACAAGAAAGATTGGATGGAAACTAATTAAGGAGAGAAGCAACCTAGAACTAAGGAGAAATTTTCTGACAATGAGAACAATATACCAATAAACCATGCTTGCCTTCAGAAGTTGCATCACTGGGGGCTTTTAAGAAGAGCCTGGACAGCCACTTGTCTGGAATGGTATAGGATCTCCTGCTTGAGCTGGAGGTTGGACTAGAAGACCTCCAAGATCTCCCTTTCAACTCTGTCATTCTGTAATCATGACTCCTGATGACCCATTCAGTTTTCAGAAAGAGTAATCAACATGAGGAAGGGATAGAATTGGAGTCCTGAAGCTGAGAGAATGTGTCTATTTTTAACAGCCAGCACCATTTTCACGCTGAATCCCGAGGGTAATTGATATAGGAGATTTTCTTTAAGACCTTTGTAAAAAGTAATGATTTCTGGACATAAGAGTGTAGGGTGAATATAGTTTTTAAAAAGACAAGAAATAACTAGGCTTGAAGGACCGGTGGCTGGGCTGATTTGGAGAGAAAATCACATTGTGATTCCATTGTGCTAAATCACAGGCTTCAGGTAAAACCACACACCTAGAATAATAATTTAATACATAAATACATATTTAAGTACTGTATGCCAAGCCACTTTGGATAGCTAAAATATGTAAGTTATTTCTTTTGGAAATTGTATAACTCTTGAATTTGGCTTAAAATTCAAGAGAATTTAACGAATAAATACAAGCTCAACTGGATACCAGCTTCATGGCTAAAGGAGTCCAGCATTGTGCTTTGTGTGATATTTGACCAGGTATATTTTGGGAATCTGACAAATAGCATGAAGACAATATTGCCGCCCACCTTCATCCCCTATTTAAGCATCGAGAGTCCTACACAGTTTCAACCACAAATCTCTCTAATCTCTTTTCAAAATTGCCTAAGCCAACAATTATCACTGCATCTTGCGGCAGAAAATCCTGCGAATTAATGTTAAGGTCCAAAGGCAGCAGGGGACAGGATATCATGTCATCACACTAATGGCAGGGTTATTCTCCCATTATAATTTTTATTGGTGGGGAAGATTCCGGTTTTCTGCAGGTAGGATATTGCTAACCTATTCAAAGATCTAATATGTCCTCTACCTTATTTTTCTTCTTCCTTCTCTTCTTCCTCCTCCTACCTTTCCTTCCTCCTCCTTCTCCTCCTCCTCCTCCTCATTTTTATTGAAACTATAAAAAACAGCATCACTAATATTTGCAGATTTATTAAGTTCAGAAGGGAAATTTTGGGAGCTATAAGAAAGTAAGTCATTGCAGCATGATGGCTCGGGAGTTAAGATGCTGGGCTTGTCAGCTGCAAAGCTAACAGCCAGGGTTTGAGACCTGAATGCCGCACACTGGGATGAGCTCTCATTACTCACATCAGTTTCTGCCAACCTAGCAGTTTCAGAGCATGCAAATGTGACTAGATCAATAGGTACTGCTTTGGCGGGAAGGTTACTGCATTCCATATTTTCACGTTGGCCACATGATGATGGAAACGTCTCAGACAATGCAGGCTCCCTCAGCTGAGAATTGGAGATGAGCATCCCTCACCTTAAGTCAGTCATGACTGGACGGAAAACCTTCAAACCTTATAAGAAAGTAAGTCAGGGCTATATGCACCCTACAAGTTGATGGGTAATTTACAATTCCAGTTGTTGGTTATCATTTTTAAACCTTACATGGCACAGGAGAGGTTATTAGTAGGACTGCCTCTCCCTGAGAATATCTGCCTGCTAATCAGGTCAGATAGAATAGGTAGGCTCTTAGGCTCCTTCCCTAAAATATTATTATCTAGTGGGATCTAGGAAGTGTGCCTTTTCTGTGTTGGCTCCCTACTCGGTCAAATGCCGCCTCCCAATGATCTGGCAAACCCCTAGCTGTTTAGCCTTCTGCAAGGCTATAACGATCCAACTCTTCCCCCAAATAGAAAAGCACATCCTTGTGTCACAATTTAAAATATCTATGCATATTGGGACACTAGTCAATAGCAATTGCATAGCAGGCATCAACTTAAAGTACATTTTGGTTCTAAAACAGCATTACTGCACAAAAAGCCTAGATTGTTATGCTTTGTTAGCTAAAAATCAACAATAGGGAAGCAAGTATATTTTTCTTTGGAAAATAATACTATTAGCAGCAACCATGACCATCCTATCTTATGGATCGCAAAGCGGGGTCCCTGGCTGTTCACAACATACAGGTCAGCTGGTCCTGGGAAGACATTCCTAAGTTCTGTGTTCAAAGACATTATCTATCTTGGCATGCTTAAGGGTTTTTGAGAGTTGGCTGCTATGCTAGAAGTCATTTGAATGCTGGGCCAGATGAAACTTTGGTGGCTTAATATGTGACATGATTTATTAATTCTTTGACATAAAATGAATGAAGGTTCATTTCCCCCAGTAAATCTGTTCTGGCTTAGAATGTTAAAAGGGATTCTGTCATGCATCGAATAGCTGCCCAACAATGGCCAAGCTAATGGGGCAAAATGGGAGTTGGAGTCCAACCAGGGCCAGATTAAGACCAACAAGACCAAAAGCACAGCCCAACAATGATGCCTTCCATTGCTTAACTGACAAGACATTAAGACAGTAAGAAAACTAAAGTTGAGGGTGGCAGTGAAAAAAAAATTAAGGGCAAGATAGCTGGAGGGAGGGGGGAATCTGTGGTGTCCTGACTACATACTTCTTTTGATTAATTTTCAATCCAAGACACCTAGGGGACACATGATGGATAAAGGCTGGCTAATTGCCCTTAATGTCCAAAGAAGATATAGGGAGTTCTCGATTTACAATCAGCGATTTAGTGACCATTCTAAGTTACAATGGCATTGAAAAAGTAGCAATAGCACTTATATTATGCTCCAGAGTGCTTTCCATCAGTGTCTGGGCAATTTACAACATCAGCATATTGTCCTCAATAATCTGGGTCCTCATGTTACTGACCTTGAAAGGATGGAGAGCTGAGTCAACCTTGGATCCTGTCAGGATCAAACTCATCGTGGGAAGAATTAGCCTGCAGTAATGCATTCTAATCACTGTGCTATCATGGTAAATGACTTACCACTAGCCCTTGCACTTACTACCCTTTGCAGCGTCCCTATGGTCACATGATCAGAATTTGAGCCTTTAGCAATGGGCGTGTATTTGCGATGGTTGCAAAGTATCCTGAGGGCATGTGATCGCCATTTGCAATCTTCCCATCCGGCTGCTGACAAGCAAAGTTAATGAGGAAAGCTGAGTTCACTTAAAACAACTGTATGATTCACTTAACCACCATGGCAAAAATGTTTGAAAAAAACCAGGCACAACTCACTTAACAACTGCCTGGCTTAGCAGTGGAAATTTCTGGTCCAAATTCTGGTTGTAATTCAAGGACTATTTGTACTCTGGTACTGTTTTTTGAAGGCCAGAGACCATCTCCCTGACCCTCGGAGTCAAGGAGGCCTAGGGAGGAAAACCTGGTTTGAAACCAATCCATAATAATTCAATTGTCAAGAACAAACCAAATTCAGTTCAGCTTCTTTTTGTCAACCTTTTCCCCTCTCCCTTCGTATGGATGACTTTGCTGTTGAATAATTTACACGCATACTTAACATGACAGAAGCTTGCTGGCCTGAAAGTTTATCGGAATGAATAATGACTTTCATTGTGTTGAGGTGGAGTGCAAAGGGAATGTGGCCCTGCAAGATCCGTGCCCTTTCACAGAGGACGCCACTGGCTCTGGAGTCATTTCCCTTCCCATGGAGTTTCTGAGATGCCTCCCTTGCCCTGCTGGTTGGCTTGTAGCAGTTTCGCCGATAGAGCCCCTCCTGGCAGGCGATGTGACAAGTGCTGCTCTCCACTTGCTAGAAAATTTCTAATTAATTAGGTTTATTTATAACAAGAAACAAACAGACAAGGTCCAGAGAAGAACAGGGCAAGGCGCACGCAAGATTTGACAAACTGTGCTAAGCAGCAGATGGTGTGAAGGCTGCCTAGTTTCTCATGGGAAGGCAGCAAAGGCGAGGAGGAGGAGGAGAAGAGGGAGAAGGAAGAGGGCTACTTGAGAGTTGTTGAAGGGAAGTACACTTATAGGTTTAGATAGGCAAAGCCAAAATTGGGTCAAATTAAGACTTCCCCAGACACAGGGTGAAGCAAAACAGGAGCAAATCAGGCCTACTAGATGCATATGGAACAATGATGCGATGGGAGGGGGTGGTGTTTTGACCACTCTCCTGAATGTAATAACACAAGACCATGAGAACAGAAAACTAGCAGCAATGGATTCCATTGCAACTTTGTTTTGCGTAATAGCCTTTTTCTACCTGATCCTCTCCAGATCCACTTCAGTTCCCAGAATTCTAAGGAGGCTGAAAGCTGCAAGGTTTCTGTATTTATTTATTTATAATTTTATTTATTTTATATATATTTTTATTATTCGAGATAGCTGCCTTTCTCAAATTCATGATTCTGGGCAGCTTACAATTAAAACCTAAACAGTATTCCCAAAACCCAAATAAATAAATAAAAGAACAATATAAATGGTGGTGGAGAAGGATATTTCATAGGGCAGGTCCAACAGCAGAAAAGACCCTCCTCATCGGTCCCATCAGATGACACTCTCTAGTGCGCGGAACCCACAACAAGCCACTTCTGCTCGCCCTGATGGGATAAATAAATGCCACTGGGGAGAGATGTCCCTTCAAATAATTTGTCTGGGCAAGGCTGTTCTAGATTATTTAAATAAATGTACATATCCGAAGGTGATATACAAAAAGATACAAAATGAAACCAGTACAGCAGTAAACAACAAAACATATTTTTACAAAAAGAGGTCCAGAGTAGTCTGCTCAAGGGTTGTTGAGAAGTTAACTTATAGGTTTAGATATTGTGGTTGTTGCTGTTGTTAGTCATGAAGTCATGTCCGACCCATGGTGACCCCATGGATAACGTTCCTCCTGGCCTTCCTGTCCTCTACTATCCCTCAGAGTCCATTTAAGCTCACGCCGACTGCTTCAGTGACTCCATCCAGCCACCTCATTCTCTGCCATCCCATTCTTCTATTGCCCTCAATTGTTCCCAGCATTAGGCTCTTCTCCAATGAGTCCTTCCTTTTCATTAGACGGCCAAAGTATTTAATATAGGTCAAAGTATAGGTTTAGATAGGGAAAGCCAAAATTAGGTCAAATTAACATAGAGAAAAAAGTTGTATCTTTTCAGCTGAGAGATCAGATGCATTTACCCTGTCCTCTGTCATCCATGATTGCAGCCATGTTATGTTATGGGACAGGAAGCAGATCTGTGCTACTTTTTATTTTAGTTCTCTGCATGAGTTGCATCTATCGGCTTTGGTAGATACCAGACAGTTAGGCTGCAGTTGCATTATGAAAGTTGATGCTATGACTGGACCTTTACCTCTTTCCTTCTGCAGTTTTGGACAAATAGGGGATTCTGTTTTCAAGCAGCCATTGAAGTCACTGGTGACTACTTAGCCTGGTAATAAAACATCTGCAAAGAGAAAAGCAAGCTTGGAAAATGCAAGAATCAGAGGTCATGCTGGGTTCTGTTTAATGGGAGATTGTAGGAGTGCCTGATGGGATCTTTCAGTATGGTTGGATGGAAAGTGATTAAGTAACATACATATAGCAGCTTAATCATCTTAGTGGTTTGTCTGCATCAGGAGAACCCCAAATACTGGTTTTTCCTTGTTTAGAGAGAAAAAAGAGAAGCACTCCGTATTGGTACGATTATAAGTATTAATGGGAAGAAACATCTCTGAACTCATTTAATGGCCAGAGAAGCATTGGTGGCTTCTCAGTTCTCAATATGTCTCTTTCTGTTCTGTCTTGCTAAGTTAAATAGCGAGCAGGCCTGCTTCATTTGCTACAACAATTGGGCAAAGCAAGCTTTATTGCCTGGAGCTACCCCAGCTAACTTCTAAGAGTTGGTTCTAGAGTTCTTCTCCTTCCCTTTTTCTGGTGAATGAAAGCTTGAGGGCAGGAATGTCTTTTATCACCAATCTATAAATTGTTATAAGAATATCTTCAGCTGAGAAGCAAGTTAAAAATGTCTTTATGGAGTGGTTCTCAACCTTTTCCATGGTGCCAACCGCTATATTGTCATCAAAATATTTTCAAGGCCATCCTATAGGCCAACGGTTTGTGAGGCTATGATGTCTGCAGACATCACAGCCCATTCATGACCAAGATGATATCTGCAGGAACCAAAAATAATTAAATATTTTAAAAATTAGGTAGGACCTGCATCTCATGAAATTGTCAAACCCCAGAAAATTTTGGCCTTTATTTGGCCTTCTAAGATTGAGGCAGAATATCAAAATCTTGTCAGATCTGATCATATCCCAAGAATATGACAATTTAAAAAATGGAACCAAAATCAAGAATGGATAGGAGGTTGGGAAATATTGCTTTAAACAACACATTTCTTGCTCACTTCTCCCACTCATCATGGTTCACTTTACCATTGTGAGATCCCATCATCTCATGTTTTTTCATGTGTAGATAAAGCTTTTGTTGGAGAACAGGGAATCAGATTTCCTTGGGTTTCAGCCAGCAGCAATAATTCAGTTTACTTTGATATTAGTTTAATCAGAAAGAGAAATAGGAAATTGGCTGATTTGAGTTGCAAGTGATAGCCAATGGCTCCTGCTATGGACCTTAGAGAACAGAATGCTTACAGCAATATTTCTTACCCTTGGCAGTTTTAAGTTGCATGCACTTCAACTCCCAGAATTCCACAGCCAGTCCAGTCTGTACAACATAAAGTTGCCAAGGTTGAGATATATTGCCCTACAGGAATGAGCTCCTAGTTTGTTCCCTCTCACTATGTAAATGCCATATGTTTAAAGTCTACTTGCTAGGAAAGCATTCAAGTATGGAATTTCTCGGTGGCACAGTGGTTAGATTGCAGTACTGCAGGCTACCTCTGCTGACAGCCGTCTGCCTGCAATTTGGCAGATCGAATTTCACCAGGCTCCAGTTTGATTCAGCCTTCCATCCTTCCGAGGTGGGTAAAATAAGGACCCAACTTGTTGGGGGCAATAGGCTGACTCTGTAAACCACTTAGAGAGGGTTGTAAAGCACTATAAAGCAGTATATAAGTCTAAGTGCTATTGCTATTCTGTTAAGGAGACCAAGACTAGAAAAGCTGTACCTGTCTAATTCTGGCCTCACACAGTGATTATAGACATAAAAATAATCATTAAAAAAGTGAAGACATTCTCCCTGAAAATATTTTTTCCCCAAAATGGAATGTGTTTGAAACTGCTGGAAAGTTTGAAATGCATTGTCCATTGTGAAATTACTTTTACCATTTTTTGGAGTGTTGGCAATGTCAGAATAGACTTGGTTCTTTTCTTGTGGGATATTGCAAAGAAAACAGGAATTATGCCACCGAGCAAGATAAAACTGATGGCATTAGCAGGGTTGGCTCAATTAACTATTTTAATTAAACAAAAATATGTCCAGTTTTGTTTCTATTTGGAAACCACTTCTAGAGCACAAATCCACTTTGTGCTTGAGACAGAAAAAAATTGACTGTGGGATTTACTAATTAGTAGATTTATGCAAATAGTATATACTAAGTATATAAAGGTAAAAAGTTGTGGCTATATTGTATTATTCTTATCCTGCTGTGCTGAAAAAAGTTGATAAATGATTTCTTTCCTTTCCCATTCCCTTAGCCCACACTTCTTGTTCTCCCTCTTTTCCCTTCCCCATTTCCCCATTATATTTGTTTTAACTTGTACTTGATATTATGATAATTTTAATAAAAATTATTAAAGGAATCTTGAAAGTAAATGACTGTAATAATTAGACAGGAGGGGCATTAAGGCTTGTGAGTTGGCACGGGGGTTCCATAGAGCCTGCCACCTCCCTTCATCCCTTCTCCAAAACACCACCAGTGTCTTTTCAATTGGTCTAAACATCATAACTCCACAAAGAGTGCTGAAAAACAAAATAGTATTGGAAGCCTAGAATGCTAATAGGGAGGTTAAAGATGGCTTTAGGGCCCACTGAGGAAGGAAAGGAATCCATACTGCAGGATTTGTATTTCTTTGCTTTGTCTTCTGTGAGAAAAAGGTAGCGTTACAGGAAAAGACATGGCTGATCAACAAGCCTGAGCATGTACAGCTTCCAACACGCTCTAATCAGATTAGTTGGAAACATGAAAGTGGAGGGATAGCTCAAGGAATAGGCCAGGGCTTTTGCCTATGGGTAGCAGGGATCATGGAGAGCCAAAAGAAATGGGTTCTTGGCTTGCAGTTCTGTTCCTGTCTCTTTGACCAAGAGTCTTTACTTTACTGACACAAGAGAACATTTGTAACTCAAGGTTGAATGATAATTGTTAACCAAACTAGGTAACATCATCAGTACAGTCAAACAGTAAACAACATCCTAATCAAGAAATTATCAAGAACTCCCAACCACCAACACTGACAGGGCAAGCCTGTGGTAGGTAAACACAGAGCAAACCCCACTTTTTTCTACCACTCATGATGTTACTCAGGTGGATAATGAAATGTCTGCAAGAAAACAACTAAGTTCAGAGAGAACCAAGGATGCCAGAGACTTGTCTTTGGGTACTCAAAGCTGAAGGTTGTTTTGGCTTCTACCGAGCAGTTAATATGAAACTGTTTTTAATCTTTTCATTTAATAGGAGATTGGTACAAGGGTTTAAAAAAACCACTTCATACTTATTTCTTACCTGTATTTCCTTTACAGATTAAAATGCCCCAAATTACCTCTCCGGACCCACTTCTGTGAGCTTCTCCAGAACAGTGCCTCCAACCACAGATAGTCCTCAATTTACAACCATAATGAAGTCCAGAATTTCCATTGAATAGAATAGAATAGAATAGAATAGAATACTTTTATTGGGCAAGTGTGATTGGACACACAAGGAATTTGTCTTGGTGTAAATACTCTCAGTATACATAAAGAAAAGATACATTCGTTGAGAATCAAGAATCATAATGTACAACACTTAATGATAGTAATAGGGTACAATCAACAATCAAATCATTGTTAATCATGATTATCCTAAGGCCAAATAACCAAATCCAATTTTAAGTTTTTTTTGCAAGGGTCATTAAATGATGTCACGGTTATTAAATAAATCTAAGTATTCGTGCTAGCATTTTTGCTGGAAATTGGCTAAAAAGTTTGGGAATTAGCAAAAAAACCATTGAACATTGCCATCATGGTTATGGAACATTATAACCAGTCATAAAGCTGAAGTGGTTGCCAAGCCACTCAAATTGATCACAAGTGTGCAGCTGTCAGAACTCTGAAACTTTTGGGTGTCCGTTGTAACTTCAAATAGCCACCAAGAGACCAGTCGCTAAGCAAATACCATCTTTCACCCAGGACCCACCAGGAAACATAGTCTTGGCTTTCCTTCTCTCATCCCCAAACTTCCAAGCCTCCCTGCTGATGTTACCTAGTTGGATAATGAAATATCTGCAAGGAAACAACCAAACTCAGAGAGCACTAAGGTCTCCATAGTTCAGCCCTGAGCTATGGGTATTTTCTTCTATTGGATCCAAGTCTTCCTTTAGAACTCTGCATTTCTCACATGTAAGTCCAGCCTTCTTTTCCTCCTTCTGTTGTCCCCATCCAAGGGGCAGCAAGTCTTGTTTACTCTTCTAGCAAGAGAACATCTGGAGCAATTCCGTACTTAATTACCACACTTGTCAACACCATCACCACGGAGACAGGAGAGAGAGAGAAAGCCCGCTGAGAGATAAACAGATTAGTGGGAGATGGAGAGCAGAAAAATAATGGGAAAAGGGGAGGATGGCAGCACCCGCTATCAAAAGTCATTTTAGCCCAGATGTTATTCTCTTCTGGCATTAGGTGAAAAATTCCAACACCTAGTGCCTCTCTCTGAACTAGAAATATCTTCAAAGAAAGATTTAGGCCTCAATGCATGAAACTTTCAGGAGCTGGGAGCAGAATTTTTGCATTCTAAGGAAATTATAGGAATTATAGGTAGTCCTTGATTTACAACCATTTGTTTCGTTATCTTTCAAAGTTACAAAGGCCCTGAAAAATGTCACATGACTATGTAACAGGAAACCCTATACCATTTCAGACAAATAAGTTATCTAGTCTCTTCTTAAAAATTTCCAGTGTTGGAGCATTCACTACTTCTGAAGGCAAGTTGTTCCACTGATTAATTGTTCTATCTGTCAGGAAATTTCTTCTTTGTTCTTGTTACGAACTAAGCTAACGCGTTCATTAACAACCCTAATAGTTTTACTTCAACAGCAGGCTCGTAATCCTGCACTTCTGATTGGCCCGCGAATAGCGAGTCGTGATTGGTCGTTTCTGGCTGATCTGATTGGCTGACAGCGGGTCGGCTCTGATTGGACGCTTCTTAGAGCGGTAAACTCAAATCATTGGTTGTTTTGACAGCAGCCAGCTCTATAAAAGAGCTGCTGCTGCCCAAGTATTTTGCTCTGTTCTGAAGTCACTAATAAAGAGTTGAAGTCACAGTTCAATGCCTCCTCTCCGTTCCTTGCGCCCATGCTCAGGACTTAACACTGGCGACGAAGGTGGGATGTGGAGACGATAGAACTGACTGAGCACTCATTGAACAATACAGAGCACGTGGCTGAGAGCGCAAGCAACAAATGGCAGGATGACCAGCAGCGCCATACCACCCGCTCCATTTGACCCGGCAAACGAAGACTGGGACTCGTATATGGACCGGTTCCAGATGTTCCTGGAGACCAACAATCTGAAAGATGCTACGCCTGGCAAGAAACGAGCGGTATTCCTGACCCATTGCAGGCCCGCCGTTTTTAAAATGGCTAAGGCGCTTGCAAAACCCGCGGAGGTGAAGACAATGGATTGGGATAACCTTGCACCGATCCTCCGGGCCCATTATGCACCCGCGGTGCCAACACTCATCCGAAGACACGAGTTTTACCAGAGGGACCAACATCGCTGACCTCCGGAACCTGGGTGGACTCTGTGGTTTTGCAAACCTCGAGGAAGCCATGAGAGACCGAATAGTTCTGGGATTAGATGACCACACAGTACAGAGCAAGATTATGGCGAAGGGAGACATCAGCCTCACAGATGTCATCGCCGACGCTACTGCAGCAGAAGCAACCAGGAAGTCAGCCGCTCGAATGCGCCGAGCGAACGCACCGCACCACCAACTCGCTAGGGACAGTACACCTTCCTCTGAGAGGCACACTACTACTGCCCATCATGAAGACCTCGAATCCTCATCAGACAGCGAGGAAGAGGAGGTCAACCGACTCCAGTCCGAACGCGACCAACGAGACCAACGGAACCAAAGACTCCCGCGCCAATGCGCTGGTTGCACCACCCGCGATCAGACTGCAAATTCCTCGACGCACTCTGCCACTCCTGTGGAAAGAGAGGCCACATCGCAAAGGTCTGCAGAAGCAAGCGAGGGTCCAGTCCAATCCGGAGGGAGAATAATCTCCACCAGGCTACAGGCAACCCACCTGTAAATCGGGACCGCCTGAACCACCAATGGAACAACCACTACTACAGAAATCGAGCACCTGCCACTTCAACTAGACGAGAAGAGGCACACCAAACCATCACTATCGGCCACTCTTCGTCCCTGGATGTAAGGAAGATCCGAGTAAAGGTCGCTATTGAGAATCGACCTTGTGTGATGGAAGTCGACTCGGGGTCGTCCCTATCGATGGTCTCCTGGAAAACCCTCAAACAGCTGATCCCTGCCATCCGTCGCCAGGACCTCAGCACTCAAAAAATCATACTAAAGGACTACCAAGGAAACAGAATTCCGGTTGTCGGCTCCAGCCACGTCCAAGTATCCTTCAAAGACCGCACCGCATCGCTACCTCTGACCATCGTCGATCGTGACCGGCCCAGTTTGCTAGGTTTACAGTGGTTCGCCCCACTCGGAATTGAACTAGCTGGCATCCACCAAACCGGAAGCGATGACTGGGAAGAGGCCCTCGTCCAGGAATTCCAGGACGTTTTCACAGAGAAGCTAGGCAAGTACAAGGGGACCCCTATATCATTTAATCTCAGTCCCGATGTAGCTCCTATTCGCCTTAAGCCTCGTCAGGTGCCTTTTGCACTCAAGCCAAAGATTGACGAGCAACTGGACAAATTAATAGCCCAGGGTGTGTTGGAACCGATTGACCAGGGTGAGTTGGAACTGATGATTAGTCTCCACCCATTACTTCTTGTCCTGCCTTCAGGTGCTTTGGAGAATAGGTTGGCTCCCCTCTTCTTTGTGGCAATTATCCTGTCACTCCACCCTGCTATTATGCCACTCCAATCCTTCTTTTCATTAAACTAGACATATCCAATTCCAGCAACTGTTCTTTATATGTTTTATTTATATGTTTTTATATGTTTAAAGTCCTAGACTTTCTCCAATAAGTGTTGGGTTGTCTTTTCTGTAGTGAAGAAATCATATTCACTCCAACATGGCATATAAATTTAATAATAAAATAAATAAATAGATTCACATTTTTAAAAATAAGTTTCTTCATTTAGAAGCCGAATTTCTTCAGGCCATCATTCCTACATCTTAGAAGTGGTTTTTTCTACACTCTTGCTATCTATCTCTGCCTTTATTTTAGTCTCACACTTGTTTCCTTGTCATGCCTCCAGAATATGGTTTGTACATTTTGATTGCTTTTGTTGTTCTTTAATGCGTATTGAGCTCCATCTGATAGTCAAACACAAATCTCTCATTGTTTGGAAATTGACTTGATAGCTTTTGACCCGACAAAGCATCCATATTCCTATCATATCTCACTTTGGGGGGAAAAAAGGTGCATCCTGAGAAGCCAGACACCATTTTGTAACATTCTGAGGTAACAGAAACACCTAGAAGAATCCAGCTTCATCTGTGACAAATATTCTTCTGAAGACAAAATCTATATCCCATGCACAGCATCGCTGTTTCACCCTATGTTATTCTTTAATAAAATATCAAGATTTACATTTGTGGTCTGGCGTATTCAAGGATAAGAGGGTTTAGCTGCATGTCGAACTACACATGGGGTAACATGTAGTGAGAACAGAACACTTCCATTCTATCATATGCAAAGCTCTCTGCCTTCACCATTTCACTTCTAGACTAACTTACCTAACTTATTTCTCCCCTTCATCAATACTCAGGTAGCCATTTATAGCCTGCATCTTGGGAAGCCCAAGCACTTTAGGTGATAATATGCAATAAGATATGAGGGGTTGCAGTTAGAAATGGTATTCAGCAGGTTCTGACCAGTTCTGGAGAACCGGTAGTGGAAATTTTGAGTAGTTCGGAGAACCGCAAATACCACCCTTGACTGGAGATTTTTCCTTCCCTTGCCACGCCCAACAAGCCACACCCATAGAACCGGTAGTAAAAAAAAAAAAAAAAAAAAAGAATCCCACCATTGGTTGCTGTGTCTTAGCCATTAAGATGTTGGGCTTGTCAGCCGGAAGATTGGCAGTTTGAGACCCAAGCATCGTGTGACGGGATGAGGTCCCATTCGTGCCCTGCTCCTGCCAGTCTAGGAGTTTGAAAGCATACAAATGCAAGTAGATAAATAGGTATTATTTTGGTGGGAAGGTAACAGCATTCCGTGCACTTCGCAAACAGTCAGGCTGGCCACATGACCATGGAAGTGATGGGCTGCTAAAACGAAGCAAGGCTATGACATGCACTTGGAAGAAAACCAGGATGCCTGTAATTGTGGAGCCTGTCAGGCAGGAACAAAGAATGTTTATTCACAGAGAATATGCACGTGTAGCACTTGTATTAATTCTATGTGGTTAGGGGACTGATAATAGTAACAAAGACATCCTGCATACCTCAGCTAGAAGTTAGGAATAGGGATGGCCTGGAGCAAATACAATGCATGTTAGATAACTCCTGGAGCATTCATTAGCCAAGGCTCAGGAATAGGGATGGCTAGAGAGCAATAGGACAATTGTTATATCATTATTAAAATGTTCATTAGATGATTTGTTTTATATATCCCACCTTATCCTATCTTTTGCTTTAGTGAAAAAGTACAAAAGCGTTCTCAGGGGTGGGATTCAAAAATCCCAGCAACTGGTTCACTACCCGGTTACTGGGTGGGCATTGCCATGGTGGGTGTGGCCTACTGGAACTTCTGGGAGAGGCCTTTTTTGCCTTCCTAAGGGTCCAGAGGCCTCCCCCGGGCCTCTGGGACAGCAAAAATGGCCCCCTGGAAGCCAGAAACAGGCCTGTCTCCAGACTTCCAGAAGGCTCATTTTTCCCCCTCCCAGAACCTTCTGCCCTCATAAAAGTCACAAACATCTGCCAAAAATGGGTGGCTAGGTGAATTATATTCTTGTCACAGAATGCAATCCTGGCAGATGGAACAAGAAGAAAAACTTCATGCAAGGGGTCTCTATCTTTCTCTCTCTCCCTCTCTCTCCCGCCCCCACCCGTGTGTGTGTGTGTGTGTGTGTGTGTGTGTGTGTGTGTGTGTGTGTGTGTGTAGGTGTAGCCAGGACTCCTGAATTCTCCAGAAGAAAGGGACATGGCAGAGTTCAATGAACATTGTGCCTGGAAAATGGAGGATCCTGCTAGTGCAAAATAGGAAATGACATCATAGCAACTGCTGCCACTTGCCCTATAAGCTTCTGACACTAAAGAGTGCGATAGAGGCATCAGAACCATGAATGCTCATCCAAGGATTTTCAGATCAGAGCATTTCTGTATTTATCCTAAGTTACAAAAGAGCCAGTTTGCTAGCTTATAGAAGCCAAGAGACAATGAGTACTAGGCCTACATTAAGCATGAAAGCCAATTGGGTGACTGTGGGCCAATCCCCAGAGACTGTGAGTTGTAGTCCAGGGATCATCAAACTTTCGGACCACTAAATTTCATAATTTTAAAACTCATGGACCATTAATATGATCTGCCTAATGACCAGCTGGGTGAGTGTGGCTAGATGGTCATGTGACTGGGTTGGTGTGGCCAACTCGATGTCACTCATGTCAAAGGGGCGCCTTCCCTCCCTGCCCGGGCTTCTTAGGGCCCCAACAGGAAGCAATGGTTGGAGCTAAGCAGCCATCCTGAGGAAGAGTTGGCAAAACAGCTGGCTCCGATCAAATTGGATCTGCCCAAGAAGGAGGCTTAGCAGAAGCACTTCACTGAGGACTACAAGCATAGGCTTTCCAAGCGGAGGGAAAACCTGTGGAAGTGCAAGGTCAGGTACTGGCACCTGGAAGCTCAGTGGGCTGAAATGGTCAGCCAGTTCCAGGCCATGATGCAGTCCAGGGGTGGGATTCAATTTTTTTAACAACCGGTTCTGTGGGCATGGCTTAGTTGATGGGCATGGCTTGGTGGTCATGTGACTGGATGGACGTGGTTTGTGACTGGGTCATGTGACTGGGTGGACGTCATGTGACTGGGTGGACGTGACTATATATTCATTAATCACCTATCCATTAAATGTTATTGGCTGGGCATGGCCAACTCAATATCACCCACATCGAAGCACGCATCTCCTCACCTGGCCTCTCATGACTGTGGGGATGCTGCAACAGTTGTAAGTGTGACAAATGGTCATAAGTCACTTTTTTCAGTGCCATTGTAACTTTGAATGATCACTCCACACAAGCAAAGTACTAGCAAAAGAGGGAAAGAAAACTCCAGAGAGGTTTCTGAGACAGGAAGTCTAGTCCTGCCAAGAATGTAATAAGGGTTAACGGAGAGGCAGTTTCTGTAAGCAACACCAGAATGTTTTCTTCCTGCCTTCCTTACAGGATTAGGCCAGTAATTTCTTCTAACAACTGGTTCTCTGAACTGCTTAGAATGTTAACAACCGGTTCTAGCAAATAGGTGCGAACTGGTAGAATCCCACTCGTGATGCAGTCCCACTGGAACAAGGCTCTCCGGCTCTTCACCACCAGTGGCACTTTGGTCTAGCCTTCGCCCAAAGCCAGGAGGCTGAAGCAGACCCCAAGTTGGAATTGCTGCCCCCTCTTCCCCACACAAAAAGACCCCGAAGGGGGAGACTCTCTGCGGCAATACAAACATTCATTCCACATATCCAGCCCAGGTGCCGTAATTTGATTTAGTTCAATATAAAAAATGCAAATAATTTTTCTGCAGACCACCAAAATTTTCTCGTGGACCACCAGTGGTCCAGGGACCACCAGTTGGTGACCACTGTTCTAGTCCCATTTTAGGCATGAAAGCCAGCTGGATGACTTTCATGCTTAAACCCATCTCACAAGGTAATTGTTATGAGGAAAATAGGAGGTGGGAAAAGTATGAAATATGTTTGCCATCTTGAGTTTCTGTATTTATAAAATAAAATTAGTTGCATTTAAAGGCAAGATAAGGCATATTTTAAACAGCATAGATGCATCCATAGCAAAGAAGAGGGGGAAAAAAGAAGGCAAATACTAGATTCAATGCATAAGTACCACGTGGCCTTGCGAGTGAAGATACTGAATTAAAAGTGTGTCTTTATCCATGAATGTCATAATGAATGAGTGCTGGGATGGTGTATGTGTGTGAGAGAGAGAAAGGAGAAAGAAGCAGAATGATAGATGGGCTTGCTCTGGTATATCTATATGACAGAATTATCTTCTTCTATGTTTTAGGATTTGTGAGATGTCTGTGTGGGTGTATATTCGTGTGACAGAGAAAGAGAGGGAAGCATGTGAGCATTTTGTTCTGTTTGACTATGGAGCATTTAACGTGCCTCCCTAAATTGTGTGTCTGTCATCGTTGTGTGGCATATATTATGTTTGCATCACTATTCATAAGAAATATATTTTTGCACAATTATTAATTAGTATTGTTCTTCTCCTTGTTCAGAAGATAGTTATGTTAATCTATTGCAGTAAAGAAAAAGAGGTTTTTGGACCTTAATGATTTACAAATCTATCATTGCCTTCAGTAATCCAGATATATATATATATATATCTGTAATCCAGATATATATATATATATCAGTAATCCACATATATATATATGTGTGTGTGTGTGTGTGTGTGTGTGTATGTGTATGTGTATGTGTGTGTGTGTGTGTGTGTGTGTGTTTTCTTAAGTTTTCGCGGGTACTTACATGTATGGTATTCAGCTTTGTTCGGGTATTTTCCCACGTCATTATAGTTGTGCTTTTAATTAAGTCTGTCAATTTTGTTTCGTAGACAGACCTACTCCAAGACTCCACATACAAACCCATAAACACGGACCCAACCACATATCTGGAAAAAATAACCAAGAAGAAAATTATAACCAGCCACATGAGCAAAGAGATCCAACAGATGATCATCCCAAGAGAAAAATCTTCCAAATGCCCCAAACTATACGGCCTCCCAAAAATACACAAAGAAGGCATACCTCTCAGACCCATAGTCAGCTCCAGAGGAGCACCACTACAAAACCTAGCTAAACACTTAGCAAAACAGCTACAGCTCCATGCTGAAACAGCAGCTTCACATGTACAAAACTCATACCACTTCTTGGAAATGATCAAAGATCTACACATGGAACAAGAAGATCTGCTTGTAAGTTTCGACGTGGTTTCACTATTCACGTAAGTCCCGATAAAAGAAACTCTTGAAATCATCAAAAATAAATACCAACCAGCTAAACACCTCATGGAACTAGCAGAACACTGCTTAACCAACACATATTTCATATACAAAGGACAAATATACAAGCAAATTGAAGGAGCCCCTATGGGATCACCACTGTCACCCGTCATTGCAAACCTGTTCATGGAAGAATTCGAATCCAGAGCCCTGGCTAACGCCACCCACAAACCCAAACTATGGTTAAGATACATCGATGACACATTTGTGATTTGGCCCCATGGAAAAGAAAACCTAAACAATTTCCTAACACACCTAAACAGCACACACCCAAAAATCAAGTTCACCATGGAAACGGAAACAAACAAACAACTACCATTCCTAGATGTACTAATCTACAAAAAAACAGATGGCACACTAGGACACACCGTATACCAGAAGAAAACACACACCAACCGCTACCTCAACGCCCAATCCCACCACCACCCAGCACAGATAAACTCCGTGGCTAAAACACTAATTACTAGAACCAAACGCCTGGCAGACAAGACACACATTAAGACTGAACTATGCACCCTGACTAAAGTACTGACAGCCAACGGCTTCCACAAAAGCAAAATCACCGGCTTGATCCACAAAAACACACTGAGACATAATAGAGACCCAGAAGATGAACAGACCTATGGAACAGCTGTCCTGCCCTACATAAGAGGTACTACAGACAAAATCAGTAAGATACTACACAGACATCACATCAAGACTGCCTTCAAAACAGACAGAAAAATAGCAGCCATCCTTAGAAACCCCAAAGATAAAATTGACCTGGAAAACCAAGGCATATACGAAGTCCCCTGTGCATCATGCCCGGCCACGTACATTGGACAGACCAATAGAAGAATAAGTACCCGCCTGGATGAACACAAAAATGCAGTCAAAAATCTGGAACACACTTCCTCACTAGTCCAACACATGGAAGCCACAGGTCATAGCATCAACTTCAATGGCACCAAAACCCTAGCCACTATAGAAAACCCCAGCCACAGAATCATCAGAGAAGCCATAGAGATTGAAAAAAGACCAGAAAGCATGAATAGAAGAGATGATTCCACCAGACTGTCAATCATTTGGAAGCCTGCACTCACAAACAAAAAAATCTCCACACTACAAGCCAGGCAAACACCTGGGCACAAACAGATCCCCCCTGATACCTCCAGCTCAAACACACCCCAACCAGGCACCCAGATGAAACCTACCGTATTTGCCGGCGTATAAGATGACTTTTTTGCCCTGAAAAAAATGCCTCCAATTGGGGGGGTCGTCTTATATGCCGGGTCGTCTTATACGCCAGCAAATAGTAATTGGGAAGCACTGCGGCTGCCCGCGGCTGAGGCACTTTGCGCACCGTGGAAGCGAATCCCGTGAAGCCGAAAGGAGCAGCCAGCCTTCTCCCAGCTCCCAAGGAAGCGAGGCTCGCACCGCCCGAGCTCCGCTGAGGTATCCGGCTGGGGCTGTCAGGAGTTATTACCGCTGGCGCGGCTCCGCGCTCCAGTCCCGCGTTGCCTCAGGAAGGGAAAGGCAAAACCAGGAGCCGCTGCTGCCATTGCAAAGCGCCTCCGCGGCTCTTCCTTTTTGCCTTTCCCTTCCCGAGGCAACGCGGGACTGGGCCGCGCAGAGCCGCGCCAGCGTAACAACTCCTGACAGCCCCAGCCGGATACCTCAGCGGAGCCCGGCGGTGCGAGCCTGTTTCCTTGGGAGCTGGGAGAAGGCTGGCTGCTCCTTTCGGCTTCACGGGATTCGTTTCCACAGTGCACAAAAGTGCCTCAAAAAAAAAAAAGTGCAAAAGTGGAAGGCGTGCGGAAGAGAGGCAGTATATAACAAACTATATTTTGAGTGGAAATGTTGGGGGGTCGTCTTATATGCCGGGTCGTCTTATACGCCGGCATATACGGTAGCTTCCTAACTAATGATAGCCGTCCATTTACCCGGAGCCAAGCTGCACTAAAGGCCTCCAATAAAGTAACACAATGTTACCAGCCAATCAAGATACAAAAAGAGCCAAAAAAACAGACAGAAGATATTAGAAACACCAATCAAGCAGAACACAGCAAACTCCAAGACCAATAAACACAGACCAAGACTCCCAACCAATCAGGATGAAGAAAAAACCATTCTGGCACAGCAATAGGCTGCCCCAAATTTAAATCTGAAACCACTGTAAAAGTCTGACTCACAGATGAACACTATACAAAAGCCTGATGATGGCAGATGAGATTCTGCCGAAACGTTGCTACAACTTTAAAAGCACAACTACAATGACGTAAATGCCATACATGTAAGTACCCGCGAAAACTTAAGAAAACATATATATATATATTGAAAACCTTGGCTGGAGCATAAAGTTTTGTTTGTTTGCCTGTATTCCAAACTTGCTATGGCAAAATCAGATGGCCCTGCTTTTTGTTTGCAGTATTTCTTTGTCACCCACCTCAAAACAGTTCACAAATATTTATTTGGTAGATAAGGCAAAATAAAAGCAGAAATATCAGTGTGAAATTTTAAACAGAGATCCAAAAGTAGAGTAAAATCAGAAAAATGTAACCACCATATTCCATATAATCAGTGTTTCTCAACCATAGCAACTTAAAGATATCTGGACTTCAACTTCCAGAAATCCCCAGCCAGCATGCCAGCTGTGGAATTCTGGGAGTTGAAGTCCAGACAACTTCAAGTCATTAGGATTGAAAAACAATGCATATAACGTATGAGTTACTATGGTTAAAAAGATCTTCATCTGACATTTACCATAAAGTAAATGTCATGTGTTGTGAGCCTAGCTGTGTGAAATACATTACTATTATTTATACCCAATATATGATTGGGATTAATGGAGTTGAAGTCCAATCTAGAAGACAATGAAATGAAGAAAGCTGGTATTGTCATAGAAAAATTAACTTGTTCAGTTTATCTTACCCACCTCTTTTGTCGAGCATTTCTCCCGTCTCATAGCCTTAAAATCAACACAATCAGCCTGTAATGTGATCAACGTGAGTGAGAGGGAACACAACTATTAGATGGTCAGACATGACCTTTAATTAAGTATTCTCAAAGGCTAATCAAATCGTGATCTTCTGGGGAGGGAATATGGGGGTGTTTTTTCATGCTTTGATGAAGGAGACTGGGACTTCAAGAGGCAAATGGCCTGGAAGTGCTAGGATTAAGAAATGGAAATCAAATTAGTCATAAAGAATATAAATACAAAATAGAGAGAGGGAGGGAGGGAGGGAGGGAAGGAAGGAAGGAAGGAAGGAAGGAAGGAAGGAAGGAAGGAAGGAAGGAAGGAAGGAAGGAAGGAAGGAAGGAAGGAAGGAAGGAAGGAAGGCCATGAATCCAACATTCCTGAATGTGGAAATCTGATTTATTTCTAAACTATTGCTCCTCTTAGCCCAATATTGGCAGTAGTTGCCCCAAATCTTGGAAGGATGCTAACCAATTCTGTCTGGAGATGGGGGTTAAGAGGGCAGGTTTAAACCTGGGAAAGTTTCATACAAGCCACTGGCACTCTCATTTTTGTTTTGGAGACGCAAAAGAAATATTACTGCTTCCATTGTGCTATCCCTTTGCTCCCACTAATATCGTGAAAAATCTAAGCAAATATTAAAAGCGAGAGGTCCAGAATCAAGTGAGAAATGGTAATACCTGTTGTATGTTATTTATTGGCCTATCTATAATCGACTTACTTCAGATGAGAATAATATAGAGGAGGGACCCTGTTGTTCATATTGCTAAATAATTAGAAGTTGTACAGTGTGCTGTGAATCAGTCAGAAAACTCAACAAACACAGAGAGCAAATGGGAGTTTGTCAAAGGAATTAATCAGGGGAATTACAATTTTTCATTATAAATGAAAAGCTCATAGTTAGCTAATGTGAGAGGTTGTGAAAAAGAAGGAAAGAAAGACCTTCTACTGATGGAATCTTAAGAAGGTTTAAGAAACAAGAGTGAAGATGAACAATTAGGAATCTGATATATTGTCTCTCTCTCTATATATATAAACAGGTCATGAAACTAGAATTGATGGTTTATTATGCTCAGATTCAATTTTAACCTTCAATGAACCGGAATTTAACATATGACAAGGAATATAACATAACATTATTCTCCATAACATAAGGATCTTCCTTTTTAAAAAAATACTCCTCCTTAGTGACCACAGCGGAGGACCAGCAATTCAGTCATTAAGTGAAACCATGACTGTTCTTATGATCTTACTTACCTTTGCTTTACAGACCTATGAAGATTGTAAATAGGAGAATTGGTCTTACTTTTCATCACAATTGTAACTGTGAATAGCTGCTAAACAAGGCAGTTGCTAAATGAGGACTCCCTGAATCAACCTCTTCACACACACGCCTCTTTTTAAATAAAATAACTTATTCATGCAACATTCGAATACAGGTAGTCCTTGCTTAGCAACCATTCATTAAGCAGCAAAAGTTATGACGATGCTGAGCAAGGGGGACTTACAAGTGGTCCTTAAACTTACGGCCATTGCAATGGCCGTAAAGCGCACGCTCACCGAACTGGTTGTTATGCCGGTAGGATCCCACCCCCCGTGCTCATGCAAGCACCCACCACTTGCGCAAGTGGAGTTGCGGGCGCACATGCTTACCTGCCACTTATAGACCCAGTTCTGAATGGGCCACAGCCGGGGGATTGAAGAGCCTGACTTAGAGTATTCTCTTTGTGATTTGGGTCCTCCTCATGTGCTGAAGTCTTATATCCAGCAGGAACCTTATAAAATAACGGCCTCCCTTTTATGTCGTGAAAAGCCAGCTGAAAATGAATATTGAGAAACAATTTATCATCCCCTGAACATCCTCCTGTATGTGGGCGTAAGTCTTGTGAGGTAGCCCGGAAAAGAAGCGCACCCTGAAATATTAGCTCTAACTTTATTCTAATGTTACATTAACAGAATTTGCAAGGCTGAAAGTACCTCTCTCCTATCCTCCCTTCACCTTTACAGTCGAAGAAACTAGGGAAGGTCCCTTCTGAGATAATTGCCATCTCCCAATTCCTTCTGCGGATTCAGCTGCTGCTTGTCTTGACGATTGTCTAGTCTATGTCTATTCCTCCTGTCTCCCAAAGTCAATCTCACATACCATTACATTGCAAATGACCTTGGGAAACAGGAGAAAAAGCCCTCAGAAGGAGAGGAGGAGGGGTGTGATGCATTTCAGAAGGGATCCTCCCTTGTTTTCTGGAGAATAAAAGGAGAGGAGGGGAGAAACAGTCTTGCAAGAACTATCTTGAAGGACTTGAAGTGAGTTATGAATATCAGAGGTTGCCTTTACTTTAGGGTGGCCTGGTTTAATGCCATCTCTTTTTAGTATTTTCCCCAGATATTCCTTCTTCAATTTTAAAACCACATTTGCTTCTGCTTAATTTAATATTTTGAACCTTTTAGTTTACTTAGATTTAAATTGTTAACTACACTTGTCCTATATGGTTTCCCATTAATACCTCTAAAAAGGTAGTCCTCAACTTTTGATTACAGTTGAGTCCAAAATTTCTGTTGCTAAGCAAGTCATTTGCCCTGTTTTATGACCTTTCTTGTCACAGTTATTAAGTGAATAATTGCTGGTGTTAAGTTAGTAACACAGTTGTTAAGAGAATCTGGTTTCCCCATTGACTTTGCTTGTCTGAAGATCACCCTAGGATGATCACATGATCCTGGGACACTGCAACCATCCTAAATATGCACCAGTTGACAAACATCCAAATTTTGATCATGTGACCATGGGACGCTGCAACTGTCCTAGGTGTGAAAATGGTCACAGGTCACTTTTTTCAGGGCCATTGTAACTTTGAAAAGTCACTAAACAAATGGTTGTATGTATACCTGCATAAACCTGCAATAGCATGGGGAGATAGCCCTGGAAATAAGGCGACAATAAAGTAAAATTAGCTCGTCTTGTTGTGTTTTCTGTCTGGTCTACTTAGGAAACTGACAATACTCTTGGTTCCTAAACTGTGTGCTGCAATGCCCTGGGGCACTATGGGGATTCACAGGGGAGCAACAGGATAATATAGACATATTCAACATATGTCAGACACTGTGTGAACTATGAGCCTTAGGGGCATGGTGAAAAGAATTACTGAGACATTAAGGCTTCTATAAACTGAGGAAGTCTGGGAACGTCTCATTTATGCCATGGTTTTTGAATTGTTTTCCACCATGAGAGACTTCAGAGGCAGAAGACAATCCAAAAGTCACACATTAAAAATTTATAGAATCATAGGGCTGGAAGGGACGTTGTGGGTCTTCTGTTTCAACCCCTATCCAAGGCAGAAGTTATTATTCCTTCCAGGATTGTACAGTATATTAAACATGCAGTGGTTTATGCTCTGTTCATCCAGTGGTATGTACCGATATCTTTGTGCTTGCCAATCTTGCTAAATGCTCCACTCATATCAGGTTGTGGTAATTCTCTCTTTGATTATCCTTCTTTAACTTTTTTTTTTTTTTTTTTTTTTGCGGGAGGAGTGTTCAGCCAAATTCTCAGGTTTCTATCTTTCTTAGGAACTAGATCCATGAAATGCCAGCAATTGGTCCTTGAATATAGCCAATAATTCCTCTTGCTTTCATTTTGTCCAGTTCTGCTTTCAGCTTTGTTTTCAATACTACTGGTACATTTTTCATTTCATGTGCTACTAGCTGTGCATCTTTCCAAAGAGTAATGTGATGAGTTATTGGAAGACACTCAATACCCTGACAAATATCTTCATATCTGCTTAGCCAGGGAGGCATTTTGTGTGCAATAGGTTTATATTGATTGAGTCAGTACAATTGGCTATTTGTACTTTTTTAGATGTTTCAAAGCTCAGCATGGTTCTTTGGGGATATGGTTCTGCTAATGCTCTTATGTGATATGCTGTGAACCATGGACTTTGAAGATCTAGGAAGGAAGCTTATGACCCTGAGGGCTCAAATGTTGTTCTCATCCAATCTTCAATTAACAGAAAAGGATCAAAAAGGGAAATAAAGATGCAGTAAATGAATTATTGGCTACACAAACGGATATCAATAGGAGACATTCAGTTGCTGAGATCATGATCTGAATTATTTAGGTGATGGACTGCTGACATGTAATGAATTGCAAGAGATTGCAATGATTTGCAGTAATGAATTACAAAAACTAATAATATGTGATTGGCTGAAAAACAGTGAATTTCATTAAGAGTTTCATTAAGAGACCCTGGGGAGGGTCTGGAACAGATTGCTAAGGGACAATGTAGACAGATTGTTTAGAACTGTACAAAAACTAAAGCTTACATTGAAGTGTTTGTGTATGGATACTAAGAATTATGGGGGGCGGGGGAATTTTAATGCATTTTGAAATCGTGTCAGTAGAGAGCATCCCGGTGGGATGCAAGATATAATATGTTAGCTTGCAAATTAGTCTCTATATTAGAGATCCTAGCTAGTAACAATATTAGCACGATGGGGATGAAACTAAGCGTTAGGTGTATTTCTGGAAAAATGTGTGCCAAAACTTTAAAAAACATTATTAGTGAAGTGTAGTAACTCAATAAATCAATAAAATGAATAGTACATCAGTGATAATAAGTAAGAAACTACTTAACATAGAGCAACTCAAAAACATAATGCAAAATCGGAAGATGTGGAAAGACGTGGTCAATAGAATTGCCAAGAGTCAGATATGACTGAATGGATAACAACAACATCATCCACATGCATAAGATATCAATTCAAAATTAATGCAATTCTTAATTTATTATGACATCTTTACCATGTAGAAACACATTGTTCTCATCTTTCCATTACTGAGATACAAAGACAACTGAGATACAATGAGCCAGTTTTGTCAAGTGGTTAAAGCACTAGTCTAGAAAGCCACTGAGTTTTAGTTCCTCCTTAGACCTGAAAGCCAGCTAGGTGAGCCTGGGCCAATCACTATCTTTCAGCCCAATTCACCTCACAAGTTTGTTGTTGTGGGGAAAATAGGAGGAAGGTATTATGGATATGTTTGTTGCCTTGAGTTATTTTTAAAAATAATGTAAGTGGAATATAAATAAACAAACAAATACATTTCAAAAATTGATTTAAAACATCCACACATCTTAAATCTATTATTTGGCATCAGGAACACATAGCCAAAATTTGTTAGAAATTATTAATTCTGCCTTACTTTTAGAATTTGCTGCTGCAGGTTGCACAATACTGTTAAGTACCCTAGTCTACACTGTCTCTATTTTATTTTTAAAAATCTTACATGAAAATCTAAATTGACCAAAGCCATGTTGGGATTAACAGATAATCAGAGTTGGAAGGGTCCTTGTCATCTAGTCTAATCCCCTGCCAAACACCATTTCTGACAGATGGCAGTCCAGTCTCTTCTTGAAAGTTCCAGTGATGAACCTCCCAAAACTTCTGAAAGCAAGCTGTCCTATTGGTTGATTGCTCTTTGTATCAGAAAATTTCTCCTTATTTCCAGATTGAATCTCTCCTTGTTCAGTTTCCATCCATCCTTTCTTGTCTGACCTTCAGGTGCTTTGGAAAATAGCTTGACCCCTTCCTCTCTGTGGCAGCCCCTCAAATATTGGAACACTGCTATCATGTCTCCCCTGGTCCTTCTTTTCACTAGACTAGCCATGCCTAGTTCCTGGAACTGTTCATCATATGTTTTAGCCTCCAACCCACTAATCATCTTGGCTCTTGTCTGCACTCTTTCTAGAGTCTCAACATCTTTTTATAGTGTGGTGACCAAAACTGGATGCAGTATTCTGGGTGTGGTCTTATTAAGGCTTTATAGAGTGGTATTAGTACCTCATTTGATCTTGATCGTATCCCTTTGTTAATGCAGCTTAGGATTGCATTGGCTTTTTTGGCTGCTGCTGCACACTGCTGGCTCATATTTCACTGGTTATCCATTAAGACTCCGAGATCCCTCTCACAGTTACTACTATTAAACCTGGTTGCACCCAGTCTTTATGTGTACTTTTGGTTTTTCTTGCCTAAGTGTAAGACTTTACTTTTCTCTACATTAGATTTCATTTTGTTAGATAGTGCCCAGTGTTCAAGTTTGTCAGGATCCATCTGGATCTTGAGCCTATCATCTAGGGTGTTGGCTATTCTTGTCAGCTTAGTATCATCTGCAAATTTGGTAAGTTCCCCTTCTATTCCCTCATCTAAGTTGTTTATGAAGACATTGCGTCCTGAGACGGAATCTTGGGGTACCCCACTGCTTACTTCCCTCCATGTAGATGTAGTACCATTAAGCCTTAGTGAAGGAGTACAACAAAATTATGAGAAACCCACTTCTTCCTGTGCACACTGATATTCCTCATCTATCAACTGGCAAGCATAAACTGGACATTAATATTTGAACCACTATAAGTCCGTGTATTTGCCATACGTTAAATGAATAAATAAACCTTTAAGGACTACTAGTTGAATATGGTTTGTCAGCCAGTTACAAATCCATCTGATGGTGATGCTATCTATCCAACTTTTTTCTAGATTACCAAGAAATAGGTTGTGGTTGACTTTGTTGAATGCCTTGCTGAAGTCTAAGTATATTATGTCTATAGTATTTCGCTGGTCTATGTTGAAAAATGAAATAAGATTGGTTTGGCATGATCTGGTTTTAACAAACTCATGCTGAGTTATTACTTTACTTGTTTCTAGATGTTGGTAGATCTGTGTTTTTATTATCTTTTCCAGTATCTTCCTGGGTAGTGATATTAGGCTGATAATAGCATATATCTTTGGAGTTCATCTATGGTTCCCACTGCATATGGAGAATGCAATTTAGAATGTAAGTGATGGAAACAATGAGTTAATTAATGAAGTAAAAACATATTGTTTCTCTGTAGTACTGAGGGCAAGGGGAAGAATGTAATATATCTGAATGAAGATGGTTGGTTTCATGGAATGATTGTGCAGAAGTGAAAGAGAAGATTTCATTTTGAAGACAAGGATTAAACTGTACATCAGAAAATATGAATTGGTATCATATACTGGTAGTGTCAGAACCTGATAGCAATAATTAGGATTAGAAACAACACTTAAAAAACAAAATTAAGTGCAAGGATTCTAACAAGTATCTTTTTGCTTCTAAATAAACCATTCATATTGCTGACTTCTTATTTTCTCAGAATAGCAGAGTTGGAAGCAAAGGTGGTATTCAGCCAGTTCTGACAGGTTCTGGAGAACTGGTAGTGAACATTTTGAGAACCGGCAAATACCACCTCTGGTTGGCCCCATCTATTCGCTGCCTCCCGAGTCCCAGCTGATCGGCTGGGTCTCCTTTTGTTGCCTTGCACAGGAGAACCGAGCTGGAAAGCAGGTTACTGGGGTGGGGAGGGAATGCGGATTTTACAGTTTCCTTCCCCTGCCACCCCCACCAAGCCACCCTCACAGAACTGGTAGTAAAAAAATTGAATACCACCACTGGTTGGAAGGGGCCTTGGAGGTCTTCTAGTCCAACCCCCTTCTCAAGCAGGAAACCCTAAACCATTCCAGACAAATGGCTGTCCAGTCTCTTCTTAAAAACTTCCGGTGATGGAGCACCCACAACTTCTGAAGGCAAGCTATTCCATTGGTTAATTGTTTTCAGTGTCAGGAAATGTAACCTTTGCTTCTCTCTTTTATTCATTTCCATCCATTCTATCTTTTTCTTTCATTGTTTCAGTGATGTGGGAGAAATTTTAGCTGTTTCCTGAAGCCAGGCTAATCTGCACATGAATACAACTTAAAGAAAGGTCACTAGCTGAATTTTTAGTAGGATATACACTTACACACATGAATAGAGGAGACCATTGGTTGGGGATACAGGTAGTTTTTGCTTAGCAACCACAACTGAGACCAGCGACTTAGTCACTAAGTAGTGTGATAGTTAAGCAAAACATCACATGATCAGGATGGACTTACAATGTCATGTCCCATTCAGTTATTAAGTGGGTCACTGAGGCTCAGTACAGCGAATTTATTCAGGCATTCACTAGACTAGACCAAAGAATGAATGAGAAAGGCGAGTATTAGTGTAGAAAAAGAGATCTTGGTTTCAAATAATTGCTTTAAGCAAAAATCTGCTTATATGAACATGTGACAAAGGAATACATCTAAAAGCATGACTGATATGATTGTTTATGATGAAAGACAGAGAACTAGTGAAGAATACAAATTGATAAGAGGCTCTAAGTGTGAGACCAATCATTTTTTGCTGGCATGAACCATGGATCTTGGAAAAAAAATAGACATGAAAGAAAAAGAAGAGAGAAAAAGTAAGAATGAAATTAGAATGAATGTAGGAAAACAAAGTACAAGTCACGTACACAACAGTGTTATAGATTAATATACAATCGGAATGAATGAGGAGTGGTTGAGGGGAAAGAGAGGGTGGGAGGGAGTAAAAAGAAATGGGTTTTGGAGTGCCGCAACAGTAGGTGGCATTAAACCGAGGGTGTGGAACTGTGGCCCTTTTATGACTTGTGGACCAACTCCCAGAATTCCTGAACTATCCATACTAGTTCAGGAATTCTGGGAGTTGAAGTCCACAAGACATAAAGGGGCCATAGTTCCCCACCTCTGTGTTTAAATTAATGGAATATGAAACAGAAGGCTTGGTGGAAAGGTGACATGAAAAGAAGTGAATGGAAAAAAATGTATGTACGCAATGTTTCTCAACCTTGGCAACTTGAAGATGTGTGGACTTCAACTCCCAGAATTCCCCACCTAGGTAAGTGGGGCTAAGAAATCATGGGAGTTGAAGTTCACACATATTCAAACCGCCAAGGTTGAAAAACTCTGGCACATAGGAAAATAATTGCTGCAAACAATCCTTTGTGGATAAGAAAAAGACTTAAAAAGAAAAAGATAGTTCCAAGAATATAATCAAAATACAAAAAATGCTGCCCAAAAGCTGCATGGACTTGCCCATGTAATTGCCAAGAGTCAACTCTGACTCTCTCTCTCTCTCTCTCTCTCTCTCACACACACACACACACACACACACAAGAATATACTTAAGGAAAGTAATAAATGAGTGAAATTAAAAGAGGCAGGGAAAAAGCAGAGCAATTTTGATGAAAATAATCATTTCAGAGGTAGATGAAGAAGCCTAAATAAGGAGCCCGCCAGCAGAGTGAAATTAAAAATAAAAGTAATGGAATGATTGGGAATAAAATTGAAGTGAGGAAATGTTGAAAGGAATCTAAATGTGAATGAAAGTGATATGATGAGGAGCGGAATTGAAATTAATGCTATATGTCTTTGTGTCCAAGAAGAAGGAAAAAAAAGGATAAAAAGGAAGACATAGATGGTGTAAGAATGCTGAAAAACGATAAGGCTGCAAGTGTGGGTGGTGTTAATTGGAGAAACGGTAAACTATGAATGTGGTCTGCTTATGGTGAGGCTGTAGGACATGTTTAATGTATGTGTGAAAATTACATTGGGTACCTAATGATTGGAAGAAAGCCATTATTATTCCCTTACGTAAAGAGAAAACTAACCAGTGTGAATACAGAAACTATAGAGGGATTCAGTGGGCCTGGGAAGGTTAATTCTCTCTTTGACAGAATTCTGATTGAAATGGTGCCAGGGGTGTCAGTGAACAAGCTTTGCAAAGTGCAGTGGGGCTTGCAAACCAGATTTTTGCTCTTCAGCAAGTCGTTGAGAAATGAAAGGATGTGAGAAAGGAATTTATTGCGTGCTTGTTAATTTAGAGAGAGCATATGATAGAGAGAATGAACTGCAGAATGATTTATGTGAATATGATGAAAGTTAATTTCTGAATGCAGTTATGGGGTCTATACCACAGAAGTAATGCATGTGTGAGAATAACTGGAATGTGTAACAAATGGATCACTGCATTGAATAGGGAGAAAGACAAAGTTGACTGATTGTTCCCTTGATTCTTTTAATGTATTCATGAATAAAAAATATAAGGAAGGCTTGTGTATCAAAAGAACGAATGTTGGACTGTAGGAGGAGTATTGGAACTGATAATTTAACGTATCAGACCAAGGTTGTTGCTTCTGACTGGGAAATCAGAATGAATAATCACAAATTACACAAAAATAATGAAAAATGCAAAGAAGTAGACAGGTTTGTGAACCGTGTAAATTTTTTTACTAAAGATGGGGAAATGGAGAAAGAAATTTTAAGCTATGCAAATGCTAGAAGAAAGGGAATAGAAATATGATATCTGCTCCAGGGAATTAGTGTTTGTGGAAAATAGAGAAAGCATCTCTCCAGAAAAAAAATGTCTCTGCCCATTTTGTTATGTGGGAAGGAAAGCGGGTCTTTTAAGAGAAGCACAAAACGAAGGTACTTAATGACATACTTATGGTAAACCCAAGAAGAGATAAGATCCAGAGTAAATGGATGTGTGGTTGAAATATAAAAGTGAGTAACTAGTGAAAGAAGTACATTACAGTGGCTTGTTCATGCAGAAATAATGAATAAGGATTGAATTGTAAAACAAGTATATGAAAAGAAAAATGAATAGGCTGAGTGATGGCAGGAGAGGAGGTCATGGCTGAGAGGAGTAAATAAGATCCTGAAAAAAAGGGAAGAATTTATATAACAAAAGGCAATTTATAAAGCGCTGTATTGTAAGAATAGAAAGGTATAATTAATTAATTGTATTGGCATAAACTAGCTGTATCTCCTTTTTCTTATGTCATGTTGCTAATTTCTTTCGCTTATTATTTTTTATTTGTTTTCTATCTTCTTTTTTTTTACTTCCTCTTTTGTTGCTTCAGGTGTCAAAGGAGAAAATTTTGGTTCTTGCTCTTTGGGCAGCCAAAATCATTGTTAACTGATGTTGTTGTAGTTTACTTTACTTTATTGTCATTGCACCTCATACAACGAAATTAAATGCCATCTTCAGTGTACATCATACATAAGAAAACTATAAAAATAAAATAAAAACACACATCCTTCACATTCTAAATCTATACAATTGAATTGAAAACCCCTGATATTGCATTAATATTGCACTATACAGTAGAATTCAATATAGTTTGTGCTCTTAGTGCTCTAAGATAGAAGCTGTTTTTCAGCCTATTTCTCCTTTGTTTTTATTGTCCTGTACCATCTGCCAGATGGTCTGTAGAGGAGGTAGAATTCCTATCTTCTATTAAAAAAAAAACCTAAATCTAAAAAAGATTCAAATTACACAGGAGCTTGCTTTTCCAGAGACCATCATCTGTGAACTATCCTTAAATACCACAATCCACTTCTTACTATGCTACAGAGCCCCTGATTATGACATAGTTCATGCAAACAAGCTAACTTCACTGCTGATGTGGGCTGCCTCTTGCCCACACCCTCTTATTTTCCTTGGTGGCCTCAATCTATCTCTTATAAATTGGACTGTAAATGAATGTACATCCAAACCCATACATGCAACCCTATACAATGCCATTACTACACTAGGACTGGATCAATTAGTAATTAACAACATAGACTCAACAACTGCCTTGACCTCATCTTCTGCAACAGCTCAAACTCAATATATGGCCTACAAATACAAGAACGCTTTTCAAACAGTGACCCCAGTATGATTGACATTTGTCTCAATTTATGCCCTCACAAAGAGGATCGTAATGATGGATCCCCAAAATACAACTTCAAAAAAACCAACTATGATCTCATAAATGCCAACCTATCATCTCTAGATTGGCACATTCTATTCTCTAGCTGTAATACTACAGAAGACCGTTATAATGCATTCTTGCTTGAACTTGAAATTACCCATAATAATAAGGAAACTTCAATAAAAAAAACACTATGGCATAAAACCAAAACTAGCTACATAGCAGAATTTAAAAACTGATACAACACCTTATGCCAACAGATAAAGGCAGAATGCACAAATTACCACTGCAAGCAAGAGGAAAACTTCCTATGTACAAAATCCACTCTACAATTTTGTAAACACTAAACTCAAGAACCATCCCACCCTTAAAAGTTGTACCACAACTAACTGCAATGATCTACTACATATTGACTTTACAGAAGATAACATAGAAAAGGCACTGTGTAAACTAAAACCATCCCTATCTATTGGCCCCATTGGATTATGTGCATACTTCTTTAAAAAGCTCTCTGTACAGATGCAGATAGATAAACTCAACAAAACATTCATACAAAGTCTTTATTATTGGTTCATCAGGTATCCTCATAACTCACATTTGTGACAAAGTTCTTCTTAATGTCCAATCCTTTGCATATCTGTCTTGTAGGTAAAAAGATGATTATCTGGAAAACTTCTGGTTTGCAGCGCTTCGGGGCAGGCAGGAATCCATGATCATGCGCGGTTTCTGCCTGTGCTTGCCGCTGGAGTACCCTGAGCCACCCGGCTTCAGGGCTAGCCACCTCCGTAGAAGGTGGTGAAGACAGGGGGGATCTGGCAGGGTTGAGAGAAATCGCACCTCTCTTCCCTAGCCGGCTAAACTCCCTTTTCCGAAGGCGGTAGAGCGGTGGTCAGAAATGGCCGCCACAAAGAAGCGCTCAGCCGGAAAAGAAAGTGCAGGAGGAGTTAAGAAGAAGTGAAAGTTTTTTGGCTGACCAGGACAAAGCAACAACGAAGGTACCCTGGAACTTAAAACTTGCAAAAGATACATCGTTACCAGAGATTTACAAGCGGCGAATGGAAGTTAAAAGGGAAAGTTCTTTTTTTTCACTCTCCTTCCTAACGTTGACAGCGAACAGAAATAAATGAGAAATCGGAAAAACCCGCTTTGAGGTAAACTGGATAACTAAATGCTAAAGGGATAATAAGGATTTCTGAACAATTAAAAAAATTTTTTTGTAAGTGGGAAGGGAGAGGAAAAGAATTGGAGCAGGATTTTGATGCAAGGAGGAGATTGCCTAGAATTTTAAGAATCATTAAATACTAACAAGACTTCTAAAAGATACATTTTAACTGGAATTTTGCAACTAAACAGTAACCCCAGAAAGAGAAAGTGAAGAAAGAAGAAAGTGCTAAAAGAAACAGCTTATTTGGACTGTTTGGTAACTTTGGGACTTTTGGAAATTATCTTTGAAGGACTAAAAACACTTGGGTGGCTGTTTTGGAAAAAAAAATTCTTTCTACAATGGCATCACTTGTGGATGAATTGAAAATTGAATTCAAAAAATACAAAGAAGAGGAACAAGAAGGGAAGGGCTCTCTTGACTCTCTTTTTCAATTCTTAGAAATGGCGATTTGCACTTATGAGAAACTGACTGCGCAACAAGATGATTGGGACAAAGAAGAAGCCATCTTTGATGAGCAAGTAACTTTACTTGGGGAAGAAAGGGAAAAGGAAGAAAGGAAAAAGGAGACTTTAAGATTTAAAAAAACAACCAAAAAAGAGAAAAATAAGGTGAAAAGTGAATATAATGTTAGAAAACAACTGAAAGGGGGAATACAGAAGAGGAAAAGGGAGGTGGAGAGACAAGGGGGTAAAAGGGTCAGGGAGAAGAAGAAGCAAGGGAGGAAGGAAGGGATGAGAAGCTTCAATGGTGTGGAGCAAGATGTAAAGAAACAAGATTCATTTAATGGGTAAAAATATAATTGAAAAAGGGATTCTGCAAAGGTACATAAGATTGTATTGTTATATTTGTACTTAGAAATAATGTTAGAAAATTGGAAACAACATGTGATCAAAAAGTGGGATAAAATATTGGGACAAAGAAGTATTGGGACAAAGAAGAAGCCATCTTTGATGAGCAAGTAACTTTACTTGGGGAAGAAAGGAAAAAGGAAGAAAGGAAAAAGGAGACTTTAACATTTAAAAAAACAACCAAAAAAGAGAAAAATAAGGTGAAAAGTGGATATAATGTTAGAAAACTGAAAGGGGGAATACAGAAGAGGAAAAGGGAGGTGGAGAGACAAGGGGGTAAAAGGGGCAGGAAGAAGAAGAAGCAAGGGAGGAAGGAAGGGATGAGAAGCTTCAATGGTGTGGAGCAAGATGTAAAGAAACAAGATTCAGATAATGGGTAAAAATATAATTGAAAAAGGGATTCTGCAAAGGTACATAAGATTGTATTGTTATATTTGTACTTAGAAATAATGTTAGAAAATTGGAAACAACATGTGATCAAAAAGTGGGATAAAATATTCAGTGTAATTTTGTGAATTTTTTGTGAATAAAAGGAAGGTAATGAAATAAATGAGAGAATTGAAGTAGGAAGAAATGGGAACATTTTAATGATACAATTTTTTAAAATATGTGAAGTGGGGGGGAAATAACTATGGAAAGTTTATAAGTGTTCCCATAAAAGTATGATATTCAATTGAAAAGTAATGTGTAAAAGGTTTAAGATTTAAATGAATATTAATATTAATGATAGATCTGAATTGGTATGGACTGTTGTTTTAATTATATTACATATTTATTAAAAAAAATTCTTTAAAATATAATGTGTAACTTTAGAATGTACTAAACAGAATCCCAATGGAAGTTATGTTATAAATTTAGGGGAAAGAGATAAAGGCGTCATACTCCAATTAGTGTACAGGAGAAATTTTGTTTAAAGAGAAAAGATAAATAGATAGCTGGAAACAGAACAGACAAAGAATAATAAGTATAATGATCTGAACTGAGATGAGATAAATAAAATAAAATTAAGAAAGTTAAAAGAGGGGAGAAGCTATATAGAAAATGTAAAATGGTAATAAGATATGGAATGGTATATAAAATGAACATGAATCTGAATTTGTGTCTATGAAGAGATGTAACCCGGGATCAAGCAGCTTTCAGAAAAGATGTTTTATGTTTTTATGTTTTATGTTTTGTTTGTTTGTGTATTGTCTTTGAAAATCAATAAAATTTGTTTTTTTTTAAAAAAGATGATTATCTCCTTATCCCTTTTCTCCCATCTCATAGCGGTAGAAGTAGAACAGTTTCCATGTGTCTGTGAGTTCAGCCAAGAGTGAGGAAACCTCCCCCAACCCATCGAGGGTCAATTTAATGACCAATCAGGATTACAGATGTGGTCACGTGACATGGACTACATTTCCCAGGATACCTTAACTACATTTACCATGATGCATTCCCTTAAGGGGACAGCTCACAATTGCTAACTAACTATCCAATTCCCATACACTGGCTGGACAGCACAGCCATAGCAGAACCCCTAAGCATTATATATGAAATATCATTCTGAACCAGCTCCTTACCAAACCTATGGTCCTTAGCTACGGTCATCCCTATCTTCAAAAAAGGTGACTGTCCTGTCTCATGCACAGAGATGGATTTGTAGCTGTGCAGATGCAGATATATAAATTCCACAAAACATCCATAACAAAGTACATTTATTGGTACATCAGGTATCTTCATGACTCACATTTGTGACGGAGTTCTTCTATAATGACCAATCCTTTGTATATCAGCCTTATTTTCCTAACCCATCTTGTAGCGGTAAGCTGCTTATCAGTTCATGAGTCCAGGCAAGAATGGAGGAAACCTCCCTCAACCCCTCGAGGGTCAATTTAGTGACCAATCAGGATTGCAGATGTGGCCACGTGACATTTCCCAGGATACCTTTAACTACATTTACCATGATGCATTCCATTAAGGGGACAGCTCACAATTCCTGAGTAACTATCCAACTCCAATAGACTGGCTGGGACAGCACAGTGACCCTAGCCTGGCTGAAAACTACAGACTAATCTCACTGTGTTGCGTCACATGCAAAATCATGGAATCAATTATTAACCAATCCATCACCCTCCACTTAGAGTCAAACATCCTACTCTCCAAAAAAACAATTTGGTTTCAGGAAAAAAATTGTCCTGCAATCTACAACTCATACATTGCAAAAACATATGGACTACTCTACTCGACCAGGGTAAAGCAATGTACATAGACTTCTGCAAAGTCTTTGATTCAGTAATACATGAAAAATTACTGTTAAAACTAAACTCTTACAGCATTTCCAGATCCCTTCATAAGTGGATGACTGCGTTCCTGTCAAACAAGCAACAGATAGTAAAAATAGAGAGTGCTATATCTAATCCTCCTCCAGTTAACAGTGGTGTCCCCCAAGGCTGCATTCTAGGACCCACACTCTTTATACTTTATATAAATTACCTTTGCAATCACTTTATAAGCAACGGCATCCTTTTCGCGGATGACGTAAAACTATTCAATACCACCAACAATGCTACTGTCCTTCAAAGCGACCTTAATTATGTGTCTGAATGGTCAAACAATTGGCAACTCCAAATCTCAACCAACAAATGCTCTGTCCTACACATTGGTAAAATAAATCAGTACACCAAATACAAACTAGGCAGATATGACCTTGTTGATGACCCTCACTCTGTCAAGGACCTTGGAGTACTCATATTAAATGACTCATATTAAGCACCAGAGCTCATTGTAACAGCATTGCCAAAACGGCATTAAGAGTTGTCAATCTAATCTTACAAAGTTTCTCCTCCGGAAATATTGAATTGCTAACTAGGGCATACAAAACCTTTGCTAGACCAATATTTGAATACACCTCATCTGTTTGGAATCCGCACTTTATATTGGACATTAATACAATTGAGCTTGTCCAGAAGTATTTTACGAGAAGAGTACTACACTCCTCAGCTCGCAACAGAATACCCTATATCACCAGGCTTGAAATTTTGGGATTGGACAACCTTGAACTATGCCGCCGAAAGTTGGACTTAAGTGTAGTACCCAAAATTACCTGCTACAATGTTCTACCAGTCAATGACTACTTCAGCTTCAACCGCAACAATACAAGAGCACACAACAGATACAAACTCAATGTAAACCACTCCAAACTTGATTGCAGAAAGTACAACTTCAGCAACAGAGTGGTCAATGCCTGGAATACACTATTTCAGTGGTCGCTAACCAGTGAGCCAGAGACCACTGGTGGTCCGTGAGAAAATTTTGGTGGTCCACAGAGAAATGTCACCCCCAAAGCACCCCCCAAAGCAATTAATCCAGGCTGTGTGGGAACACAAGGCTGCACCACCCACATGGCCCACAGGAACACAAGGCTTGCATTGCTTGCATTGTGAACAACACAAGATAATGAGAGGAGGGGGACAGGGTGGAGGGGGAGCACTTGCCCCACGCACCCCATGTGCCTCGCCTGGCCACCAGTCTTTCTTCTTCTGCTTTAGGCTGCATGCAAGGAAAGCAGCAAAAGTTTTATTTCTCTCCCCCAAACTCCGCCAGAAATGAGTCTTTGAGACTCTGCAAGGCATCCTGCTCCAAGAGGCTGCATCGGCAAAGACTCCTTTCTGGTGGAGTTTGGGGGAGAGAAAGAAAGACTTCTTCTGCTTCTGCTGCTTTCCTTGCATGAAGCCAAAAGTCTCTCCCCCAGAATGGAGCTGGAGACTGTAAAGAATGATCAATTGGTAGGAAAACCGATTTACCCTGGGAAAATCCCCAAAAAAGTCAGCAGGAAAATCCCCTACCCCGTTTTCCTACCAATCAATCGTTCTTTATTTGAGATCGCAGAATACCATCGAGAGAGAGAGAGAGAGAGAGAGAGAGGAGAGGAGGGAGGGAGGAAGAGAGAGAAGAAGCACATGGGGGGCAAGTTCCCCCACTCCGCCCTTTCCCCCCTCCTCTCTCCCCCTGAGAACGGAACTGAAAAGCAAGTTACGAATGTGGCTGCCTTGGAGGGTGTGTGTGTGTGTGTTTGTGAGGGACCTCTGTGTGTGCGTCTTCGTGTGTGTATGTGTGTGTATGTGAGAGAGAGAGAGGGGGAGAGGGAGAGGGAGAGAGAGAGAGAGAGAAAACATCACTGTCAGACCTCCGAGGTTAGATTGGAGATCTCTCTCTCTCTCTCTCTCTCTCTCTCTCTTCTCTCTCTCTCTTCTCCCACCAACGTCAGCAAGCCACCGTCAATCAAAATTCATATTAGTGGTGCACGGGATTTAAAATTATGAGATTGGTGGTCCCTGAGGTCCAAAAGGTTGGTGACCCCTGCTCTGGAGCACTGTCCTATCTGCCACTGTACAATTAGCAAACTATACACAGGTGCAGGAAGTTAAAATACTCTCTATAGTGCAGCGGTAGAAGGTCACCAGCACTTTTTCATTCAGTTGTTGTTTCCTGAGAAGTAAGATAGTATAATAGTGTGCCTTTGATGTTGTCTCTCCATCTTCTTTGGGGTCTGCCTTGTGTTGTTTGACCTTGTCCTCTTTTTATATTTGCCTTGTACAGTATGAAATCTGAAGACATCATCTCCAGGTGACCAAATCTCTTTATTTGCTGTTTTTGTATGAAGTTTAAGATTGGTTCTATGCCAATTCTTTTTCTTATGATCTCATTTCTGATTTTATCCTTTTGGGTCACTCCAACAGTTTTCCTCAAACATCTCATTTCCATAGTGACTAACTTTCACTTATTGTTTTATTGTAAATGTCCATGTTTGGCACTGGTAATATAAGATGAAGATGGATATCTTTTTTCCCCTTATGATCTGCATTATTTTAATTTCTTTCAAAGGTAAATGATATGATGATCTATATGTAGGTTTTAAGTATGTTCAAAATAAAAACAAAAAGAAGGGAAAATAATTAGCATGTAAAGAAATGATGAAATGCTGTTAAGTAAGAAAAAATAGAGCTATTCTACTTCTGTTTGGGTTCATTTTTCTCCAACAGAAAGGTATATGCTCCAACAGAAAACAATGATAAGTAGCATGAAAGTGCAGGATTGAAGCTTAAAATTAAACAGGATCAGGAATTACTTATTTACCTTGAATGAACTGAAATCTCCAGTGTTTATGTAATATCTCAGATAAATCATTGAAAATTGGTGAAGTGTCAGATAATGGGAGAAAAGTCAATAGGTTCAAAAAAGGAAAAAAAGGAAGACCTGCAAAATTAAATACCCATCAGACCACCAGCAATATCTGAGAAGATTATATATCAGATCATAATGGGATTGATTTGTAAGCACTTTGAAAGAAATATGGCCATTGCAAGAAGTCAGCATGGATTTATCAACATTTCTTACTACACTAATTAACTAACATTAACACAGAGGCAGGACAGAAAGAATATGGATGCTTTTGAATGTTGTTGTTAAAGAAGACTCCTGAGAATACCAGCAACAGCTAAGAAAACAAACAAATGAATCAATTCTCTCAAGATGAAAATGACCACACACATATTATTATATTTTGGTTGCCGTAGGTAAAAACCCAGCTCCCTTGAGGGGTGCCTAATGTTGGGAAAGGTGGAAGGAAAAAGAAGAAGACTGCAGTAGCAAAGTGAGATGGACTTGATTACAGGCGGGTTGCAGGGGTGGGATTCTACCAGTTCGCACCTATTCACTAGAACCGGTTGTTAACATTCTAAGCAGTTCAGATAACCAGTTGTTAGAAGAAATTACTGGCCTAATCCTGTAAGGAAGACAGGAAGGAAACATTCTGGTGTTGCTTACAGAAACTGCCTCTCCGTTAACCCTTATTACATTCTTGGCAGGACTAGACTTCCTGTCTCTGAAACTTCTTTGGAGTTTTTTTTCCTCCTTTGCTGGTTCTTTGTTTGTGTGGAGTGACCATTCAAAGTTACAATGGCACTGAAAAAAGTGACTTATGACCATTTTTCACACTTGTTGCAGCATCCCCACAGTCATGAGAGGCCAGGCGAAGAGATGTGTGCCTCGATGTGAGTGATATTCAGTTGGCCACGCCCAGCCAATAACATGACCACCAAGCCACGTCCACCCAGTCACATGACCACCAAGCCACGCCCACCAACTAAGCCACGCCCACAGCACTGATTGTTTTAAAAAATTTGAATCCCATCCCTAGCGGGGTGGGTACAAAGTTGAAAGCCTTGATTGGCCTGTCTAGGATTAAGTGATCCTAAAGAAGATTATTTGTTTGTTTGTTTATTGTATGGCATATCATACATGGACTAGCAATATATATTCATATTTCACTTAGATTAGTAAAACACAACAAAACATAAATATTAAAAGGGTTTCTGTTCAAATACCAATGTCTAGACCAGGGGTCCCCAACCCCACAGTCCATGGAATGGCACCGGGCCATGGAATGCCAAAAATGAGGCCACATAAACAAGGTAAGCCCCCTCTGTGGGATGCAAGCAAAATGTGAAACCGTGCCTCTTCTGTTCAGTGGAAAAACTCTCTCCACAGAATCGGTCCCTGTATGCCCAAAAGATTGGGGGCTGCTGGTCTAACCATTGAAGCATAGCATCATTTATATTTTTTAAAAAAATCAGATATTGGACTGGTAGATGCCCAGAGGCCTATCTATGTGATACATAATCAACCAGCCAAATTTCCTTAATAAATTGTGGGGGTGTTGTAGTCATAATACAGGTAGTCTTTGACTTACACCAGAGGTGGTCTTCAACAGGTTCTGACCAGTTCTGGAGAAGTACTAGCGGAAATTTTGAGTAGTTCAGAGAACCAGCAAATCCCACCTCTGACTGGCCCCGCCCCCATCTATTTTCTGCCTCCCAAGTCCCAGCTGATTGGCTGGGTCTTCTTTTGTTGCCCTGTACAGGAGAATGGAGCTGGAAAGCAGGTTAGTGGGGAGAGGAGGGAATGGGGATTTTGCAGTTATCTTCCCCTGCCACACCCACTAAGCCACGCCCACCACGCCACACCACAGAACCGGTAGGTGTTTTTTTTGAATCCCACCACTGACTTACAACCACAATTAAGCCCAAAATTTATGTTGGTAAGTGAGACATTTAGGTGAGTTTTGCTCCAATTTACGACCTTTCTAGCCACAGTTGTTAAATGAATCACTACAGTTATTGAGTTAGTATCATGGTTGCTAAGTGAATCTGGTTTTCCCATTGACAATGATGTCAGAAGGTCACAAAAGGTGATCATATGTCCCTAGGACACTGCAACTGTCATAAATATGGGTTATTTGCCAAGCGTCTGAATTTTGATCACGTGACCATGAGGATGCTGAAACGGTCGTAAGTTTGAAAAACACTCGTCACTTTTTCAGTGCTATTGTAACTTTAAATGGTCACTAAATGAACTGTTGTAAATTGAGGACTACCTGTATATCTTGATTTTAGTCATGGTAAGCATAGGCTGAATAGTAAGATAAGATATAGTCTGTTCAAAAAAACACAGTAATGGTTCCTCATCAAACAGTATAGAGGTATTGAATGGAGTGTCATGAGATTTAGCCCTGCACCCTCAACTTTCAATAGTTTTATTAACAGTTTGGATAAAGAAATTGAGAAAAAATGATCATGCATGGAAAATTGAGTGGGAGAACTAATTCACTGCAAAACAGAAATAAAATTCAAAACCAGTTTGATAGGTTAGAGAAAGCTGACCATAACAAAGTGAAATTTAATAAGACACAAATGCAAACTCTTCATTTAGGAAACAAAATGAACAAATATCAGCTGGGGGATACCTGCTTTAGTAATACTGTACAACTTGTGAGGGGGGGAAGTGAAAAAAAAAGTGAAACTGAATATGAGTCAGCAGTTATCACACAGCTGCAGGAAAAGGCATGTGCAATTTTTAATCTTCATCAACAAAAGTCTAGTTTCTAAATAAAGGGCAGTAATAGTTCCACTTTATCTGGATGCCATCCAAATAAGACACAATCTTATTTGGGCAGAAGCAATCTCAGCAATAGTTCACTTTTGAACATGACACTTTAAGAAAAATGGAGACAAACTGAAACAAGTTAGAAAAGGACAAGAAGGAGAATTAAGTTGATTAGAAACTCCTTTTGAGAGAGACTGAAGAAAATGGGTACAGTAGGTTTAACTTTAGATAGAGAAGACAAAGAGAGATATGATAGCACTTCTCAAAAATGTGAAAGGATGTCATACAGAAGTTCAAGATCTGCTTGCTACTGTTTCAAAATAAAATGTGGAACCATGAGTTAAGATTGCAGGTAAATAGACTTCAATTGAAGGTCAGAAAAATCTTCCTAATAATAAATTCAGGTAGACAGTACAGCCAGTTATATAGAGAGGTGGCAGTTTGTGTATCTTTCCACCCCATAGTTTACAGTATGAGCAGGAGTGGGATTCTACCAGTTCGCACCTATTCGCTAGAACCGGTTGTTAACATTCTAAGCAGTTCGGAGAACCGGTTGTTAGAAGGAATTACTGGCCTAATCCTGTAAGGAAGGCAGGAAGGAAACATTCTGGTGTTGCTTACAGAAACTGCCTCTCCATTAACTCTTATTACATTCTTGGCAGGACTAGATTTCCTGTCTCAGGAACGTCTCTGGAGTTTTTTTCCCCTCCTTTGCTGGTACTTCGCTTGTGTGGAGTGACCATTCAAAGTTCCAATAGCTCTGAAAAAAGTGACTTATGACCATTTTTCACAGTTACGACTGTTGCAGCATCCCCACTGTCATGAGAGGCCAAGCAAGGAGATGCATGCCTCGATGTGAGTGATATTGAGTTGGCCATGCCCAGATTTACTAACTTAGCAATTGCAGTGATTCACTTAACAACTGTGTCATGAACAACTGTAAAATGGGGCAAAACTCACTTAACAACTTTCTTATTTAACAACAGAAAGTCTGGGCTCAGTTGTGGTCATAAATCGAGGACTACCTGTACAGCCAATTGCCAGAGATTCTTTGATATGGATTCCTGTTGGACTCCAAGACGTGTGCCATTTTCCAGCTCTATGCTTCTAAAATACCGGTCCATTCCAATCCATTTCCTGTTCACCAAAACCCTGGTTTAGTTTAGTTTAGTTTATTGTCATTGCACGTCATACAACAAAATTAAATACCATCTTCAGTGCACATTATAACTTTAAAAACAAACACAAACACACATCCTTCACATTCTATACATTGAATGGAAAACCCCTGATATTGCATTCATGTTGCACTGTACAGCAGAATTCCAAAGAGCCCTGGGATAGAAGCTGTTTTTCAGCCTATTTGTGCTTGTTTTTATTATCCTGTACTGTCTGCCAGATGGTAATAGTTCAAAAAAAGAGTTCCCAGGATGAGATGGATCTTTGAGAATGTTTTGAACTTTCTTATGGCAGCGGAAGCTATAAAGCTCTTCCAAAGAGGGGAGAGGGCAACCAATGATCTTCTGGGCAATGACATTAACCCTCTGGAGTGCTTTCCTATCTGCCACGGTGCAATTGGCAAACCATACAGAGGTGCAGTAAGTTAAAATGCTCTCTATGGTGCAGTGGTAGAAGGTCACCAGCAGTTTTTCATTCAGTTTAGCAAATGTTTAGCAAACATTTCTATTAGTTTTAACCCATTTTCCATTAAACAGAAATATATAGAGGTACTCCTTGACTTACTGACGTAGTTGAGCCCAAAATTACAGTTGTAACTTATGGTGGTTACCATTTAACAGACCTGACTTTATGACTCTCTTTGTGTTGTTGACTGAATGTGATGGTCATTATTTAAGCAAAGGCCATTGTCTGCAATGAGTGTTTTTTGCAGGAAAAATGAAGTAAAGGCCAGTTTCCAGAGAAAAAACAAGTTGTAAATTGCAGTCATGTGATCACTGCAAACAGGGATGGGATTCTGCTGGCTCGGACCAGTCCGGGCGAACCCTTAGCTCCGATGATCGGTTGGTTCTGAATCGGTTCGCTCCGTCGATCATGTGGGCCTGCCTCCCTGCCCCTGTGCTGTACTCACCTACATCTGCTCAGCTGAATCACGTGGCAGAGCGGATTGCCACAACAAAAAAGCAGATTACCCATATCAATAAGGAAACTTCAATCCAAAAAGAGATCACTCTGGCGGAAAAACAAATCTGGTCACGTTGCCAATTTCAAAAACCGATACAAAAATTTATGCCACCAGATAAAGACTGAATGCACCAATTATCACATTAAACAAGAGGAAAACCTTCTAAGCACCAATTCCACCCGTGCTTTTTACAATTTTGTAAACAGCAAACTAAAAGACTCAAGGTCCATCCCTCCCTTGATAGGACCTGATGGTAAAGACTGCAACGACGACACCATAAAAGCCAACATCTTTAACACATTCTTCGGCTCAGTATTTGTAAATAGCAATGGATCATGCCCAGTATTTCCTAGCCGTACCACAGATAACAACAATGATCTAATACATATCGATTTCACAGAAGACAATGTTGAAAAAGCACTACGCAACCTAAAACTATCTCTATCTATTGGACCGGATGGAATATGTGCCTACTTCTTAAGAAAGCTATCCACTGCCATAGCCAAACCTCTAAGCATAATCTTTGAAAAATCTTTCAGGACCAGCTCCTTGCCTAACCTATGGTCACAAGCCACAGTCATCCCCATCTTCAAAAAGGGAGACCCAAGCCTAGTTGAAAATTACAGGCCAATCTCCTTATGCTGCGTCACCTGTAAAGTCATGGAATCAATTATTAACCAATCCATCATGCTCCACTTAGAGACAAACAACCTACTCTCCAATAAACAATTTGGTTTCAGAAAAAACTATCCTGTAATCTGCAACTCTTACACTGCAAAAACATATGGACGACACAACTCGACCAGGGCAAAGCAATAGACGAATCTACATAGACTTCTGTAAAGCCTTTGATTCAGTGGTACACGACAAACTACTCCTAAAAATAAAATCCTATGGTATCTCTGGACAACTGAATAACTGGATAGAAGCATTCCTATCAAACAGACAACAAATGGTCAAAATCGGGAGCGCCCTATCAAATCCAGTACCTGTCAATAGTGGTGTCCCTCAGGGCAGTGTTCTAGGACCAACTCTCTTCATGCTCTACATAAACGACCTCTGTGATCATATTAAGAGCAATTAGCGCCCTCTTCGCTGATGATGTAAAGCTGTTCAATACCACAGACAATACTGCTACCCTACAAAAGATCTTGACTATGTATCAGAATGGTCAAACAAATGGCAACTTCAAATCTCAACAAATAAATGCTCTGTCTTACATATTGGCAAAAAAATCAGAAAATAAAATACAAGCTGAATAGTCAAGAACTTGTTGATGACTCAAGCTCTGTAAAGGACCTTGGAATACTCACCTCTAATGATCTAAGTGCTAGAGCCCACTGCAACTACATAGCCAAAAAGGCATTAAGAGTTGTTAACCTAATCCTACGTAGCTTTTTCTCTGGTAATATCACACTACTAACCAGAGCATACAAAACATTTGCTAGACCAATACTCGAATACAGTTCATCAGTCTGGAACCCTCATTACGTATCTGATATTAGCACAATTGAGAAAGTCCAGAAATATTTCACAAGAAGAGTTCTCCACTCTTCTACTCGTTATAGAATACCTTATACCACCAGACTTGAAATTCTTGAACTAGAAAACCTTGAATTACGCCGTCTTCGGTCTGACTTAAGCATGGTATATAAAATCATACATTGCAATGTCCTACCCGTCAATGAATACTTCAGCTTCAACCATAACAACACAAGAGCACACAATAGATACAAACTCAAAGTAAACCGCACCAAACTTGATTGCAGGAAATACGACTTCAGCAATAGAGTGGTCAATGTCTGGAATACTCTACCCGACTCTGTAGTCTCTTCCCAAACCCCAAAAACTTTAACCTTAGACTGTCTACTATTGACCTCACCCCTTTCCTAAGAGGTCTGTAGGGGGCGTGCATAAGTGCACCAACGTGCCTACCGTCCCTGTCCTATTGTTTCTCTTATTCTTTTATTTTTCTTATATGTACCCATTTCATGTATCCACAACTATGTATACACTTATACTTACTATCTTGTAAACAATTGGCAAATCAAATAAATAAATAAAATAAATAAATAAACTCAGCTGTGTTACTTCCCTGAAGTAACATTGAATGTAAATAGTTTTGAAAGCTGTGCATGCATGTGCATCGTGCATAAGGCGTGTGTACATGCAAAGCGCACAATTAACGAACTGGTTGTTACACGGGCAACATCCCACCACTGACTGCAAATAGCCATAAATGCAGACTGACTGCCAAGAGCTCAAACTATGATCACATGACTATAGGGATGGGCGGCCATCATAACTTTGAAACTTCAAAAAGAGTCATCACTACTTTTTTGAGGGGTGATCTGTTGTAACTTTGAATGGTTGCTAAGATGAGAATAGACCAAGATTTTCTTCTAACATGTTCTGTTTTGCCTCTGGTCTGTTCTATATTTCCTTTACAATTCTGATATCTCGGTTCCTGTAAATTATTCTATTTTTTGCTCATTAGCGTTCTGTTCTGCCTCTCACCTTAGTTTAGATCCTATTAGCTCTGTTAAGCATTTTCTCTTGTACAGTGGGATTAAGAAAGAATGCTATGTAATGTGTTCCTTCTTCCAGAAAACTCTTTCTCAACTCAGGATTTTTATGTACAGTAGTGCTTAATCACAGTGTGACTAATCACACCCTGACTAAAGGGTGTGGTCAAAAGTGCTAAGGTGCTGCCAAACCTAAAAATAAAAAAATAAAACAGATGGAATTTTAATTGTATCACTGCAGCAATCGTTTTGACTTTTATGACCATACCCTGCAAGTAACTTGCTTATTAAATCCCAATAGGTAAAAAAATAATAAATTATTCAGCAACATTAATTAAAAGTTTCCTACCTGTGGATAATGCAGCCTGGGAGATTAGAAATGGATTTTCCTTTAATTTTGCTCTCCGAACAGGATATTAAATTTTGTGCATTTATTATTATTAATATTAACAATTATTATTATTGACTTTGAATGTCAAATGATTCCCCAAATAAAAAGATAGAGAAAAAAATATAAGCACAGATAACTATAATGTGTAGTGCCTGGTTTCATTGCTTTGTCCATTTAGAGGTTGCCAACTCCAGCTAAAACCAGTCTTACAGATATCTCCTTTCTCATAAATGTGAGTGTGTGACACACCTATATATGTCTGTGTAAGCTCTATGGCCTCCCCAAGATACACAAAGAAGGAATACCACTCAGACCCATAGTCAGCTCCATAGGCTCACCTCTACAGAATCTTGCCAAATTTCTCGCCAAACAACTCCAGCCCTACACAGAATCCATCACCTCACACGTACAAAACTCCTTCCACTTCATAGAAACAATAAAGAAACAAAACCTACAACCCAGTGACCTACTCGTGAGCTTCGATGTGATATCCCTCTTCACCCAAGTACCCATCAAAGAAGCCTTGACAGCCATCCAAAACAAATACAACCCCCCCAAACACATCCTAGATCTGCCTAACCAACACATACTTCATCCACAATGGACAGAGATACAAACAGATAGAAGGAGCACCCATGGGATCACCCCTCTCACCCATCATCGCTAACCTATACATGGAACACTTTGAAACCAACACTCTAGACAAATCCGAACACAAACCCAAACTCTGGCTCAGATATGTAGATGACACTTTTGTAATTTGGCCACATGGGAAAGAAAAACTGGACAACTTCCTCACACATCTTAACAACCTACACCCCAAAATACAATTCACCATGGAAACAGAAACCAACAACCAACTTCCCTTCCTGGACGTCCTAATTTACAAAAAAACCCAATGGCTGCCTAGGACACACCATCTACCAGAAAAAAACACACACCAACCGCTACCTAAATGCACAATCCCATCACCACCTTGCACAGATCAACTCTGTTGTGAATGAATAAAAATTACTAAACCTAAATGCAAAGCAGGTTTTGGAAGCCTGCACATTTGATTGGTCCTTAAACAACGAACAAGGATTGGTTCATAACAAGCCCCTGATTGGCCAAGCTTAGGACACTTCTTATTGGTTATTAGTTTGAACTTGATGCACTTAGTATTGGTTAATAGGGTAGCAGCCAACCCTATAAAAGGGGCTACTGCTGCCCATAGCTCTGCTCTGTTCTATTCTATTTACTGTTATTAAAGAGTTGAAGTCACTGGTCAGATGTCTGGTCTCCATTATTCTCCAAACTTAACAAACTCCGTAGCCAAGACCCTCATCTCCAGAACCAAACGCCTAGCTGACAAAGACCACCTGAGAACAGAACTACACACCCTCACTAACGTATTAATTTCCAACGGATTCCAAAGAAACACTATCACCAATCTAATCCGAAAAGAGATACCCCCCAAACACCAAGACACAGAACAAGACAACGGTATCGCACTCCTCCCCTACATCAAAAGCACCACAGACAAAATCAGCAAAATTCTCCATAAAAACAATATCAGGACAGCCTTCGGCACTGACCAAAAAATAGCCAACATCCTAAGAAACCCCAAAGACAAGATCCAGCTAGAAAACCAAGGAGTTTATGAAATACCATGCAACAATTGCCCAGCCACATACATTGGACAAACCAACAGGAGAATAAATGCACGCATTGCAGAACACAAAAATGCAGTCAGAAGAGAAGAAAATACTTCCTCCCTCTTCCAGCACCTTAAAGCCACAGGACATGAAAATAATTTTGAAGGAACCAAATTAATATCCAACACTGAACACTCCAGCAAGAGAATAATCAGGGAAGCCATCGAGATAGACAAACACCCCCATAACATGAATAGATGGGACGATACATCCCACCTACCAGACATCTGGAAGCTAGCCCTCACCAACATACGAGTCCCAGCCACCAGACCAAAAACAATGTGGGATACCACTGCCAATCCCCCTCATCAGACCCAGGCCCAAACCCATTCTATAAACGAAGGACAACCACCATCCAGAAAACAGACCATAGCTGCTTCGCCAGCTGTCGCACCCCCCGACCCCAAAACCAAACAAGCTGACACACACCAAGAACACAGACCCAGACCCCAAACTCGAAGCCAGACTAAAACTCAGAATGCTACATCACAGCCACCCGCTCAGGACATCATATCAGAAAACTCACAAAATTACACCACAAGAACTCAAGAAGTTACAACACAGCAAATGACCCAAGATATCACAGCACAAGACCAAGGATACCATAGCAATAAATCTCACAAGGTCATCACACAACCAATTACCCAAGCCGTTACTACACAGGAGGCTAATGGAAAAGAGATCAAAACACAAACGACCCAGGAGATTACAAGGACCCGGGATACCACAACAAAAGAACTCACAAGCCCATCACACAACCCATTGCCCAAGCCCATCATACAACGCATTGCCCAAGCCATTAAAACACAAGAGGCTAATGGAAAAAAGATCACTACAAAACAAACGACCCAGGAGATTACAGCACAAGATCCAGGATATCTCCACAACAAAACTCACAAGGCCATCACACAGCCCATTATACCAACATCAACTCCCTCAACCAATCAAAAGGCAGCAGCGCAGCCACCCAGCCCAGCACACCAGCCCCCCCACCAGTATATATAGAAAGATGGCAGCTCTGATCACACACTGCTTGCACTGGCACAAAGCCGAGGGCACCAGCCTGAGGATGGCGAGTGGGACCTCATCAAAACGTCGCCAAGATACTCTTAATCTTACACGGGAAAAGACCCAACCCACGTCATTATAGTTGTGCTTTTAAAGTTGTAGCAACGTTTCGGCAGAATCTCATCTGCCATCATCAGGCTTCTGTATTGTGTTCGTCTGTGAGTCAGACTTTTACAGTTGTTTCAGTTTTAAATTTGGGGCTAGCCTACATATATATATATATATATGTATATATATGTAGTCCTCAGCTTACAACAGTTCATTTAGTGACCATTCGAAGTTATAACAGCACTGAAAAAAGTGACATAGGACCGTTTTTCATACATACAACTGCTGCGGCATCCCTATAATCATGTGATCAAAATTCAGGCATATTTATGACAGTTACAACGTCCTGGGAAAATGTGATCCCCTTTTGCGACCTTCTCACCAGCAAAGTCAATGGGGAAGCCAGATTCACTTAACAACCATGTTACCAACTTAGTAACTGCAATGATTCACTTAACAAGTATGGCTGAAAAGTCGTAAATTGGGGCAAAGCTCACATAACAAATGTGTCAATAGAAATTTTGGGCTCAAATGTGGTCGTAAGTCGAGGACTACCTGAATGCTAATGTAACAACAGCCAGAAGCCAGATTCCCCCCCCCCCCAATTAAGAAAAAATACCAATTGAATTATTTCTGATTGAAATAAGTCACCTGTAAATGGCCCCATTTATAAAAGGCATATACAGATACATTGTCTGCATATACCAAACATTTTCCCTCTTCCATATTTGCTAAAAAAAGGGGGGGAAACCTACATGCATAGAATGAGAAACAGAAAGAGAGAGAAACTCTTTATGCTTTCTTTCTAGCAAAGACAGAGGAAAAAAAAGAATAAGATAGTTTAAAAGAAAGGGGCATTTATCCTGGACAGGAAGGAAAGAGAAGGAGAAAACTGGATGGCGGGGAGGAGGAGAATTAAGCTACTGAACAGAGAAGGAAAAACCCTCTTTTGAAATGCATTACAAATGTGCTGGTTTCAGCAGGCATGCAGCCGTTCTCTGTGATGGCCGATCTTCAAAGCAACTCAGTATAACAGGTATGCAGCCATTTGCACCTCCTACTACCACTTCCCCCACCCATTAACATTTTCTAGTCTTCTCTGCAAATATAAGAACACTCCCTCCCTTCAAAGGAAATTGTGGGGTGGGGGAAAGAACCTTCTTCCTTTTAGCTAAATACGGTATAATGTACTATATAACAAGAGGGAAAGAAATAATGGGAGGAATCCAATAATTTATGCATCAGGCATATAGGGAGCTGCAGCTTTCTTTGAAGGCAATTCATCTCAGTTCCTATACTAAATAGGATAAAGTAACCCAGACAGAACAGTTCCAAATCAAACATGAAATTTTACAGGAGGTCTATAAATGCCATCATGTGTCATTTGTAACCATCCCGTGTTTTCTCATCATTTATTTTATCTTTTTCCCCCCTTACAATAAAAAATCCATTAAGGAGGGGAAGATGGAGCAGCTGCCCAATTCCTTTTGATTAGAAATGCTTAAGTGTCATTTGTCTGGAAGCAGCCCTGATAATCCTCGCTCTGATTTCATCCTAGGACATTACAAGGAGCACCCTTCCTTTCTCTGGTTCCATCCAGGACATCCTTGACCTCCAGACAGGCCGATCTCTTTCCTATAGGGGGCAAATAATCAGAAAGATTGGTTTAATTGATCATTTCCATCCCAGCTACTAAGGGATCAGACCCACCATTTCACTGCTTCATGGTTTTATTGGGTTGCAGGTAGTCCACTGAAATTGAGCCCAAATTTTTTGTTGCTAAGCAAGGCAGTTGTTAAGTGAGTTTTGCCCCATTTGTGATATTTTGCCATATAAGGGGTTCTTGGCTTACAACTATAATTGAGTACAAAATTTCTGTTGCTAAGTTAAGTAAGTTTTGCCCTATTTTACAAGCCTTTCTTGCCACAGTTAGAATAGAATTCTTGATTGGCCAAGTGTGATTGGACACACAAGGAACTTGTCTTCGGTGCATAAGCTCTCAGTGTATATAAAAGATATAAGAGATGAATCATGATCATAGTCATCATAAATACACTCATCATGAATCATGATGTTAAATGAATTGCTACAACTGTTAAGTTAAAGGTTGTTAAGTGAATTTGTCTTCCCCATTGACTTTGCTTGTCAGAAGGTCGCAAAAGGTGATCTCGCATGACTCTGGGACACTGCAACCGTCATAAATATGAGTCAGTTGCCAAGCGCGGCTGAATGTTGATCATGTGACCATGGGGATGCGACAGTAGTCATGTGAAAAATGGTCATAAGTCACTTGTTTCAGTGCCGTTGTAACTTCAAATGATTACTAAATGAAGTGTTGTAAGTTGAGTACCTGTACTCAACTTAAGTGAACAACTGCAATTGTTTTTTTTTTTTGAACAAATTTTTATTAATTTTTAAGACATACAAAACATACAAAAATTCAAGACATAAAAACATAAAAAATCTCTTTTCTGAAAGTTGCTTAATCCCGGGTCAAAACTCTTGGTACAGACACACATTCAAATTCATATTCATTTACATACCATTCCATATCTTATTACATTTTCATTTTTCTATATAGCTTCTCCTTTCTTTTAAATTTTCTCAATTTTATTTTATTTATCTCCTCTCAATTCAAATCATAATATTTATTCTTTGTCTGTTCTATTTCCAACTATCCGTTTATCTTTCTTCTTAAAAGAAAAAAAAAGAAAAACCTTCTCCTGTACACTGATTGGAGTATGACGCCTATGTCTCTTTCCCCTATATTTATAATACTTGATTTAAAATACATAACTTACGTTGGGATTCTGTCTGGTACATTCTGACATTATACAATATCATCAAAACCAATACAAATCTATTCATTAATATTAATATTTATTCATATCTTAAACATCTAGCACATTTCTTATCAATTAGGTCACATATTTCTATGGGAGCACCTATTTGCCATATTAATTCAACTGCAATTGTTAAGTGAATCATGTGGTTATTAAGCAAATATGGCTTCCTCCATTGATTTTGCTTATGAAGATCACAAAAAATGATCACATGACTCCAGGACAGTGCAACTGTCATAAATACATGACAGTTGCCAAGTTCCCAAATTTTGATCATGTGACCATGGAGATGTTGCAATGGTCATGTGAAAACTGGTCATAAGTTGTCTTTTCCAGTGCTGTTGTAACACAGCTATTAAGTGCTCTTGGAACAGGAACTGCAAGTCCAGAAACACCTTTAACTTTCTCCAAAATTGGGAAGTCCAACCTCACCTAGGAATAAACACGGAAAATCTCTGGTCCAAACACCATCAGCCACACAGTCTTGCTTGAGCTAAGTCTGAATTTATTCCTCCCACCTACCCACCCTGGACTCTGACAGGCTTCCGACACAACTTTGACAAAAATCACATGAGCAATCCAGGACTGTGATATACAACTGGGTATCTTTGGCATGCTATATCTGACCCCAAATTGACAAATAACCTCATCTAGCAACTTTCTATAGATGTTAAAAGGAAGGGAAGAGACCATTCCATAAGTCAGGGACTTGAGGCCTTATCCCCATGCAAGATGGACTGAACTCTCCCACAAAAAAAGGAGGGGGATCCTAAAATTCCTCTGTGAGGTCCAGAAGGCCAGTATGATTCAAGGCATTGAAAGATGCTGAGAGGTCAACAAGAACCAGGATGGTATCCCAACTCCATCCCAGCTCTTTCAGAGGTCATCAGCAAGCATGATCAATGTTTTTTCATCACTATATTCTGATGTAAAACCGACTTGAAGGGGCTTCAGATAATCATTTTCCTCCCTGAAGCAATAATTCTTCAACTACTTTCTCTAACAAGGAAGAAAACTGGAGAATAGATAAAAGTTGCCTAGAATTGTTGGATTATACTTTTCTCTTTCTTTCTTCAAAGACATATCACACATGCAAGAGATATCTCTCCTCCTTTGCCACCCATCATTAGCCCTCCCCCTCCAGATGCCTTCCTCCGTTGGTTTCGCCCATTGACCAGACAGAGCTGGGGTTGTACCTGATGACAAAATACTAAGCCTTGCGTTCTTCGTAAACTTTACAAATCTTTGGGATTAACAGCCTAGTTAAAGATGAATTTGTTGCCCAAACCTATTCAGAGCAACTTCTCAGAGTTAATGAAATAGGTAATCAGAGATCAGAGAAGAGAGAAACAAGGCTCAAGAGGAGACAGTTTTGCCGAAGGGAGGGGAGGAAATCTATTCTCGCATAGGGAGCATGGGTTCTAATCTGAGATTCACTGGCTTTGTCTCCCAGCCTCATCATCGGTCACCTGGGTCAGGTCAGAGCAAGATAAATTGGTAGCTGCTCTGACGTGACACCCAAGTCCTTGAATTCTGGCAATTTATTATTCATTAAAAGCTGTGTGAGGCAATCACCTTGGATAGAGACATCTGTCTGCATTTATGAGACATCCCCAAAGTGGAATGCATCCAAAGTGGGTGGAAGGCAAGTGTATAGAGAAGGATGGACTTGGTCATATTCCTGATCATAATACAATGTGATAGAGCACATTTCAAATGTCCAAAGTGCTTTGCATGCATCTGCTCCATCTTTGCTAACCAAATTTTAGGTTCAGAGTTGAGAGGAAGGATGAATCTCCGAAGGCCACCCTAAACAGTTAATGATTCAGGGTAGCATTTTACTCAGGGAAACATTCATTTCTACACCCCAACTTCATATAAATGGGTCACCACATGTCTTCCATTGTTACCCAATGAGACAGAAAACAGCCATTGTGGGATCGTTTCCCAGAGTTTAATCTAAAAATCTGCTTTTGGTGCTCCATCCTAGAAGCGAAGCTGTCAGGAAAATAAGAGGGCATGCAGTCACATACCAAATGTGTTTTCTTCAGAGCGCTAACTACCATCCACTCCATTCTGCATCAGGGATTAGGTCTCCTAGGACAGAGGGAGGGCCTCAGATTCTGGCTCTGGCCCCAGAATCTTTCATTGTACAAATTAAACCATGAGATGAATAGCTTGGAAGGACGAGTGGGAAAAGATACAAAAGGTAGTCTGTTCCAAAAAGAATGTGGAGATAAATAGGAGACTGGGATGAAGATACTTCTGTCACATCACACAAAGGGTGTGGTGGTGTTTCCCCACACTTAGCAGATGTAGTCCTTGACGTATAACCGCAACTGAGATCAGAATTTCGGTTGCTAAGCAAGGCGATGGTTAAGTGACTCATAAATGAAGGTGAATATACATGTCCCAGGATAATGTTGCAGGATCCAATCTGGGTTGGTCACTGGGACCAGAGGTTTAGTCTTGCAAACTTTCAGACTCATGCAGGGGCCCATCGTAGCCAGAGAGAAGTTCCCTGAGGATACTGGACTTACTTGTTTTTCTTTGAAGACTTTTCGCTTCTCATCCAAGAAGCTTCTTCAGCTCTGATTGGAAGGTGGGGAATGGAAAGATTTATATTCCTTGCAGACAGCTGATCATCTGCATTCTTTTAGAGAGTCCCTGAGGCCACCTGGAGGTTTATCTGTATCCTCAGGGTCACCTGAGTAGTGCAAATGGGTTAGGTGCCTTCTTGGAACTACTCTAAGATTGTGTTGTAGACTGGAAATAGATGATGTCATATGCCTCTCTCTCTATTGAGAGAGGGACGTTCAATTTTGACATAGATGGCCTCTTTGATCCCTCGTTCAAAGCAGCGGTCCTCTCTGTCCAACATGTGGACTTTGCTTTCTTCAAAAGAGTGGCCATTGTCTTTTAAATGCAGATAGACTACTGAATTTAGTTCTGATGGGTTTGTTCTCCTATGTTGTGCCATGTGTTTATGAAGTGGTTGTTTTGTTTTCCCAATGTACAGATCTGCACATGGCTCACTGCATTGTACTGCATATACCACATTGCTCTATTTGTGTCTGGGTGTTTTATCCTTGGGGTGGATGAGCTTCTGCCTTAGTGTGTTCTTGAGTTTGAAGTGTGCATGTATTTTGTGTTGGCTGAAGATCCTCCTGAGCTTTTCTGATATTCCTGAAACATATGGATTGATAACATTGCTTCGTTTAGTGTTCTCTTTGTTGTCTGTTATGGAGGAGCTTCTGTTGGGTCTTTTTTTGAGATTTGAATGGCCCACTTGGGATAGCCACATGTTCTCAAGGATTCCTTGATGTGTTTTAGTTCTTTGCTTACTTTGCTTATCAGAAATTGGCTGGAAAGCTTGCAAATGGCAATCACATGACCTGTTGTAAATATATGCCAGTTGCCAAGCACCCAAAGTTTGATCACATTCTCATGGGGTTGCTGTGATGGCCATAAGTGCAAGGAATGGTTGTAGGCCACTTTTTTCATCACTATTGTAGCTTCTAATGGTCATTAAATGAATGGTTGTAAGATGAAGACTGATTGTATGCTACAACTAAAGAAGTCTTCTCCAGAAAAATCCTGCCCAGACAGTGTACATATGTAGTGCAATCACTTATTAAATAAAAGCCTAATAAGATGTATAGGTTGTTTGAGAAGATCTGTCAGTCTCCTTCTACAGAAGATCACTATAAAACTTGGACCTATGGAACAACAGAAAGCAGAACTATCTTTTCTGTAACATGGTCCAGCACATCATTAGCAGGAATGTTAAAGACAGTTACAGGATATTCACAAAAATTGATTATCATCATCATGCTAGCCATTGTCTGTCCACTGCAAGATGAAAGCCTCGACCACATGTTTCTAACCAATGATTGAGTATATTTGAGAACTATCTGTGCTGGGACATGTTACAGATAATGACACTATTAATTATTTCAACCAACTGCAATAATATTTTCATTATTTCAATGTAATAATATGGTCTCTCATCTTAAGTGATTCTAGGTGGCTAACATGGAATTAAAACATATTAAGACAACAACACAATAACCATTCATCCACGAACCTCCCAATCTTCATGCTTGGAAAAATGTCCATGTTTTAAAGATTTTATGAAATGCTAGCAGAGTCAGGACCAACCAAATCTCAGGGGTAGGGGTGGGAAGGGTATATTGTTCCAGAAAGCAGGCACAATAGAAAAATCCCACCCATTGACATCCCCCAATAGACAGGATTTGGAGTATCCCATTTTGTGGGACCCAGTAAGAGATACTCCCACAAATAACCCAGATGCATTAAAGATCATAGAAAAAGAAAGAAAAAAACCTTTGATTTATAGCCCTGTCATGACATGGCATGACAGCGTGCTATTTGTTTTTTGCTCCCAAGAAGAAAACACTCAGTTGAAGTTTGCATACTCACCGCTCCAGCAGTCTATTATCTAACAAATTCAAAATCTTTCCTTGGTGTGTGGGAACTCAGCTGATGGTTTTCACCTAAACACATTACTTTCTCCAGCAAGATGTGCTATTTACAAAAGAGTCTTTTGGGAACTGTAGTGCTACAGTCCATTTCCCCATTCCAATCTAAATAAATAAACTAAGCAGACAAACCTACTTCCCGGCAGGACATAATGGTAGACAAAAACAATATGAGACCTGCTTTACCAAGAAGATGGGTTGGCATATCACTATCATTTGTTACTGGAAAGATAACATAACAGAAAAGATGAAAATACAAAACAGTGTTCTGTTCCTTATTCTGAAGTTCTACAGCTACTTTTGTCATCTCTGGCACTGATAATTAGGTCTTTCCACCAGTTACCATGGCATGGATAAGTCTACCAGACTGCCTGAGAAATAGAAAACAACATGGGACAGCAGCCAACCTAATTTTTCTAAGAGGACAAGTCATAATGCAAAGTCCACTACACCTTATCAACAAAATGTGATGGCTTCTTCTGTTTTGCACAGGTGGCCATCCAAGACAGGAAGCATTTCACAAAATGCTATGATGATGCAAAGTAGACACCGGTGTTGGAAACATCCTCTTAAGCAACCCTAATTGACAGAGAGATTACAGAGCACCCTGGAGTACAGTTAGTCCTCGACTTACGATCATAATAGAACCCAAAATTTATGTTGCTAAGTGAGACATTTGTTAAGAGAGTTTTGCCCTACTTTATGACTTTTCTTAACACAGTTGTTAAGTGAAACACTGCATTTGCTAACAACCCGCTTGTTAAGTAAATCTTTCTTCCCCATTGACTTTGCAAAATCAATCAATCAATCAATCAATCAAACGTTTATTGTCAATGCACAACATGTGTACTATGAAATTGAAATGAGCCTCTCTTGGTGCAGCCCCCCAAAAAAAAAAAAACATACACCACAAAATACATCTTGCATGTTGTGCTGGCCCTGCAAATCTATCATATTTGTGGTGTTATATTGCATTCAGAAGTCTGACAGCTCACGGATAAAAGCTATTTTTCAGCCTATTTGTTCGGCTGGCTATGTTTCTATATCTCCTGCCCAATAGTAGGAGCGTAAAGAAGTGCTGACCAGGGTGTGAATCATCCCTTACTCTGAAAAAGGTAATCATGTGACTCCAGGACACTGGAACCGTTGTAAATATGAACCAGTTGCTAATTTTGATCACATGATCCTGGAGATGCCACAGTGGTCATAAGTGTGAGAAACAATCATAGGTCACTTTTTCAGTGCTGTTGTAACTTTGAACAGTCACTAAATGGACTGTTGTAAATCAAGGACTACCTGTACTTACAAAGGGAGAAGACACACAAATACCATAGTTAAATAAGGTGTCGTCATTTACTGGCCAAGCTGTATTTATCTTCATCTCTGCTTTATTTAAAAATTAATAATTTCCAGAAATAAGCAAAGCAATATCTTGGAAATACTCCGAGAAAGCTAATAGCCTAAGATGAGGACAACATGGATAGTTGTAAAGCTGACTTAGGGTGTCTTTGTATCATTATGGGAATTCCATGTGGAGGAACTATGTCGTCATGGTTTTTTTTTGACTCGTCTGTCCTACACAAAACCCAGATTCTTATTTCCAAACAATGTAAATTTCCATCAAGACTGTTCAATGTAGAACCCAGAAATCCTGCTTTCTACTCTTTCTGAGTTCTGAGTTCTTCACTTGTCCAACTCCTTTTTCAGAAAAGCCATAATATTAATCCAGCAGCAATAGGGGGTTAAATATTAGGACTCCTGTTGCGAAGGGTCATTGCTTTCTTTTACTGCCCCTGCTGGGCTCAGTCAGACATTTTCCAACCTGTCAGGAACTTCATTTTTAAAGCCAGGCTGATGTCTTCCTCCCTAAGGACGATGATAGGTTGAACTACAGGCCTCCCAGGTGGGTAGGGGAAGCAAGGGCCTGAAGAGAGTCACGTAGAGCTGTAAGAGATGGTGTTAAGAAAGACCATGGTTGCAATGGCCCTGGAGCCTTGAGAGAAGGCTCATTATAAAGAAATACAAAACACATTTCCCGTTCTTTATGAACCACCATTGTTCCACCTTGTGATCCAATTTTACAAACGAGGAACTGAGCTTGAAAAATGGGGAAGTCACCTAGATGGCCCACATTGGTTTTAATCTGTGACCCACTTACCTTGTTTCTCCTCCAATACTTCCCTCTCCTTTGTTCAGCTGCTTCCACGCATCTCTCCACTGTTCCAGTTTCCCCCCACAGATATTCACCCTCCCAGATACCGCGAGATTGTTTTACTAAAATGAAAATCCATGCATATACCTGGAAGTGTTGTTCTAAATCCTGGAAACTTCCTTCAGGGTGACATAGAACTTGGGCTGCTTTCATTTCACTTGGGAGAAGAACAAAAAAAGAGAGGTTGGCAGATCTCTAAGAAACCAGCTCATCTCCCCAAACTGTTTCTAACTGATCATAACGAACAGCTACCTTTCACTTTTGAGTTTCATTTTTAAATTTTTAAATTACTATTAATCTTCTCATCAGTCCTTATCGCCCATCCCCTCCCACTTGTGACTGTATGATTAACTGTTGCTTGTACCCTAATGATTTTTATTGACTGTTTCCTAGTATGATTTGATTGCTTATTGTACCCTATGACTGTTATTAAGTGTTGTACCTGATGATTCTTGACTCTTGACAAATGTATCTTTTCTTTTTATGTATACTGAGAGCATTTGCACCAAGACAAATTCCTTGTGTGTTCAATCACACTTGGCCAATAAAGAATTCTATCTATTCTAAATTGTAGGGTAATCAACTGGCACAACCTTGTATTTGGTTATCTTAAGCCACTCTGAGAACCTTTATTGCTAAAAAGAAGGATTACAAGGCACGAATCAAACGAATATCCCCTCTGCCTCCCCCATCTCTATCAGGTGAGAGTACACAGCAGTTATTTAAGAGTTTCATCTTACCTCAACTCTTATTTTCATGCACGGTCCAATCAGTGGAATGTAGGCAGCAGCAACCAAATTATTTAGAAGCTGAAGCTGATTCCCAGTGAAGGTAAGCTAAAGCATTAGGTGAGTTCAGTTTAAAAATATAATAGCGAGACAAGAAGGCCAACAATACCGAAGTTTATCAAATTAAGTATGAAAAGTGGAGAATGTAGATAGGGAAGATTATTTTCTCCCTCTCTTATCGTGCGAGCAGTTGAAGCCATCAATGAAATTGATGGGTCGTGGATTCGGGAAAGAAAGCAGAAAGTGTTTTTTTTTCTACAGCACATAATTAATTCATGGAATTTGCTACTGGAGGACAGGATGAGGACAGAGCGATAGCCATGAGCAAGAATACTTTCAAAGATAGCAAACCTCTAGCTTCTGGTTAGGAGAGGTATTGTGGAATCAAAGCTGGGTGGGAACAGCAGAAGTTGTCCCCAGCAGTGACTGTAACATACTGCTGAGCATTAATTACTACAGGCCAACAGCAGCTGCTACCTATTACCTTCTTGGGGGTTTCTGGAAACATCTGGTTGGCCACTGTAGGAAGTGAAATGTTAGGGCTAGATTGCCAGTTCAGATATATCTCAACAATCACCTTCTGTTTTCCCAAAGTGTGGAAGTTATCGGAATTCCAAACATCTAACACAGTCAAAATAACCATACCCAGCTTTCCATTGCTATACAGATAGTCCTCGACTTACAACAGTTCATTTAGTGGCTGTTTGACGTTACAATGGCATTGAAAAAAGTGACTTACAACCAGGGGTGGGATTCTACCAGTTTGCACCTATTCGCTAGAACCGGTTGTTAACATTCTAAGCAGTTCAGAGAACCGATTGTTAGAAGAAATTACTGGCCTAATCCTGTAAGGAAGGCAGGAAGGAAACATTCTGGTGTTGCTTACAGAAACTGCCTCTCCGTTAACCCTTATTACATTCTTGGCAGGACTAGACTTCCTGTCTCAGGAACATCTCTGGAGTTTTTTTTTCCCTTCCTTTGCTGGTACTTTGCTTATGTGGAGTGACCATTCAAAGTTACAGTGGCACTGAAAAAAGTGACTTATGACCATTTTTCACACTTGTTGCAGCATCCCCACAGTCATGAGAGGCCAGGCGAAGAGATGTGTGCCTCGATGTGAGTGATATTCAGTTGGCCACGCCCAGCCAATAACATGACCACCAAGCCACGTCCACCCAGTCACATGACCACCAACCACGCCCCCCAACTAAGCCACGTCCACAGAACCGGTTGTTAAAAAATTTAAATCCTACCCCTGCTTACAACTGTTTTTCACACTTACGACTGTTGCAAGCATCCCTACAGACACATGATGAAAATTTGAATGCTTGGCAATTGACTCATCTTTATAAAGGTTGCAGTGTCCTGGGGTCTTTAGATCACCTTTTGTGAACTTCTGACAAGCAAAGTCAACATGGAAGCCAGATTCACTTAACAACCGAGTTACTAACTCAACAATTGCAAAAATTCATTTAACAAATGTGGCAGGAAAAGTCGTAAAGTGGGGCAAAACTCACTTAACAACATAAATTTGGGGCTCAGTTGTGATCGTAAGTCAAAGACTACCTGTATTAATGTTTGCCAGGGAACAAATATTTTAAGACATGCCTTTATCCTTATCCTGGCCATTAGTACCCATCTCCATCCTTATTTTGGCTCTGTTGCAACAATGCTGTATTATTTTGTACTTGTGGAATTCAATGTAAATGTGAAATAATGAAGAGGAGGAGGACACTCAAAGGCCAAGAGTTGTGTAATGCTGTTACTTGGAAGTGATGCCAAAAGGTGCAGAAAGCCAAATCTCACAGGTTGGTCCAGAGCCAGATTGAGAACAACTGGATTATTCAGTTGACTTAATTAGCATGTATAAGTTAGCAACAGGTAGGGATTTTTCCTTTTCCCCTTGGAGACATTGCCAAGATCTTCCTTGTATCTCACTTTTTCTTTTTCTTCTTTTTTTTTTTTTTGGTATTGCAGCAAAGAATCACTGAATTTTGACTTTTGTTCTGAATCTATTGTAAACATCTTCCTAGGCTCTCAAAAAACTACTGATCCAATCTCTCCCTTAATAGAGATTTTTTTTTTCTCAGGCAATCTGTGACAGCCAGGCCAGGTCTCATCCTAGATCCAATTCAAGAAGAAATGAAGGTGATGCTGAAATGAGATGACAGACTATGTCTGGTTACTTGCTAAAGGTGAACGCTGCACAATTGCACTGGCTTTCTAGAATTAGAGAGGGAGTAGGCAGAGGAAGAGGGGGAAAGTAATGGTACCCATTTTTCTTGCCTTCTACAGGAAACAAGAAACCTTCTACAGGTTTTTTTTAAAGTATTTATTTATTATTAATGTCCATGGCTGCGAATCTTAAATTCACAATTCTGGGCAGATTACAGTTCAGTTTGGGATGCTGTGTGTTAGCTTATATCCATTCCACAACTGCGGTCAGTAGATAACTTCTTGTATTGAGGTGGTATTCAGCAGGTTCTGATCAGTTCTGGAAAACCAGTAGCGGAAATTTTGAGTAGTTCAGAGAACCAGCAAATACCACCTCTGACTGGCCCCGCTCCCATCTATTATCTGCCTCCCGAGTCCCAGCTGATCATCTGGGTCTTCTTTTGTTGCCCTGCACAGGAGAATGGAGCTGGAAAGCAGGCTAGTGCGGTGGGGAGGGAATGGGATTTTGCAGTAACCTTCCCCCAGGAGTGGGAAGGGAATGGAGATTTTATAGTATCCTTCCCCTGCCATGCCCACCAAGCCATGCCCACCAAGCCACACCCATAGAACTAGCAGTAAAAAAAAATTGAATCGCACCACTGATTGAGAAGGATCACACGGCAAAGAGATCAATCCTCTCTTTGGCTTGGACTGTGGAACAATAGTTCAATGACAAGTATTTTTTTAGTATTTATTTGATTTGTTAATCGCTTACAAGATACAGGTATAAGGATAAACATAGTTTTGAATACATGAGATAGATACTTATAAGAAAAATAAAAAGAAACAATAGGACAGGGACAGTAGGCACGATCGCTGCGCTTATGTATGCCCCTACAGACCTCTTAGGAAAGGGGTGAGGTCAATAGTAGACAGTCTAAGGTTAAAGTATTTGGGGTTTGGGGAAGAAACCACAGAGTCAGATAGATTATTCCAAACATTGACCACTCTGTTGCTGAAGTCATATTTCCTCAGTCAAGTTAGGTGCGGTTAACCTTGAGTTTGTATCTATTGTATGCTCTTGTATTGTTATGACTGAAGCTGAAGTATTCATTGACAGGTAGGACATTGCAATGTATGATTTTATATACTATACTTAGATCGGACCGGAGGCGGCGTAGTTCTAGGTTTTCTAGGTCTAGATTTTCAAGTCTGGTGGCATAAGGTATTCTGCAATGAGTAGAGGAGCGAAGAACTCTTCCTGTGAAATATTTCTGGACTTTTTCAATTGTGTTAATATTAGATACATGATATGGGATCCCTATCATATCATATCATATTCAACATTGCAATTTATATCTGCCTTCTACTGCTTGGCAGAATCCATGGCTGTGGTTCAGACCCTTCCAAATACAGTCAGTTAAAATAAACCCAGAGGGTTACAAGCCTCAGTCTCGGAACATAGACCATAAAATAATAGAGTTGGAAGAGACCTAGAGGGTCTTCTAACCTAACCCCCTATCTGAGCAGGAGATCTTATGCCATTCTGGATGAATGGATGTTCAGCCTCTTCTTGAAAACCTCCAGTGATGGAGGACCCACAACTTCCATTGATTAATTGATGTCGCTCTCAGGAAATTTTTCCTTAGTTCTAGGTTGCTTCTCTCCTTGATTAGTTTCCATCCATTGTTTCTTGTCCTGCCTTGAGGTGCTTTGGGAGAATAGGTCAACCCCTTCTTCTCTTTGACAGCCTGAAGTACTGGATGACTGCTGTCACAGTTCTAGTCCTCCTCGTCATTAGACTAACATACCTTTATTCCAGAGGTGGTATTCAGCAGGTTCTAAGCAGTTCTGGAGAATCGGTAGCGGAAATTTTGAGTAGTTTGGAGAACCAGCAAACACCACCTCTGACTGGCTCCGCCCCATCTATTCTCTGCCTCCCCATTGAGTCCCGGCTGATCGGCTGGGTCTTCTTTTGTTGCCCTGCACAGGAGAATGGATCTGGAAAGCAGGTTAGTGGCGTGGGGAGAGGATGGGGATTTTGCAGTATCCTTCCCCAGCCACCCCCACCAAGCCACGCCCACAGAACTGGTAGTAAAAATTTTTTTAATCCCACCACTGCCTAGTTCCCTTAATCAACTATCTTATGGTTTAGCAGCCCAGTGGTGGGATTCATATTTTTTTTTTTTACTACTGGTTCTGTGGGCGTGGCTTGGTGGGCCTGGCAGGGGAAGGATACTGTAAAATCTCCAGTCAGAAGTGGCATTTGCTGATTCTCTGAACTACTCAAAATTTCCGCTACCGGTTCTCCAGAACTGTTCAGAATCTGCTGAATACCACCTCTGGTTTAGCCTCCAGACTCCTTATCATCTTTTATGTTCTCCTCTGTACTCTTTCTAGGGGTTCTGAATATCTTTTTTGTAAAGAGAAGAAAACTAGTTCAGAAAGAAACAAAGCACACATTATTTAATTAATCAATTGCATTTGTACAGCCATCCATCTTACATAGTGATTCAAGCAGCATACATAATAATAATCAAGGATATATTTAAAAATTCACTAAAACAACCCACTGAAATTAAAATAAAAACAAATATAAAATAAAGCTCAAAAGAAATCCACGAAAAGACAAAGCACTGCTACGGCTATGGGTAGAAACAAAGACAGACTCGTTGGTGACTAATAATTTTTAAATTAACATATACAAATTAATGACTTTAAAGTTTGACAAGCTTAGTAATAGAAATATGGTGGCAGCATTGCATGTCATTTTTGAATTATTATATGACAAAACGGAACCCATACTGATGAAACGCATGCGTATCTTCTATAGTGTATTTAATAGTGAATACCTTAGTTCTTGGAGAAAGCAATTTATTTTGCTGAGGAAAAAAATGCTTACACTTTAGTCTGAAAATATGACGGAAGTGCAAAGTGGAAGAGAAGAGGTGTGCTGCTGTGCAACAAATGAATTAGAAGGGCAAATTTACTATGCAATAAAATCACTGCATAGAAAACCTTTTACCAGCCTCCAGCTGTTAAATCTTGAGCTCTAGTTAAAACTAAATAGATACCATAGGCCCGAAGTCTGCCTGCCTCCACTTTACAGAAGGACTGTTCAGACCAACAAATATCCAGTTCATAACTTGATACTCAACCTATAGCAGCCATTTGGAATAACACATTTTCAACGGTAAAAATCTTGGGATACAAATTAGCATTTGTAATTTTTGCAAATTTTGCAAATTTTGCAAAGTACCATATCAGAATAGAACATACCGAGGTTACATACCAGTCAGTTATTGTACAGGATATCCCAAATACACTCCAGAGTAAGCCTTATGATTCTACTTTCACATTTTATTTATTTGTTTATTTATTTACTTGCTTACTTACTTATTTATCATCAAATTTAGAAACTACTCACCCCTGTCACAGAGGAACTCTGGGTGGTGTACAAGTAAAATGTTACAAACATAAAAACTGAATATAAAATTTTAAAATAGAGGCAAGGATAGTTCAAATTCAACATTAAAAGTTCATTAAAAGGCAGAGGGAGGGCCTTCAGAGTACTAACCAGCCCCACGGCTGCCTGATCCTCCTCCTTTTTCTATCTGACTGTGAAAACAATTAGCTAATGGAACAACTTTCCTCTCTGAGTTGTGGCTGTACCATCGCTGGAGGTTTTTCACGAAAAGATTGGACACCCATTTGTCCAGAATGATATATGGTCTCATGCCATGGGCAGGTGATTGAACTAGAAGTCCCCCAAGATGCTTTCCAGCCCTATGATTCTATGATTCTATGAAGTGGTACTGATGATGTTATCTAGTTTGGTAATGAAATGTCTGCTAAAAACCTCCAAGCTCAGAAAACATCAAGGACACCATGATTCTATGATTTCTTTTTGAGTTCCAAGGTAGAGAAAATAATAGAATAACAGAATTGAAAGGGACCTTAGATGTCTTCTAGGCAGGGACCTTAGATGTCTTCTAGGCAGGAGACACTATACCATTTCCATACATAGCTGTCCAGTCCCTTCTGAACTTCTGAAAGAAAGTCGTTCTGAAGGCAGAGCCGAACCTTTAAATATTTCCAAAATGTCAGGTGGTCCACCTCACCTCCAAGGGGAGAAATTCCCAAGGGTGGAGGCAATGGCAGAGAAGGCTCACTTCTGGACCCACACCATCCAGAATCCCTATTTTCTACCTTTTTTTACTTTTATTTCTGCTCTAGTCCTCTCTCTCTTTTGTATAAATCTCTTTTTCCTTCCGTTGGCTTAGTCTAAAATGCTCGTAGCCAATCAGAAATCCCTCATATTAAAAAGTTTGCAACTCTTCTACAACAGGATTCATTCCTCTTCCCACAATTCTCCTTTCTCATTCATTCTCTCTCTCCTCCTCTGCAACTTTTCTGGTTTAATCTTCGACATCTCCACACGTCTTGGCTCGAAGACGCCAAGTTATTAACAGCTCAGAGATAGAGAATGATTCCCTCAGTCACTCCTTCCCTGCTGATGCAGCTGAACGTTGCCGCTATTTTGTAGAGGATTCCCATGCAACGCTCCCCAGGTCCGCTGCATCCTGACTCGTTGGAAACCTCAAGGTGCAAATGAGATGTTGAGAGAGACACACACACAAAACTCCGCACCAACCGACATCACACAAAACTGAGTGGCACTTTAGTCCATTAAACAATCCCTCTTATAATAGACACACAGACAAAAAAAAAAAAACCTTTGGGAAGTCTCCCTCGAAATGTGGCTCCAGCTACATCAATATAACTGTTGCAATACATGAATATATATATATCACCATCACAGACAAGTAGTCCATTCAATCCATTCTCCATTGGATGTCTGCGAAAGAATTCACATGCTTATTTTCTCAGGGATTGCAGAAACACAATGTTGAAGTAAAGGAATCAGATTAAACCCCCTCCCATTAAAACTGGTGTTAGAATGACACCAAAAGATCTTGACCCAGATAGAACATACCTGTCAAGTCCATTCTTAGTGCAACATTTGAAAGGCAATGGAACATCACAAATATCATTACATAGCTCACAATAGCTTTATAGCTATCGGAAAACTACCACTAATACAGACTCAAACATAATAGTGTGGATTTAAACACAATAATGACCTCTGCAGAACAAGCCCATCTAATCATGCTGCTAGAACTTTGCAAAGGAATTTAAAAATGTGTATGCACGCACATATGCATAGATTCCAGGTGTTATACATTCTTTACAAGGGGAAAAATAGTCTAGGAAGCCCCTTAATAAAAACTGTCATCAGGAAATGTTACTTCGAAGCCACACAAATATTGGCATCTTTCCATTCAGGATTTTAAAAAAGCAGATTGCAAGCTAAAATCATTTTAAGCCAGACACATATGCATCCACTAATATACCTAGCTTTGCAAATTTCTATAATCTTTAGGATCTGTTGCAGGGATGCCATGCTGTATGTACCTATGTGTGTTTTAATGTGTGTATGCATTCCCAAATCTGAGTTTTGACCTCATGGAACAGCCACAAAGAACCTTTGGCATGTTAGCAGCAACATAAGCAGAAATGCCACCAAATAATCTGGTTCTGTTGGTTATGTGTTATGATTTTTCCTTAACACAGGAAATTGTCCACAGGAACCTATGAGCTTATGAATCCTTTCAGTAGCTTATTCAGCCAAACCACAAATCTCCCCGCCCCACCCACAACCTTTAAAAATTTTTTTGTCTTCCACATCTTTTAAAACATCCGAGTGTCCTCAAGTTCACAGTCTTCACACTCTCCCTTCTTTTTTCCTTTCTCCATCTGCCCGGATCCAGGATGGAGTCCTTTCCTCCCCCTTCTTCTTCTTTTTAGCGATTTTCAGGCTGGCTGCAGCCCTAACAGGTGGCAGGTCCCAGGGGAAGCTTTCTGCAAACCCGTGAGGTGCCAACGCTTCTCTGGTATGCAGTGGGCGAGACCTGCAACCCTGCCACTGCTTAATTTAGCTTTCATATCAAATTGGGAAATCAGCAGAAAAGCTACATCATAAATAGTCCTGCAGTCCCAAGAGGAATCCATTAAATTAACCCAGTATGCTACAGCTCTACATCTGTAAGGCACCCTGGGCTGAGATAAGGGGAAGGGATGCTTGTCTGTGGTGGTGAGAGAATAAACCAGGCTTGAAATTATTATGCTTTGTGTATGGGAAAGGCAGTAGCTATAGATACAGCTGGCCCAGATTGGAGACTAATGGGACTTTTTGTCCCAAACATACAGGCTCTGCAGAGATTCCAACTAGCCAGCTGCTCTGATGCAGCAGGCAACAAGGCTGCCGGAGGTTCAGATATTTTTGTTTGCCTTGTGGTTGTGAACTAAGATTGCCACCTAGCGGGCCTCAACCTACTCTAAATTTTCCATTCTCCTTCTCAGCTGATATTTTCAGAAAGAATTCTCACCTCTCAGATGAGAGAGATGCAGTAGAACTCAGACTTTCTCGCTGGCACAGATTCAATTTGTTAAGTGTATATGCATATTACAAACCATAATTAATTCTACACCAAGCTTGTTTCGTATGACACCCATCCAGTCCTCTGAACATGTCCCTGTCACCTCAGTTAATTGGCCACGGTAGCTGAACTAATCCGGCCTTTCTCCTTAATTCATTAGCTTCCCTGCCAACCCAGGTGGGCAAGCAGCCTGCATTTGAACAGCAGGGGTGAAGTCACTGTCTGGCCTACACCCCAGGCATGGATTTGCCGGCTGCCAGAGGAAGGGGTGCTGGATTGAACAAAGGACCGTTCCAAGCAAAGGACAAAGACAGACCTCATGTCAAACAGTAGAAGAAACAGAACTTCTGGGAAGCCTCATAATTCAGTGTTAGAGTTCATGCTTTTAAAGAACTTCATCTGACAGGCAACAGATGTATTTCTGAATTAGCAATGAATTACCCTTCCAGATAAGGTAAACTAATGTCGTGACTTGGTATAAGATAGGGCTATCATATCTGGGCTGCAAAAACTGAGCAGATAATGGAAGCAACAAGGTGTAGAAAGGGGAAAATATCTAAATTTTTTTGCTGCCGTGTAATGAGCTTCTGGATTTTTGCTACTCAAATGCGGTAGCTCTAGTATTCAGTACTTCCCAATTCTCCTAATTGCCACTGATTTGTTTAGGTGGCAGCAGAATCTGTATATGAAGTCATTGTTTTGTACTCTCTAGTGCCTACTCTGGGTACAGCAGCACTTCAATATCCCCTAAGAGTGGGTTTTTCTCAGTACAGCTATTTGTGATAACTAGGATTAAAACTGGGGACTTTTAAATGGGCTCTCCAGCTAAGATATCCTCCAATATTAAGGTTCCCATATTAAGCCAAACCAATATCTGGTCTGGCTGTTTCTCAATGTGTTGTATGAACCCAGCTATTTTTATTTGTTAACCAAATATTATGGCTTAAGTATTGTTTGAACTTAACTGTAGTTTGTTTGTCAAACCATGATTAAACAAACCAGGGATTAACCCAATCAGCAATCCTAACTGTCAAGCCCTATTTCTACATTGTTATTCCAATCATCCCTATGTGAATTTAAAGCTAATAACAAGAACCAAGGTTGGGAATTACTGCTAGATAGAAAAGTACCATGGATTAGTTGTAGAAAATATCCCAGACTGTGCAAATTAAGGAAGATGGGTAAGACTCAAATCATGATTTCACCTATTTAGTTGTTTTAAAATAAGTGAATTCATAGAGCAGTGAGGTGGACTAAAAACTGAATTCACTTTTTTTCCTCCATTTTTGGGCCTCATTTGTATTCCTTTTCTGGTGCCCAACAGCCTGTTTGCTGTTAACCTAAAGAAACTTCTTTTTCGTTTACTCTAATTGGACACAAAAGTGTTGTGTGCTCAAGAGAATAAGCTGTTGGCTTTAGGCGACCAACTTTTTGGAAGCCCCTTTTCCCCCTTAAATAAGGAATTTATTCACATGCTTCAAAGGGTTTTTGCATTTAAGGCAGGTATTGCAGTTGTTACTTTCCAACAGAGGAACAAATCTTCAGAGAAGACAGCAAACAGCCTGGAATCCCTTGGAATCTCTGATTCTGTGCCCAAGCAAGATTCAGCCTGCACTGGCTTGGCAATGCAAAATGCCCAGCCAAGGGTGGCCTGGTTTATGCATCATTGGATGGGCATCCAAGGTAGTGCCAGAGTCACTTTTACAGGGAATTTACCTCTCCTATCTGCCTGCAGTCTTCTTAGAAATCATAGCCAGTGCACACAATCCCAGAATATGATCTGCTCTTCAGCTCCCCGCTCAGCCATGTTGTACACAGGATGATGACCTTGGAGAAACACAGTGCTTCTCAGCCTAACCACTTGGCTTCAGAGGGTGGTTATAACAGAATGATTGCAAATGCCATCCTGTGCTGAATGTCTCTGTGGATCAGAGAGAAAAGGGAGAGCTCACCAGCGGAGGAAGAATGTGAGAGGAAATTCAACAAAGCCATAGACAGAGAGATAGAGGAGAGGTAGATATGGATGGATGGATGGATGGATGGATGGATGGATGGATGGATGGATGGATGGATGGATGGATGGATGGATGGATGGATGGATGGATAGATAGATAGATAGATAGATAGATAGATAGATAGATAGATAGACAGACAGATAGATAATTTGTTTGTCTTTAGCCAGCCAGGTTAAACTAACAAATTTAGTCCATATTGGACTTTTAAAATTCCTATCCCTCAGAAGGAACATGAGTGGCAACTGTGGATGACGGTGGCTGTAATTCAACATATCTGGAGAGCTCAAGAATTGTCTTGGTATTATAGGGGCTGTTATGATTTTCACAGCTGCATCATAGGCAGAAATTCAACTATTCCCTTTGCTGTAATCAAACTAATGATGTTCTTGTCTTTGTGATGGTTATGGCATTGAGCCTTGCTGAAAAAAATAACAGCATCCAAACAGCTGAAACCCTTTCAAGATTTATTTATTTTTTAGTACTACTGTAATAATGTCCAGCGCCCCGTGACACTTCACTCTGCTAAAAAGGGTCCCTTTTCTTTGCTCTCTGAGAGAGATCGAAATAAAACCACAAAAAGGTGTTAACCTGGGAGATAAAACATATAAAATGACATAGTTAAATTACCTTTGAGTGGGACTTACAATCTGCCACCGCCTCACTCTCTTTGAATGTTAGCGCCAGGGATTTGAGCTCTGACAAATCACAACCTTACCTTCAAGGCAAGGCTGTTTTCTGCTACCCGTGTGTAAAGTAGCATTACCTCTGGGATACCCTCCCTGCAGCAGCCTGCACCAAAGCCCCCCAACCTCTTTCATCTCTGGCTGTCGCTCTTCTTCCCTCTTTCCAAATTCTCCCAATCTCTATTCCTGGCTGGCTCTGGCACCATCCAATCATTGCCACCAACAGTGGCCAGCTTCAGCTGCCTGCCATCCGAACCTGCCTGCATGCTGCCTGCCTTTTCACATGACGGGATGTGACCCTCCCGCTCGGTTGCACACAGCAAGTCTCTGGCTGAGCTGCGGCAGCCGGCAGACTTCGGGACATGCTTGTTAGCAATTTATGATCCTGCTGAGGATAGATGGCAGCCTGCAGGGCTAGGCTTCACGAAGAACAGACAGGGCTGTGATCTCCAGAACAAAAGCAGGAGGGAATGAATTGTCTTCGGGAAGCACGGGGAGCAGATGGTTCCGTGGTGGAAATATTTAGTCAAGATGGAAATTGGTTTCGAAACAAGAAGCCATTGGGACTGGGAATTCATCCAGCTGGGTGTGTGATGTACACGTATCTCCGCTTGGTCGAAGGATGTTCTACCAAACATGAATTCTTGTTAGTACATCTGTGTGCCATTATTCTCTAAGCTCCCTGTTTTATTATTATGATCAAGGAAACTAAGTGGAAAGACTTGGCTGTAAGAAGGATCCAGGAACGGTGGGATAAGAATTCCAGGAAAAGTCTATTCTTAGTATAGTTTGATAAGCTACACAACTAAAGGCCCCAAAGTAGATCCAAATGTAGTTATGTTTACAGTAGATTTATTAAAGGAAAGAAATAGTGTTAATGGGTTGACTTGAAATGTAATTAAACCTGGAATAATCTCTGACCTCTATGGTCTGTATATTCTTGAGGAAGCACTGCTGGTGAGTTAGGATCGCCTTTAGAACAGCAAAAACCCCAGAATTTTTGCAAGCTAGTAGGCAATAGTTAATTTGAATTTTGCTCCTAACCTTGAATAGCCCTACATCTGAGCCACAAAAATCAGGATAATCATTAGCAGAGATACAGAAAAGCTGCTTTGCTATCTAATAGATGTTCTGATATTTGCAACCCAGATATAATAAGTTTATTCTAACCATTTGAGGAAAGGCATAATATATTAGTAGGTTATTGTGGATTTATTGGCAAAAGTATTTTATTATTTATGGATAGTATTCATTATGGTATACAATTTTCTTATGAATTATTTCAGTTATGATTGGAATATGCTGATTCCGGGATTTGATGATTAGGTTTGTTATGATTATAGAAATATTCCGCATTGTTGGAGTTTAACAGATATATATATATTATGTTTTATGTATTAGTTTAAATTTAAAATAGGTATCACAGACAGATGTTTGATTATAGACATATATAGGTATATGTCTGGCTTATATATGTTTTATTTAGAATAAAAAACTATGATATTATATATTAGCATTATTTCATTATTAGATTATATATTTTATATTTTAGCTTTGTATCCTTTTTTGTTAAATGAAGACAAGAGATTTTATTCTATAATTGTACCCTTATTGAAGAAGGATGGAAGTAACTTTTTGATGTTGCTTTTGGGTTTTTATATGTGTGTGTATGTGTGTGTGTCACTTTTAAACTTTCTCCATTGGTCCCCATCCCTTTTTTCCCTTTTTTGTTGTAATTTTGTATTCTAATCTTTTATCTGTGAAAAATAATTAAAATTCTAAAAAAAATACAAACAAAACAAATATTGGAATACACTTAGATTTAGTGTTGTTGACAAATATGTGTTAAAAATAGGGGAAACTAACAGGTTCAGAGACAAACAGAACTGCAAGTAAGTCCATATTATGGTGTGTGGAATATTGTAGGATAAGCAATTTGCCATCTATATCCAATAGACAGGAATTAGAGGAAGGAGTTTTGCTGTCTTCTGCAACTACAGCTCTTCTTAGGTGGCTTTGGAATTTTTTTTAGTTTAGTTTAGTTTAGTTTATTGTCATTGCACCTCGTACAATGAAATTAAATGCCATCTTCAGTATACATTATGACTATGAAAACAAACACACGCATCCTTCACATTCTATACATTGAATTGAAAATCCCTGATATTGCATTAATATTGCACTATACAGTAGAATTCAATAGAGTTAATTTTTAAATCAGATAAAATTTGGGAAGTTATAGTCCAAAATGTTTGAAGATGTTATATTGAGGGTAGCTAAGCGGTATAGTCTTGGTCATTTTATGTTGCCATTTTTCTTCCTATTGGCAAATATAGTCCTCAACTTAAGACTACAATTGAGCTCAAAATTTCCATCCCTAGGCAAGGCAGTTGTTAAGTGAGTCATTCCCCATTTTATGACCTTTTTGCCATGGTTGCTAAGCAAATCACTACAGTTAAGTGAATCAGGCAATTGTTAAGCGAATGTGACTCCTCCCAGTGACTTCGCTTATCAGAAGCTCCCTGAGGAAGGTTGCAAATGACAATCCAGGACCATGGCATACTGCAACCATCATAAATGCATGCTGGTAGCCAAGCATCTGAAGTTTGATCACGGGATGCTGCAGTGGTCATAAGTATGAGAACTAATCATAAGTCACTTTTTCAGTGCTGTTGCAACTTGGAATGTTCATTAAATGAATGGTTGTAAGTCTGTGTTCCTTGTGACTTTAAGAATTACATGACAAGGAGATATTCAATATAGCCAGCTTCCCCACCACTAAATTGTAAAGAAAAGTTATCTCTGATTAATATCTTCCTGTCATACAAGCGTTAAAGAGACACACATTAGGATTTGGTCTGTATGACCCGCTAACAGCTCAGCAGTCATTGAGGCTTGAATGGATGACATCAACCTGTGATCACATCTATCTTGACATGGAGATAGTCTTCTTGCTCTGCTTCAAAAGCTACTTGTGCCAGCAGGCGCTGAACTATGCAACTTCTCTCCTTCTCTTTAATTTGATTTATGGAAATCTGCCCTCCTACTGGTCCTTATTCCCTCTAGTTCCTCTTCCCTCTAGTTATTTTTGGAGGTTTATGTCCAAGGAAGGTACATGAAGATCTGGCTCTGCTGGGGGAACTTCATACTGGAGGTGGTTAATTAATTAAATTGAACCTCACATGTCTAGCACCCCTCTTTGCCATTTTGTGTCTATGATTTTATCTGTCCATGTTTTTTACCTTTTTGTGATGTATGATTTTAATATTTTTCCATTTTTCTATGTTGTAAGCCTCTCAGAATGATTGGATATGAGATGGTCAGCAAATATTTTTTAAACAAACAAACAAACAAAGCCTTGCTGTGTTTTATAAGTTAGAGCAAGCAATAGCTGGTCAGGAAAAGTAATGAACAATTGGTCTTTCCCCCTCCAATGGTGGACCAATCAAACCAACATTTATTCTCCTCCTTCTCCTCCCCCTTGTCCTCCATCACAAATTCTGTTAATTTCCCCTTCTAGGCAAGTGTCAGAAAAAAGATATAATTATGGTTTGTGTATATTCTTTTCCCAGTTAATCTGCTGGATGGAAAAATATCCAGTATGAAGGGAATCAAGAGAGGATGGGTCCAACAATTGAATCCATGGGTTCCCAAAGACAGTTCCATGAAAATAGTTGATGCTTGCTTTCCCAGCATAATAATAGTCAACATTGTTACCAGAACAGAACAGAAACAGATTTGGAAGGGACCTTGGAGGTCTGCTGGTCCAGGGGTCACCAACCTTTTGGACCTCAGGGTCCACCAAACTCATAATTTTAAATCCCAGGGATCACTAACCGGTTCTGTGGGCATGGCCTAATTTGTGGGTGTGGCTTGGTGGTCATGTGACTGGCTGGACATGGCTTGTATGTAAATATTATATTTATATAAATATTGAATGTTTTATATAAAAAAGAGCAACTTTACCCAAAATCAGGCAAAGCAGGCAGGCAGATTGAGTTGCTCACAGAATCACAGATTCATTCAGAGATCTATCTATCTGCCATCAGCTAGCTCAGTCTGTCACATAAAATTTGCTTGCAAGCAAACTCACAAAATTAACTCACAACACCAACCATGTATGTAAATATTGAATTCCAAACCATGTATGTAAATATTGAATTTTTTATTTTAAAAAAAGAGCAACGTTTATCCAAAATCAGGCAAAGCAGGCAGGCAGATTGAGTTGCTTACAGAATCATTCAGTGATCTATCTGCCATCGGCTAGCTCAGTCTGTCACATAAAAGTTGCTTGCTGTGAGTCTGCACTCAATAATAGAACCTTCAGTCCTAAGGGATGTTCAAAAAGCAGAGCCAAAGATCTAAAGATTAGCTAGAAAGCAAGGAATCCAACCATTTCTTGCTTCCTAGCTAATCTAAATCTCCCGGCACAAAACAGCTAATGGTCAGAAAAATAGCAATTTAGCAGGCAAGTTTGCTGGGTAAGGAGTGAGAGGGCAGGGAGGGTTCCTGTGGGCCATGTGGGTGGTGCAGCCTGGTGTTTCTGCGCAGCCTGGATTAATTGCTTTGCGGGGTATGCTCTGGGGGTGAGATTTCTCTGTGGCCCACCAAAATTTTCTTGTGGCCCACCAGTGGGCCGCGGCCCACCAGTTGACGACCACTGTTCTAGTCCAACCCCCTGTTCAAACAGGAGATCTTATACAATCTGGACAAATAGGTGTGTCCAGTCTCTTCCTAAAAACTTCCAGTGATGGAAGATGGAAAGAAGAAGAAAAGATTATCTTGAGCAGTTTCTTAAGGTATCTTCTTTTCCAGCTGATGTGAACAGCAGAGACAATTGCTTAAGGCTGCCATGTAGAAGTATTCTTGATATTCATATGAGGAGAAATAAAACCTTTGTTCCAATTTTTCCTGATCCTTGGTCATTCCAACTTGCTATGTTACTTTTTTTGTGTGTCAAGTCTCCTTCCCCTTTTTAAAAGCTATAAATCTGAAGGTTGTTTCAATCCCCCAAAGTGTCTCCAAACCACAAGAGATTGTTCATAACGGATGATGGTACTTCACAGGCTTCACATTCAGCACCAAGAGTGTTTAATTTCAAGAGACAGAAGCTCTAATCCAATGTTTTTCAACCTTGGCAACTTTAAGATGGTTGTATTTCCACTCCCAGAATTTTCCAACCAACATGAGAAATACTGCTCTAATTCATTCTATCTTTAAACAGTATAAGGCTAGGTGGTCATCCAGAAATATGATTAAGACAACATTGTATGAATAACCTCTAAAGCCTATTGTTTATACACAATTCTAATCATTGGCAACTTCCTAGTTTCCTACATAACATAATTCAACAGGAAACAAACCATCTCAATTTATACGTCATGCTTGATTTCAGAAGATGGATCTTTATGCAAAAAAGAGGGAAACACTAGTGAGAGGCTAAGAAAGCATTTACATCTATAAGAATTAAATCCTTTAAGTCAGGACAGCTCACTCCTGGATAAACTGCAAAGACTGGAGCCTAAGATAGGCTTTATGGTGAAAAAGGATAGCTACTCTTTGGATAATGTTTCTCAACTGCAACAAGAAAATGGTGGACTTCAACTTCCAGAATCTCCACCCAACATGCTAGAGTTTAAGACCCCACATATTAAAATAGATAAGGTTGAAAAACATTGCTTGAGATTTTGCTGGAAGTAGAAAAAAAGCTTTTCCCCCCTTTACTAACTGTACATTCTTGCAATAGCAGCTTCATTTCTCAGAAAATAATGGAGTAGGTTCAAATTTACACAGAAAGCACCACCTTTAATGAGAAAATACTTCTCTCTCCAAAATATCTGAAAATTGGGGTTGCATAAGGGCACTCAAGTGCTGTACATATCCAGAGACACCTATTCCTCTGTCGCTGCTGGTGTGCATTATGAGCTTTGAAGCTTTTTGTCACATGTATTGATGCAGTTTATTTTGTATCTCTATCCAAATGGTTTGTACACATATTAAGAAATCTTGGCAACCCCTGATCCTTTGATCTGGGCTTTGCTGTTGTCCACCAAACAATGACTAAAAAACCCTCTAGTCATATTATATAATTGACTGCCTTGGCTCAGAATTGCATTTTGCTTTATATGTTGAATTTTATGTATTGTGTTGTATTGTATATATATTTTATATATATAGCATTTTCTGTTCAAAACTAGAGATGTGTACAAACGCTGCAAGATGATGCTAAAGCAAACAGATAATTACCGCTATTATTAATGCAAAATGTTTAGCTGGAAAACATTAACAGCTGAGCCTGAGAAGAAACGTCTCAAGTGGGAGATATTGCAAGCCATTCAGCAGCCCTTTTAAACCTAATTGATATGGCTGAGCTGAACTCTCCGTTACCATGGAGATTAAACCAACTGGACTTCTCAAGGGTATCTAAGTTGCGGTGGAATCATCTGCCCTTTCCCAAAATGCTGTTTCTTGTCTCTGCCCATATTGAAAATGGCTTCCGTGAATCATCTGTACTGTATCTGTAAAAGTATTACAGAACTCATTTTTTCAAAGATGGCTGCCTACTGCCCTTTTTCAAGATGGTGGCCCCCCAAAACAAGGCAGGCATCAGCTGCCCATAGTCAAAATGATGGTAGAGCTTTAAGGTTTTCGAAAAAGAATGGGAAGTGTTCATTCCTGGAAGGATAAGACAATGATTTTTTGAGGATCACCCTGTGCTTCCCTTGAGCAGATGTACATACTATGCAGAGTTTCCCTAACAAGCTGTTTCTTTTCCTTTAAGCGACATGAATGTACTTCCTTGGAAGTTTTAATTGGAATCTCAAGAGGGAGGAAGACTAAACGATGTTTACACACTACGATAGATAGATTCAACATTTATCTGTTGCTATTCTAAGTGTGTCTCAATTTATGATGACTGTATGAGAACACAGCCAGGAGAAGAATGGCTCTGGGCCTTGCTTCTAAGGGGAGGGGGGCTGGAGGCAAGACTACCAGGGATTTGCGCCCTAGATAGTTGGAGAGCCACCTGCCTAGTGTTGAATTTCAAGCAGTGTCTGACATTCTGGTTCGGACTTTGGCCCAAGAACTAACCTTCAGTATCTTCAAAGGATGCAAGCCAAGGAGCGGGGGCTACAGTCACATCCGGACCTATCAATTAATCAGAATAGAGCTGGAAGGGGCCTTTGAGGTCTTCTAGTCTAACCCCCTGCTCAAACAGGAGACCCTATACCATTTCAGACAAGTGGCTGTCCAGTCTCTTCTTAAAAACCTCCAGCGATAAAGCATCCACAACTCGTGAAGGCAAGCTGTTCCACTGATTGTTCTCACTGTTAGGGATTTTCTCTTTAATTCCAGGTTGCTTCTCTCCTTGATTAGTTTCCATAGTTTCTTGTCCTGCCTTCTGATGCTTTGGAGAACAGGTTGACTCCCCCTTCTTTTTTGGCAGCCCCCTCAAATATTGGAACACTGCTATCATGTCTTGTAAAAGTCCTTCTTTTCTCTAGACTAGCCAAACCCAAATCCTGCAACCGATCTCCATATATTTTTGCCTCCAGGCCTTTAATCATCTTAGTTGCTCTTCTTTGCAAGTCAAATGTTGTTGTTTTTTAAAAACCCGCTTAATATGCATTATAATAGTTGCATATGTATGTATACCGTATACATAGTTTTATTTATTTATTCAATTTCTACAGGTATGCCGCCTATCTCTGAAAAGCGACTCTGAGCGGCTTGCAATTAAAAGGACAGACACGTATGTAGCCACAGGCGCTGTCTCTTCGCTGCAACAAAATCCTCACTGCAAAGGACTTTCCAGAATCCGGGGACTTAAAAATAACAGATGCACCTCAACTTCCTTTTGTTACACTCCCTATAACAACTCCTGTTTTTCTTGAGCTAAAAGAGTTCATCAAACCTCTGTCTGTATCTTTGAAATATGCTCTATTTCGGAAACTAGTAATTTCTTTAAAGTGCTGTATTCTGTAAATCTTTGCCTCTCCTTCCTTCTCTATATTTGCTAAATATCTTAAGTGCGTCGTATCTCTACGATGCTGAAGCCAAAGCGCGACGTGATGGGCGGAGCCTGCGCCCTTTTTCAAGATGGAGGAATCCTGCACGTGGGAAGAGGAGAACCCTGCTTCTAGCAGCGGGAGTAGCGGCAGCAGCGATGAAATGGAGGATATGGAGATGGAGGAAAAAGAGGAGAAGAAGCAAGGAAAGTCTCAAGCAGGAGCTTATGTGCCGGGGAAAGATCCCCTCCAGCCCCTGGAGAAGAGCTGGTGATGGACGAAGGCGCATATCGACTCTACCATCGAGCAGGCACCGGTAGGAAGAATTGGGCAATTCTCACGTTATATTGGAGAAGGATGTGATCGCGGGCAAGAGAGAAAAACAGGGAGTATGAATCGCTAGTAATGCAAACCAAAAACTAGGGTTCGGCATTTGCTAGTAAATTAAATGGAGCAATTAAGAATTCAGCTTTCCGCCCTTCCGAGGTCGGTAAAATTAGGACCCGGATTATTGGAGGCAATGTGCTGACTCTAAACCCCTTAGGGCTGTAAAACATGTACATAAGTTTAAATGCTATTGCCAATTGAGCTTAGAATTTTTGTTCCTGCCACAAAAGGGTTGGTGATAAATATATCTATGATCCTACTGAGAAAACTGGAGTTTAGAATTACACTTAACTTATGTAAAGGGGGGGGTGTCCAAAACTGATGTTAGTTTCTCCGTTGCTGTGACTTTTAGGTCTGTTGCATCTCAGTTTCCACAATTCCAGGGATCCGTTTTGGATGATCCTGGATAGTAATTACAAGAATTGAACTCTAGAGGTTCAAGAAAGGATCAAATAGAAAAAAGTAGTCATAGAAGTTCCATTTAACCCTGAGGTATCAGACAGAGGATAGGGCAAAGCACCTTCCAAATACTTTAGAATTTGTAAAGTCTGCATTGCAAACAGAACCTGAGAGCTATTTTGTAAGTCTATATACTCAACACATGTTTGATAAAATGAAACCCAATGTTTACATGTAAGGAAAGAAGATGAGGTTAAGTTGTGAATAGGATAGCAAAAATTAGTAATAAACATCTAGATCAGGGGTCTCCAACCTTAGCAACTTTAAGCCTGGAGGACTTCAACTCCCAGGATTCCCAGCCAGCTTTGCTGGCTGGGGAATCCTGAGAGTTGAAGCCTCCAGGCTTAAAGTTGCTAAGGTTGGAGACCCCGATCTAGATAAATGGCCCAGATAAATGAGGTCCTTCTATTGCTACCAATTTAGGGGCTCCTTGCTTAAGCTTTGACATCTTGCGTGATGCACTTGGAGACAACCGAACTAGCTACCCACTGAGCCTTTTCCTTTGTGCGGGAACACAAGCCGAAACTGCCCAAGCGAACAGGTGAGTGCTTGGGATGGGTCAGTGCAAGTAATCCTTGGCTTATAAACCATTCGTTTTGCAACTGTTCAAAGTGACAGTGGAACTGAAAAAAGTGACTTATGACCAATTCTCACGGTTATGACTATCACAGGTTCTCCATAGCCACATGATCAAAATTTGGGCACTTGGTAACTGGCCTGTATTTATGATGTTTGCAGAGGCCTCTGGTCAGGTGATCACCCCCAGCAAAGTCAATGGGGAAGTGGAATTCACTTAACAACTGTGTGATTCACTTAACTTGCAGCCATTCTCTTTAACAACCACGGCAAAAGATTGTAAAATTGGGCATGGTTCATTTGACAACCGCCTTGCTTAGCCACAGAAATTCAGGACCCAATAATGGTCCCAAGTTGAGGACTACCTTATTGTAGGCTAAACTGACAATCATCTGAATGAGCAAGGAAGGGAATCTTCCATAGCCTGATACCTACTAAAAGTATTTGATTTCAACCCCCATCCTACTACTCAAACCGCATGGCCCATTGTAGGATGGGGTCTGAAATCCAGCACAGGTGGTTCCAGGTTGGGGAAAGGTAACAATCTTATCAATCCATTTTTATAACATTTATTTCCTCCCTCCCCGCCTCCAATCCCACCCTAATAAACCCACAGGTTGCTAGTGATGAAAATGCACAATCTCCATGGGACCAAGTCAGCTTGCAAAAATTCTTCTGAGTCGGAGAGTAGCAGCGAGAGTGAAGATGATGATGAGGACAAGAAACCCCAGCTAGAACTGGCCATGGTTCCCCACTATGGAGGGATTAACAGACTGCGAGTATGGAATGTTTCTTGCTGGTCTTTCCCATCTTTGCTTCCTTCGATAACATTGTTTCCCCCTTAATGCTTTCCCCTGCTATTTCCCCCTTCCCCCCTCCCCCATAGGTGACAGAGCTGGGAGAGACTCAGGTGGTTGCAGCATGGTCTGAGAAAGGGCAGGTGGATATATATGATCTTCAGCGCCTCTTGGTGGCTGTTTCTGACCCCCAAGCGTTGGCAGTCTTCTTGCGAGAAGAGCAGGCCAAGATCAAGCCCATCTTTTCATTTACTGGACATATGTCAGAGGGCTTTGCCATGGACTGGTCCCCTAAGAAACCAGGTAATGGAAGAAGGGAAGGGAAAGATAGTTGTAGGAGGTGAGAATGGATGAAGTCTAATACATGATATTTTGGATATTGCTTGTGGTAGGCACTCTTTTGACCGGGGACTGCAATAAAAATATCCATCTATGGACACCCAAGGAGGATGGATCGTGGTTTGTAGATCAGCGGCCTTTCACAGCCCACACAGCATCAGTGGAAGACATACAGTGGTCCCCAAATGAAGCTACAGTAAGTTATCGATAAGTTTGTGCAAGTTTGCGGGTCATCTTGCATATAGGGAAGAGGATATTTCAATAAAGTTTTATTTACTTTAAGAGACATCTTAATAATAATAAAAAAAAAAACCTTTTAACTGATTGGATAAGCCATTGTTTCTTCATCTTGGACATTTTTAAGATTTATGGACCTCAAATTCCAATATTTCCAGCCAGCGTTGTCTAAACGTTTGGACCTATTGATTTTTATTTGGGAATAAATATAACTGAACACATTAGGACACATTTCTGAGTAAGAATGCCTAACTGCTTCCTTCTCAGTTCTGAATAATTTTCATTAGCAAGAAAGTACAGTAGATACAGACAAAAAATACTGTATCCTATATATGCATAAAACCAATATACTAATTCTTTGGAACTATAAACCATGGAAATTTCAGGGAACTTTGATTCTGGGGTCTGCACCTTTATTAAAGACATTTACATGCAAAATAAATTAGTTCTTTTCTTCCTTTAAGAATGTACAGCAAGAAAGCCTGTTGTGGACATAAGAGAGCTTAGCTCCCCTTGTTGAAAAGGAAATGCATTTTTTGTATCTCTGGGTTAGGTTTTTGCTTCATGTTCGGCTGATGCCTCCATTCGCGTCTGGGACACACGGGCTGCACCAGGAAAAGCCTGCATGCTGACCACCAGCAAAGCGCACGATGCAGATGTCAATGTGATCAGTTGGAACCGAAATGAGCCCTTTATTGTTAGTGGTGGTGATGATGGGATCCTAAGGATTTGGGATCTGAGGCAGTTCCAGGTGAGCCAATGGATTCCTGCTGCCAGATGAAGTATGGAATAATCACAACTTAACCTGAGGCATCTGGTTGGTTTGGGTCTAATGGGAACACGACTATAAAAGTGATGCGACCTCGGTGGCTTTAAGATGTGTGGACTTCAACTCCCAGGATTCTCCGGCCAGCATTGCTGGAATTCTGTGAGCTGAAGTCCATGCATATCAAAACCATCAAGGTTGAGAAACATTGGCTCAGCCTTGGGGCCACACATTCGTTTTGTGATTGCAACATCCCCTACACTCCCTCCCTCCCTCCCTCCAATCTGACTTCTATTGAATATGGAGACTTGCAGTTGCCACTGTATCCATTTTGTACCTTAAAACTTCCAAAGTGAGCCTTATCTCACCAACTGGAAGCATGATTTTCAACATGTCCCACAAAACCTGGTATGGCCCTCAAGCCAATAGAAGGCACGGATTCCCTCCCTCTCTGCTATCCCACTTGCCCTTCTTTTGTTATCATAGTATTCCTGTACGTTCATTATTTTATTGTTCTATTATTTTACCTGTTTTGATTACATTTTTTTATTGTTACAAGATCCTAGAATAGCCCCATGATGAGATTGGTGGCAATTAAATTTAATAAATTGTAACATTTGGCTTCTGTGTTGTGTAATCCCAGAGTAACTGGGTTATTTAATGAATTCTACTTCAGCGAACATGGGCACCCGTCTCCATTTTTCCTTATCTTGGCTTATAATAATGGTCATTTTCTTCCCACAGAAAGGTTCAGCGGTTGCCACCTTCAAGCAACACACTGCACCCATCACATCAGTGGAATGGCACCCCACTGATAGCGGTGTCTTTGCTGCCTCTGGGGCCGATGACCAAGTGACTCAGTGGGACTTAGCTGTGGAACGTGACGAAGGAGAGGCTGAGGACCCAGCCTTGGCTACCATCCCACCCCAGCTGCTCTTCGTTCACCAGGGAGAGAACGATATCAAGGAGCTGCACTGGCACCCACAATGCCCTGGCACCCTCATCACCACCGCCCTCTCTGGGTTCAACATCTTTCGAACCATCAGCGTCTGAGGGAAACTTTCAAAATGGCTGCCCTCTAAATTCAGGCGGCACTTGCAGGGGTGGTCAAAGGAGTCAAGATGGTGCCCACCTTTTTACATGTGCAATATATCATGCATACAGAAGTTATCATTCTGCTATAAAAAAAGAAAATTCAAAACAGGTTTTTTATGTCTATAGAACTGTCCCAGCAAATATGTTGGCTTCCATATATCTATTATAGCCATAATGTACATTGGGAAGGAAACTATTTTGAAATAGATGCAAAAATGTGTTTAAATATAAATTATTTTAGAAATAAAATTCTGTGATTAAGCACTCTGAGACTGAGTTTTAAGAAAAACCTGGGATGGGTGCATTGAAACATTCATGCTTTGTTAGATGTTCATAAATGCTAAGATTGCACATGGAAGACCTGGTTTGAAAAAGAAATACGTCTCCAGAAAAGGGAAACAGGCTTCCTGCCAAAATACTTTTATTTGGTAGTCCTTGACTTACGACATTTGGGGGGAGAATTTTAATTTCTAAGGTTGCTGTTAAGTGAGTCATGCCTGAATTTAACCTTTTTTCCTCAGTGTTGAGTGAATCACTGCAGTCACTAAGAGATTCCAGTTTCCACCATTGACTTTCTTTGTCAGAAACCAGCTGGGGAGGTCACAAATGGTGATCAGGTGACCCTGGAACTGTTGTAAATAAATGCTAATTGCCAAGTGCCCAAATTTTGATTATGTGACCATGGAGGTGCTGTGATGGTTCATAAGTGCAAGGATTGGTCATAAGTCACTTTCCTCAGTGCCACTGTAACTTCAGTGAATGGTTTCAAGTTGAGGATTAATTGCATAGAGCAGTGATGGCTAACCTTTTCGTCGTCAGGTGCCAAACCCATAATGCAATGTGCGCATGACACCCGCCCCTCCTACGCATGCACATGCACCCTCCCTGTGTGCACGGCAGATTCCCGACGATCAGCTGGTGGGGGACACGCTCGCATGCGCAGTGGACCTGATCTGGGGCAACAGCTCGCATGCCGGCAGAGGTGGCTTTGTGTGCCACTTTCAGTATGCGTGCCATAGGTTCGCCATCACAGGCATAGAGCAACGTTTTTCAACCTGGGCAACTTCAGCTCCCAGTATTCCCATTTGAGAAACACTGGTATAGAGTGTAAACACTGGCTTTTGTGTTATTTCCCCATCCTTCATTTAGTCATTAGATTCCAGCTTGTGCTACTTGCAGCATGATATTTTTTCTCATGTTTCTCTGTTTGAAATACAAAGATACACCTGAAAAAAAGACCAAAGGTCTTTTATGTTGCTGCAGCAGTGCTATCTAACCCAGGAGTCCCCAACCCACAGTCTATGGGCCAGCACCAGTCCACAGCAGGCCAGAAACCAGGCTGCGTAAACAGGCGAAGCCCCATCATGAAATGTAGACAGCACATGAAACCACGCCCCCTCTAGTCCACGGAAAAACCTCTCCAAGAAACCAATATCTGGCGCTGAAAATATGATTTATCAAGATACCAGCCTTTCCAGCTACTGCCCTGGGAATGTGTTGAGCAATAGCTCTCCTCGTCCCCAACCAGCAGAGGTCATGAAAGGGGTCAAATAAAACCATAGGTGGTCAACTAGTAATAACTGCTTCCCCCGCCCCCAGTACAGATGTACAGCTTTTGGGGAGTTCAATACCAAGTGGCATGGGTCAAGAGATTGCAGGAGGTGTAATCCAAGCTACTAGGAGGACACGAAGCTACCTACCCCTGTTGAAAAAAATCTGCATTCCTTATATAGAGGAAACATGTTCAACCTGAGACTTTTCTGATATTAACTGACAGCAATCTTTTATCTGTTAGGAACTTACTTCAGCAACTTTTTTAGAACATCCCATTCTTTAATAACCATGCATACATGCAACATATTAAGCATATGGCTAAGAACACTTTTATAATTGCTATGTATGAATTGTAATTATAGGTCCTTAAGTTAAGAGCACTTATTCAGTGATCAGAGTTACAATGGTGGCAAACAAGGGACACCTACAATTGGCCCAGGTTGAGGCTGTTGCAGTGACTGAGGTCATGTGACCAAGATTACACACTTGGTAAACGCCTTGCAAAACTGATGGCTGCAGCATCCTACAGTCAATCGGCATTTGCCACTTTACCAATTTACCACTGGACTGATAGATTATGACTGCAATCATGAGATTACACTTTTCAACAGTATTGCTTAGCAACCAAAATTCCAATCCCAATTGCCATCATAATTCAGACTAATGTCAACGTAACAAACTTCCTCAATCCAGACTACAACTCCCAGCATTCCCGGTACTTTTACGCAAGATATCTGAGAACTCTGGAACAGAGCTCCCAAATTTTTCTGGCTTTGCAGAACCAGTGGGTGGGGAGAGGGGATGGTTCCACATGAGCAGCCGGCGCATGCGTGGATAGTTCCATTTGCATGAATGGTGGGCATGTGCACCCACCATGCTCACGCAAATGGAGCATGCACGAACTCACTCGCCTAAGTGGCTCTGCACACACATCGCTTCTGCGGCCGGGTTCTGAAAATCTCAACCCAGTAGTGAGACGCGGTCCAGGGGGTGGGGTTGGGGACCCCTGCTCTGGAAGACAAATAGGCAAGCATATGCTAACACTTCCAAATGGCAATCCTAGGATCTGAGCCACTCTGTTTTCACTGCATCCCACTCCACTGTAGGGATGTATATGCTACAGTCCCTTCCTGCTCCACTGAACAGAGCAAGACTGTCTTCTTGACGTTGGTGCCAAGGCGTCCAGCACTGATGATGTCACACAGAGAGATGGGTGCATCCTTGGAAAAACAGAGCGCGATGTAATGGGCGTGGAACCGCATGGGATCACCTATCAAGGGGAGAGGGAAGAGTTAGCAAAGCAATAAGGCTGGTCTCGGCATGATGTCCTCAACACTGGCTCGTTAAGTAGTATGAAGGAAAACCTACTTTATGTACTTTTCAATAGAAAAGCAAAAAATGTTCTTAATAGCTATTTGTCCTGCCAGAAAATTGCTGGAACAGTTTGCTGAGGATCTCTTCATAGTCTACATGCACAAACTCATTCTTAAAAAGGCCCTGGGTAGGTACATTTAAATAGGCAACTTTTAATATCCAGAAATTAATGAAAAAAGGAGCCAGATATTCTTTAATACATGAGCTTTGGGGAATCACCTATTATGAATGGCTTTATTTGACAGCCTTGTCTGCTAGATTATAAAGTCTCAGACATCTGGAGAATACCATATTCAGAAAATGGATTGTAACAGTCTTTGAGGAGGCCTACTTCACTCCATCTTTGTGAAGTCCCCATTCGCACTCCAATATCCTTTCTACTTCTGTTCAACTCACATATAGAATGACATTGTAATAAGCCATCATGTGCTTCTAGCTTAGCATGTTCTGTTTTACAATTCCCTGTATGCTACAAGCCATGATTTATAGCTTAAAAGATTGGATAAATCCAAGGTATCGTGGCTTCACACCTGGGCCAGAGAGAACAGTGAAGGGACACCTGTATATTTGCCTTGCCTTCCTCACAGATAGAAAGTTTAAGCCATCATTCTTCACCTCAAGAGAATCAATATTGTTCCCACACACAAGCATTCTTGTAAAATCTCTGAGAAATCTGCTTTCACCTGGATAAACGAGGAAGTCACCTCCAAATTTGCTCCCAGTTGTGACATAATAACCTCTTTCCCAGAGGTCCCGGAAAATGCTATAGTGCATCTCATGATGTTCTTGACCTGCATAAGGCCAGAGCTGGGATGCTACATGCCAGTCTACTGTTTCTTCTTGAGCTATCTGAGTCCGTTCAGTGGGGAGTTGGATCATCATTGATTCTCGGGGAAGCACAAAACAGGAACCAGACTCGGCAGGCCTTTTGAGGGGCTCTAGGAAAGGAAGAAGAAATGATCTAATTTTTCGTCTGAATGTCTTTATAAATGAACAGATTCCCACCCAGACATAATAGCTAAAAAAAATCCCACATGTTTCCCTCAGGATATAGCTGAACCAAAGTCCCTCAAATTTCTATAATTACATTTTTCTCTGCATACAGGTAGTTCTCAACTTTCGACCAATAGCAATCGTTCAGAGTGCTGACAGACCTTTCTAGGGAGATATTTACAACCTGGATTCAAAGTTCCAATGGACGCCCCCTGTCACATGAACACATTTTGATTGCTCAGCATCTGGGCAACATTTGCAGTGTCCCAAGATCATGTGACTTCATTTTACAACAGTTATGCCAATAAGTGACATTTACTTCCTATGTTCAGCAAAATTGGGTCCACAGCACATCATTGCTAAATGACCCTGGCATTAGTTTAATGATCACAGCTGTTTGCTGAATGACCATCACACAAAAATTACAAAGTTACGACTGTGATGGACAGTTTCCATTATGGTTGTAACTAGTGGATTATCTACACGGTGTAACTTTTTTTTTCAATCAAATATTGCAAAATAACAATTTGTCACTTTTGTCATAAATAAAATTCCACTTTGTATGCCCAGCGGTCTATCACTGTAAGTTGAAGGCTAGCAATGGTGGCCTCAAATAGGAGAAAGCGTGGGCAGAATTGTAGAGCAGGAGGTTCTATGGTATTATTAGTAGTAAAATCAACATCTACATTTAATTTTGGATCTACTGCTGTGATACACACCTCCTCCTTCTCCTTTCCGTTGCCATTTCTTTGCTCGGCCCTGGGTTATATGGTCTGCAAGAGACTCCAACGTGGTTTTCTTCTGTTCTGCAGAGAGCCTCAGCTGCTCCTGGTAGCTCTCCTCTAGCTCTTGCTCGTAGGCAACCACTTTCTCTGGGGCTAAGGCATCCTGCAGACACAAAGCAGCAAGCATACATAAGCAACCTTCCAGTCAGGTTGGCCATGCCGGTTAGGGATACTGGAAGGGGACATGATTGATAAACCTCATTCCTTTTTCTGAGCTCCAGAATAACCCAAGGCAGAGCTCTCATTTGCAGAAAAATGAGGTATCCCTTTATACATATATACACCTTCTGGATCATACATGGAAATATTCACTGCCAACTGAAAAGTAATATAAAAACAAAATGATGCATTGAAATTGCTTTGGAATTTTTACTACCTTCTCCCCCCCTCCCCCCCAACACAACATTTGGGATAGCTCCTATTGGCAGACAGAAATTATACGCACCCATTAGCACTTAATTCTGCTGCACATATAGCTCAGGAAGCGAAACTATAAAACATAAAACTGATGCCAACTTCTTGGATGTTACAATTGTGATGTTACAATGATGTCTGAGCTTATTTTACCTTACTGCACAGCTGGGGAGGAAGGGGAAGAAAAAGGATAAATGGCTGTTGAAAAAAAAAAAGAATACTACATCATAATTTCATTGCTGGAAGAAATTACAAGTAGACATTGATTTACAACATTTGTTTAGTGAGCATTTGAAATTACAACGGCACTGAAAAAAGTGACATAACTCAGACTTGTGACTGTCAGAGAGTCCCATGGTCATTTGATTAAAATTTGAGCGCTTGGCAACTGGCATGTATTTACGACAGTTGTGACATCCTGGCGTTATGTGATTACCATTTGTGACCTTCTTGGTCAGCTTCCAAGAAGCAAAAGTCAACAGGAGACGCCAGACTTACTTACTGACTGTATGATTCACTTAATAACTGCAGTGATTTATTTAACAACTATGGCAAAAAAAGATCATAAAATTGGGTGCAACTAACAACTGCCTTGCTTAGCAATGGATATTTTGGTCTCAATTGTAGTTGTAAGTCAAAGCCCACCTGTAGAGGAATGTCTCAAAAACATTGTAGACTATTGATCTCTACACTCTGCAGAGTTTGGGAACAAGGGAGCTTATCGTTCACTTTTAAATTAAAAAAAAATAAAGGTTGGTGAAATCATTACCTGGTTCTTCCCATGGCCAAGGGACTGAGATGTTGGGCTCCTAACCAGGGTTGCCAACCCCTTGTCCAATAACAGCCGAACCTCTTCAGGAAGCAGCTCCAAAGGCAGCCCAAGCCGCACATTCTGCCTCGGCTTCCGAGGCAATGCCCCCACCAGCACGCCGACAATGCGATGTTCCTCTCGGATTCGCCTCGCATCTGCATAGTTCCACACAAATGCCTTTCCCTCCAAGAGGTAGATTCGGATCATGCCTGAGCCTGCAACATCAGAAGAGGATCGAAGTAACAAGCTATTTGGGTATTTTTTTATATGGGAGGTGGAAGGCTCAGCAACTCCTGGGGATTTCCTAGTAAGCTTATAACCAGATAGTGATTTTTAACACAAACAAGCCCCTCATTTTCGTTTCCACTAGAAAAGCTCATTAACCAGGCTACCGGTGGCACTCCACATCTGGAGATTGTTTTTGAAGGAGCCCTTCAGATCTGGGTTAGGCTTAGCTAAGTAAATTAGAGTCGATTATTCGCAGAGTTCCCTTGTCAAACGTTTATTTTTTCCTGAGAAATAGGCAGTAAATATTTCAAGAGATTCACACATTCCACTAAGAGCTAAGAGCAAACCACAGGTAACAATCTTATGAACAGGGTCTGAAGCAGATGGCTTTGTTGCATGCTAACTTCTAAACAGATGAAGCAGGAGGAAGGAAAGTAGGAGAAAAGGAGAAGTGTCTGCAGCTAAATTGTCCCAAATTGCATATTTACCTGAAAGTAGGACCCACTGAATGTCGGGGGGGATGGTGGTTTCTGATTACCTGTTTGTGAGATTATGCCTAGATTGCTTGATAGTCATTTTCCAAAACAACTCAATTAATCCAGGGGTGGGATTCAATGGTGTTACTACCAGTTCGGTGACTGTGTTTTGCGCGCGTGTGTAAAAAAACTTAAGCTGTGCTACCCGGACAACTGAAAAGCACTGCGCACAGCTGCGTAGCATTTGAAAAGCCACTTTTTTCCTGCTTTTCAACCTCAGCTGTGCCGCGCAAAGCAGCTGAGGTTGAAAAAGCAGGAAATAAACGACAGATAAGAGCCCGGGTGGGCGGGTAGACCAAACAGCAGCAAACACAGAACTGGTTCGGTGTCTGTTGCTCTTCAGAGCTACCACCTCTATGGAGCCAGGCAGAACCGGTAGCATCCCACCCTTGAATTAATTCCTGCATGAACTCCATCTTAGCTGGGACTTTAGCAGACTATACTAAATATACAAGGGTATCCTGTCCTTTTTCATCACAGGAAGAGCTTTACCTACTTGTCGCCCTCCAAAAACCTAACCCACACAAAATGCAACAGATTGGAGTAAAAGTACCTCCCCAATTCCTGTAAGAGAACATTGGAGCTTCCAGTCCCTGCTCCAATCCTAAACTCAGCTATTTTATGGATTACTATATGTCCTTTATCATACAGGTTGTCCTTGACTTATGATCACAATTGAATCCAAAATTTCTGTTGTTAAGACAGTTGTTAAATGAATTTTGTACCATTTTAAACCTTTCTTGCTGCAATTGTTAAGTTAGTAATATGGTTAAGTGAATTTCGCCTCCCCATTGACTCTGCTTGTCAGATCACAAAAGGTGATCATATGACCTCTAGGACATTGCAACCATCATAAATCTGAATCATTTGCCAAGCATCTGAATTTTGCTCATGTGACCATGGGGATGCTGCAGTGATTGTGTGAAAAGTGCAAAAAATGGTCCAAAGTCACTTTTTTCAGTGCCACTAAAACCTAGAACGGTCACTAAGCAAGTAGTTAAGTTGATTTTATAGGTAGTCCTTTATTTCAGAAAACTCACTTTGGCCTTTATTTTGGAGCAGAGGTCTTCAAACTTGACAGCTTTAAAACTTGTGGACTTCAACTCCCAGAATTGACAACCTCTAAACCAAGTTGGCTCCCAGTTCAGACATTTTTATTAGAATATGCATTTTGTAAAGTTTTCTTGTTGGATTTGCTCTTGAGTTCTTCTTCGTAAAGTTATAAACAAATTCCCCCCCCCCCTTAATGCACCTTTTTCAAGTTTGCCCCTTTTTCTTCCCCCAAGAAAATTTGCTCAACGGAGTTAGGTTCTCCTCTCCCTTCCCTTTATTGCATCGGCAGCTCAAGCTTCCCGCGTTCGTGCAGACCGCACAACCGTGCCCTCGGCGACTCCCGCCCCCGCGAAGCTAAAGAAATTCTCCAATCACCTTTTTAAGCCACCGGCCGAGCGGGAAGAAAGACGCCTCCCCGAACCAATACGCAATGCAAGCAAAGGCCCCTGGCTGGTTTCCAGAGGCAAAGGAGGGAGCGGACGAAAAAGGGAACTGAGCGTGGGGGGGGGGGTTGAGAAAGAGAGACAGAAAAATACAGACACGCTCGTACCAGAGACACGCGCGCGAGAGAGAGACGCGGCGCTCGCCGATCCTTTTGCAAAGCAAAGGAAGCAATTGCAAGAGAGACAGGAAGCCAGGAGGCGCGCAGGCGAGTGGGAAGATCCCCAATCAAGGCGTGTTGATCCCAGCCGGGGAGGCGGGTCTCGCTCTGCCCTTCCTCGCCCTGGATGTTGCAAGAAGCTGAGACACACACACACGCACACCTCCTCGTTTGCCCGTCCTGCAAAGTGACCCCACTCCACCCTCCCTTGAGGCCAGCTTGCGCGTGGTGGAGGGGGTTCCCCTGCAAAAGGTGAGTGCGCGCGTGGGACGTGGAGATTAAGGAAGAGGGAAATCGGGATGGAGTGGAAAGCAACGCGGATGGGGACGAGGATGGTTGGGCGCCCTAACTTCTAGGCGAGGGTTGCAACCTCGGATTAATTTAAAAAGGCTTCTTCCAACTTCCCAGCATCCTCCAGGTGAGGTGGGTTACCGTGCCCTTCGCCCCCAACCAACGTTGTAATGCAGGGCAAAAAGAGGGTGCCGGATAGAGGCGAGAAGCTAGTCTAGAAATGTTTGCCTTGAAAGTGTAGCTAGCACAACTGTTGAACAGCCAATCATATTTTTTATAGACCCCAGATAGCTGCATTGAGCGTTTTTATGTAACCCGAGATACAAATTTGGTTACTTAAGGGACGGCAGGACCAAACTAGATTTCTAGGTTATTTAAATCTCGATTCTAGATTTTTAGAAAGCAGGAGATTCTGAGTTCGAAGTCCCACTTTGGGTACTAAAGCTATCTGGGTGACTTTGAGCCAGTCATTCTCTCAGCCCAGCCCACTTCTCAAAGTGATTGAAAATTAGAGGTAGAAGCATTATTAGGCATGTTTATCTCCTCGAGTTATTTATAATAATAATGATAATAATAATCAACCACTTAACGGATGAGTAATATCTTTATCATGCTATCAAATATTTTGTTTTGGAAATTATTTTTTAAGTTTTGCCCTTTACTCCAATGTTACTGAGTTGTTTATTTTTTAAAAATGCATTGTACATCTCTGAGGTGGTAAATCTGAGACCCAGAGCACCTTCTGAGTGGAATGGAAGCAGGCAAGGAAGAATTTGACAGGCCTTAAATTATACTGTACTTATTTTTACAGTGTTGCCTTTTGACATAGAAACTATACCTTTAAGCCTTTGGAAATTTATATGGTTGCACAAAATTTCCCTGAAGTTTTGCTTGTCCTATTATTTAAAAACTCTTCTACCATTCCTCCAAATTCTGTGGATATTTAACCTGAAAAGGAAATTCTCATTTTGTTTTCAATATCTCCTTTGGGCACATATCCTTGGCTACACAAACTGTGTATGTTCATTTAACCTCTGGGCCCATAACGTGCATTTTTTTTTTCATCATTACAAAGCCTCTGTACAATTTGTTCTGCCTGTACAAGTGCACTTCCACCTTCTTCCTTGCTGGATTTTTTTAAATTTTATTTTATTTTACATTAGTGAGTTCTTCAGAACCAGCTGGACAAAGGGGCGTGTATAAAATCTGTTTGACTCACAAGAGGGTTTTGGATCCTTCTACTTTCCTTCATCCAAATTGTTAACTAGTTGGAGAGGGTAGAAAAGAAGGGAAGGGAAGTAACTTGGTTTCTCTGGAGCTCTGATCTGCCCAAGTAAGTACATTTAGTGACAACCTCGCTTTTAAGGAGGAGTCTGACCTGTGGGGAGAGAAGCAAAAATTTGGGAAGACAGATTTTTGTAAGGAATAGCTGTGAGAAAGCAGGCTGGACAGAGAGGTGGAGTGGCTTGTGCAAGAGGGTGTAATCACGATTACAGGAAAGAGCTTATTTTTTTTTTTTTTTGTAATAGTAGAGTAAAAGGTTATTTTGTAATCATACTTACATTTGCTGCGAAAGTAATCAAAAGCTTTCTTTTTCTTCTTGCTTTTTTCGTGTTTGCTTTTTTCTTCTTTCTTTGCTACTTTTACTCTTTAAATTTTAGTTTTGGTTTTTCTGTTCTTTGTAAAACTTTTAATAAAATATATTGAAAATTCCCCTAAAGGGTGTGTTCATTTCCACTACTGAGAAAGGAAGGTTTCTGTAGAAAAGTTCAGAATGCAGTTGTGCAGGAAATTCATATTTTTAAGGGTTGCAAAAACAGGGAATGTTGCTCATTCTTGTCTATTCTCTTGAATTCTTCCTCACTTTTAGCATTCATTATCCTCTGCTGCTGCTACATCTGTTGTTGACAGTGTGATCTTAAACTACTTGCAATGTATTCCTTTTTTTAGCTGATCTCTCTTTTTCCACCTTTATGCAGTTTATTCCTGAAACATGTTTCATCAATCCTAAGAAGTAAGATGTCTAAAACAGATAAAAATGTTTCTTCCTAACACCCTTAAGTTGTCTTTTTTCTATTTAATGCAACAAGATCAGTCTTGGCAAAAGTTAGCATTCAAGATAATAATTCAAAAAGCACACATGTCCCTTGCTAGCATGCCTTTTTCCCTTCCCTTATTACATAATTTATTACCCTGCTGATTCACTGCTGAAAACCATCCCAAATGGTTTCCAAGCAGACAAAGAATATAAGAGGAGATGTTGTACTTTTGCAGGCATGGAGATGAAGTGCTAAAAAGAAGCATTGCCAGATTCCATTGCTGGTCTGAGCCATCAGAGATGAGAGGAGACAACCACTCAGCACTTGAGTCTTGATTGTCTTCGTCTTTCTCAGTTGGGACTGCAATATTTGCTGTTGATTTTTCTTCTCAAGATTGACAGTCTTGCCTGTCTCACAGAGAAAGATGGCAACAACTGGTTCACTTTGGTTGGTTCCAAAAAGACAATGAGTCCTGATTAACATTTTAGATAGCCTGAGAGCTATAGGCTACAGAGAGAAGGGGAGGATTGTCTCAGAAGAGGCCTCAATTTGAATGAAGCTTTAGTAACCTTGCCTAGCATACTTAGTTGGCCTTTATGACTCGTAGATAAATAATTGCCATATCTTGCAGTGCAAATTAAATGAACCACACATTTTTACTTAGTAGCGTTTTCTCACAAGTGCCAGATCTGCTTGTGTTGATCAACTTGGTTGTAACAGGAATTGACCAACCAGCTTGTTGCCCAAGCCTGATGTTGTGGACTGAGAGAAAGAGAGAAAGATGATTGGCCCAAAGTTACCCGACTGGCTTTTTTGGCTAAGGTGGAATTAGAACTCACAACCTCTTGGTATTTAGCCTGGTGTTTTAATCACTAGACCACAACTGGTTCTCCAAGTTAACCACACATTTTGCTGAAAATAACTTGTTAGGGCCAGTATTGATTTTTAAATCTGTTATTAATCTCTTATATCAAAATAATAATCCCTTTTCCCTGTCATCAAGTTTTCATCCTCAGGTGGTCTGACTACCTGTTTTATTTTTCTGTATCATGTGTAATGTGTATGCAGTCCAAAACGAGTAGATCACTTCCTTTCCCCCCCTTCATCCCTTCTTTCTCAAAAATCAAGTGTAGAGAAGGGGTCCCTGCCCTGTGTTCCATCTTTCCAATATTTTTCACTTTCATGCAGATTGACCTAACTCCCCATTTCTTGCCAGCTACAATGTCACCTGATGAAATTATCTACTTGGTGGTCCTTCTCATCTCTATACCTGTTGGTTTCCTCTTCAAGAAAGTGGGTAAGTGTGAAACCTGGAGAAGGAAATGCTGCTAGGCACCTCCTAGGAAACTATCCTGAGGTTCATGTAAGATGGCTTTGCCTTTAACTCCTCCTTGAAGAGCTTCCTGGTTTGAGCAAGCAAGTTGTAAGAAACGCATCTCCAAAGGAACTCTGAGAAGATGGGATATGAGATGGAGTGGGAATGGGAATGGTGAGAAATAACAAACAATACATGGGATCTGGATATTAAGGTAATCCTTGATTTATGACCGGTGGCTTAGCAACTGTTCCAAGTTATGAGGGACCTCTCAAGGAGTACTTATGATCAAGTTCCAAAATTCTGATAGTCACAGGGCTCCCTTCCTTGGTCAGTTTGTTGGCCACTCAGCAACTGACTCATATTTAAAGCCTTTTGCAGCACTCCATGGCCACACAGGGCTGCATTTTATGACGATTTTGCTGAAAACCGAGATTTCCAGATTTTGGCAAAAACAATCCACAGCAAACAGTGGATTTGTTTTACAGCCATTGCTGTAAAAAAAAGGTTGTAAAAATAGGTCAGTCACATAGGTGACCTGTTTTGCAACCATCATGACTTATGACCATAATGGCCAGATTCCATTACGGTCATACGTTGAGGATTATCTGTATTTGCCATGATCCAAGAAGAATCTTGGATGAGAAGCGAAACATTTTAAAAAGAAAAACGAAGAAAGTCCAGTTGTCTTTTGGGAAAAAACATCTTTGGGATAACCATGGGTGATTGAGAATCTCCATTGGCAATTTTGTAAATTTTATTCGATGTAGCTTCTTAAAAACTATGGAACTGGGTAGGTTGTACATCCAGCCAAGCAAATAAAGTCAAACGCAAACTCACAGCCCAGGGTGTGCATCTTTAGACAATGGGAAAACGTGTTCCTCTCTTTTTTTAATAGGTTTGAAGACCAAAAAATATGGGGCAGCTGTTATAGGACTTGCACTTATTCTGGTGACTTGCCAGATCCACATCCTTCATTCTCTTATCACCATCCTGGGGACATGGCTTATTATCAATATCTCACCAAGGTAAAGTGACTAACAATAATTGTGGCTGTGAGATGGTCTACATATGCAAATAAATACTCTGGGTGCAAAGATGGGATTATACATTTCCCAAATTTCCTAAAATCTAAGTTTTTGTCTCTCCTCTCCACCCCCCACCCCCGGGCTAGGTAGGTAGGTTCAGGACTTTCAAGCAAGACTCTCAGCTCCTTAGATGATAATGATTAAGCAATTAAGCAAAACATTGTTTAGTAGAATGTGTGAATTAGTGAAAACCTAAGGAACTGCATTTATGCAAGTTAAAAAATCCATTTATTGCTCATACAGGCATCATTAAAAACAAGTAAGTGAAAGAACTGTCCCAAAACTGACCAAAAAGGTATCAAGAAGAGATGGTGAGAATATACAGAGTAGCTGTAAGCAGGTAGCAGATTCCTCATGATCATTTCAGCAAATGGGTTGAATAAGAAATGCAAACTTGTTGTACTCCATTATCTTAAAGCAATCGATGTCTCCATATAGTGTTCACACAGTGGCTTTCTGATTTGTGTACAACGATTGCACCAACTTAACCAAATTTGCTGGTGTTTTCAGGTCTTGTAGGGCTCTCCATAGTTTCTCATCACAATACAATTTAAGGGTTCGTTGTAGTTGATGAAGCACTTGATATTTTGATGTTCATGAGATTTTTCCATGATCTAGTGTAGATTTGCAGAAGGGCCCCTTCGAAAGCTGTCTTGCACATTTGGTAATCCCCTTCTGATGGTTGGCGCTAGACGATGTATAATTTTAAGCAGCATCTTGCTGACGTGAGGGATGAGAGCAATTGTGCAATAATTGGAGCAATCTTTAGAATTATTCTTTTTTGGCAGTGGAATGATTACTAAGCGTTTCCAATCCATGTGTTGGTTTCCCAAATTTTCTGGTACAGGTCTCTAATGACAGTGGATGGTACAGATCTCTGTAAGTCTGCAGGGATAGTGTCACCTGGAGTTTTATTGTTTGGCAGTTGGTTCACTGCCCACGTGATCCTTTCCTCAAGACTGGCCGCTTCTATTTTTATTTCTCTTGTCTCATCATGAGACTGAGCCTCTTTGCTACCTGCGTACAGCTGTTCTGTATATTTTCACCGTCTTCTTTTTTGATGCCTTTTTGGTCAGTCAGTTCTTCCCCTTAACTTGTTTTTAATGATGCCTTCATGAGCAATAAATGGTGCTTGGGTCTTCTTAACTTGATAAATGCAACTCGTTAGGTTTTGACTAATTCACACATTCTGCTAAGCAATTATTTTCTTAATTGTGGTAGGTTATACCTTTTTGGTTTACATAAAACTGTAAGCCATGATCCCTATTTTCGCAGACTATGATAAACCAAAACCAAACAAAGCATACCTCTAATGTTTGAACACAATTTTCATGTTAGGATTTCTGGTTTCTAAAGGTTATCTATACTCTCAAGTGGGCAGGATCTTGTATTCAGTTCCCAGTGTTGTTCACATTAACTTGGCTGAAACAAATCGTGTAGTTTCCACTCGCCACATGATATCAGCAGGTTGGCTAGGGAATTCTGGGAGTTGCAACCCATACATTTTAAAAGTTGCCAAGGTTGAGAAACAGTGGGTTAGAAGAGTAGTTAGTGTATGTCAGTTAGTCAGTTCAAGGATATGTATGTGTGTTTTTGAAACTGATGTAGAAAAGGGATTAATAATTTTAACCTCCTCCTCCTCCTCCTCCTCCTAAAAAACAGGACTTGTCATCACCTGACGCTGGGATGGACATTTTCCTATTTATTATTTTTCCGCACGGTTACTTACTTCAACTATCCAGAGCCAACACCATTCACCAATGCTGTGCAACTTCTGCTCACTCTTAAGGTATTGGGCTATTTTTGGGATATTGAGAAGGAAGGGTGATTAGCGTGAAGAGGAAGTAAGGTTTCTTTTTCTGGAATTTTTGTCTCCCAGCTGCTGAGCTTAGCCATTGAGGTACAAGAACTCATTCAGGCGAAGAAACAGGAAGTCACAACTTTCACCAAATCTCCAATGATTGGTAAAGTTCTCCAAAAACCGGGGTTGGTGGAGATACTGTGCTACAGTTACTGCTACGTGGGGCTTATGACAGGTAAGGTGAACTGGCTAATAGGAAATGAAATGGGTCTACAGGTATAAACGCATGTGATGCATCTTCCCTTTGGTAGCCTTATGAGCAGTGGGTTTATGGGCATTTTAAAATGTTGGCGTCTTCTCACCACATATATAAACATCAATAAGAAAAAGTATTGGGCTGAAGAGCTACTCTTTATTGTTACAATTTCTTTTTAAAGGAAAAGGTAGTTAAGAGATCGGAGCAAGTTGAAAATTATAAAGCCCATTCCACTTTTTGCCTTCTCATCTACTTCTCACATCAGCCACCTATTGCTCTTGGTATTGTGCATGGTCATTGGGTGTAAGTGTGGCCTCTCCTATTTTTTGCAGAAGTATGTTTGAAACTACCTTGCTGATCAGACAAAAATAGCTATTCTTCCCACTAGCCTACACACTTCACTTGTATAGCTTCTCCTTTTTTGTTTTGTGAGAATTGCATGAAAAATGGCCATATGTTGCTGCTGCAAACATGAAGGCAGGAAATTACAGCAAAAAGTAAGATACCAGACATTATGTTTTTGTTGCCAGAGCTTGCAGGAAATCATAAAATTGTACAACTAGCAAATGCTTAGGGTAGTAATGACATCTTTTAATCTTGCAAATGTGAATTTAGTTATTACTCTTATTAAATAATTTAGAAGTAATTCTTGCTGATTAATCTGACCTCCATTGCTTATGTCTGTTTCATTGTAGTTCCCTTTTGTAATTTGTTTTCTGAATTAAAATCAGGCAACATCAATACTTTTTGATACACTCATTAGTGAAAGTCTGCCAGTTTATCTGCATTTAAATCCATAACTAGTAGATTATAATCCACCTATAGATTCTTCCCATCAACAAAAAGGCAAAGTAATTTTTATTACTGTGTTGATCTCAGTTTTGTATGTAACTTTTATTAAAATAAAGTGTTTAAAATCTGAAAAAAAATCCCTGTGTACTTCCCAAATTACACACAACCTTAACCTATCAAGCCTATCCAAAACAGAAGGACTCAGATCATATTGGATACCGTATCTCACAACACTCCACTAAATAGCAGGTAGTTCTCGAGCTACAACTGTTTTATTTAGTGATGGTTCAAAATTATAACGGCACTTAAAAAAAATTATGACTGGTCTTCGCACTTACGATCATGGCAGTGTTCCCACAGTCCCTTTATTCAGGTGCTTGGCAATGGGCATGTGTGTGCAATAGTTACAGCACCCCAGGGTCATGCGATTCCTGTTTCTGACCTTTTCAACTGGCTTCGATTCCACAAGCAAAGCCAATGGGGGAAGCTAGAGTTACTTAACAACCTTGTGTTTCACTTAATAAGTTCAGTGAGTCGCAGAAAAAAAATGAACATGAATTTGGACATGACTCACTTAAGAACTGCCTTGCTTAGCAACGGAAATCCTGGTCCCATCATAGGGGATCATAAGTGGAGGACTACTTATATTGGCTTTGGATTAAGGAAAATAATGTGAACACAACTAGAGGAAAGCAGGTTATGGAAACAGTGTCTTAAGTAGAAATAGAATAACAGAAGGGACCTTGGAGGTCTTCTAGTCCAACTCCCTGCTTAGGCAGGAAACCCTACACCATTTCAGACAAATGGTTATCCAATCTCCTCTTAAAAACTTCCAGTGTTGGAGCATTCACAACTTCTGGAGGTAAGTTGTTCCACTGATTAATTGTTCTAGCTGTCAGGAAATGTCTCCTTAGTTCTGGATTGTTTCTCTCCTTGATTAGTATCCACCCATTGCTTCTTGTCCTGCCCCCAGGTGCTATGGAGAATAGCTTGACCCTCCTGCCCCCCACTCTTCTTTGTGGCAGCCCCTGAGATATAGGAACACTGCTATCATGTCACCCCTCGTCCTTCTTTTCATCGGACTAGACATACCCAGTTCCAGCAACTGTTGTCCATATGTTTTAGCCTCCAGATCCCTAATCATCTGAGGCTCTTCTCTGCACTCTTTCTAGAGTCTCAACACCATTTTTACATCGTGGCGATCAAAACTGGATGCAGTATTTCAAGTGTGGCCTTACCCCGGCATTATAAAGTGGTATTAAAACTTCACGTGATCTTGATTTTATCCCTCTGTTTATGCAGCCTAGAACTGTGTTGGCTTTTTTGGCAGCTGTAATTTAACTGTGTGTGTGTGTGTCACATTCTCTCTGGACTAGTTTTATTTTTCCTCAGGCAAAATACTTCTCCCTTAAAATTGATATTAAAATTTCATTGTTTTCTGTTTTTGTACCCAGGCCCATTTTATCGCTATCGTACGTATCATGACTGGTTGAGCCAGATTGATTCTTCTGTTATCCCTAGCTGGCAGCCGATGCTTTACAGATTCAGAATGGTCCCCATCTTTGGAATATTTTTCCTGGTTGTCTCCCATTTCTTCCCCCTTGATTACGTCCGAAGCAACGCCTTCTACGAGAGAGGACTCCCTTTTCGCCTCTTCTACATGGTGCCCGTCTTCTTTGTCTTCCGTATGCGTTTCTACGTTGCCTGGCTTTGCGCCGAGTGTGCCTGCATTGCTGCTGCTTTTGGTGCCTATCCAGTCACTGCCAAATCTCGGTCAGGTGGAGGACCTACAGTGCAATATGAGCCCTTAAGTCCGTAAGTCAAGAACCTCTTCTTGGCCCTGTCTTCTCTAAAATAATACTTCTGCTTTCCACACAGCACTAATAACAGTGAACTGTGACCACAGGCTTTATATGGTGGGCTACCTCTCACCATAAAAAGCACCACTAATTCATTAGATATAGTAGAGCTAAAATATTCCACCTTTTTTGTGAGGTTGGGACAGTTTAAAGGAAATAGATGCACTGACCTTTGAAGAGGCCTTATGTCCACCTTTTCTTTATTTTTCATTGACGTGTACAAATTGTGCCTTCGTGTGTCTGAGTTCTACAGACCCAGTTTTGGAGTCATGAGAAGTTTCTTCTCAAATAAGAAGTGTGCTAATTCTAGCATGGAAATGGGATTTCCAAAGTCTCTCAGGATGCTGAACTCTTTCTGGTTCATATGATTGTAATTGACTTAAAACCCAGCTCTAATTCTTGCATGAAACTTAGCTGAGGCCCCTGTAGTTCAGTGTTGGTTTAGTTCCAGGCCCTGAGGTTGCCCGGTAATACTGCCTGTTCTAAAACTAAAGTACAGCCACTATCTGAAGTCTTTGAGAGAGAGAGAAATGAAATGAAATAGCATTGGTTATTTCCATGTGACTTTTGCTGAAAACTGCTTACAGAAAGTACATCCAATGTTGCACAGGACTAGCATCATTTGCTTTAGGTTAGCAAATTTACTTTTGGACCATACAAAAAGTAAAAGCTAAGTCCTTCTGCTAAATGCATACAGGTAGTCCTCAATTTACAACAGTTCATTTAGTGACCATTCAAAGTTACAACAGCACTGAAAAAATTTATGACAATTTTTCACAGTTACAACCTTTGTAATATCTCCATGATCATGTGATCAAAAGTCAGATTTTGGCAACGGGTTCATACTTACGATCATTGCTATGTCTCAAGGTCATGTGATCACCTTTTGAATAAAAGCAAAGTCAAAGGGGAAGCCAGATTCATTTAACAACCAGGTTACTAACTTACCAACCAAAATGATTCACTTAACAACTGTAGCAATCAAGTTAGTAAAATGGGGCAAAACTCATTTAACAAATGTCTCCCTTACAACAGAAATTTTGGGCTCAATTGTAAGTCAAGGACTACCTGTATAGACAACTACTTTCATTTACTATTTTTAAGAAGTCTGAAGATCGCAAACAAAAGATTCATTAGTAATACAGAGTACAACATAATTTAACAGAGCTAACCTTTCCATGACACTACGGTAATCTTTGACTTATGACCAGTTGCTAAACAACCATTTGATATTTTCACAGCCTGTAAAACACTTCTGTCTGTTGCAAAATGTTGAGGTTGCATCCACTCACCTACCAACCCCCACAGTTGCATTACAGGCACATGGCAGGCAACTTGTTCGCGCTTATGAATGCCCCATGAAAAATGGAGACAGCTGCCTTGGTCAGGGAGTTGGACTGCAGATCTCCAAGGTCCCTAAAAGCTCTGATTCCAAATAGCTGAGTATAAACTTGCAGATTTTTGTTTAGTGTGTGTGTGTATATCATTTTGCCTTCCAAACCACAAGGTGTTCAAAACAAATGGTAAGTTTTCTCATGATTTAACACAGTAGGAGGAGAGCTGCATTAATGTATGATAGTCCCAATCAGAATTAGTTCATTTGAAAAGATACTACCAGACTCCTTCTGTTAACAAACTATTTGACATTTTTAAGGTCAGCCTCATACATTTTTAGAACAGTTCTGGACATTAAAAATGCATGAAGGAATTAATTTTTCTCTTCTCTTACAAGCAGATCAGCTGACGGGGAAGCATCCAGTATTGCATATGATTATGAGACAATCAAAAACATTGATCCACACGGGACAGATTTTTGTGTCAAAGTAAAGGATGGCATGCGCTATTGGAACATGACTGTCCAGTGGTGGTTAGCACAATACATCTACAAAAGTGCACCTTTCCATTCCTACATCATGAGGTGTGGCAAGCAACACTGGGTTCAAATAAAGTGTCATTCAGGGCAAGGAATAGTCTTTGAGGATGAAGTGATAGGCAAGTGAACTGGGAGGCATCAGGTCAGTTGGGTTGGCATGAGAAGAAATCTTGCAGGACAAGGATTCTGGGACAGGAAGTGCTTCTTTTGAAGGTTCAGGGTGAACACTAGGCAAATTTGGGATGAGATGAATTAGGACCTGCCATCCAAAAAAGAGGAAGTCGGAAAATTTAAATAATTTATGAAAATCTAACCTCTTGAAGTAAACCCTGCAGCAGGGCTGTCAATCTCACATCATCACGGCGGTGTCACGTGACGTATTGGGACTTTTTCCCCCTTCGCTAAACTGGATATGGGCGTGGCCAGCACATGACGCATCCAGCCCATGGGTCGGAGTTTGACAGCCCTGCCATACAAGATTATGAGACTGATTTGAGTCACCAGGTGAGATGGGCAGTCTAGACAATAAATAAAAAGCTGCATAATTGTTTCCCATATTTGTATGCTCTAGAGCAGTGCCACCTCAACCTTTGCGGCTTGGCAGCCTGGTGGAGGGGGGGGGGGCGGAGAAAGGAACTGGGCCGCACGCAGGCACGGGTCAACTTGCACAAGCAGTGGGCCAGCACACATACACATGCATGTTTAGCTCCACTTGCACAAGTTCAGCTGCACATGCAAGCCAACCCACTACTCGTGCGGCCTGATTGCAGATAGGCCACGGCCAGGCATTGGGGACCCTTCTCTAGAGATGCTAGGTTTCAGCTCTCACTGTTCTCAAGCCAGCATAGTTCGACTGGGATCTTGAACTTCTGAAGGTTGTGACAGACTGAGCTAAATTTAACAAGGGCCATGAGTTGGGAATGATCAAGAGGATATGAGGAATTTTGGGATAGGTGGGTTTAAAGGGATGAATGTAGGACTGATCAGACTCTTTTCTTTTTAGGAATGCCTGGACAATGCTTATCTCGGCCTACTGGCATGGGATCCACCCTGGGTACTACATCAGCTTCCTTACCATCCCGCTCTGCCTACTAGCTGAGGGGGCCATGGAGAGTGGATTCTTGAAGCACCTCTCCCCGTCTGGGCGTCTTTGGGGTGACTGGATACAGTGGTTCATGAAGATGAGGGCCTATGACTACATGTGTATGGGTTTTGTGTTGCTCACCTTTGAGGATACTGTTCGCTATTGGAGCTCGATCTATTACTGCATCCATGTGGGAGCTGTGTTTTTCTTCCTGCTGGGAACAGTGTTGGGGATCCAGAGGAAATGGGGCTCCCCAAAAGATAAACAGGGTGCTCCACAGAATCCCAAGCAACAGGAATGAGAGGGCAAAATGATGTTGCTGTATGCCCACAGCAAGGAACACTACCATAGGCCAGTGAGGCTAAGGGAACAAATAAGACTCGGCGCGAGTCTAGTTTTGATATATGTCATGACTTAGGTGGGGATTGAAGGAAATAATCCAAGATTGAACTTGGAAATCCCTACTTTTGGTCTGCTTTGTGACAAGGCAATTTAGAAATCCTAAAGATATTGCCCCCTAGGCTATTCTACTTCAGGGGATTCTGAGAAGAGGAAATTCCAGATCTTAACTTCTAACCCAGTCTCAACAATTTTAAGACGTGTGGACTTCAACTCACATACTGGCTGGGGAATTCTGGGAGTTGAAGTCCAGCCATCTTAAAGTTGTTGAAGCTGAGAACTACTGTTCTGACTCTCTCTTTTGTTAGATTTCTTTCTAGCTTTCACTCTAGTCTTATTTTTTAATTTTTTAAAGTTGAAACCTCAGCCATTTTATAGGATAAGGTAAAGGAATTACACCCAACTAGCTGTTATGGAACTACAACTCCCAAGAACTCCAGCCAAATTTAACAATATAGGCAATAATATATATATTATAACTGCATAGCATCTGAAGGATTACACATTATCTGCCCTTTAGTCAGTAGGATTTTTAGTTCTGTAATACACATTCTGTAACTCTCTCTCATTTTTATTTTCTTTAAATGTCATCGTAGCCTTGAAAATATTTGCGTATATAGTGGAATTTCTTGAAAGGGTGAATCTGGGACTTTGTCCTGTGGTAGATAAGAAGTGAGGCTGTCATATTTGAGCTGCAAAAATCAGGATGGTCATTAGAGGACATCTTGCATCCAATGATAATCCAGATATTGGCAACTCAGATTTGGTAATTATACAGAAATGCTAAAATTTAACAAAAAATAAAAACTCCATCCAAATGTTTTTGATCACTTGTATGGAGAGATGTGCAAAAATGAATTAGGTCTCACAAAATCTTGAATTGGTGACCTTCTTACTCAAAGAGATGAGATTCTGGAATTCAACAAGATTTTCACAGGGCTGGATCCTGTTACACAAAAGTCATGGAAAAGATTAGTTTGCTGGTGCAGAGGTACAAGTGAGGCTGGTGGACTGGTAAAGAAATCAGATGTTGCACACAAAGGCTGCCATATTTAAATATGTTACTGTTAAATATAAGGAACAAATGCATGTTTGACTTTTTTAAAGCTATGATATTTGGGGCTGAAATGAAAGACTTTTTAGGACATATAGGGCTGTGTCTTATGAGACCTAAAATGTATATGCTGAGTATAAAGGGGTGAATTTTGGTTTGAAAAATGTAAACAAATATACTTACTACCAGAAAAATGATTGCTCAGGTAATATGTTTATGTCTTAAGGGAAACTATACATGAATCTGCTTATGTTTGCATTATTTTTGTTCCAAGCTTTTTGTTCCAAGATTTTATTGGAAGGTACTTGGAAAATAAAATTGTTTAAAAAAAGAAAAGAAACACACAAAAACATTAGTGTTTTGCAGTTACATCTTGCTGGTCCTGAACAAAGCAGCAGAAGATACATGTTGAATTTGAGAAGATCGGTCTCCTGTCCCTTACTCCAAGGAGCTGGATTTCAGGCATCCTCTTCTTCCCAAAGAACTAACCATCGTCTGTAATGTGAAACAATGTCAAACATTCATACCAGTTCTAGTTTCTTTCAACTATCTCACTTCCCTGACCCATTCAGTAAATCGAATCAATACCGATGTGCATTGCAATTTTTGTCTTGCTCAAACCAAATCCACCCCACTCAGATCTTGCATCCTTCACAGCTCAGCCTTTCTTTTCCTGAAAGCCAGCAGAACTTCACCAATCTGAATTCATCTCAGGTCCTCCATCATGCTGGTCATAGGGTGATCCCATCAGGATATGTTGAAGGATGTTTAATGCTTTTCTTATCAAAGCTTCTGGGCTGTTGCACTCAAGGGTATGAGTGACTCAGAAAACAGAAAGAAAGCTCATATATTGGTAAGAGGGAATGACTAGATTGATAGTGTATTCTACATCAGCGGTCACCAACTGGTGGGCTGCAAGAAAATTTTGGTGGGCCACAGAGAAATCTCACCCCCAGAGCACAACCCCAAAGCAATTAATCCAGGCTGTGCAGAAACAAGGCTACTCAGCCCACATGGCCAGTGGGAACCCTCCCGCCCACTCAACCTGGCAAACTTGTCTGTTAAGTTGCTATTTTTCTTTTTTCCAACCATCATCTGTTCTGCTGTGCTGGGAGATTTAGATTAGCTAGGAAGCAGGAAATGGTTGGATTTCTTGCTTTCTAGCTAAGCAGAGCCAAACCTCCCTTAGGACTGAAGGTTTGCTTGCAAGTAAATTCAGTGCAGACTCACCTCAAGCAAATTTGAGACTGAGCTAGCTGATGGCTGATAGATCGATCACTCAATGATTCTGGTGAGCAACTCAATCTGCCTGCTTTGCCTGATTTTGGATAAAAGTTGCTCTTTTTAAAAAAAATATTTACATGCATGGTGTGTTGTGAGTTAATTTTGTGAGTTTGCTTGCAAGCAAATTTTATGAGTTTGCTTGCAAGCAAATTTTGTGTGACAGACTGAGCTAGCCAGTGGCAGATAGATAGATCTCTGTATGAATCTGATTCTGTGAGCAACTCAATTTGCCTGCCTGCTTTGTCTGATTTTGGGTAAAAGTTGCTCTTTTTTATATAAAACATTCAATATTTATATAAATATTTATAATATTTACATACAAGCCATGCCCAGCCAGTCACATGACCACCAAGCCAAACCCATAAATTAGTCCACGCCCACATAACCGGTTAGTGGTCCCTGGGATTTAAAATTATGAGTTTGGTGGTCCCAGAGGTCCAAAAGGTTGGAGACCCCTGTTCTAAATGATTTCCCAAAAGCCCTATTTCAAACACTTGTTCACACTTTCATTCCTGAAGCTGCTTATACTTTTCAAAATAAACGTATTAAAGTGAAATTTTTATATTTGTATAATTTTACAATTATGCACATTTCCTTGGGTACAGCACTGAAGTATTCTTCCTAAAACAATTGTCCTATTTCCTTGTACTTTCTGCTCACTGTTGGAGTGTATTAAATCAATGGAATGATACATCTGGATAATCTGCAGCCATGGAAGAAATTTGAAAAGGCACAAGTTTTTTTTTTTTTTTTTTTTTGCTGCTTTAATTTGGGAGTGGCTGATGACAAAAAAAAATCTGCATTTTCTTTTTTTCAGCAAGATTCCTCCAGCACCAACACTGATCTTGTATTATGATGCTCTCTGCAGAAAGAATCCTAGGAACTGATAATTTTCTAATTTTGATTAAATGTGAAATGCTCTTGCTTGCAGGGATGCTATCTCCAGAGGAAGGAGAGTAGATCACTCTGTCCCTTAGAGAGTCTTGAAAAAAAAATGCTATGTTTAAATCTTGAGTTAAGTCTTGGTGGTCTGTGGCCATAGTCGGGGCCACTAAAGATATTTATGGTGAAGAAAAGGTTGGTAACTAGATGACAGGGATCATAACCCAGATGGAGAGGTCAGGATATTTCTGGGTCTTAATGCCTAGATAAGGGCTACACCCAGGATTGTCTAATCAGATGTCATGCACACATTGGGGCAGGGTATCAAAGTTGAACTGGGGTTCAAAGTTGCTACTTCCTTCTTCAGCTCTTGCTACCCTCCCCATCCATATTTGTGAAATGAAGCCAAGCCAGAGTGTTTTCTACTCTGCATTGGACAATACTAATTCTGATGATAATTCTTCATGACTGCCAACAACCACATGACCCCAAGAGAACCCGCACAGGCATTTGTATTGCCACATGTTGCCTGACACAAAATATGGAGGAGACAAAGTGCTGTGTTCAAAGACTGACGGCGGTCCTCACTCCGGTCCGCCGCCTGAGTGGGAACGCCGACCGCTCCCATTGGCTGATGCCGTTTGACAGCCAGCTATAAAAGGAGCTGTCAAACGGCATCAGCTGTTGCCGCCAGCTGACTGCCAGTTAGCCCCGGCAGCCGCGGCAACCCTTTATTCGAATGAATAAAGCCTGTTTAAGTCAAGCCTGTGTCCGTCTCAGTCTCTACCGCCGCTCTACAACACTGGCGACGCGGGCGGGATACGATAAGAGACAACCAGGCGAAGACAGCTGAGCACAGTCACTGTCAAAAAGAGCCGAAGCTGCTGAGAGCTGAATAACGTCTCACGCCGCTGACGCTCTCCATGAGCGGAAGTTCAAAACTCCCAAGCTGAGAGTCAGACGCCGCCTGACAGGCGCAGCCACAAGCGCTTTTCTAAAAGCGCGAATTTAAAGCTCCCTCAGCTGAGGAGACCGATGCTGCCGCTTCACGATGGGTTCAAACCTGACATTCCCTCCATTCCAGCCGACGGGCGAGACGTGGGAGTCGTATATGAACCTGTTCGAGTGTTTCCTAAACGCGATTGACCTGACAGAAGCCACCGACCTGAGGAAAAGATCCTATTTTCTGAGCTTCTGTGGAGCTGCTGTTTTTGATACAGCCTCCGCACTAGTATCCCCGCGCTCTGTAAAGGCTATTCCCTGGGAGGAGTTGCAGGGAATCCTGTCAAACCACTACTCCCCCAAGCCCTCTCAAATAGCTAGAAGGCTGGCTTTTAGAAGGAGAGTTCAGGCTGAGGGGGAAACCGTTAGTCAGTATATGGCAGCCTTAAGATCAGCTGCCATACACTGTGGTTTTAGAGATTACCTGGAAGACATGCTGCTTGACCAAATTGTAGGAGGGGTTAGAGACCTAAAGCTACAGAGGCGTTTACTAGCAAAAAAAAGACTTAACCCTAACCTTAGCCATAGAAGAAGCTCAGGCTGCTGAGCTGTCTGAGCTGTCAGCAGCTGAGATTCAGGGGAACCCCATAAAGCAAGGGAGCTCTACCATTCATTTTGATGAGGTTTCCCTAGAGGAGGAACCGCTTGACGTAAACCGTCTCAGACAACCAAGACCCCCTCCAGAGATGCCAAGGAAAAATACCAATCCAGCAACCAGACAGCAACCCAATTGTCTGAGCTGTGGGGGGGCACATCTCAGGTCAACATGCAGACTCAGAAATGCCATCTGCCTGAACTTCCAGAAAAAAGGCCACATAGCTAGGGTTTGCCAAGCTGAAAAAACCTTCCCACAAAGACCTCAAGCCACTTCCTTCTTCCAAAGGCAAGTTGAAGATTGCTACACCTGTTACCACTGAGACAATACCACCCCTGGGTCTAACAAAATAAGTATTTTTGTCTTTTTAGAAGGTAAACCCTGCCGGATGGAGGTGGACACCGGGTCTGCCCTGTCTATCATCTCTTGGGCCACCCTGAAGAAGCTGCTCCCTACACTGTCCAAGAAGAAGCTGCTCAACTGCCACCTGACTCTTCGAGACTATCAGGGGAAGACCATTCCAGTCCCGGGGAAAGGCAAGTTCCTAATTCAATTCCAGAACTTTAGAGGCCACTTGCCTCTGGTGGTTGTAGATGGTGCCCTTCCCAGCTTGCTTGGGCTAGATTGGTTCCCTGCTCTGGGCCTTAGTGTAACTGGGATTCACTCTGTTGTGAATACTGAAGTAGACACCCTATTTAGGGACTACGCTGATGTTTTTAGTGATGAGCTGGGATGTTACTCCGGTACCCCTATCTCATTTGATGTAGGCCCACAAGCCACCCCCATTCGTTTAAAGCAGGCTTGTCCAACCTGCGGCCCGCGGGCCACATGCGGCCCAGGTCACCTCGTAATGCGGCCCAGTGCCCACCCCAACCTTCTGGCAAGAGCCAGCGAGGAGGAGGAGGAGAGGCAGGCGGAGGCGGGCGAGGCGAGCGCCACGCCAAGCAGCAACAGAAAAGGCGGGCGCCGCCTTTGCTGCTTCTGCCCCCGCTGCCACCGCCGCTTCTGCCCCCGCCGCCGCCCCCCCACCCCGCAAAATTTGGCCGGAAAATTAATAAAAATAAATAATTTTTAATAAATAATTAATAATAAATAATAAAAATAATTTATAATTTATTATATAATTTTATAATATAATTATTTTATAATAATTTATTATATGTGCGGCCCAAACCAAATTTTCATCTTCTAATGTGGCCCAGGGAAGGTGAAAGGTTGGACACCCCTGGTTTAAAGCCTCGCAGAGTCCCTTTTGCCATTCGCCCTAAATTGGATTCAGAACTAGATAAGCTAATTAAGCAAGGGGTACTAGAGCAAGTAGATTTCGCAAAATGGGAGACACCCATAGTCACCCCTCTTAAAAAAGACAGCAGTGTGCGAATCTGCGCAGACTATAAAACGTCCCTCAATCGTTTCCTCCAAATTAGTGCATACCCAGTCCCCGTAATCCAACACCTGTTGCACTCCTTTGAGCCAGGTACAATTTTCGCAAAGCTAGATATGTCACAAGCATATCAGCAGTTTCCTGTAGACAAACATACTGCTGATTTGCAGACAATAGTTACCCACAGGGGCGCTTTTAGGTGTAAGCGTTTACAATTTGGAGTTAGTATGGCCCCTGGTATCTTTCAGTCCCTTATGGAGAGGATTCTCCAAGGACTCCCAGGTGTAGTACCATACTTTGATGACATTTTGGTCTCTGCCACCAACAAAACACAATTATTACTTAGAGTTAGGTCAGTTCTTGACCGTTTTAGGCAGCATGGGTTAAAACTCAAGAAAGACAAGTGCACCATTGCCACTAAGCAAGTGGACTTCCTAGGTTATCGAATTGACGCCTCCGGAATACATCCTATAGAATCAAAAGTCAGGGCCATCCATGAGGCACCCACACCCTCCAACAAAACAGAACTACAAGCCTTTTTAGGGCTCCTGAATTTCTACGCAGCTTTCCTTCCGCACAAGGCTTCTATAGCTGAACCTTTACATAGACTTTTAGATAAGAAAGCTCCCTGGCACTGGGCACAAAGAGAAGCTAATGCTTTCCAAGCAGTCAAACCCCTGCTAACTTCAAATGCAGTACTAATCCAATTTAACCAACAGCTTCCCCTGGTTTTGGCTGCAGACGCAGTGCTCAGCCATAGGCTGCCAAATGGCTCTGAGGCCCCAATTGCCTTCTTCTCAAGAACATTCTCTGCAGCAGAAAGAAACTATAGTCAAATTGATAAGGAAGCCTTAGCAACAGTTGCTGCTATCAAAAAATTCCACGAATTCCTTTATGGTCATTACTTTGAGCTTATAACAGATCACAAACCACTTTTAGGCCTTTTAGCAGGAAACAAGCAAACCCCACAGGTACTATCCCCGCGGATGACCAGATGGACCCTGTTCCTAGCCGCCTACTCATACAAGCTGGTACATCGCCCGGGAAAGAACCTGTGCCATGCAGATGCCCTCAGCAGGTGCCCCCTGCCAATACCAGTAGAAGACCCTGCGCCCATCCACGCCATTTTTGATTGCAACGAACTCAACCTGCCCGTCTCAGCTGAGGATATTGCTGCCCACTCCAGAAGGGACAAGGTAATCTCCCAAGTCCTGGACTGGGTGGGGAGGGGGTGGCCTGAAATTCAGTACATCCCTGAATTCATGCCATTCAAGACCTGCAGGCAAGAGTTATCTTCACTACAGGGTTGTTTACTATGGGGGACAAGAGTGGTCATCCCCACTACACTCCAAGAGCCAATTTTAAAAGCCCTACACGAAGGCCACCCTGGCATCGTGAGGATGAAGGCTCTGGCCTGCAGCTACGTGTGGTGGCCAGGCATGGATGCCTGAATATCCAGCTGGGTAAGCACGTGCCAGCCATGCCAGGCAACCAGGTCAGCACCACCAGCAGCTGCCCCAACTCGATGGGAGGATGCTGGGGCCCCTTGGTCCCGGCTGCATGTCGACCTAGCTGGCCCAGTGCATGGGCGGACCTTTTTAGACATAGTAGACTCGTTCTCTAAATGGATTGATGTAGCCTTGCTTCCCTCCACAACTACGCTGGCTGTCACAAGAGCCCTGACCAGACTGTTCATCACGCATGGCTTCCCTGACACCTTGATATCAGATAATGGCCCCCAGTTCACCTCTTGTGAGTTTGAAGTTTTTGCAGCCGACCTGGGCATAAGGCACACCCTCACAGCCCCTTTCCACCCTGCAAGCAATGGGATGGCTGAGAGGGCTGTTAGGTCAGTAAAGGAAGCCTTGGCAAGGTTTGGCCAAGCAGATTGGCACTCCAAATTGTCCACTTACTTGCTCACCCAGCATTCTACGCCATGCTCCACCACCAACAAGTACCCTGCAGAGCTATTGATGGGCAGACGCCTTAGGACCACCCTGGACAGGTTGCACCCCCATTATGCCCCTGGCACCCCTCTAGGTTCTGACAGGCATGCCAGGGAATTCACCCTGCAAGACCTGGTTTATGCCAGGAACTATGCAGGGCACCCTCTATGGATGCCAGGGCAAATAGTTTCAATTACAGGCCCCAAGTCCTATAGGATCCTCTTGGAAGATGGTCGAGTATGGCGCCGGCACATCGACCAGATAAGGAGGCGTTGGGAAAGAGCTGCCATTGACTCCCAGGGACCGCCAGACGCACCGGTCTACCAGCCGCCTGCTGAAGCCTACCCACCAGACGTCCCGGTCTACCAGCTGCATGCTGAAGCCCACCCGCCGAGTGAACCGGTCTACCCAGCGGTCGCGAACGGTTCCCCGCCAGATGATCCGGTCTACCCGCCGAACCCCGAGCCGTTCCCTCAGCGAGCTGATCGGAGGGACCTACCTGGACAGCAGCTGGACACTCGGGTGAGGGCTTCAGAGGACCAACGACGAGCTCCAAGCGACGCCCTGGAAGCGAGAGACTCCTTGCAAGCAAGCGAGTCTCTCGGACTACGACGATCCGGCCGCGAGCGAAGACGGCCTACCCAGCTGCAGGACTACGCATGCTCCTGGCCAGGGGAAAGGAGTGCTGTGTTCAAAGACTGATGGCGGTCCTCACTCCGGTCCGCCACCTGAGCGGGAGCGCCGACCGCTCCCATTGGCTGATGCCGTTTGACAGCTGGCTATAAAAGGAGCTGTCAAACGGCATCAGCTGTTGCCGCCAGCTGACTGCCAGTTAGCCCCAGCAGCCGCGGCAACCCTTTATTCGAACGAATAAAGCCTGTTTAAAGTCAAGCCTGTGTCCGTCTCAGTCTCTACCGCCGCTCTACAACACAAAGATTTGTATTGAATGCAGGCTGAGCAACACCACCCCCAACCAGGAGCTATCTAGGTAATATCCATCCTCTTGTCAAAAGAATTAGTCTTCACATATTGAGCTGCAAAAGTGACCAGAATTTCACCCCTCAAAACTTACATTACATTCCCTGTAAGATAAAATGTAAAAATATTTTATCAGTCAAGCACGCACACCAGAACAACTAGACACAAGGGCAGTTTTTTCCCAAATGCCATCACTCTGCTAAACAAATAATTCCCTCAAAACTGTCCAACTATTTACAAAGTCTGCATTACTATTACTATTAATGTTCTCATCACTCCTTATCACCCATCCCCTCCCACTTGTGACTGTATGACTGTAACTTTGTTGCTTGTATCCTTACAATTTATATTGACTGCTTCCTAGTATGATTTGATTGCTTGTTGTACCCTATGACTATCATTAAGTGTTGTACCTGGTGATTCTTGACTCTTGACGAATGTATCTTTTCTTTTACGTAGCATGTATCTTTTACGTTTTCTTTTATGAGAGCATTTGCACCAAGAGAAATTCCTTGTGTGTCCAATCACACTTGGCCAATAAAGAATTCTATTCTATTCTAAAAAAATCAGACCAATAAGTCATCAGTATGCCCATCTGATGATTTATTGGTGGCAGCTTAAGGACTGATGGTACCATGAAGGAGACATTGAAGTCCTAATTGATGGCAACCTCTGAGATATTTCTCAGTAGCAGAAGAAACCCAATTTGTTGTTCACCTTGTATGCAATTTTTGCTATCCAGTAGGTGTGGCAGTGGGCACCTCCATACAGTGCAGTATTTCTAGAAGGTTCAGTTGTTTTAAGTTGTTTTAATTCAAGGAATTGGAAACGGGAACAGTTCTAAATTCCTTGGTAAAACTCTTATCAAAGACTTCAGAAATTGTGGGTGCTTCATCATTGGAGGTTTTTAAGAAGAGACTGGTCAGCCACTGAAATGGTATAGGACAGTGATGTCTAATCTTTTTGGCACTGAGTGCCCAAAGCACACGTGCATCCTGAAAATGCAATGTGCGTGCATCCCTCGTGCATGCCCCCCACCCCCTGCGCACGTGTCCAACCCCCACATAGGCATGCATGTCCCTCATGCATGTGCCCCACCCCCATGCATGTGCCCGCATCCCTGGCACGCGCCCCGCATACACCCCACTTCTGCACATGTGTGACAGAGACCCAAAGACAGCTGGCTGGTGGAAGGCACGCATGCATGGCAGAGCTGGTGCAATGGCTCGCATGCCCACAGAAAGGGCTCTGCGTGCCATCTCTGGCATGTGTGCCATAGGTTCGTCATCATGGGTATAGGATCTGCTTAAACAGGGAGCTGCACTAGAAGACCTCCAAGCCCAAGGTCCCTTCCAGCTCTATTTTGATTGACTGGTTGACTGATTTCTGTCAGTAATTACTGAATATAGAAGTTAGCTGGTTGGGAATTCTGCAAAAGTACAGGATGCCTCTATATTGGTAACTCTAAATGTTACCTAAGCATTCTTCTGCTGAAAGTTAAATATAGTAATTGATTAATTTACATTTTGGCAAAGGTAAAGGTCATCCATCTCTGTTTATAGGCTGAATGACCATTTACAGTTACATCAGTGAAGACAAAGTAACTTTGTGACTGTAAAGGTCTTTATGGGTTTTAAGATTTTAAGCACAGTGGTACATTCATTTAGCTACCACTTCACTTAATAATCGTTGCCAGTCTGAAAGGTGATCAATAAACAAGGACTATCTTTACATGACATGTATTATTTAACCAGTGAGTAGGGGCCTGAACAATTCACCCCAGGGATTTTAATCTGCTTCCTCTTTGCATGGACATACCGCTTCAAAATGAATGTGCATTTGCACAATGGCTTAAATAGTTTACGAAAAATATTTTTAAAGTGTTGAAGAATAAATCAGCAATAAATTTCCTGACAGTTAGAACAATTAATCAGTGGAACAACTTGCCTCTAGCTGTTGTGAATGCTCCAACACTGGAAGTTTTTTAAAAGATGTTGGATAATCATTTGTCTGAAATGGTGTAGGGCAGGGATCCCCAACCTTTTAGACGCCGCTGCCCGGTTCCGGCGCCAGCTGGGCGCCAGCGGCCCGGTTCCGGCGTCAGCTGGACGCCGCCATCTTTTTGGCGAAAATCACTTCCGGTGACATCACCGAAGTGATTTTTCGTCAAAAATGGCGGCGCCAGCGCTTGGTGAGCTTTTTCGGGTAGAAATGGCTTTCTACCCGGAAAAGCTCACCGCGCTACGCGCCGCCATCTTTTTGACGAAAAATTGCTTTTTTTACCAAAAAGATGGCGGCGCCCAGCAACCAGCGGCCCGGTAAGGCTTGTTCCGCGGCCCGGCACCGGTCCGCGGACCGGGCGGTTGGGGACCCCTGGTGTAGGGTCTCCTGCCTCAGGCAAGGGGTTGGACTAGAAGACCTCCAAGGTCCTTTCCAACTCTTATCTATTCTATTCTATTCTAAATCTGAAGAAGGGGCAGAGTGCTAAAATTGTGCTTACAAAAAAGTCAAGGATACACAGCATGACATTTTTGTTTTTAATCAGTGTGTACAGGAACATTTTATTTGGAATATTACATATATATTTCAATGTCACTGTGACTCTGTAGAAAGATAGCAGCCACCCCTCTCCTAGAAGAATGAACCATTCTATGAAATATTTAAAAGGCAGAATATTTCCCCTAAAAGATAAACAGAAATCTTAAGGAGACAGAAATTCAGCCCCAGCAGATATTTTGGTGCCAGCTTATCTACAGGACAAGGTTATGAGGGAATGTTTTAAATTCACTGACAGAAAAAAAAAATAATTCTTGCATTTACTGTATGGTTTTAACCGTCCATCCTTTTTCTGAAGCATCTGAATCCAGTTTTTCTTCCTTCCTCATCTATGATGTCTCCATTTTGTTATAATTGCTTTATCTGTTTAATAAAATATCCAGTACTGATGTTTTTCCCTTCAAACTCTGCCTGAAAGCTATCTACCCACCCCTACCTCACCCCACACCCATCTCTTATTCTCCTACAGTGCCTTTCCTCACCCACAAAGACCTTGTTCTCATGTTGCTGATCCAGATGCTGCCTCCAGAGGAGACCTTCCATTCATTTGAGCCAGGAATTGGGTTTAGATCCAGCCCTCCACTAGAAAGTCATCACAGCAACCAGCGTGGGGCAGACCTCCCCAAGCCTGACTGACCACCCTTACCACCAACCCAAGCCTAATGCCACCCAGGAGACATGAAAGAAAGGACCCTGAGATGGACAAGTAAAAGATTAAAAGACTCTTCAATCCCCAGAAGGCAGCTAGAAAGACTATGGGGGAGGGTGGAAATTCATTGTAATTTTTTCTTTCTTGTCTCATTTACAGTGTACTCAGTTAAATGGATTCTGGGGGATTGCATTTGGGAGTGGTTGACATAGAAAGTTCTGAACATCTTATATTTCTGTCTGGTGGGAGGGAAATTTGTCCAGAATGTATATATTACCTGTATTTTAGAAGTAGCTGCATACGCAAGCACACACACACACAGACACCCCATTCAGAATCAGACTGAGGCTATCCCCTTCACCTATCATCACACAAAGCTCTTCCTAGGTTGATTTTTGCTTTGTGGTACTAAGGCCCAAGCAGTCATACCTCCCTGCCAATTCCATGGGAGAGGGGGCATGCCCTTCAGGCAATTCCTTCACTGAAGAAGTAGCAGAAAAGAGATCCAAACCCCAAGCCCTGATTGTGACTCACAAAAGATGCTGCCCAGTTGCCCCATAAAGCAGGATATGTTGCACTGCTGCTCTCATGAGTAGGAGTCCCAGGGTCATTGTGTGTAATTTTAAAAATACTAAATAGCCTGGATTGCACACTGGCTAACCTCAATTTGGCCTCACAACCCCTGGAAACTAAGAGCTAGGGCAGGTTTAGTAACCATGGGCAGCCTGTAATTTAAAGGAAAACCATGGTTGTGAAGAATTTTGGGACTTGTGCTTGCTTGAAACCTGACCGGAAGCTCACCTAAAGTGACATCAAACCTCTGAAAATAATTGGCATGGAAAATTGGATACTGTAAATTTATTTCCAGAACTTTTGTTCTGGTTGCTAGATCTTCATGGCTGAAAGTTCCCCTTTTGGGGGATTTCCGGTTTGTCGGCTTTGCGAGCGGTAGGGATTCGCGAAGCTGCGCGATCCCTGCCGCGCTAGCCGCTTTTGGGGCTCCGATCCGAAAGGGTGCGGAGCAAGGCTGCCCTGCAGGGGCAGCTGAAGGTAGGGGGATCCGGAAAAGGGTTTGGGGTGTTGCAGACCCCTCCTGGCCGGCAGAACCTCCTTTACCAAGACGGTGTAGCGGCGGTCCGTAATGGCCGCCACAAAGAAGCCGGCAGCTGGGCAAGTATGCGCAGGAGGAAGAGGAGAAAGTTTTTAAAAGTGAAAGTCTTCTTGGTCGATCCAGGACTCTGAGATATATTTAATTTAATTCCTGGAAGTGATGGCTTTTTGGATGATTCTTTCCACAAGAGAAAGTAAGCGGCAATTCTGAGGTGCTGAAAGGAAAGTTTACTCTCCCTCCCGACGGAATTAACAAATGGATATTGAGAAACCTGTTTTTTTTTTCAGGTAAAACTAGCTTTATGGGATAAGTCGGAAGGGAGAGGACAAAAAATATATTTATCTGGTTGGATTTTGTTGGAGGAGATGCCTTAAGGATTTAGAGACAGAAATAAAATTTTAATAAGGCTTTAAAACACAGATTTGGATTTTCTTTTTTCCTTTGTCTGATACTACCCCTGGAAGAGAAAGTGGAAATTTTGGCTTGGCTTGGATTGATTGAGGATTGTGGACTTTGGGATTGTTTTACTTTTCTTTTGGAATATTTTGGTTGGAGTAAGAAGAAAGAGGGAAAAAAGACAAGAAAAGATTTATAATGGCTTTCTCCCTTGAGGAACTGAGGGATGAATATGAGCAAACAAAAGCAGCCTGTAAAGATGGTATGGAAAAAGCTTTTCTATTTTTAGAAATGGCGCTGGTTAACTATGAACAGACAATGCGACAGATGAAACAACAGCAAGAAGAAGACGAAGACACCATCTTTAATGAATCCCAAAATTTATCTAAGGAAGAAGGAAGGAAGAAAGCGAGGAAAATGAAGGACTTAAGATTTAAAAAAACATTTAAGAAAGAGAAAAATATGATGCAAAATAAATACAATGATAGCAAACAAGAGAAAAAGGGAATACAACAGAGAAGGGATGCCAGCAAGACATAGGTTAGAAGAAGGCGGGGTAGGAAGATCTGGTGGGGGAAGAAAAGAAAGGGGAAAGGCGGAGAAAAGCCACAAAGTTTTAAAATTGGATGGGAAAAGAGGAATCTTTTTCAGGGATAAAGGGTAAAGTATAAATTTTCTTTAAAAAGATTTTGCAAGGTACATAAGACGGTATTCTAATATTTGTATTAGAAATAGAAAATTAGAATGGCTTAAGAGTTAATAAGAAATTAAAATGTTGAAATGTTTAATAATGATTGATTTTTAAAATGTAATAAAATATTGAAGGGAAAGGCAATGAGAATGCTATAAGATTTATTATTTAGATTTATTATTTAACTACGTATTTAGGAGGATACTATGTATTTAAACATTTCTGATTTATTACTCTGTTTTTATTGTTATTAAAAGTAAAAATTAATAGATAGAATGTACCAAGCAGAATCAGATTGGATATTAGGTGTCATTTTAAATGTTAATCTAATATTTAGGGAGAGGATAGAAAGGCATCATACTCTGATTAGAGATTTCAGGAGAAATTTTTTTTTTTTTTCATTATAAGGAATGAGATAGAGGGATAATAAAGGATGGGCAAAAGATACAAATATAATGATTTAAATTAAGATGGATTGAATAAGATGGAATTATGAAGAGTGAAATGTGTGGAGAAGTATATATAGAAGATACAGAATGGCAAATAAAATAGGTAATGATCTGTAAGATGAGCATGAATATAATTAAAGCCCATATAAAGAGAGGCACCGGGGGCCAAGTTACTTTACTAAAAGATCTTTTATATGTTTGTTTGTGTCTGTTTATGTTTTTGAGAAGTATTGGTGAAACCTTTTAGAAACACAGAAAGAGAATGACGATAATCAAGTCAGAAAGAAATAGAGGACAAGAGATGTTTTTATGCTCATTTAGAAATGGTCTAAAATAGAATTGTATTGTATAAGATAAGGTTTTATCTGACTTGTAAAATTTATAATGGAAAAAGGTTCAAATATGTAATGGTTGATGATGATTTGTTTGTTTTTAAAATTAATAAAACTTGTTAAAAAAAAAAAAAGTTCCCCTTTTGGGAGCCAAGGGATACTTTTCTGTTCCTTTGTAATTGTATCCCCCCGCATTCCAGAGCTGTCTTAAGTCTACAGTCCTGCTCCTCCAAAACACAGCAAAAAGGAGAAACAGTTTTCCTTAATGATGGTTCAAATTGACCATGAGTATCAAATATATTCTGATGCCACCCTGGAATGTGCTGACGGCGAAATAATTGGCAAAAAAATATTTTCCCTAGCACAAAAGGTGAGTTTATATAAAATTATGCACCCACCCCTCTCTTAGAAGAATGAAGTATTCTAGGAAATATTAAAAAGGCAGAATATTTTCTCTAAAAGAGAAATAGAAATCTTAAGGGACACAGAAACTCAGCCCCAGCAGATATTTTGGCGCCAGCTTATCTACAGAACAAAAATCTGGGCCAGCTTATCTACAACACAAAAGACCTTCACCCTCAAGACATTATTTATTTATTGAATTTATATTGCCATCTATTCGCCCATGGTGACTCGAGGTGGCTTACAGAATGTAAAAAAACCATATTTAAACCAAAAAAGAAACCAATAAAAACTAACAAAAAGAATCAAATAAATTAATAAAGTACAATAGAACAAAATCTGGGGGGAAATCACCCCCCAACTCCCATCCCCCACCCCGATGACAGCGGATCACACTAGCCATTTGATAGGCTCCATCCTGCTCTGGGTTCCCCAGGCCCACTGGCAGAACCAGGTCTTCAGTGCCTTCGGAAAGAGTGCTAGAGTGGGGGCCATTCTAATCTCTGGGGGAATGATGCTCCAGAGAGACGGAGCCACCACAGAGAAGGCCGTTCTTCTGGGTCCCACCAGGTGTATCTCCCTCAGGGATGAGACCCGCAACATTCCCTGCCTCCCCGCTCTAATGGGTCGGGTAGATGTGACCAGCAAGAGACATTCCCTCAGATAACCTGGTCCCAAGCCATGAAGGGCTTTGAAAGTGATACCCAGCACCTTGAATTGCACCCGGAAGCAAATTGGCAATCAATGCAGCTCCCGCAGGAGAGGTGAAACATGTGCACGCCAGGGTCTACACAAAATACTGCGGGCCGTTGCATTTTGCACCAACTGGAACTTCTGGATGTTCTTCAAGGGCAGCCCCATGTAGAGCGCGTTGCAATAATCAAGACAGGAAGTGACTAGGGCATGAGTGACTGTGAGTAGGGACCAGGAAAGGGTGTAACTGGTGCACAACCCGCAGTTACGCAAAGGCCCTCCTGGCCATGACTGCCACCTGATCTTCAAGCAGGAATTGTGACTCCAGGAAAACCACTAGATTACGCACAGGGTCTGTTTGGGGTAGTGCCACCCCATCCAAGACCAAAGGTGGCAATTCTCCCTGAGCCAACGAACCCCAAACCCAGAGCCACTCGGTCTTGCAAGGGTTTAGTTTCAACTCATTGCTCCCCATCTAGCTCCTAACAGCCTCCAGGCACTGCGAGAGGGAGGACACAGCAACCCTTAACTCACCATGGGCCGAGACATACAGCTGAGTATCATCAGCATATTGATGATACCTCAGTCCATGGTGACGGATGATCTCACCCAGTGGCTTCATATAAATGTTGAACGGGAGCAGAGAGAGTACCGAGCCCTGCGGAACCCCGTAAAGCAGTGGGCGAGGGCTGGATCTCTCCCCTCCTATCAACATTGACTGAGAGCAGACGCAGAGGAAGGAAGTGAACCAGGATAGCACAAGGCCTCCTGCTCCCATCCCCCAAAGCTTCCCCAGAAGAACCCCATGATCAATGGTATTGAAAGCTGCTGAGAGGTCAAGTAGAGCAAGGATGGATGCACTACCCCCATCCTGCTCCCATCAGAGATCATCCAGAAGTGTAATCAATGCCATTTCTGTCCCAAATCCAGACCTGAATCCTGACTGGTAGGAGTTGAGATAATCCATTTCATCCAGAAACCCCTGGAGCTGCTGCACAACCACCTTCTCAACAACCTTCACCCAAAAAGGGAAGATTGAAGACAGATTGGAAATTATCCAACCGGGTGGAGTCCAGCAATGGTACTTAAGAAGAGGGAGGACCACAGCCTCCTTAAAGTGCTGGGGCACCATGCCCTCCTGTAGGGAAGCATTAATCACTGCCAGAGTCCACCCACCTGTCACCTCCTGGAAAGCTTTCACAAGCCAGGAGGCACATGGGTCTAAAATACAGGTGCTCACACGCATACTCCCTAGGATCCTGTCCACTTCCTCAGGAGCAACAGGGTTAAACCGTTCCCAGATAACAGGGCAAGAACTTGCCTCAGGATTTTTCACTGGGACAGCAACCATGCCGGCATCTAAATGGGAATGAAGTCGAGCGATTTTGTCTTCCAGAAAATCCGCAAATTCCTCAGCGCTCCCCTTCAGGTGGATCTCAATCTCCTCCTTCCCTAGGAGGAGGAGGCTCACCTTAAAGAGGGTTGCTGGGTGATTATCTACAGATGCAATTAGTGTGGAGAAGTATTTACACTTTGCCACACGAATTGCCATGAGGTAGGCCTTAGTAACAGCTCTTACCCATGTTCGATCGAGTTCATCTCCTGTCTTCCACCACCGGCGCTCTAGATGTCTCCTCATGCATTTCATCCCTTTCAGTTCCTCTGTATACCACCGGGCACAGAGAGGTCTATGCGTGAGGAGAGGTCGCAAGGGTGCAATCCTATTCAGAGCCTCAGTCACCTCCCTATTCCAAACAGTGACTAAGAGCTCGGGTGGACTGCACAGTAGATCTGCAGTTATAACCCCCAGCTCCTTCTGGAACCTATCCGGATCCATTAGTCGATGGGGGCAGGCCAATCTAATAGGTCCTGCTTCCCTGCAGGGCGGTGTGTGTGCAGCTTTTGAAAACTCATGGCCACCAGACTGTGATCCAACCATGACAAGGACAGGTCCACCAATTCCAGGTCACATAGACACTGCTCCGATAAGAACACCAAATCAGGTGTGTGACTACTATTACTACTCGGGCTCTGGATGATCTGGGACAGGCCCATGGAAGTTATGGTATCCATGAAATCTCGGGCTACCTCCGCCCCCACCCCTAGAGAAGGCAGGTTGAAATCCCCCAGAACTATAAGCCTAGGGAATTCCACCGGCAGCCCTGCGTTGAGGTCCAGGAGTCCAAATAGGGAAGCTGCCACGCAGTAAGGAGGCTGGTACAGCAGCAGCCATCCCACCTGGTTCCTTGAGCCCAACCTAAGAAAAAGGGTCTCACAGCCGGGCACTTGTGGAACAGTGCCTCTGGAGGCTACTAGAGATTCTCTGATAACAACAGCCACACCTCCTCCCCGACCCTGAGGTCTAGACTGGTGCCAAGCTTGATAACCCGCTGGGCATGTTTCTACAAGGTAAACGTCTCCCTCCGGGCCCAGCCAGGTCTCGGTTATACAAGCCAGATCAGCCTTCTCTTCGAGGATCAAATCGACAATTAGGCTAGCTTTATTGCAGGCTGATCTGACATTTAAAAGCAGCAGTCTAAGACCAGGGCCACCACAGATCTGCTGACCAGGAAAATGAGGTTAGTGCAAGGGGACAGAACACCAGACTGGTACTGAACACCAAGGTCACATTCCCCATTCCTGCCCATCCCTTGTCTCCCATATCCATGATAGGATTAGCCCTCACTCAGAGTCAAACCAGGACAAAGCCATTAAGCCATAAAGGGAATTACCCAAAGCCCTTTCATTACATTACCCAGCAAGATTCAATCAAGTCTGGGACTCAAGACAACCTACAAAGTTACACCTGCATGGCCCCGTGAGAGTATGACAACCAATCAGAATACATTTCTTGCCACAGGAACAGGAAGCAAATTCAAAGTGCAATAGAGGGTATAAATCTCTCTCCCTCTCATACCCATGTGCTCAATTTTGCCCAGAACCTCAAACCATGTGGTCCTGTCCACCATTAAACCATCCTTCCAAGCAGTCTCCGTGGTTCCAGTGTCTTTCTTTCCACTTGGAACTGAACCTAGATGGACATTTCTTCCAATATCTCAAAGATGCTTTTTTCTTCAAAAGGCAACTGGACAGCTTTAAGACTTGTGGACTTCAATTCCCAAAATTCCTCCTCCAGCGACGTTAGCTCAGGAATTCTGGGAGTTGAAGTCCACAAGTCTTAAACTTGCCAAATTTGAAGACCCTTGCATTTGGGGGGTTATCTGTGCCCTCAGGTTCACCTGAATCAAGGTGCAATTAGTTGTGTAATCTTCTTGGAATTGCTGAAAGGGCTGCGTTGTGGACTGGAGACAGGTGGTGTCTTAGTTCTCCCCTTCTGTAAGGGAGAGCTGTTCAATTCTAACACAGATGGATTCTTTTACCTCTCTTTCAAACCAATGGTCCTCTCTATTCAAAATGTGGACTTTTTAACATAGATAGAAAGTCCATACAAACAAGCACGCTGGCAGAAATTAACAAATATATTTTAAAAATTAAACATGTTAGCATGGGTCAGATTAGGTAAGAAGAAGCCACTCCCCCAAACAAACGGCACAGGCATCCGATCTTGCCTGCTACTGTATCAAATCATTAATTACTTCTTACTTATGGGATTATCTGGTTTATACATCAAATTACTACATATCCCAGAATCCTATTGGCGGCATTAAAAAAAAAAAAAGCGCCGATACGGTGGCCTTCGACAGACAGGTTCGAACGCGCTATCTCGCTTCATCGGGTTTGGCTCTAGAGTTAATTGGTGCAGAAGAGCGGTAACCCCGGGATGATTACTGAAAGTTGTGTTAATACTACAGCAACAGCCTCTCAAATTGATAGATGTAATTTGTGCCTTTAAGATTTTTTCTTTTAAGAAAGACATTCAGTGGCCTTCCTGAGGACACCTACATAGTCTCTGTTTATCATCTGTAGACATGCCTGCACGTGTCTCTAAGCTTGCAAGATATGACATTCTAGCCTGTTCCTATTTGTTTTTACGGACGGAGTTCACGGCCAGAATCGGAAAAGTAGATGACACGCCCCGGGTTGCAGTCCCTCCCTTCTCTCCTCCCCTTGCTAAATAAAGTCGCCTTCTGAGCGAAGTTTGGCAGGAGTGGTTGTGTTCACGCTCGCGATCCGACTGTCCACCGACTGTCCGACTGTCTGCACTCGCAATGGGCAATGCCTGGTCAAACTTGTGGCGCCATTTGACAGAAGGTGAGCAAGATGGGGGTGTTAAAACCGACGGGCTGCTGGGCTTAGGTTTGCTGGCTTTTGGAGGGTGACCCGGATTGCTACTCATTCCAACCGACTGTCATAAAGGAAGAAGGTGCTACAGTGATTGTAGCAGCAGTAACATTAAGCTCGGGTCCCACACAATGTGACAAGATCGGAAAGCAACAATTTAAGTAATTTGCATTGTGGGTGTTGAGTCTAATGCTACTTTGAGGCTAGATACAGAATCTTAGAAAGTAGAGCTTAGAGCTTCTCCACTTCGTTTACTACTAAGTTTATTAAAGCAGAAACTTTCGGAATACAGCATGCTGAATTATTTCTTCGAGCTTTTTGCCACTTGAATTTAGTTCCCCCTGTCTGTGATAAATTGCCAGTGCACTTTCCTTCTGTCTTGGTTGTTCATATCTAATATTCCTTCTGTTATCTTCCTTTTTTTCCCCCCAGGAAGAATAATAACGTAAAGAATGCTAACAAAGCAGCAAAAGTTTAAAGAGCTGAAATCATAATTTTTTAAAAAATGTAGGGATTTGACCCTGAATAATTTCCCTTCCACCCTTACCACCTTTAACTGGGCTTGGCTGAGGCTGAAAGGGAGTGTTGGGTGAAGGAAGATGTCTCTTCCAAAGTTTGCATGAAGACTATTTATGCAACCTCGAAAAAAATGAGTAGGTTAATCTGCTCTTTATGTTTGGTCTCCATCATCTCCACTGCATAACATTAGTTACTGTCATTTTCATATTTTATTTGTACTTTTATTCTTGTTTGTCCATTGAGCATTGAGGGAAATTGTCAGTTTCACTTTTGCCCTGTTCCATTCCTGTTTTTTGTTTTGTTATTTGAGGCCTACAGGGCTCCGGCAAATTTCCAGCTGACCACAATTGAGCCCTAAGTTTATGTTGTTAAGTGAGACATTGGTTAAGTGAGTTTTGCCCCATTTTACAATCTTTATTGCCACAGTTGCTCAGTGAATCACTGCAGTTGTTAAGTTGGTAACATGGTTGTTAAGTGAATCTGGCTTCTCTATTGACTTTGCTCATCAGACGTTTGCAAAACCTGATTATCCTGGGATCCGGCAACCATCATTTATATGAACCAGCCAAGCACCTGAATTTTGATCACACGATCATGGATATCCTGCAATGGTCATCGGTATGAAAAATGGTCACAAGTCATTTTTTTTCAGTGCTGTTGTAATTTTGAACAGTCACTAAATGAACTGTTGTTAAGGTGAGGACTACCTGCCTTGCTTAGTTTTATTCATGGGGATGGTGAGGTTTGTAATGCAAATTCACTTATAGATAGTCCTCAAATTATAACCATTTGATCAAAATTACAACACCATTGAAACAAATGACTTACAACTGGCCTTGCTCTTACTGTGCTGATTGGGGCTTCAGGTTTTTAGCACTGCTTACATGAATTAGAAAGTGAAAGTGACTCTGCAGGAACATGTGGAAATAAAAATAGCCACGGTGATTTAGTACAAGCATTTAGATGCCAGGTGTTTTTTGAAAGTCCCAGGAAGAAAGTAGGGTGTATGCGAAATATCTGTTTTCCTCCAAGTCAGATATTGACTTCTCTCTGTTCAATCTGGGATAGTTTGAGATTAATTCCTTTGGTCGGATCATTCTGTACAGGTAGTCCTCGATCTACAACAGTTCATTTACAACAGCACTGAAGAAAGTGACATGACTATTTTTCACAATTACAACAGTGGTTGTATTCGGCCCGGTTCTGGTGTACCGGTAGTGCCGAAGATCAGCTGGCAGAGAACTGGTTCACTTTGAGTCTCTCTGACATTCTGCAGTTGGGCCCACCCGCCTGCCCCTGCTCCTAGGTCCTTTTTAACCTCTCAGCTGTTTGGCGCAGTAGAGCGGATTGCTGTGCTAAAACAACTGAGTGGTGCAGTAGCTTAGTTTTTAGTGTTTTAACGCATGCACACGATCGCGCGTTTGGCACGCATGCACATGATCGATCCCTGCAGCCATACCCACAGAACTGGTGGTGGAAACTTTTGAGTCCCACCACTGAATTGCAACCATTTCAGCATCTCCATGGTCATGGGATCAAAATTCAGACGCTTGGCAACCGATTCATATTTATGATGTTTGCAGTCCCAGGGTCATGTGATTCTCTTTTGTGACCTGACAAGCAAAATCAATGGGAAAGCCAGATTCACTTAACAACTGTGCTACTAGCTTAACAACTGCAGTGATTCACTTAGCAACTGTGGCAAGAAAAGTCATAAAATGGAGCAAAACTCACTTAAGAACTGTCTTGCTTAGCAACCTAAATGTTGGACTCAGATGTGGTTGTAAATTGAGGACTACCTGTAATTCCCCAGCTGTTGATGAAAAAAAATCACTTGGGATATTTGAGTATGGCTTGAGAGTCTTTATAATCCATATAAGTTGGTCTGTGAAGGGGGAGGCATTTTAAAATGGGTTCCTTTTCCCTTGCCTCATTTTTGGATAGGCAAACAATCTAGTCAGTGCAATGTTTCTTAACTTTAGCAACTTTAAGATGTATGGACTTCAACTCTCAGAATTCCCTAGTCAGCATTCTAGGAGTTGACATCCATACATTTTAAAGTTGCTGAGGTTTGCGAAACACTGGACTAATACATAAATCAGTAATTACAGGTAGTCCTCAACTTATGATCAGTCGCTTAGCAACTGTTCAAAGTTACCATGGAACTCCCCCCCCCAAAAAAGTACTTATGATCTAGTTCTGAAGTTCAGATGGCCAGTATGTCTCCCCCAGTCACATGACCATATTTTGGCAATCAGCCCTCAATGACAGCCATTTGCAGCATTCCGCAGTCATTTCCCAAAAGAAAAATGGCTGACCCTTCCTGACAATGCCACCCACCTCTTCAGAATGCTCTCTATCATTCCAGCTGCAAAAGGCAGGGAGGCTATGAGGAAATACATTTGTTCACAGTCAAATCCGGAGTGTAGCCAGGGAGAGGCAGCATATTTCCATAAACTGCAGGAGGAGACTTCAGTCTTGCCTGCTCTCTTGAAATCTGTTTAACTTATAAGCCTGGTAACCTTGACAAACTCTGCTTTTGGCAGTTAGCTTTGAATTAGCTGCATTCTTTTCCTTTTTAACTGTTCGCCTCTCTTCCTGACCTTCACTCCTCATAACATATCTAACAGAATAATTCTGGGAATTGAAGTCCACATATCTTAAACTTGCCAAGGTTGGAAAACACTGCTGTATAAGGTTCTCTCTAATAGATGTATGGGGTATATCTAGGAGTATGTCTAGTTTAAGAAAAGAAGGACTAGGGATGACATAATACCGTGTTTCTCACATAATAAGGCCGGGCCTTTTTTTTTTGAGCCCCGATAAAACGGCTAGGCCGTCTTTTCGGGGGTAACTTAATTTCCTCCCTTTCATCCTCATCTAGAGCGCCCCGCGGGCAGCCTCGCCACCAGCCGCTCCTAACGGGTGATCATGGCGAAGCGCAGAGAGCTCCCTACTCCCACCAAACACCTTTGCTGCAGACCCAAGACCTTTGGCACCTGCCACTGTTGCTTTCCCTTCTGCCCATTCCACTGCCGTTTGGAGTGCCGTTGGAGCTGCTGCTGCTGTTTGGAGTGCCGCTGGAGCTGCCGCTGCCGTTTGGAGTGCCATTGGAGCTGCCGCCGCCGTTTGGAGTGCCATTGGAGCTGCTGCCGCCATTTGGAGTGCCGTTGGAGCTGCTGCCGCCGTTTGGAGTGCTGTTGGAGCTGCCGCCACCATTTGGAGCTGCCGCCGCTGTTTGGAGTGCCGCCGCCACATTTAGAGCTGCTGCTTCCGTGTTTGGAGCTGCCGCCGTGTTTGGAGTGGCGGCGGCGCTCCAAATGGCGGTGGTGCTCCAAACAGCGGCAGTGCTCCAAACATGGAAGCGGCAGCTCCAAACATGACGGCAGCACTCCAAACGGCGGCGGCAGCTCTAAACGGCGGCAGCAGCTCCAACGGCACTCCAAACGGCGGCGGCAGCTCCAAACAGCGGCGGCAGCTCCAACGGCACTCCAAACGGCGGCGGCAGCTCCAACGGCACTCCAAACGGCGGCGGCAGCTCCAAACGGCGGCGGCAGCTCCAAACGGTGGCAGCAGCTCCAACGGCACTCCAAACGGCAGCGGCAGCTCCAACGGCACTCCAAATGGCAAGTCCCCCCACCCTTCCCCCTATTTTGCATGTTTTAAACTAGGCCTAAATTTGGGGGGAGGGGCTTAATTTGATTTTATGCCTAGAAAACATGCTGGGTCTTCCTATTGGTGGAGGCCGTATTGTTGGAGAAACACGGTAGCAATGTTCCAATATCTCAACACTGGAAGTTTTATTTGTCTGAAAGGATATAGGGTTTCCTGCCTGAGCAGGAGGTTGGAGTAGAAGGTCTGAAAGGTCCCGCCCAATTCTGTTATTCTGTTCTCCAACTCAAAGTTTAAAGATTGGGAAGTTGAAAATCATCTCAGAAGTAGATGAAGGCAACTCATTTCTTAGAATTGTCAAGAAAAACATGAAACATGTAGCCACCTAGAACCAAATTCAGAGTGACGGAGACTTCATTAGTCTTCCTCAACTCGTTAACTCACTTTAAAAATTATCAAAATCCACAGCTCATAATTGTATCTTGTGGTTGCAAATTAAATTAACTGTACACTGTGTTTCAATTTTTTTTGAGGAAAGGGCAGCATGGTTGTTTGATTCCATTGTGCATCATTGCATTAAAACAATAGCCTCTTATCCTTGCCATCAAGATCCGAATCATTGGATGCAAGATCAGTCCTCCCTGCTTTACACATCAGTATCATGCCTGTCTGTGGTCCAAAACTGCTGGATCACTTCCTATTTTCCAATCATCATTAAGGCTGATGCTGTGACTTATGGTGACCTTGTCTTCCAGCATTTCTGGCTGTAACTAGCTTCACTCTGAATCTTTTGGCAGATACAATTTCGTCTGTTGGGCTTGTTTACACAGCATTCATGTTTGCTCCAATTCCCATTGGCTTCATCTTCAAGAAAAGGGGTGAGTGCTAAGATTGCTATGGTCTTCATTGGAAATTCTCCTGGGTTTTGGGCCAGCAGGACTTGCCAATAGCTTGGTGACTTTGAAAGGCTGATTGGAGCGAGCTGAAAGAAGAGTTCTCCCAAGATACAGAAACTTAGAAAATGGGGATTGGACATGCACTTGGTTTTGGGATGGAAAAAAAAAAAAGAAGAATTCCAGATAAAGACTGAAATAAGTCAGAGAAATAAGAATTCCAGATAAAACTACAATATGGCCAGATTTATTCTCATTTAGCAAAGACTTGTTTTAGCCATGGCTTGCTAATTAAACCACAGTGGGGATGTTCATACATTATGCAAAGCTTTCTTATGTCAAAGCGCAATTCATGGGCTATAATGCCTGCATTTCGTATCATTCTAGACAGAATCATATTATCATTTGATATAACACGTGAGACCACCCTATTGGCCTTAATCTTGAGCTTTGCAATACATAGTCAGAACTTGGTGATATTTTTTTCCATCAAAGATAATTGGATTCTTTTAAAAGAAGATGCTGAAGAACGAGGATGGCCACAGTCTCACCCAATGAATTGTGCAGTTTCTAATTTTTAAAAATTATGGCTTTAATTTGATTACTGTTGGGTCCATGGTTCTCTTTGAGCTTGGTGGCTTTCTTGCAAACATTTCATTACCCGTGCTGATAATGTCACCTAGTTTGATAATGAAACTTCTGCAAGAAAACCATCACTCTCAGAGAGTACCAAGGATTCTGCAGTTCAACCCCCGAATTACAAATTTTTTCTTCTATCGATTCTTGGCTGTTGATTTAACGCATTTTCCCTGAAAATGAATGACTGAACCATAAAGTAATCAAACTCTCTGAGTTTCCCAGCAAGCTAAGCCACTCAGATAAATTGAAAGTTTGATAAAATAAAGTTGTTGCACAAATCTGGCTGTTACCAACTTTCTAATTTTCATACCCACAGTCTTAAATTCTCAGACTGGTGTCTGGATATTTGGTGGTGGACATTTCTTTTCCTTTCTTTTTCTATAGGATTGAAGTTCAAGAAATATGGGGCAGCTGCCGCGGGCCTTGGACTTATGCTGGCTGCTTGTGGCATCCACACCATTCATTCCTTTGTCACTATCATGGGGACATGGGTTATCATCAAAATCTCACCCAAGTAAATAGACCAAAAAAAAAAACCCCATCTGATTAAGCAAAGTATTGCAAGGAGCTGTATGTTTTGGGTGTTTGTGTTTGAAAGTCTGGGAAGTTTTGAAGGTTGGAAGTCTGAAGAGAAGAACAATGTGCAGGGCAGCTGTAGGAAAATGAACTTAATCTCCAAAGCAAAATGAGATTTGACTTCCCAATGCTCCTAATTTTAAAATAAATTAGTAGAGAGCCTGAGAAACATATAGGCAGGGATTATGGAGAAGGAAACATTAACTCTTTGGATATGGTGAGCTCTTTAGGCGTGGGCCTATGTTGCAGGATGAGTTGATGTAATGGGATGTGTAGATGACCTTGGGAAATGAAGAGAAGAAATATTGCCCAGGAAACCATCAGAGAAGAGAGGCAGGAGCCCTCAGTGGCTTAATGGCCAGGAAAAAAAAAGTTTAGGAAGCTCTCGTCTTAATGAACCAAGCAGTTAAAAGCGGTGATGAGAAATTACACTTTCACACTTGCAAGATTCTGCTGATATAGCCCTGCAATAAAGTAGAATTAGTTTATCTAGTTGCGTTTCCTGTCTGGTTTACCTGGGAGGGCTGACATGATGAATTTGGGAAGATGCAGTAGGCACAATGGTTAAAGGATCTTGGCTGGAGGAGAGGGACAAAATCAGGCTTGATGAACAGTAACAAGCTTAGTGTCTAATTAAACACCTTGCTCCCATCTATAAGAAAGCATTAAGTAGCAGAGGAGGAGGAGTTGTTGGGTATTCCCAAAATTGTTGTGTATGGTGTGGGTTGGCGTTCTCTGTGTATAAAGGAGGAGAGAGGAAAGTTGGAAATCCAGCAGGATCACACAAAGCCCAAAATAGAGATCTGCTGAGCAAAGGGGCTGGTGGAAAGAACTGGAGAAGAGACCCAGATATCAGCAAGGGTAGTTTAACAAAGGGGCTGACATGCCAGAAACTCAAAAAAAAGGGTTACTTTTTCCTCTTCCTGTTCTCTTCCTAGCACAGAAGTGAAGTTAGAAGTGAAAGCATAGAAAGTATCCATGGGAAGATGGCAATGAAACAGATCAGACCCTATAAAAAGCTGTGGTGAAATTGTATGTACATATAAGTATACAAGTAGTCCTTGACTTATGACCACAATTGATCCCAGAATTTATGTTGCTATAAGAAATTTTTTAAGTGAGTTTTGCCCCATTTTACAACTTTTCTTGACACAGTTGTTAAGTGAATCATTGTAGTTGTTAAGTTATTAACACAGTTAAGTGAATCTGGTTTGACTTTGTCAGAAAGTTGCAAAAGGTGATCACTTGATCCTAGGACACTACACAATCGTCATAAATGTGAGTCAGTTGCCAACTGTCTGAATTTTGATCACGTGACAACGAGGATGCTGCAACGGTTGTAAATATGAAGATGTGTCATAAGTCACTTGTTTGAGTAATGTAACTTTGAACAGTCACTAAATGAACTGTTGTAAGTTGAGGACTACCTATACCTATATTATAAACACACACATACTGTGAACCCCATCTCAACAATATGAAAAGGCATGGTTGGTTAGAATAGAGGTGAGAAGAAGAATAGAGGGATGTATATGCTTGAAATTATGATGTGGATGATTTCTTAACCATTACATGTTCTCTTTTTTAAAATAGGCATTCTCACTGTCTGACATTAGGATGGACATTTTCATACCTGCTCTTTTTCCACAAATTTACCTCCTTCAAGTTTCCCCAGACAACACATTTGACCAAATCTGTGCAACTTTTGCTCACCCTCAAGGTAGCTGGCCTAAACTCTGGTTGGTTAAGGTAAGAAGAGTTCTTGGGTTAACTAAGTCCTTCCTCCTGTATTTTGATTGATGTCTTCAGATGGTGAGCATAGCCCATGATGTGCAAGAATTCATTCAGGTGAAGGAACAGGAAGTGACATCAAATGCAATTGGCATGATTCCTGAAATACCTGGACTGCCAGAGATACTGTGCTACAGTTACTGCTATGTGGGACTTATGACTGGTAGGTGAATTCCCTAATAGAAAGTGAAATATGTGTTACAGGTACAAATTCTTGTGATGCATTTTTCTTTTGACAGCCTTATGGCCTTCAGCTTTGTTCGGGTATTTTCCCACGTCATAGTAGTGGTGCTTTTAAAGTTGTAGCAACGTTTCAGCAGAATCTCATCTGCCATCATCAGGCTTCTGTATTGTGTCCGTCTGTGAGTCAGACTTTTACAGTGGTTTCAGATTTAAATTTGGGGCAGCCTATTGCTGTGCCAGAATGGTTTTTCTTCATCCTGATTGGTTGGGAGTCTTGGTCTGTGTTTATTGGTCTCGGGGTTTGCTGTGTTCTGCTTGATTGGTGTCTCTAATATCTTCTGTCTGTTTTTGGCTCTTTTTGTATCTTGATTGGCTGGCAGCATTGTGTTACTTTATTGGAGGCCTTTAGTGCAGCTTGGCTTGGGTAAATGGACGGCTATCATTAGTTAGGAAGCTGGGTTTCATCTGGGTGCCTGGTTGGGATGTGTTTGAGCTGGAGGTATCAGGGGATCTGTTTGTGCCCAGGTGTTTGCCACACCACAAGCCAGGCAAACACCTGGGCACAAACAGATCCCCCTGATACCTCCAGCTCAAACACATCCCAACCAGGCACCCAGATGAAACCCAGCTTCCTAACTAATGATAGCTGTCCATTTACCCGGCCAAGCTGCACTAAAGGCCTCCAATAAAGTAACACAATGCTGCCAGCCAATCAAGATACAAAAGAGCCAAAAACAGACAGAAGATATTAGAGACACCAATCAAGCAGAACACAGCAAACCCCGAGACCAATAAACACAGACCAAGACTCCCAACCAATCAGGATGAAGAAAAACCATTCTGGCACAGCAATAGGCTGCCCCAAATTTAAATCTGAAACCACTGTAAAAGTCTGACTCACAGACGGACACAATACAGAAGCCTGATGATGGCAGATGAGATTCTGCTGAAACGTTGCTACAACTTTAAAAGCACCACTACTATGACGTGGGAAAATACCCGAACAAAGCTGAAGGCCATACATGTAAGTACCCGCGAAACTTAAGAAAACACACACACACACACACACACACACACACACACACATATATATATATATATATATATGTTTTCTTAAGTTTTCGCGGGTACTTACATGTATGGTGTTCGGCTTGGTTCGGGTATTTTCCCACGTCATTGTAGTTCTTTTAAAGTTGTAGCAACGTTTCAGCAGAATCTCATCTGCCATCATCAGGCTTCTGTATTCATCATTCTGTATCATCAGAAGCCTGATGATGGCAGATGAGATTCTGCTGAAACGCGCTACAACTTTAAAAGAACTACAATGACGTGGGAAAATACCCGAACCAAGCCGAACACCATATGATGGCAAGATACTGTAAGTAATGGATGGAAACTTATCAAAGAGAGATTCAACCTAGAACGAAGAATAAATTTCCTGACAGTTAGAACAATTATTCAGTGGGACAACTTGCCTTCAGATGTTGTGGGTGCACCATCGTTGTAGGTTGTTTGAAAGAGATTGGACAGATATTTGTCCAAAATGGTCTAGGCCAAGATCTCCTGCAGGGGGTTGAATTAGACCTCCAAGGTCCCTTCCAACTCTATTGTTCTGTTATCAATAAGAGAAGATCTTGGGCTGAAGAGCTATTCTTGGTAACAAGACTTCTTTTTAAAGGAAAAGGTAGAGCTTTGCCCTCTTGTCTGCTTCTTATGTCAGCTTTCTGTTGATTTTGGTGTTGTGCCTCATCATTTAGTGTAAGCGTGGGTTCTATTACAGGTCCTTCTCAACTTATGGTCATAATTTAAGCCATTATGATCATTACTGTGGTAATAAGTTGAGACATAACCAGATCCAAATTTTTGACAATTATTGTATCAGTTATTAGGTGAATGCCACATCATTAAGCAATGGCTGCATACACACAACCCAGTTACAAGATTCATTTGGAAACTAGCTTGCCTTTTCAATGGACGTTGCAAACAGTTGAAAAGGTCAGCTAGTTGCCAAGTGCCCAAACAGAATCGTGGCTGGGTGTGCGTACATGGTCATCATAACTTTGAAAATGGGTTGTAAGTAGCTTTGAGGAAATCTGTTGTAACTTCAGATTTTAGTTAAGTGATTGGCTGTAAATCAAGGACTCCCTCTATTTTTACAGAAGTGTGTTGGACATTACCTTGCTTATCAGGAAAAAAAAAGACTATACTTTCTACTAGTCCAGCAGCCACCAACCTTTTGGGCACCAGGGACCAGTTCTGTGGAGAGAGTTTTTTCTGGGGACCGGAGGGAACGTGGTTTCATATGCTGCCTGCATCCCGCGGATGAGGCTTCACATGTTTCCATGATCCGGTTTCTGGCATGTTGTGGCCCGGTGCCTGTCCACGGACTGGGGTTGAAGACCTCTGTATTAGTCTGTATGTCTTTCATCAATTTTCCACCTTTATAGCTTTTTTTTTTTTTTTTTGCTTTGTGAGAAACTCATAGAAAAAAGTTAAAGCAACAGAGATTGTTTCTGTTGCCAAATCCTTGAGAAAAACAGAGTTGTGCTCTTAGGAAATCCTGGCATTCTTTCCAAAATCATACACAACCTTACCAAAGTCTTTCCAAAATATAAGCTCTCTAAATATGTTGGATGCTGTTTCCCATAATTCCCAACCAAGATACTGGCTCTGAATTAAGGGAATTGATGTTGTGGAAAAAGCCACAAATATTCCGGATTATTAAAATTTTGCATATTCTCTTATACCAGGGGTGGACAGTTATGGCAACTTGATGACCTGTGTTCTTCAACTCCTAGAATTCCTGAGGTGGCAAATCATTAGTTATTCATTGCCCGCCCCTTGTATGTTTTTTTTTTAATTGCTTTCTTTTCTGTGTTTTTAAAATCCAGGCTTATTTTATCGCTATCGTACATATCATGATTGGTTGAATCAGCCCAATCCTTCTGAAATTCCTACATGGAAGCCGCTGCTTTACAGATTGGTGATGATGCCTGTCTTCGCCACTACATTTTTGGCTGTCTCCTACATCTGCCCCCCTGAATTTGTGGAAAATGTTGCCTTCTATGAAAAAGGGCTCTATTTCCGGCTTTTCTACATGATGCCAGTTTCCTTTGTCTTCCGCGTGCGTAACTACATAACCTGGTATGGTGCTGAGAGCGCCTGCATCACTGCGGGCCTTGGAGCGTATCCAACTTGGGCCAATTCAAAACCAGGCAGAGGACCAACTGTGGAATACCTATCTCTAAACCGGTGAGTTTAGAAAACATTCGCTTCCTTGGCTAAAAAGAAAAAAACAACCCTTTAGCCCTGACATTGCAACCATTCATTTACTGACCATTTGAAGATACAACAGCACTGAAAAAAAGTGACTCATGACCATTTTTCACACTTATGACCATTGCACCACAACCATGGTCATGTAATCAAAATTTGGGCACTTAGCAACTGGCATATATTTGTGACCGTTGCCCTATCCCAGAATCATGTGTAATTAATAATCTTCCCAACCAGCAAAGTTAATGGGAGAAGTTAGATTCACTTTATGACCATATGATTCATGTAACAACTGCAGTCATTCACTTAATATTGTGGCAAACATGGTCGGTAAAATAGATCAAAACTCACTTAACAACTGCCTTGTTTAGTAGTGGGAGATTTGGGGCTCATCTGTGGTCGTAAGTCGAGGACTAACCGTATAGGTAGTCCTTGACTTACAACCATTTGTTAACAACTATTTAAAGTTACATTAGCACTGAAAACAATGACTTACAAGTGGTCCTTGCTGTTCTGACCCAGCCTTAGTAGAAGCAAGAAACAGACTCCTTGTCACGAAAAACCTCTCTTTATTTACCTCTTGTGAATTAATTGCATTCACCCACTGAAAAGTCCAGGCAATAGTCTTCAAAGAGTTAACAGCAGCAACAGACCTTATCAGTTCCTTGCGAGCTCCCAGGCTGCAAATTAAGTTCCAGCAAGAAGTCTCTGTGGCACAAAACACAAAGAGCAAAATCTTCAGAAATATGAACTGTTGTCTCCTATAACAACCACTCCCCTTTCCTTCTATTTATTCCCCAGCAGGGAGGGGCCATTCAGCGTTCATGTATGCTTTGCCTCCCGAGTCGACTCCTTGTCCTCCATTGTTCCCTTCTCCTAACAGCTCTGCGCATACATGTGTCTGGAACAGGCTCCAGCTGTTCTTCCTCCTCACTCATATTAGCCGCCAAAGGTAGCTGCCTCTCCGGTGGAAATGTCGGATGACCCTGGCTCTATCTCTGCATCTGACATAGAGCATCCTAGACTCCAGAACTGGCCAAAGTTCCTCCCCAACCTCCTCATCATCTGAGTCTGCCGCCAGCTCTGCTGGCAGCTGGCAGGTCACAACACTTGCACTTAGGATCATTGCAACATCCCCACAGTCATGTGATCAAAATTTGGATGCCTGGCAACCAGCTAATTATTGTAGTGTTTCAGGATCATGTGATCACCATTTGCGACTTCTCAGGGAGCTTCTTTTCACAAGTAAAATCAAGGGGAAAGTTGATTTGTTAACAATGGTGTGATTCACTTAACAGTTGCAAGTTGTTCGGTTAACAACTGTAGCAAAAAGGTTGCAAAATTGGGTGCAACTCATTTAAACACCTGCCTTGCTTAGCAACATAAATTTGGCCAATTGTGATTGCAAGTGGAGGACTGTCTGAATAGAGTAGATTAAAGATACATTCTGACAGCTGTGGCACAAAAGAATAAGCATTATTAGCTCTCTGCCATCTACTGATTTCTGTTCTGCCTGATACTAAAACCAGCATATGCCCTAATGTATTTTCCTTAACTAGTCCTGGTGGATTTTGTGCAGGCAAGAAAAACATCCATCCATCACTCTTCTTAATTTGGGCTGAGGCTGGAATGAGTTTTGACAGGTTTTTTGACCAGGGGTTTTGTCACTGGTCAGAACTTGATCTGCCTTGGAGGCGATGTTGAAAGAAGACAGAAAATACCTCATGAATAAGTGGATCAGATAAATGCAGCCTGAGCATTTGGATTGGAGATTCTATGATGAAGACTGTATCATGAGGTCATGTCATTATGCTTTAGATGCCTAAGACATTTTCACAGGGCAATTTAGGGGATGCATGAATGAACCCTAAATTTAGAAAAACATTAATTTTTGTGGTTAAGGCACCAGGCTACAAGCCAGGAGACCGGCTGGGGGACTTTGGGCCAATCACTAGGAGATGGTGAGTTCTAGTGCCATTTAGGCATGAAAACCAACTGCGGGACTGTGGGCCAGTCCCTCTCTCAACCCAATTCACCTCACAGCATTGTTATGTGGTGAAAATACGAGGAGGAAGGAATATTAGATATGTTTGCCATCTTGAGTTATTTATAAAAAATAATAAAAGCAAGATATAAATGAAAAAAAATATTATTTTATGAAAATGTTGATCCTTTCTTGGTTCAGAAGACTATAACCCTGTAGGTATTTTATACAGAGGTCTGGTCTGCACCCTTTTGCCGTCTAGAAGGTAAGCTATTTAAATCAAATGACAATTTTTAAAAATTGTATTAACTCAAGTCTTTCTGGTCATTCCAGTGTTAGAATGCTGCATGTCTCCAGTCAGTTCCAGAGTGAAAAACCTATATAAAAGATTTTCTTTCTCTTTTTTTGAACAAGCAGGTTAGCTGATGTGGAAACTGGATGTGTTGCCTATGATTATGAGACAATCAGAAACATTGATCCATACGGTACAGAATTTTGTATCAAGGTGAAGGATGGCATTCACTGTTGGAACATGACTGTCCAATGGTGGTTTTACCAATACACCTACAAAAATGTGTCTTTCCTTCCCCGTGCCATAAGGTGAGTCACGTGAAATTGTATTAAAATAAAAGAACACTTAGGGCAAATGAAAGCTGAAGTGAGGTAAGTGGGTTGATGTGGAACTGTTTTATGGAGAAGTTGGAAAAGATAATTCTGGACTAATATTTCTCAGATTTGACACCTTTAACATGTGTGGACTTCAACTCCCAGAACTGTAGGAGTTGAAGTCCACGTATCTTAAAAGTCGCCAAGTTTGAGAAGCAATGTTCTAGACAGTGATTGGTTGTTTTGAAGGCAAGCAAGGAAGGCTCTTCAATGATGCAGATCTGAAGGGAAAAAGGGATTCAGGATTGTGGGACTAATTGGGTCTGATATGAATATGTAAATGAGAATTGTGGGAAGCAGCAATAAAAATGTAGCACAAAAAGATGATTGGTTTCAGTTGTTAAACCAATAAATTAAGGGGATGAAAAATGAAGTAGTTGACAGAGATATTATAAAGTAGAGGGCACTGGTTAATATGGACTATATGCATGGAAAATGTGGGTGATTAGATAAATTTGGGAAGGGACATAAGCAGCAACCTGTAACTGAAAAAAGGGGAAATGAGAAAACCAAATAGAGTTTAAGAGAACTCACAAAGTGCTTTGGGCTTGAATGAAAGTTGCATAAATAATCATTTCCCAAACTTATGTCTTCTATTTAGGTGTTAGGCATGAAAGACCAGAGTTACATGTTAAGTTTCCATTAAGCTGATTTATTGCTCATGCCTATGCCCAGCAATATAATCAACTAACAAATAGCACTATTTTAATGCTAGATAAGGGTTAGTGGAATTCAAGCAGAGTTGGACTTATTTTATTTATTTATTTATGTATTTGGTTTGTCAATTGCTTACAAGATAATAGGTATAAGTAAAAACATAGTTATGAATACATGGATACATATAAGAAGAATAAAAGAAACAATTGGACAGGGACGGTAGGCACGTTGGTGCGCTTATGCACGCCCCCTACAGACCTCTTAGGAAAGGGGTGAGGTCAATAGTAGATAGTCTAAGGTTAAAGTTTTTGGGGTTTGGGGAAGAAACCACAGAGCCAGGTAGAGTATTCCAGACATTGACCACTCTGTTGCTGAAGTTGTATTTCCTGCAATCAAGTTTGGTGCGATTAACCTTGAGGTTGTATCTACTGTGTGCTCTTGTATTGTTATGGTTGAAGCTAAAGTATTCATTGACTGGTAGGACATTGCAATGTATGATTTTATATACTATACTTAGATCGGACCGAAGGCGGCGTAGTTCTAGGTTTTCTAGGTCTAGATTTTCAAGTCTGGTGGCATAAGGTATTCTGCAACTAGTAGAGGAGTGGAGAACTCTTCTTGTGAAATATTTCTGGACTTTCTCAACTGTGTTAATATCAGATACATAATGTGGATTCCAGACTGATGAGCTGTATTCGAGTATTGGTCTAGCGAATGTTTTGTATGCTCTAGTTAGTAGTGTGATATTACCAGAGAAAAAGCTACGTAGGATTAGGTTAACAACTCTTAATGCCTTTTTGGCTATGTAGTTACAGTGGGCTCTAGCACTTAGGTCATTAGAGATGAGTACTCAAGATCCTTTACAGGGTTTGGATCGTCAACAAGGTCTTGACTATTCAGCCTGTATTTTATTTTCTGAATTTTTTACCAATATGTAGGACAGAGCATTTATTTGTTGTGATTTGAAGTTGCCATTTGTTTGACCATTCTGATACATAGTCAAGGTCTTTTTGAAGGGTAGCAGTATTGTCTGTGGTGTTGAATAGCTTTAAATCCTCAGCGAAGAGAATGCAGTTGCTCTTGATATGATCACAGAGGTCATTTATGCAGAGTATGAAAAGAGTTGGCCCTAGAACACTGCCTTGGGGGGACACCACTGTTGATAGGTACAGAATTTGATAGGACACACCCAATTTTGACCATTTGTTATCTGTTTGACAGGAATGCTTCTACCCAGTTATGCAGGTGTCCAGAGATACCGTAAGGTTTTAGTTTTAGGAGTAGTTTGTCGTGTACCACTGAACCAAAGGCTTTACAGAAGTCTATTGCTTTGCCTTGATGGAGTTGTATAGTCCATATGTTTTTGCAGTGTAAGAGTTGCAGATTACAGGATAGTTTTTTCCTGAAACCAAATTGTTTATTAGAGAGTAGGTTGTTTGTTTCTAAGTGGAGGATGATGGATTGGTTAATAATTGATTCCATGACTTTACAGATGGCGCAGCATAAAAAGATTGGTCTGTAATTTTCAACTTGGCTGGGGTCTCCCTTTTTGAAGATGGGGATGACCGTGGCTTGTGATCATAGTTTTGGCAAGGAGCTGGTTCTGAAAGATTTTTCAAAAATTATGCTTAGAGGTTCAGCTATGGCAGTGGATAGCCTTTTTAAGAAGTAGGCACATATTCCATCCGGTCCAATAGATAGAGATGGTTTTAGATTGCATAGTGCTTTTTCAACATTGTCTTCTGTAAAATTGATATGTATTAGATCATTGTAGTTATCTGTGGTTCGACTACGAAATACTGGGCATGATCCGTTGCTGTTTACAAATACTGAGCCAAAGAATGTGTTAAAGAGGTTGGCTTTAATAGTGTCGTTGTTGCAGTCTTTACCATTAGGTCCTTTCAGGGGTGGGATGGACCTTGAGTCTTTTAGTTTGTTGTTTACAAAATTGTAGAAAGCGTGGGTGGAATTGGTGCATAGAAGGTTTTCTTCTTGTTTAATGTGATAATTGGTGCATTCGGTCTTTATCTGGTGGCATAAATTTTTGTATTGGCTTTTGAAGTTGGCAATGTGACCAGATTTGTTTTTCTGCCAAAGTGATCTCTTTTTGGATTGAAGTTTCCTTATTGTTATGGGTAATTTGTTTTTTCTGGTTTTGGGAGTTGTTATTGGTACATATAATTTGATGACTCTTTTGACTTCAAGTAAAAATATGTTGTAATGGTCTACAGTATTGCATCCAGTGAATAGAAATTGCCAATCAAGGGATGAGAGATCGTTGTCTATAAGATCATAGTTGCCTTTTTTTTGAAGTTATAATAGGGGATTCTGTCGTTGTGATGATTTTTGTGTGGATGTATGTTGAGACAAAAATCAATCATGTTGTGGTCACTGTTGGAAAAGGGTTCTTTAATTTGTATTCCGTAAATTGAATTCAAACTATTGCAGAAGATGAGATTGAGGCAGTTGTTAAGTCTAGTGTTGTTGGTTACTAGTTGTTCTAGTCCCAGATTTGTTACTGCATTGTAGAAGGTTGCATGTGTGGGTCCATTTGTGTCAACGTAGAGACTCTAGGCTAATTCCTCTTTTGTCTCCTCCCACAGGCTCTGCTACTCCTTCTCCTATAATAGGTTAATTTTCAATCGCCATATCTTTAAAGTCAACCTGAAGAGTTTTGGAGTGTTAGCTGGAGGCTTCTAGGTGATGAAGTCCAACAGTTTTGTAGGAAAGACTGAGCTAGGTTTAACAACAACCATGACAGTGTTAGAAATGATTGTGGGACAAGGGAAGAATTCTGAGATAAATTGATGCTTGAATTGGAATAAGAAAAAGATTGTAGGACTGACAAGACCATTTTCTTCTTAGGTATGCATGGACTATGGCTATCTCGGCCTACTGGCATGGACTCCGCCCCGGCTATCACCTTAGTTTCCTTACCATCCCATTATGCCTAGTAGCTGAAGAGGCCATGGAGGATGGGTTATTGAGGCATCTCTCCCCCTCTGGCCGTATCTGTGCTAACTGGACACACAGGTTGCTGAAGATGAGGGCTTATGACTATGTGTGTGTAGGTTTCCTCTTGCGTAGCTTTGAGGGTACTATTCGCTATTGGAGCTCAGTGCATTATTGTGTTCATGTGGGGGCTGTGAGTTTCTTGGTGGTTGGGAAAGCAATGGGAGCCCTCCACGAATGGCAAAGATGACAAGAACCCAATGAATGAGAAGACAGTATTCTTTTGTCTTAAATAATCACTGGGGAAAGCTAACCTATTGCTTAAATTAGCAATAACTAAGAGGAGGTATTGTGTATAGGTTCAAAACAGTCTCAAAAAAGCAGCTTGCTATATTTACATCATTATGAAGGAGGATGGGATGTTCCAAATTTCAGATTGTACATTAAAACATTTCAACTTAAACTCATGTTGCCTTTAATAATGGAAGGTCAAAATAAATGATGGGTCAAATTAGAAAATACAGTATTAAGATCCAGATAGTCCTCAACTTACAGCCATTCATTTAATGATCATTTGAAATTATGTCAGCACTGAAAAAAGTGATTTTCAACCTGTTCTTGCACTTATGCAGCATTCCCACAGTCACATGATCAAATTTTGGGGGAAGCGGGATTCATTTAATGACTGCATGATTCACTTCATGACCATGGCAAAAAAAAGTCATAAAATCAGGTACGACTCACCTAATGACCATCTCGCTTAGCAAATGACATTCCAGTCTTAACTGCAGCAATAGCAATAGCACTTAGACTTATATACCGTTTAACAGTGCTTTACGGGCCTTTCTAAGCAGTTTACAAAGTCAGCATATCTCCCCCAACAATCTGGATCCTCATTTTACCATCTTGGAAGGATGGTAGGCTGATTCAACTTTGTCAAGGGCTGCCTATAGTGGTAAACCTTTATGTAAAGCAGTATTTTTAACAAAGGTGCTCCCAGTTGGTAACAGATTTACTATATAGGTTTTATATATAATTTATTCAATATAGCTTTAATACATGAAAATTATATACGGCTCTTTGAAGGCCAGATATTCTCCTAGGTTCTATCTCAGGAAGCCATTACCAGATCCAACAGTCCTGGACAATTTTTATCTAATCTCCAACATTTCCCCCCCTGTTTTTGGTTTTATTGCTGTTGGTTTTACACCGTTTTAGAGCCATCATAGAGTTGGGTGAACTTATAAAGTTTATATTAGGAACTGCATTAATCTGGTTATAATGGATGTGGGTTGAGGTTTCCATGAAAAAATGAGAGATTTTTAATTCACTCTAAATGGACAATTGATAGAATTTGAATTTATGCATAAAACTTAATGGTACAGAAGGATATTCTCCAAGACAAGAAAATTATACACATTTATTTATTGCAATCATTCATTGGAGAGATACTTTTAAAAAAAACCATGGAAATTAGATGTTTAAAAAGGCAATATCTCAAAATAAATGGAATTGTATATGGGAAAACCCATTCCTTCTCTTTTATAGCTTTTCAGGAAAAAAAAAATTATTGAAATGTTTTTTGATTGTTACCACCATCTCACTGTTAAAAATTGACACCTAATTAAAACAAGTGCACAGGGCTGTTTATTTGGGGATATGACGTTTCTAGAGAATGCATTAATTACTAATAAAAATATAGAAAACATCTGAGACTTTTGTCATTATTTTCTGGTAAGAATACAAATGTAAAAACACTATTTTATTAATAGCTTCTGGATTTGTAATAAAAAAAATACTGGTCGGTCTAGCAGGAGCACTTAAGAAAAAATGGTAGGATAAAGTAAATTATGGTCTTTTTGTCACTTAACAAAAATTACCATATATATTGAAAGCAGTGGAAGAAAATAAGATTTTTTTCTGTATGGTATGATTTTATAAAATATTCTAATGATTAAAAAGATAATAAACCACCTACTATTATGAGAAACAGTGGAAGAAAATAATGTCTATATATGTTCTTGTTTTGTGTGATATTGATTCAGACTTGATCAATGATGAAATAAATGTTCAAAATCTGTTAGGATCTCAAAAACTCCTAAATTATTTTTGATCAAAAAGCATTCTGGGAAGTGATGAAAACTGCTACAGCAGAAAAATTCCACAAAATTACTTGTTTACTAATGGGGTGGTAAGATAGAAATCTATATATAAAAGCGAAATACCACTCACGCAGCATCATGAAATCTCCAGAACTGCAAAGTCTACAAACTTGAAATTTGGCACATGCTGTATGTTCCTCTTGGCTTCTAGGTGCTCACTAAGAAAGGATTTTTTGAAATGACCATCAGAATATTAGTATTTCGTATATTATTATTAACACGCTCTGATGCTAAAGAGTTCTACTCCCCCTCCCCACCTGAAAAGAACTCTGTTCCAACTGCCAGTTGCCTCACATTCTGTTTAACTTCACAGTCATTTGCACCACTCAGGTGACCCGAGGACACAGACAAACCTCTAAGTTGCCTCAACGAATCTAAAGGATGCAAACTACACTTCCAAACAGGAAGCTACTTTGGCATCAAAGGTTGTAATATTTTTATTACCCACCATGCAGTCAGAGCTGAAGAAGCTCTTTGGATTAGAAGCAAAACATCTTCAAAGAAAAACCAAAAAGTCCAGTTGCCTCTTGAACAAAAAGCATCCTTGGGACAACAGTTGGAGGATTGTATTTTACAACACTTTTGCTGGATAGATAGATGATAGACAGAGAGATAGAGAGATAGATAGAGAGAGAGAGAGAGAGAGAAAGAGAGAAAGAGAGATGGAAAGGAATGGAAAGGAGGAAGGAAAGGAGGAAAGAAAGGAAAGAAAGAAAGAAGAAAAGGAAAGGAGGACGGGAAGGGAAAGGAGAAAAGGAAGGGAAAGGAGGATGGGTAGGGAAAGAAGAAACATGAGAAAGAAAAGAGAAACAAAGACAATGTACATAGTGTTCAACTTATGACTGTAATTGAATGCAGAATTATAGTTGTAAATCATTAAGTTCATTAAGCAGGTCACCACATTGAGAAGTGTAGTTTCTTCTTCCTCCCTATGAGGAGCTGAATTTCAGATGACTTTATCCCAAAGAGCTAACCATCATCTGTTAAGTAAAACAATCTGACACCTGTAAACCAATCCTTATTTCCTCCAGCTATCTCACTTCCCTGCTTCATTCAGTAAATCAATATTCATTTCATTTTTGGTTTTTCTCAGGCCATACCCTTCTCAGATCTTTCATCCTAACAGTAACACAGATCTTCTAATTCAATGCCAAGTTTTTGTGTGAGCTCAGGTCAACCTTTCTTCTGAAAGCTGGCAGACCACTTGTTTACGAAGCTGAATTTATTTGATTCTCCATCTGGCTCGTCATAGGGTGACCCTCCCCATCAGGATATATGTGATATTTTGAAGAACATTTAATACTTTTGTTATCAAAGCCTCTGGGTTGCTTAACAAATAATTCCCACAACACAATAGTGTCTCAATCTGGACTCAAGAATGCAAATGGCACAGAAAACAGAAAGAAAGTCGATCTATTCATAAGGGGGAATGGCTAGATTAATACTGCATACTACGTATAATAACTGAATTTCCAAAAAGCTCTACTACAATGCTTGTTCATGCTTTCATTCCTGAAGCTGCTGTACTTTTCAAAATAAGTGCATTAAAGTGAAAGCTTTATATATCTATGAATGTTTGTAGGACTCTTAAATATTGGTTGCCTGGTTACAATGTTGGGGCATATTACCTGGAAGAATCATTAATCCATGCCCAGTTTTGTATTCTACTTCCTTGTTCCTTGTTCGGTCTAATCACAACAAGAATTACACTGAATGATATGGCTGGATAATTTGCAGGCATGGAAGAAGATTTCAGACAAAGCAATTTAAGAAGCCAAGAAGAGGAAACAGGTACTTTAGCCATGTTCTTTTGCTGTTTTGATGTGAGAATGGCTGATAATCAAAAATCTCCAGCATTTTCTTTTTATTTAGCAAAATTCCTCCACCTACCACACTGCCTCTCTGATCTTGAATTATTGCACTGTCTGCAGACAGAATACTAAGAAGCAATTGTTCTCTGATTTTTGATTATATATGAGGAGTTCTGCTGCAAATATTATAACAGAAACAGATAATCAGTATTGGAAGGGGCCTTATAGGTCATCTAGTCCAACTCCCTGCCCAAATGAGAGACCCTACACAATTTCTGACAAATGGCAGTCCAATCTCTTCTTGAAAGTCTCAGGTGATGGCACTCCCACAACTTCCGAGGGCAAGCTGTTTCATTGGTTCATTGTTCTGTCAGAAAGTTTCTCCTTATTTCCAGGTTAAATCTCTCCTTGTTCAGTTTCCATCCATTATTCCTTGTCTGGTCTTCGGATGCTTTAGAAAATAGCTTGACCCCTTCTTCTCTGTGGCAGCCCCTCAAATATTAGAAGACTGCTATAATGTCTCCCCTGATCCGTCTCTTCACTAGACTAAAATGTTGGAGCACCTTATTATTAATCTGGGGAAACTTGCTTGGGAAAGTTTGACCTATTGGGTGTTTGAATTATCTGGATATTGTCTAGAATGTACAGCATACCCAAGCACATTATAATAACTGAAGTGCAAATTTCTCTAACACGCCGAATAACCAGCAACCAGACTTAACTTGCAAGAAAACAGAGCAAGGATAGGATGGTAAAGCACTACAGCAAAGTCAAGACACAAAATCTTTCAGGGTCTCAGAATAATTTTTTGATGAGTTGGTATTTTATTTTATTTTTTTGCACTCTATTTTAGATGTAAAACTTCAGGTTTGTTTCTTTTTTCATTATTAAGAAATGGAATGAAACAGTGCCGTCTACACCTGGCACTTGTTGTACAGTATTATAATTTGACACCAGAGTTAGAAGAGGCTCTGGAAATTACAGAAAAAATTATTCTGTATATTCAATGAATTAAGGATATAAATTGCCGGCCCTGTGTAGAGGAATCAAAATGGCAGGGAGAACAAGAAGAATAAGAGCAATTAGAAAAACAAAAATGGTGGTGGTGTTACAAGTGTGTGTGTGAAATATTTATTTTCTTTCAAATCAAATTGATTACTTCCCTCTATTCAATGTAGTTTAGTTTGAGATGAATTGCTTGGTTGGGTATTCTGTGACTATAATTTTTGAAGAAGGTTTTAATAAGCTTTAGGCTCTTTCTGATCTGCTTAAATTGATCTGCCAAGTAAAATGCATTTTAAAATGAAAAGGAACAGCTTCTCTGTGGCTTGTGTGTTTGGAATTAACACAGAATTTTGTGGGTGTTCTTATAAATAAAGCAACTCCAATCTTCAAAACACAGGGAAGGCATATTATGCATGTGCAAGACAGAAATCTGTCACCTGCAACTACACAACAGTTCGTTTAGTGACTGTTCGAAGTTACAACATCACTGAAAAAAGTGACTTATGACCATTTTTCACACTTATGACCATTGCAACATCCCCATGACCACATGATTACATTCAGATGCTTGACAACTGGCTCACATGACGGTTGCAGTGTCCTGGAGTCATTTGATCCCCTTTCATGACCTGACAAGCAAAGTCAATGGGGAAACTGGATTCACTTAACAATTGTGTTACTAATTTAACAACTGCAACAACTGCATTCACTTAACAAATGTGGCAAAAAAAAATCATAAAATGGGGCAAAACTCAACACATTTCTCACTTAGCAACACAAATTTTGGGCTCAGTTATGTGGTAAGTTGAAGACTACCTGTATTTTGCTTTTTAAGAATGTTTGGGATACCCACGAAGACTTCAAGGGTCTTTGTGTGAATAAAAATAGGGAGTGGCAACTTGCTTTAGTCTAGGCAACCTTTCTACTTAATTTTTGAAAGTAAAATAACTTTTTAGAAATATTAATTTATTATTCATAGGCACTGTGTTGCCTCTTATTATAATTGTATATATTTATGTAAAAGTGCACCAGTCTAGCTAATTAACAGTTTTGGAGCCCTTAAACTCTGAATATGTGACAATCAGCATTTTTTAACGTTTCAATTTGCTCTCTTTCGTAGATAGCTATGTTGAATCAGCTCAGCAACTTAAGAGATCAGATTGTTTCATACATTTTTGAAGGTGACAGGACATTTATCACAAGATTTCCTCCATGATAGAATAGGCTGAAAACAAATCACTGAACAAATGTAACTAAATAAGACTTTATAGATAGACTTTCACAGACAAAAATTTGCCAAAAGGAGGAATCAGTAAGCAACACAATCATATTTTCCTAATATAAGGTTCTGTGTATACTGCCAGGTCAAATGGTGGCTCTACCTCATGGCCTTCTTCATAGTTCTTTATATTCACCTGGCAGGAAAATGTCCTCAAAGTCCTGAATTCCTATTATCTAGATTATGATGAGGATAAGTATCTTAGGTATTGGATCCAAGATTTGCTGAATGTGCGAACTTCTTTGTTATGGCAGCATGAAAGTTATAGCTCAGTTAGTTATCTGAAATTGATGACATACTAACAAGTTTTCTCAACATTATCAACTATAAGATGTGTGGACTGAAACACCCAGAAGTCCCCAGCAAGTATAGCTGGCTAGGGAATTCTGGAAGTTGTAGTCCACACATCTTAATATTGCCAAGCTTGAGAAACATTGCATACCAGAGGTGGTATTCAGCAAGTTCTGACCAGTTCTGGAGAACCGGTAGTGGAAATTTTGGGAAGTTCGGGCCGGCAAATACCACCCGACTGGAGATTTTACAGTATCCTTCCCCTGCCATACCCACCAAGCCACGCCCACAAGAACCGGTGGTAAAAAAAAATGAATCCCATCACTACTACATACATCAATTGAAAGGTGCCTCACTTAGCATGGTGAATACCCTGTGTTAACCATAAAGCTAAATGTTGATTCTGTTTGTTCTATACACTTTTATAGCTGCATACTTAATCAACCTAAATTTGAACAAATAATGTAGTTTATATATTCAGCTCTTTGAATGCATATGGAGTGCTCAGGATGACTTGCTCTGGACTGATGTCTTATTTTGGACCCTGTTGGCAGGGTCTGGTGGCGGGCACCAGGTCTCCCCATCTCTCTTTCTCCAGCTACCAAGCAATCAGACACTACGTTTTCGTGGTAAAAAAGCAGAAGCTTGGGAAGCGGCTTGGGAGGAGGCATCAGTGCCCATAGAGGACCCCTATGGATTGGTCCCAGAAAAGTTGCTGGAAGAAGGGGAAGACAGATGGCTTCTGAAGGAGATGCCTCTCTGCCTGGAGGAGAAACGCAAGCTCAGGTACCAAAGCTCTTGATTCTTGCCGAGAGCCTCTTGAGGAGGAGAACATTGAAAAGTGTGTAATTAAAATGACATTCCCAGCTCTGTGTCCTCAGAGAGCACACTGAATGCTAATTATGGGAATTGCGACTGAAGGGCATCCTCTCAAGAGAAGCATCCTTACATGGGCTCCATCTTTTCTAGAGACTCTTGTGGGACAGAATAAAGGCAGCTGGGAATCCAGAACATTTGGGAAGAGATCCAATGATATAGCCCTAGCTGGTGGTGATGTTTCTAAGTGAAATGCAGCCCTGTTGAATAATACCTCGATCAGAACGATTAGGAGCTCTATTTTGAATATTTTTCTTCAGCATGGATTAGATTTTTTCCAAATTGATGGAAGCTTTTATAAAACCTGAGGGGTTGGGCATAATGGGGTAGTAATGGGACACACACTTTAATTAATGTATTTAATTGCAGTCATCTTAAGTTTCTCCTTTAACCATCCTTTGTTTCAAGAATGTTGCAGAAGCAGGCAGTCAAGCAGCTCAGCGGTTGGCAACTGTGGCGCATAGAGAAGTCAAAAACCTTGCGCCGTCTCCAGAGTCAGGCAAGCATAGCCATCTCATCAGCTAAGTTGTGGCGAGGCACTCTGCACCACATTGAAGGTACCGAGAAGGCCCTTAAGGACTATTTTGGAGAGAACAATAGCTTAGGAGTTTGAGCTTGCCTTGTGACTATTTGTATTCTGTCCCCAAGGCCATTTTGGAACCGGGATCCAATCCTATTTCAACTTCTTGCGTTTCTTGATCGTGTTGAATTTTGTGGCTTCATTGCTGGTGGTAGGATTCGTGATTGCTCCAAATGCTGCCTTTGAAGCTCTACAACTCAACTGGACAAGCCAAGTGAATAGCAGTTTGGGTGAGTGAATGACCCATGGCATGTATGCTCCAGACTATGTATTCTGAACAATCAATATAAAATATATTTGATTTATTCCTATGCCAATGCAATCAAGAATGGCCTTGGATGGTTCATCCTGAAAAAATACAATATCAAACATGCCTCATACTAGGCCTAATGCAAAAGAGCATTATTTTTAAAAAATGACATAGTCAAAGGTAGAAAGGATGTTCAACACAAAGCTGAAGCAGGATTGGTTCCCCCAAAGGAGATGCATTCAAGGTTCAAAAGGATCTTGAAAGTCTTGAGAAACAATCCTTTTATAACAAAATTCAGTTTGGTGGCAAGAATTGTAGGTCCTGCATTTAGGTAGGGAAAAATCAGATGTACAGGTATAGGATAAGTTGTATGGATCCGGGTGTCCTCGACAACAGATTAAACATGAGCCAGCAGCTGCCAAAATTTATAGGATGTGATAGTTTCACTTTATGCTGCATTGGTCAATATTCCAAATGTGGTATAACCAGTGAAGCATTGAATGGTTGAATCATTTCCCATGATCTCAAAAATTATGCCTCTGTTGATGCAGCTCACAGTGCTGAAAAAGCACAGAAATTATAAAAATAGTGAGGGTCTTGGAGATTGAATTATCAGATGAACTTCTAAAAGAATTGGTCTAAAGAAAGACTGTTAAGAAAAGGCATGTAAAATCTTCCAGTACTTAAGTGCTATCCTAGGGAAGAGGGTATAGATTTATTCTATGTAATATCTGAAGCTAGGACAAGAATTAATGGGTGGAAACTTTACAGAGAGTAATGCAAACTTGAAATATGGCAGAATTTCCAAACTGTGACAGTTATTAAGCAGTGTAACAGCCTACCTCTTGGAGTCCATCACTGGAGGTTTTCAAACAAAGATTAAACACCCATTTGCCTGGGATGATCTGAGGATTCCTGTTTTGGGTCAGAAGACATTCAAAGTATTTTCCAATCCTATGGTTCTGTTATGCCTTGAGGTAGAGGCAGAAATTCAACAGGTGTAGCAGACCACCTTGCCTTTAAAAATGCCAGCCAGAGTTGCTGGCAAAATGTCAGAAATCTGTTGTTAACATCAAGGTCACTAAACTCTGAAGCCCAACACTGCTCAACATATACTTGCTGTGAAAGGCTAGTTAGGATATAAGGTATAACCTTAATCACACTGTATTTCAAGGACGGAGAATCTGATTGAATTTCTGCTTGCCATTTGGGCTCTCGTCAATAAAATATGTTTGCAATGCTGGCAGGGAAGAATTATAGAGTAGACAGACAGCTCTTGTATAAGTAATAAGAAATGTACATTTACCACATTTGGAAGTAAATAAACTAAATTTTGAGGAACAGCACACAAATGTTTAAAACACCCATCCTTCAATCAATCAATCAATAAAGCATTAGTTACTACCTTTTGAAGCAAATTGAATAATTACCCCCTGCTTTTCAAGGAGCTGGGATGGGGCTGAAATAAGAAATGAAGTGCACTGCCATCTAAAGGAGTAATTACCATAAAACCATTAAGGTCAAAGACTAAATTACCTAAATGACATGACTAAAAGACTTGTTAGAATAATAGGTTGCAAATGTACTGTGAAGGAGAATTTACATGAGTGGTTTGGGAAAACCTCTTTCAGCAACCAAGATCATGCCTTCCCCATTGAAAGTAGCAAGGTAGATCCATCCCCCCCCCCAGGAATGGTGCTAAGAGCATCTGGTATTTTGTCCTTTTTTTTTTTCTGAGAAGGACTATGACCAACTCTTGCAAAAATCAGGAGCTTGCATGCAGTCCTTGATCCCCATCCACGTTGGAATGAAAGCTAATTCTTCCTCCCTAATTCCTTCCAGTGAAAGCAGTATGTCAAAAATACAATCCCATTCCTCAAGGCTTGGTCAGCTACTCTTCCTATATTATGGATCTACTGTCAGGCAAGGTAAGAAATTATACCCCCAAAGATATATTCCCAATACCTTGGGAAGTAGCTACAGTGACCATCACGTGTGATGTGGATATTTATTTCCCTCCAGGGATTCATAGAACAAACCTACCTGTTCTATGGCTATTATTCAAATATGGCTGTCCGCTTTGTCAACTTTGCCTATGACATTCCTCTTGCTTATCTCCTCACAACGTTCTTCTACTTGCTGTTTTGCCTGGCTTGGATTGTCCAGAGGTAAGCACTTTGCTGCGTTCTCTATATAACGTGGAATCAAAACACAATACCCGAAGTGAGCAATCAAGGCTCACTACAGGAAGTCTTTGACTTACAACCACAACTGAGTCCAAAATTTTTGTTGTTAAGTGAGACATTTGTTAAGTGAGTTTTGCCTCAATTTACGACCTTTCTTGCCTTAGTTCTTAAGTTAGTAACCTGGTTGTTAAGTGAATCTGATTTTCTTATTGAGTTTATTTGTGAGGAGTTTGCAAAAGGTGATCATATGACCTTTGGGCACAATAACGGTTATAAATATGAACTGGTTTTCAAGCATCTGAATTTTGATCCCATGATCCTGGGGGATGCTGCAAAGGTCGTAGCTGTGAAAAATGGCCATAAGTCACATTCTTTAGTGCCATTGTAACTTTGAATAGTCATTAAATGAACTGTTGTAAGTCGAGGACTACCTGTACAGTATTAATTAATCAATATGTATTGGAGGGACTCCCTCACAAGAATGAGAGCCAGGTTAATTGACTGGTTAAGGCTCCGGGCTAGAAAGTGGGAAACCATGAGTTCAAGTCCCATCTCAGCCATAAAAGCCAGCTGGGTGACTTGTGCCAGTCATTCTCTCTCAGCTCAACCCACCTCACAGGGTTGTTGTTGTGGGGAAAATAGGAGGAGGAAGGTGTGTTGGGTATGTTTGCCACCTTGAATTATTTGTATAAATAATAAAGGCAGGAGAAAAATAAATGAAAAAATATTGACAGACAAAGGGATACACTCTCATATGGTATTTATACATCTCAGAAAGGTGAGAGAGACTATAACACATAAGCAACAGATGATGTAAGCATACATACCTATAGCTAAGGGATCTCACATTACTACAGCTAGTCCTCAACGTATGACCATAATTGAGCCCAAAATGTTTGCTACTAAGCAAGACAGTTATTGAGTGTGTTTTGCCCCATTTTACAACCTTTCTTGCCACAGTTGTTCCATGAATCACTGCAGTTAATTTAGTAACATGGTTGTTAAGTGAATCTGGCTTCTCCATTGACTACCCTGGGACATTGCAACCATCATAAATATGAACCAGTTGCCAAATGTCCACATTTTGATCTTGTGATCATGGGGATGCTACAACAGTGATGTGAAAAATAGTCAGAAGTCACTTTTTTCAGTGACATTGTAACTTCAAACTGAACAAGTGGTTGTAAGTCAAGGACTACCTGTATAGCTAATAGACCTCAGGTCACTTCCTTTGTTTGTTTTCCCTCAGAAGCCAAAGGCAGGAATAAAATAATAAAATGGAGCGAAAAGTATCTTCCCTAAATCAAGAGGAGGGGGTAGCTTTGGGATTGTCAGATATCAGAAAGAAAAACATCTCCCATTTGTAGGTTGAGATATGGAATAAACCCAGTGGTGGGATTCAATTTTTTTTACTACCAGTTCTGTGGGCGTAGCTTTGTGGGTGTGGTATGGCTTTGTGGGTGTGGCTTGGTGGTCGTGGCAGGAGAAGAATACTGTAAAATCTCCATTCCTTCCCCACCCCACTAACCTGCTTCCCAGCTCCATTGTCCAGTGCAGGCAACAAAAGAAGACCCAGCTGATCAGCTGGGACTCAGGAGGCAGAGAATAGATGGGGGCGGTGCCAGTCAGAGATGGTGTTTTCCGGTTCTTCGAACTACTCAAAATTTTCCGCTACCGGTTCTCCAGAACTGGTCAGAACCTGCTGAATATCACTTCTGAACAAAGCTAATCTCTGAGAATTGTTCTAGTATGATTAACAGGCTGCGGCCTTATATCTCTATATATCAACTCGATTTAGTGGATTCCATTAATCTAAGAACTGTTCTCCCCCTCCCCACAATAAGGAGCCTTCCAGATGGATCCACCTGTCAGGAAACTCCTGTTTAAATATTTCTTCTCTTCCATCTATTTTCAGGTCAGTCCTCTGTCTTAAACAAAGCCTGGTTAGTGAAGACACATCCCTTGCATCGTACAGCAACAAAGTCTTTGCTGGCTGGGATTTCAGCCTGATGCAAGATAACATGGTGCAGTTAAAGCACAAAAGCATCCGCTACGAGCTACGGGTAAGGACAGATGCTGAAACCAGATTGTCTGAGAGCATGTGAAGCAGCCTTTTTAATGTGCCATGCTCCAGAAGGGTTGGGCTGACCATTTCCCCACAGGAAGGAAGAAGAAGGAGGGCCGCCATTTATCCTGAACTAATGTGGCTTCCAGTAGATTTTTTTTTTCTTAGACCCAAATTCTAGTGGGAATTATTTTTCCAAACATTTATTCACAGCCTGAGAAAGGATGTCTTTTCAACCTCTGCAACACAATGTTCTTTCACCCTTGCTGTTGCTATAAGCTACTCAGGAAAAAAAGGTAATTAGATACAGGTAGTCCTCAACTTACAATCATTCATTTAGTGACCATTCAAAGTTACAATGGCACTTTAAAAAGTGACTTATGATTGCGTTTCATACTTATGACTATCATGGCATCTCCACGCACCCCCAGAATTCCCATGGTCACATGATCTGCAACTGGCAGGTATTTATCCTGGGATCATGTGATCACCATTTGTAACCCTCCCGACTGGCTTCTGACAAGCAAAGTCAATGAGGGAAGCCAGATTCACCTAACAACTGCAGTGATTCACTTAACAACTGTGACAGAAAAGGTTGTAATATCGGGTACAACTAACAACTGTCTTGCTTAACAACATAAAATTTGGGCTCAATTGTAGCCTTAAGTGGAACACTACCTGTAACCCAAATTTCTCTCTCACACACAACTTCTATGGTTCTAGGAAACTACAGGAGTGAGAGATTCAAAGGTTGTAGCTTTGTCCCCAGTTCTACAACTGGATTTGGGGGAAACAAACTTTTGGATTATTTTCAACAATTAATACAACTGTTCCTCCCCCTCTCCCCGCCCCCCAAATAGATGCAACTTTATGATTTGCATGACAGGAAGGAACTTTTTCTTTTTGTTATTTTTCAAGGGTGATGGGTTTCTTGATTTGCCAAGAAAGTGTAAAGGGATAAGCTAGAGCATTGCTAACTGAATTTTAATTTATCGCATGGTTGCTATGCTATTATAGGATAGTACAATTAAGACACTATTTTAAAAAATAATGAGAGTTTTTAGGTTGTTGGGAAAACTACAATTGACAGGGTTCCCACCTGGCTTTAAAAAGAACCGTTGTCAAGGTCACAAAGCAGCATATGCTCTGTGCAATGTGCAAAATGAAGATTTGGGAACAGCTAATTTTGTGGAAACCTTGGTGCTCTCCAGGTTTGGTTGTTTCCTTGCAGACATTCCATTAACCAACTAGGTAATAATAGCAATGCTAGTGAGTGTGGGGTTTGCTCTTATAAAATTTACAATAGCATTCCCTGCCAGTTATTTTCTCCTTGCGAGGGTATTGTTTTCTGCTTGATTGTTGTCTGGTGTCAATCCTTGCTTATCTGGGTGTATGCTGCTGGATGTGTTCTGTATGGGTTTAATCTTTCAAGATTTTAAGCTGCTTTGATTATTCTTTGTTCTGAGCTACTTTGGATGCTTCTCATCTCTTCCTTCCCCCTTCCAGATGGACCTGGAAGAGGCCAGTTTCCGCAAGCACCAGGCAGAGTTGACCACATCGCAACGAGTCGGCCTTTATGCCCTGCGAAGTCTGATCAATATTTTGGTTTTAGTGTTTTTGGGAGTCTCCTTTTACTGTATCTACCTGGCCGTGAGCTATTCCCAGGAGAAGATAGGAAAAGTAAGTATGTGGGCCCTTAGCTACCCCCCAAGAGGTTGTGCTTCCCCAATACTTAAGACCTCACCCCTTTGTGACCTGTCCCCATATTGTGATGGATGCATTTAGGTTATCGCAAAAACAATTCAGGTTTGGGCAGCAATTGTGGTACTGAAAATCCAAGAAGAGCCCTTATGGACCAAGGACTTATAACTTTGCCAGTTGCATTGAAGTTCTGTCTAGCAGGGCCTTACAAATTAAAGTAAAGTAGTGCGGTGCTTCATGTGGTTAGAACACGGGGTTGATGATCTGCATGTCCATGTTTGAGACCTGAGTGTTGCTGTGTGATGGCGTGAGCTCCCGTCATTTGCTCCAGCTCTTGTCGATCTAGCAGTTCAAAAGCGTGAAAACATGAGTAGATAAATAGGTATGGCTTCAAGGTTTTTTTTCACGGGGACATGAAAGGAACCTTCAACTGAGCATCCCCAAGGCAACAGCAATATCACTGGCTGATCGTTTCACCCCAGAAGCGTCTCAATGCTTTGAACATAACAAGAAGTTAAAGTTCAGCCTATAGAGATTGTCCTCGACTTGCAACCACAATTGGGACCAGAATTTCCATCGCTAAGCAAGGTGGTTGTTAAGTGAGTCATGGCTGTTTTTATAACCTTTTTTTTGGCCATGGAATCACTACAGTTGTTAAGTGAATTTGTTGGAAGCCTGCTGGGAAGGTTGCAAATGGTGATCGCATGACTTCCAGTTGCTGCAATCATTAATACATGCCAGTTGCCAAGTGCCCAAATTTTTATCATGTGACCATGAGTATGCTACAGTGGTGTAAGTGCAAGGACTGGTCATAAGTAACTTTTTTCAGTACAGTTGTAATTTCAAATGGTCACTAAAGAAATTGTTATAAGTCAAGGACTACCTGTAAGGAGCCAGTTCTCTGTCTTATTTGCAAAGAAAGCTCCTATTCTATCATATTTTTTCTTTCTATAACATTCATGCCCAAATATATTTCTCTGTCTTTGGGTTCAGGCAGATTCTCCTGACAAAAGTCAGTACTTGTTGGAACTGCTGTTGGCTTATCTCCCCTCTGCTGTCATTACTGCCGCCAACCTCCTTGTCCCGATGATCTTTCAATTCCTTGTGCCTCTCGAGAAATACCCACTCAGCTTTCAAATCAAAATCACACTTCTGAGGTATAAAAAAAATACGGGTATGTTTGCTGTAGAGCAGGGGGTCTCCAAACATGGTGTCTTTAAGACTTGTGGACTTCAAATCCCAGAAGTTAAGTCCACAAGTCTTAAAGTTGCCAAGTTTGGAGACCCCCTGCTATAGAGGGGTGTGGGTGGGAAATTAAGACATTGGTGCTTTCTTTTCATTTTTAATGGGTCCATTGTCCACTGTTCAGAGAAAAAAAAGCTATTGATGCTTGCCTTCATATCAAAGATTGGGGGAGTGGGGGGGGTAAAGAAACAGGGGATTCCACCAATCGGGCCAAAAGGAAGGAAGATGCTGAAATCTGAAAGAGATTTCTTAAACCGACTTCATGTTTTATTTTTATTTATTTTATTGTATTTATTTTATTTTGTCAAGCGATTATAAGATAACAGATATAAGTATAAACATAGTTATGAATACATGAAATGGATACATGTAAGAAAAATAAAAAGAAACAATAGGACAGGGATGGTAGGCACGTTGGTGCGCTTATGTACGCCCCCTAATATTTAGGCAATATATGCGCAGGAGCAAGGTTTTTTTCTCACTGAGACAGAGGTGGCACTTTGTTTAGAATGAGAGGCAGGATTAGACAGATTCATCATATTCTAAGAAGTTCCAGAATGGAATTATTTTTCAAAGTGCCATTTATCAATTCCCCTTCGGAAATAGTCGGAAACTTTCCCTCACTTCTTTAACTCAAGGTAAAGGACTAATAGTTTTCTAGGTGCTAATGAACACAAATCTAAGCATCCCTCACCACCACTGTTGTTGAGCTGAGAATATCTGGTGATTAAGCAATATTTTGAGGTGCGCTGGTAGTCCCGTTGTAGGTTATAAATAGACTGGACTAGATTAAATATATGTAGTCCTTCAGCTTTAGGGAAGACAACACTGTTGTGTAGTAGTTCTTCTGTGATCACTGCAGTCCCTGTCTGGAAGTCTGGAATCTAGCACTATGGGGCACTGGAAGTCCATTGTAGTAGTAACTGTGAGTGTTATTCTTTTATTTTCTATTTATTAATTATTTACAGATAGTGTGAAGCTAAGTAAACAGTTGCTTTTTAGAGTAATGTGATCTACTTTGTATCCTGCTCTTTTGAAGGACCCTGAATTTTAGTTACATATCTAATAAATATTTATCACTTTGCACATTGTGAAGGGTCCGAGAACTGAGTCCAGGGATGCGAGGTGTATCATTGACATCTTCCTTTGGTTGCTCTAATTTGCATTTTTGACGCAGGTTGAGATGCAAATATTAAACCACGTCTATTTCCATATCTATTTCCAACAGCATATCCTTTGTGGATAGCTTCAACCGCAACAATACAAGAGCAGCATACAACAGATACAAACTCAATGTAAACTGCTCCAAACTTGATTGCAGAAAGTACAGCTTCAGCAACAGAGTGGAAGGCACTACCTAGAATGCACTACCTGACTGTTGTTACATCCTCAAACACCCACTACTTTAACCTCAAACTATCTACTATTGACCTCACCCCCATTCCGAAGAGGTCTGTAAGGGGTGTGCATAAGCGCACAATCGTGCCTACCATCCCTGTCCTATTGTCCCCATTTATTTGTACCTATTTCCTGTATTCTTACTCATGTTTATGCTTATACTTATTATCTTGTAAGCAAATGACAAATAAAATAAAAATAAATAAAAATCTACTGATCCAGTTGCTCTTAAACAGACGAAGATCAGCCATCATGATTTTCTTCCACTTTCTATCTTAGTTATTAGGCAACCTGACATGTCCATCTCTTTTGACAGGAATGTTGTCCTGCGTTTTGCTAGCCTGATTGTGGTCCTCGTTACACTCTGGGGGCAGATCACCTGTAATGGGAAACCGGAGAACTCCAAGTGCCACAACTGTGGTTATAATAATCATCTTCACCCGGTAAGAGAAATAGTGATTTTATGTGGGAGGTAGAAATTTCTAAAAATTCCCATTCAAAAAAACAACAACTGTGCTGCTATTTACTATTTTCTTCAAAACATTTTGTGTGGGGAAAAAATATTGGAAAGATTGTCTATGTGGAGAGATCACAAAAAGTAGGATGGTGTCTTCTATAGTCCCATTTCCTAAAATTCAGAAAATGAAACATAGCACTTGCATGCTTGAAGCCAGATCTAGGCATATTTGGAATACAGCTATTGTAATTAAGTTAAATTACATATTTAAATATATTTAATTTGATCCCCATTGATTTCAGTGGCTTCTGGACTGCAGCAAGGTTACTTTACATAACACAAAGTCCAGGACAAACAAATCTAATCCTAACCCTAACTCTAAACCTGCCCTAAAAATTAATCCTAATCCTAACCTCAAAAGAAATGTACAGATTCAGATTCCTTCATTCTCCTAACAAGAACTAAAATTTAAATTTGAAATTAATTCCTGGGTCATTTGAAAGGGTTACAGCTCTCTCGAATAGTTTTAAGGACGATTTGGTATAAGAAGAACCTGAAATTTTTTTTATATCTGTCCCTCCAGTGCTGGGAGACTTCGGTGGGGCAGGAAATGTACAAGCTGATGATTTTTGACCTGGTGATCACACTCCTTGTGATTTTGTTGGTAGAGTTTCCCAGAAAGTAAGTCTTTTACATTTTGTCATGTTTATTGATGGTGGACGGGTTGGATACAGGTAGTCCTCAATTTCCAACCATTTAGCAGCCGTTTGAGGTTATCAAAGTCCTCTAGCCAGGGTCTGAAATCCCAACAATTCGAAACCCTGCCCTGCAGTCACATGACTGCATTGTGGGAGCTCAGCAACCAGCCTGCATTTATGGCTGTTTGAAGGGTGTCCCCCATCATGTGACTGGATTTTATGACTTTCTTGCCAAAAATCTGCGTTTGCTTTAGATTTTCAACAAAATCACCCCATGACCACAACCTTTGCTTAATGATCTCAGGCAATAAGAGATCATTAAGGCAATAAAATGGGGTGCTTTATGATTAGGTGACTGCTTTACAACTTTCATGACTTGTGACTGTAATAGGCAGGCTCCATTACGGTCAAAATTAGAGAATCGCTTGTAGTTTGGTTACTTTCCTTAATCCAAGCATGGGACACTGCAAACAGCCGTAAATGCCACCATATCACTGAGCGTCTAAAGTGTGGTCATGTGACTGATGGGTGGGAAGCGACCATTGGAACTGGGTCATAACTCCCTTGTCCCAGGTAGGTCATAAGTCGAGGATTACCTGTATAAAGGAATAAGTGAATGGCTGGAATAACATGTGCCTAAGTTGGGATTCACATGAAAGTCAGGGGTCACCAGCAAAGTCCATACCTACCTTTCTTTCCTTTTCTAGGATGCTGGTGACTTACTGGCCCTCCTGCCTCTTGCTCAAATGGTGGGGAGAACAGGAATTCATGGTTCCTGACAACGTTTTGGACTTGGTATACGGGCAGACTTTGTGCTGGACTGGAGCCCTTTTTTGCCCTCTTCTACCAGTGCTCAACACCATCAAATATATTGCTGTCTTCTACATGAAAAAGGTGATTCAACAGCAGCTGCAAAGAATAATTACAAGGTGGAGCAGAGAAGGGGCAATGGAAATTTGGGGCTTGGTTGATTAGTGTGAGAAAATCCAGAATAGTGGCTTTCAACTTGTTTTCTGTCTTTAAGGAAACCTTTGTATGTGGACAGGGATCTGGGACAGGTGCTGATGGGATTGCAATCTGAAAAATATTATAATGGGATGTGAGAATAACCTTGAGGAATAGGAGGAGGAACCATAGCTAAGACTATAATCAGATAAGAGATATCTGAGTCTGGGTCAGAAATGTAATTTGGAAACTTGGTTCCCTAATTCTTAGAATAAAGGCAGGGAGAGGAGAGGCGCATTCAGACATGCAAGATTCTGTTACAGTAACTTTATAATAAAAGTAGAATTAGCATTCATAACCTTGGTATCTACCATGAAGAGCTGTTATCGATTTATTAATTCTGAATCTATTCTAATATCTCCTCCCTGCCTTCATCCTATTCTGGCAGTTGAGGTCCACACATTTTCAAGCTGGCAAGGTTGAGAAAAACTGGCATAGACTCATTTCCACAAATAGTCAAAAATAGCAGAATACCAAGATGGAGCACTTTCACTCCAATGATCTATCTCACGAGCATTTTGAAAAAAAATGGCTTAAAAGGAAAATAACAAGAACACTTTTAAAAACCTTGAAAGAATGACCTTGCAATTTTGAAGAATTAAAATTATTTAATTGTACACCCTTTTGAGCAAACCTTCCTAAAAAGTAGAAATAAAAAAGTAATTTTGATCTATATTATTGGGCGGTGAATAAAAAGACAGCAGGTGCTTCTAAGAAACTGAGAACATTTTCAACAAAAAATGGACATGATCCAAGACTCTAGAGCAATGTTTCCCAACCTCAGCAAATGTTAGGTATATGGATTTCAACTCCCAAAATTCCCCAGCATGGGGAAGTTGAAATCCCCACATTGTAAAGTTGCCAAGTTTGAGAAATATAGCTTTGATTGATTTTTTTCCCCTCCATTCTTCTAGCTCAGCCTTTATGCCAATTGCCGTCCAGCCGAACGCACGTTTCATGCTTCAAGCTCCAACTCTTTTTTCCTTTTAATTCTCCTCCTGGGATTCACAATATCCTGTGTTCCAGCCCTATATAGCATCTTCGTGTAAGTATTAGAGTGCTCTATAACCTTATCAGGTAGCAAACTCCATTAAATATTTTTGTTGAGTTTTACTTTGTTATCTTATGGAAAGTATACACTCCACAGTATAACAACATTGCCAACACTTGTAAAAGTTGAATAATAAAAGTTGCTAAGCCAATGCTGCTTAACTATAGTTTACACAGTAAATCCAATTTGGCTACCTTTAGGCAAAGACTAAGCCTTAAGCTATGGTTTAAACACCAATGACCAATGAGTTGTGATGGCGCAGTGGTTAGAATGCAGTATTGCGGGCTAATTCTGCCGACAGCCAGCAGTTCGATTCTCACTGGCTCAAGATTGACTTAGCCTTCCATCCTTCCGAGCAGAGGTGGTATTCAGAAGATTCTGACCAGTTCTGTAGAACCGGTAGTGGAAATTCTGAGTAGTTCAGAGAACCGGCAAATGCCACCTCTGACTGGAAATTTTGAAGTATCCTTCCTCTGCCATGCCCACCAAGCCATACCCACAGAACCAGTAGTAAAAAAAAATTGAATCCCACCATTGCTTCCGAAGTTGGTAAAATTGTTGGGGGCAATATGTTGATTCTGTAAACCGCTTAGAGGGGGCTGTAAAGCATTATCGAGTGGTATATACATCTAAGTGCTATTGCTATTGACAGAACATTTTTGATTCAAAAGCAAGCAGACTATATTATGTTTTGGTGAGCGAGCGAAGTGAGAAAGAGCATCACATTTAAGTAAATAAAATGTTTTTAATTCCCTTCCCTGCTAGCTACCATCTCACTCCCAATTTTCCCCACAGTCTGCCTCCTTCAAAAGCTTGTGGCCCATTCCGTGATCAATCCACCATGTGGAATGTGGTCAGCCAGGCTGTGTCAGAGTTACCTGCTGGTGCCCAAGACTTCTTGAGATTTGTGGGCTCAGTTGCCTTTTCTGCGCCCTTGTTTCTGCTTCTGAGGTGAGGAGCTGCATCTTTATTTTTATTTATTTTATTTATTTGTTTTGTCAAGCATGCGTTTGATAATATATATATAAGTAGAAATATGATTATTAATACATGAAATAGATACAAATAAAAGAGAACATTAAGACAGGGACGGTAGGCGCGTTGGTGCGCTTATGCATGCTCTTTCTAAAGAGATTTGGAGAATGCGACATAGGAAGAAAAGGAATCTCACATCCTAAGGATTGTAGCATCTGGAGTAATATCATAATTATTTTTTCCTCCTCTCTCTGTCTTCATCCTTTCTCCAAGTGTCTTCATGTTCTACCTCAAGGCCCTGGCTAACTCATACAGTGCCAGGATCAAAAGTCTCAAAGGACAGCTCTGTCTGGTGAGTAGTCAATTAAAAGCAATCCAGAAGTGGGTATGAGGTGGCGAAAAATTGATTCCAGGACTGGGTAGCTCGGGATAGTTTAATGGGCGTGCAGAAAAAAATGGGGAGAGGGCAATGATACATTAAATTATGGTTCTGCAGAGGCAAGCTGATTCTTTTCTATTCTAGTAATCGTTGGAAATGACTTCAAAGATTATCCAGCAGAAATTTGTGTTTAAAGCTTCTAAGATTAGTAGTCGTTATGCCACAGCTTAAAAACTTCTAATATGAACTCTGTGCAGGAGAAGATAGTGCAGGCTTAGTTTCTATTTTGTGAGATCGTGGAAGCCAATCAAAGGAAACAATATTAGCTAGCTAGGGGAATTATTTATCTTCTTAAAGTCATGCTTCCAGAATTAAAATCGCATGGAGTATTAGTACCACTTTATAAACCCTTAGTAAGACTACACCTAGAATACTGCATGCAGTTTTAGTCACCACATTAGAAAAAAAGGGACTTTGGAAAAAGCGCAGAGAAGAGCAACTAAGACTAAAACATATGAAGAACAGTTGCAGGATTTGGGTTTGGCTAGTCTAGAGAAAAGAATGACTTTTTTTGGGGGGGGGGAACGACATGAAAGCAGTATTCAAGGATTTGAGGGCCGCCACAAAGAAAAGGGGGTCAACTTATTTTCCAAAGCATCAGAGGACAGGACAAGAAACAATGGATGGAAAATAGTCAAGGAGAGGAGCAACTTGGAATTAAGGAGGAAGTTCCTAATGGTGAGAATAATTAACTACTGGAACAGCATGCCTTCAAAAGTTGTGGGTGCTTCATCACTGGAGGTTTTTAAGAAGAGACTGAATAGCCACTTCTCTGAAATGGTATAGGGTCTCCTGCTTGAGCTGGAGGCTGGACTAGAAGACCTCCAAGATAGTTTCCAACTCTATTCTATTCAAAGCTTCTTGTGCATTAAATTCTTTTCTTTTTAAAATGAAATGGTGGGATGGGGGAAAGAATGCTAAATTCATACATGATACTACACTTGGATTTTTAAAAATTGTTTCCTGAATTAGTCAAAATGATCTGGTTTGTGCAACATGCTAATCTGCAAGGCTTTGGTTTATTCATAGTTCCCCCCGCCCCTGCTTTTGAATTTTTTTCTGCTTTTGACTCTTGGATAAGTAGTCCCTGCAGTTTTCTTGGCAAGATCTCAAAAGCGGTTTACCATTGTTTCCTTCCTACAGTTGAGAGAATGACTGGGTCAAGGTCATCCAGCTGACTTTGTGCCTACAGTGGGATTAAACTCACAGACTTTAGTTTCTAGTAGTCCAACTGTTTCTAGCCTAATGCTTTACCCACTACACCAGCTCCATAAGGAGTTGAGCAGCTCCTAGCAGGAAGCTGATAGAACAGTAACAAGCCCAAATGCTCATCTTCAGCCTTAGGTTCCCAAATCCAATTATCTGCATCTGTTAAGAGTTTCATGGATGACAATTGCATCCTTGTCCTCTACCCAAGGGCTGTGGCTGAGGTCCAACTGAAACCCAGGTAGGTATATCTCAGAAAGGAGAAGCCCCACACCCCCAGACCTCTGTGGTTATGTATGCCAGCCTCATACACTGTCGAATTGCAAGAGAGACTTCATTGCTTTCAATGTTCTCTTTCTCTCAGGAGGGTCAGGACAAGTTCTTCCTCGTGAAACGGATTTCAGAATTGAGCCAGTGAAAGAAAAGAAAAATATATACAAGAATACGCCTTTTTCATCTTATTCAGCAATACTTCCAAGATATCACCACGTGCTAGATGGGCAGCATATAAATTTAATAAATAAATAAATAAGTAAATTTTATGTTATTGTTTTCAAATTGCACTGCAGCAATGTACTATGGTGGCCTCCAAGATCATCTGAAAATTGTTGCTCAATTATCATTTTTAATAAAACAGAAGGGAAAAATGATTAAATAAGAAGAAATTATATTATATATACGTTTAGCTTTAATGAACTAGCAGCTGGTTGACTTTGTCTGGACACAGAAGTGAAGTTGAATCAAATCAGCTGAATAATTAGAATGGTTGGCAAACCATTTCCTCACCGAGTGCCGAAACGGGAGTGCACATGTGCGGGGGAGCGCCGGAAACTGGAAGTGCAGCTCCCCGGCATGTGCATGCAGGAGAGCAACAGGCAACGGCTGGCATGCCTGGAGAGATGGCTCTGCGTGCCACTTCTGCCATGCGTGCCATATGTTCACCATCACAGCACTAGGGCATGCATTCTCAAACTCTGGAATACTGGAATCCCCTAAAATGATCTTTTGTATGACTCAAGTAGAATTAATAATTTCATCAGGAATTAGGCTGAGCAAGAAAAACTGTTGCTGATTAAAAGATGCCATATTACAATATACTCACATATAAGCTGATTTATGGATAAACCCACCCCTCAAATTTTTATGCAAATACTATGAAAAGTGCGCCACCTGTAGATAAGACAATCCTTGAAATTTTGTTTGTTTTAATGTTCACAATTAGTTTATTCATGGATAAGTTTATACATGAGTCTTTTAAAAATGTATTACCATATAAATTGAAATCTGGTGGTAAAACAACTGAGGACTGAACACTGAGTACTGAATAAATTATTCTCTAAATTTTTTCCAATCCATAAAACTAGAAAGCTCCTGCTGTTTGCAAACATAAGTTGTGATTGCATACATTGTTATGAAAAAAATAAAAATCCAACAAACGATTTATAGCCAGGTATCTACATTGAATTAAGGTTTTCCTGTTGTTCCAGTTTAATCTTTGTTATGGTTTCACTATTTGGCTTTGGACAGATTATATTTTCAACTTTCGTATCTCCCAACAATAATAGATGGACAGTTACAGATTTGTTTGCGATACCGTATAGAATAAGAATACTAATATCCTAAATCAAGCCAGAATTAATCTAATGCAGGTAATCCTCAACTTATGACTATGACTGAGACTAGAATTTCTGTTGTGAAGCAAGGCAGTTGTTAAGTGAATCACACTCGATTTTATGACCTTTTTGCCATGGTTGTTAAGCAAATCACTTGTAGTTGCTAAGTTAAAATTACATGGTTGTTAAGCAACCCCACTGACTTTGCTTGCTGGAAACCAGCTGGGAGGGCTGCAAATGGTGATCACATGACCTTGGGAAGCTGCAATCGTCATAGATACATCCAAATTGCCGACTGCACCAATTTTGATCATGTGATCGTGGGAATGCTGCGATTATCATAAGTGCAAGTACTAGTTGTACGTCATTTTTTCCAGTGTTGTAACTTTGAATGGTCACTAAATAAATGGTTGTAAGTGGAGCACCACTTGTAAGGAGTCAGTATTGGTTAGATGTGGAGAGAAGAATGCTTAGCTAAATAGGCCATTAATTTGAACTAGCTGCGTTTCTTTCTTATGCGTAAACATACATTTTAAATATTTAAAGTTGACCTAAGTACTATAGTACATCACTTAAATAATATTTCAGTGTAAACTTTTAAAGTCCTGTTATTCTATAGCATGAGGCTGATTGGCTGAAATAAACCTATTTCAAGCTACAGTATTCCCTTTTGATATAGAGGCCATAAATCCCTAAATTCTGAGCTACAAAATTGCAGACTATGAGGCAACAGCAAACAGGATCTTTGCTCAATCTTGCAGCTGTCAGGACTGTATTTACTTTGTGTACAACAGCGATCAACATAGCCTTCTGCTCGTTAACACTGGAAAAATGGTAAAAACAGAACATAAAACCCATAAATTCAACAGAATGATACCCTTGATGATGCAGGCCCATCATTCTCCATATGGTCTCTGGGAGAGGTGTTTTCCTCAATTTCTGGGACGGTACTAACCTAGTCTCAAGAGGAATGCTATTCTATAAAATAAGGAGTAGAACATAAAAGTAAAATTTATAAGCTCCCAAAGGGGGACCACTCACATTTTTTTTTGTCCAGAAACACACTAGGTGGGTCAGTTCCACTAGGAGAAAGTGATAGTGAAACTGTAAACTGCCTCTGGAAATGTATTGGTGGTCAATTCAAGACCTGGGGCACAGGTGTTCCCTGGTTTATGATGTGGAAAGGGAATTTCACGAAGGCAGTCGTGTCACAAAAAACAGGAAAAGCCCAAGGGGAACATCAGGTCAGCCAGAAAACAAACTTACATAGGAAAAGGAATCAAATAAAAAGTATTAAAGAATCCCTATGGACAAAAGCCTAAGTAATTAAGAAAACTAGACAAATAGGAAAAAGAAACAAAAGATAATTTAGAAAACCCTTACAAACACAGGACATACCAAATAAGCAAAACAAACAGACAAAAGACACAAAATATAAATTACAAAAGGGACAGACAGGAGATTGCCACAGAACAAATATGAAAAACTATCTTAAAGCTAAAAGAGATTACAGAAAACCAATAATACAATCTGGCCACCCCGCGGAGTTTGCCCTCTGATGGAAATAAAGACAAACTCAAACAGGATTTGAAACATTAGGCATAAATACGAACACTCACACAAAATCAACTTACAAAGGGAGAAAAGGGTATAAAAAACTAGGGGCTTACCATAAGAAGCTAGCTAGCCCAGGAACGCAGACTTCTCGCTGTTCTCCGCCTTCCTGAAAAGTAAAAAGATCCAGCTTTCAAGCAGTTGTCCGTATCCTTGCGCCAGAGCTCTCCCAGCGGGAAAATCGAATCCTCGAAAGAAAGGCATTTTGACACCTTTCAACAGTGAGTTTTTGAAAGATTTTTTAAATTTCACCTTTATTTCTTTATAAGTAACTCAGGGCAATGAACATACTTAATCCTGTTTCTATTTTCCACACAACAACCCTCTGAGGTGAGTTGGGCTGAGATAGTGACTAGCTCAAAGTCACCCAGATGGTTTTTCATGACTAAGGCAGAACTAGAACTCACCATCTCTTGATTTCTAGGCCAGTACCTTAAGTGCTACAACAAACTGGCTTTTGATATTAAGACAATGTTTCCCAACTGTAGACATTTTAAGATATGTGGACTTCAATTCCCGAATACCCTAACTGTTAGAGATAACATTGTTTTACCCTAACTGTTTTGGGTAAAGATAATAAAATGATGAATCATGTTTTGTCAGATAAAGTGTATGTGACTTTAAGCTAAAGGAATGTAATTAAGGGTGCAGCTGTAAAAGTACTATATAAGCAGCAAGGCACTCTCTGGCTCTTACTGGCTGGCTTATTGAAGACTGCGTTCTTGCTGGATCGGGGAGGAGAAGAAGTGTTGGATTACTTTGAAGATATTTCTCAACGGAGAGAAGATAAGTTTTGGACAGATTTATTATATGTGTACTGACACTGGCTATTCAACACGGACTTTGCAATTACAGTATCCTCGACAAGACTTGACTGAATTTGGTATATGACTAATGGACCGTTACATTTGACTATGCTATAATTCTTAAATGGAATAAACAATATTTTTGATAGCACAAGCGTATCTGTATTTTTACTGCGTGTTAACTAGAAAACTTATCTCACACATTTACCTGTCTTCCTATCTGACTTCGCTGCACGTTCTGTTTAGTTTGTTTTCCTTAACACCTGTTGGGGAATCCAGGCTTAACACTAACCAGTAATGCTGGCTGGGGAATTCTGGGAATTGAAGTCCATCTTAAAATGGCTAGGGTATTCTGGGAGCTGAAGTTCACACATCTTAAACAACTCTGGGTGTTATGTGAATTTTGTTGTATGTGTGTACTATGTATATACATACAATGGTGATAAATAATAATAACAATAATAATAACAATAATAATAATAAAAACTACCCTACTTGGAACAGCTTAAATCCTCTGATGCTACCTGAACAGTTCCTAGGTCCTTGGTTAGGACTCGAGCTGTTGTTACCAACCAGCCCGAAGGCTGTGAATCTCACTAAAGATTGAATAATAATAATAATAATAATAATAATAATAATAATAATAATAATAATAATAATAATAATAATAATAATAAATCATCGTTGATCGGCTAATCGTAATTCAGTTCTCCTTGAGTCTGGATATTCTTGTTTCCATAACTTGTACATCCTTTTTTGGTAGCCTCGTTTTTCCGGTTCTGCTTTGTAGTAGCATTTCATTACAGTGCGGTTCTCTGACATGGTGTATTTCTGCCACTTCTGAGGTTGTTCAGCATCCAGTAGCCCTGCAGGCCCATGCCCTGGTTGCTCAGCTATGGGACCCGTGGCCTGTAGCCCACTTGTCGACGGATGCCCAGGTTCCCCAACACCCGATGCGGTCCTTGTTAACCCGGGCGATGACCGAGCCAGTATAGGCTTCGTTCGGTTGTGTTTTACTATGATTCATTGCACGGGTTGTTGGGTGCACTCAGTTCTGCTCCTCGGCCTAGACCTCTCTGACATGGTTGGACCTGCTGGTGGTTTGCACTACCGCCAGCACAGCTCTCAGCTTCATTGGAACAGTTAAGCCCTCAGTACGTCAAGGCGGCACCCCGTGGGGGGCATGGACAGTTCCTTGAAAAGATCCAAGGAAAAGTAGATAAGGAAAAGACCTGGTTATGGCTGACCAACGGAACACTGAAAAAAGAAACAGAAGGCCTGATTCTTGCAGCCCAAGAACAAGCCATCAGAACAAATGTAATCAAAGCCAGAATAGAAAAATCTGCTGATGACCCCCAAATGCAGACTCTGCAAAGAAGCGGATGAAACTATTGATCACATACTGAACTGTTGCAAGACAATAGCTCAGACTGACTACAAATAATGTGACAACACAGTCGCTCAGATGGTCCACTGGAACTTGTGTCACAACTACCATCTGCCTGTAGCAAAGAACTGGTGGGATCATAAGCCTGAAAAAGTGGTTGAAAATGAGCATGCAAAACTACTGTGGGACTTCTGAATACAGATTGACAAAGTTTTGGAACACAATACCCCAGATATCACAATTGTGGAGAAGAAAAAAGTGTGGATCGTCGACATTACCATACCTGGTGACAGAAGAATCGACAAGAAACAACTTGAAAAAGTCACCAGATATCAGGACTTGAGAATCGAACTGCAGAGACTCTGGCGTAAACCAGTGCAGGTGGTTCCATTGGTAATTGGCACACTGGGTGCTGTGCCTAAAGACCTAAGCAAGCACTTAAAAACAATTGGTGCTGATAAGATCACCACTGGTCAGCTACAGAAGGCCACTTTACTGGCATCTGCTTGCAAAATCTGCCGATACATCACGCAGTCCTAAACTCTTGGGAAGTGTTCGACTAGTGATTTGTGATACGAAACCCAGCATGGTTATCTTGTTTGCCGTGTATACTGTCATTTTTGTTAATAATAATAATGATAATAATAATAATAAATGGCTAAGGTTGGGAAACACTGCATTTAAAAAGACTGCTGCATGCTGGGTGATTTTCTAAGGTAGTTCCTGCAGAGTGCATTGCAGTAGTCCAACTGTGCAGTGAGAATGATTCCTGATGTCAAGTCTTCCCATTCCACTGCTGCAAGTAACATTAATCTAGCATGTAGGGAGAAATACTAAAGTGTGTTTTAAAAAGCAAACACCAGTCTTGGTGTCACAACCACAGAGATTTTTCAGCATTCAACAAGCATCATTCCCTATTTGAAGTGCGGTCAATCCATTCAATGATTTTCCAAACCTGGCCACTTTAACAAGTGTGGACTTCATTTCCCAGAATTCTCCAGTCAGTATGTGGCCGAGCTTGAAGAACACTGATCCACACCAATCAAATAGCAGGTGGGAATAAAGGCGAGCCAATGAGAACTCCGGATGAACAATCCCCGAGTTTGCGCAGGCAAACGTGAACGGAAGCGATGAAGCACGTACAGTACGGAGGCAACGGCCACGCCCCTAAATAGAACAAAGGGGCGGAGCTCGATAGTACTCGGGGAACAACGATTCAGGAAACGGAGTACATTTGTGGAGATTTTTAGCACGGTCATAAGCATCGGGGATGAACATTCTTCCCAAAAAGTCGTGGCACGTCCGCAACAAAGACAATGTGGCTCGCGTACGACGGGACGAAGCGGAGGCTGAAGTTCAGAGGCAAAAGAGGGAGGCCCGCGTCCTGTTAGCTGAACAGGAGGTAAATAGTCACGAAGGGGCATGCGCAAAGGGGGCCGTACTCTTAGGTTTGGAATTATTGCGCATGCGCTGTATCCCAAGTCGAGACAATCGTTTAAAAACATTCTACTGCGCATGCGGATTCGGTCCATCAGTTTTTCTGTGGAGGAAATGTCTCAGTTCTGGGGAGGGAATTGAACATCAAATTCATTGTGATAATACTTTGGTACATGCATCTAATCAAATCCATAAGAGTTAAGTGCTTCCGAATGGACAGATCTAACTCCCTAGTGTGGAAGTGAGGTCAAAACTGTTTCCAGAGACCTAGCTAACCTCCTGTTTGTCTACTCTTCAAAAAGAGTTGCAGTGCTAAAGCTGCATATGGGATCTAAACATTCTGCCTTGATTCTGTCTCCTTCTGCATTCTGCATACAGAATGACCCTTCATTCATCTTCCTGCATGGATTAATAAACAAAGCCAAACCCGGATTTTATCCAGACTTTTAGAAAAAATCTGAACAAGGTGGCAGACAGTTTGGTTTTGACAACAATTGTATTCCATTGTCAAAATCAAAGTGCCTGCCATCTTGTTCAGATTTTCTGTATTCTGTAACAACAAAAGCATCTTAAGTTTTAAAAAATGCATTTAAACAAATCAGAAAGATGGCTTGAGCCTCAAAGTTATCTTTGGGGTGTTCTTACATACTCCAAGAATGAGATTTCTTTACATTTCTGGGAGGAAGATATTCCAATGATGTGGGCCATGCATTGAAAAGGCTGATAAGAGTTTTATTGATCTAATGATTCGATTTATATACCTGCCCACCTCAACAATGATTCTGAATGGAGATCAATGATAAAAATGAAACAATACACATGCACACAAACCAAAATACACAGCAACTGAGAAAACCCAAGAGTTTTCACTGATGTAGGAGACTGATCACTTGGCGCATTCAGAGCTCCAGAATTGAACATAGTGCCAGATCTTTTAAGCGCTTTATGAAAGACAGCAATTGTATCCTAGGTTTTAATTGGCAGCTAATTTTAAATGTGAAACAGAATTCAATATCTGGGATTCTTCTGTACATCTGGTTTGAATAGATGAAACTTGAGAAAAGCCTGATTTAAGAATAGTCAATCTGAAAGGCCCTAGTTTGATTCTGCTTAATCTGGGATTTGATTGAAACCAGGATTTCTGCTGCTGTTATTAAATCAATGGAAAAATAGAAGAAAACTGGTAAGGTATCATAAGACTATTGTTATTCTTCTAAATGTTGAAATATTCTATTGTTATTTCCTTTAATCTGAAGCTTAATATGGAGGGAACCAATGAATGAGATGTAAAGCTCTGTATAATATATTAAAAGTGCTTTTTTCTAGACTTCTCCCACGCTTATATTCTAACATTCTTTTAATATTATTTTCTTTGCCTTTTCTGACACACTCTAAATATACTCTGAATTGAATAATTTATCTTTACAACGACAGGGTCAATTATCTTGCAAGAAATTAAATAGACCAATGTGAGAGATTAAAAAGTTGGAAAAGTGATTGGTGATACATAGAGAATGATACAAGATAAGGGAAATGTTCAAAATCAAGGATCTGCCATTATTTATGTTCTTGATTGTATTACTGTATTCCTATCATCTGAAGAAATCTGGTAAAGTCTAATTTAAAGGATAGCTGATTTATTTACATTCTATTTAAACACAATAATTAAATGTAGACTCTGGCCTGAAAGATTTTTTTATTATCTTCTTACTTGCTCTTGATTTGAAACACACAGAGGCTTCCATACTATTTAGGATGTTATCTAGAACAAATTGGGTTATTGACCTACATATGAGCCTTGGATAAATATCTGCCTTTGATTTTAGGCCCGGACTGAATTCTTACGGAAGAAAGCACGTCTGTCAGATGCAGGAGGTGATAAGAGTGATTTAGACCTTGTTTCTTTGGATTCAAAAAAGCCCTCAGGACACCTTAACCTCTTTCAGGGGTTGCAAGAGGGCGGCAACAAAGAATATGAGGAGGAGAAGAAGCAGGAAAAGGTAATGGTGGAAAACTAGGATTGGAGATTACCAAAATTCTAATTTCTCTAATTTACCTAAGTGGGCGCTGAAAGCCTTGGGATAGGCAGGTTTCTGTTTATGGGTTCTGAGAACAAAATATGGACAGTAGTATTAATATTTAGGTATAGATCTTTTAAATATATTAAATCTGCTTGTTGGTAAATAAAATCCTGATTTACCAGGATTTTTTTTTACACTAAATGCATTTTTCCTTCCTGGTACTCTAAATAACTTCAGGCTAATATGTCAATGAAAACTCTCAGTCATCCAGGCAAAAGTATCTGAAGGTTGAATCATGGCAACTGGATTCAACTTTCAGGTACTTTTGCCTGGATGATTTGAGTGTTTTCACTGACACATTGCAATGCATTTTGGAGAGGAAACGCATGAGGTTATGGCAAGAGTTGATACCCAAAGACACTCTCTTCCTAGCTTCTTTGCTCTGACTTTTAAAGCTGCCTGGAGGAGCAGCAAAACATCTCAAAATAAAAAAAAATGAAATCCTGTTGCCATGATTCAACCTTTAGATAGCTTCAGTTACTTTTTGCATTCTAAATACCATGTTCTTGTACTTTAAACCAGTGATCCCCAACCTTTTTTACGCCGCGGCCCGGTACCGGCATCAGCTGGGCGCCGCCATCTTTTTTTGATGAAAAAGTGCTTCCGGTGACCTCACCGGAAGCACGTTTTCATCAAAAAATGATAAGGCGGCGCCAACGCTTCGATGAGCTTTTCCGGGTAGAAATGGCTTTCTACCGGAAAAGCTCACGAGCGCTAGCGCTACCATCTTTTTGATGAAAGCGTGCTTCCGGTGAGCTTTCTACCCGAAAAAGCTCACCGGAAGCACTTTTTCATCAAAAAGATGGCGCGCCTAACAAGCCAGCGCCGGTAGGACTTGTTCCGCGGACGGTACGGTCTGCGGACCGATGGTTGGGGACCCCTGCTTTAAACCACAGTAACACAATGCCTGTTGGTTAATTAAATTAATTAAACCTGTCAGAAGGGTGGGGTTATAATCTGCTAGTGATATTCTGCATTGGGTCCCAGGGAGTTCACTGAATCCACAATAAGCAGTTTGCTTTAGGGAAGAAGAATAGGGAAATACTCCTTTGGATAGAATTATATACGCACTACAATGTGTGTGTGTGTGTGATGGATGGATGGATGGATAGCATGAGTAATTTCCTTGACTTTTTATTCCTTACAGGAGCGAAAGGAAAAAGCTCTAGGAATCCTAACTTACTTGGGCCAAAGTGCAGCGGAGTCTCAGACATCCGTTCCCTGGTACCAGGAGCTGCCAGATCGTAGCAAAGCCATTGCCAAGGATGAGAAACTTAAGGGAAGGCTGGACCCTCTGGCTGAGATGGGGAAACATTTATACAAGAAGAAGTGCTCTCATAAAAAGGAAGAAAAGAAAGAAAAAGGAAATCCGAAGCACAATGAAAGCGAAGGAAAACTCGCACTCAGGTGGGCATCCTTTTTGTTGTGCACCCAGGAAAATTGTCCAATATTGAGCAGCAAATGGCTCAACTACTCATTCTTTGCCAGGCAGCTTTGATTTTGGGAGACGAGACAGGGAGAAACTGACTTGTCGCTAAACTGAAGCTGTTACTTGATGTAGAGTATCAACCTGTAATTGAATGCTGCAAGAAACAAACTATGGTTAATATTTAGGGTATATGGAGTTGTTGTTTTTTTGCCAATATTGTTGGAAGAGATATCACTCTGGAAAGCAGAATGTAGGATGGTGGGCCTACTGGTATTTGAGGATTAGATCAGATTTTTTACATGGCTGCCAAGCTACCTTCGCCAGGCCAGTGTTTTAAGTGTTATTTTCGGATGCAAACTGGATTGCATCTTTTGCTTGTCTGGAATAAAGCCAGCTTATGTGTAGCTATTATAGAAACACAGGGCCAGTGGTGCTATTCAGCCCGTTCGCATTGGATCGGGAGAATCGAATTTGGCGTGGGTCGCTGAGCCGGTAGTAAGTTCTGGCTGGCCACGCCCCCCCCACCCCGGTTGCCCTCCCGCCCGATGCTCCCTTACCCGCCTGCCTGACATTGGCCTAAGGCATTTTTCCCCCCTCCCGACAATCAGCTGTAGATAAGATCACCTGTGCCGGGATTCCTCTTGCTGAGGCCCAGGAAGGCAAAAAATGGAGGGAGGAGCTCAGCCCCCGCCCCCCCCCGCTCCATTTTTTGCCTTCCTGAGCCCCAGAGGAGCCTTAGGGGAGCAAAAACACCCTCTCAGAGGCTCTTCTGAGGCTAGGAAGCTCCCAAAACAGAGCTTGGAGGAGTGCTGCGTGCCCCTCCCACGCTCTGTTCCTTTTCTTCCAGAGCCCCAGAGGAGCCTTAGGGGGCAACCCGCCCCCAGTGGCTCCTCTGTAGCTAAGAAGCTCCCAAAAACGGGTGGAGGCTGCAAAAAAAAAAAAAAAAGCCACGCCCACCCAGTCACATGGCCACGCCCACCAAGCCACGCCCACAGAACTGGTAGTAAAAGTTTTTGAATCTCATCACTGCACAGGGCATGTGCTGAAGGTACATGACAGTATCAGCCATGTTGGAGTTAAGCTAATTAAAAGAATAGCCCAGTGATGCCCAAAGCACACGTGCACGCACATCCCAAAATGGAATGTGCACAAGGCCCCCGCGCATGCACCCTGCCTCTGCATGCACCCCCTCCCCCCACATGCGTGACAGAGACCCAAAGACCAGTTGGCCAGCGGGAGGCATGCGTGGCAGAGCTGACCTGGGCGAGCCTTGGCTGCCCACAGAGAGGGTTGCGTGTGCCACCTCTGGAACACGTGCCATAGGTTCGCCATCACAGGAACAGCCCTTCTAATCCTACAGTAGTCAAGGTACATATGCTAGTTTTAACCGGGTCCTGAGAAGTAGAGCCAGATCTGTGCTGCTGTGCTGCTATACAGGTTAGTCCCTCCACTTACCACAACGGAGCCCAAAATTTCCATTGCTAAACAAGACAGCTGTTAAGTGAGTTGCGCTGCATTTTACAATCTTTTGGACCGCTGCTAAGCGAATCACTGCAGATGTTAAGTGAACTTGGCTTCCCGTTGACTTTGCTTGTCAGAAGCTAGCTGGAAAGGTTACAAATGGGGATCATGTAGCCTTGGGGCAGGGCAACTATCACAAATGCATGCCCCTTGTCAAGCGCCCAAATTTTGAACAAGTGGCCACTGGGGATACTGCAAGGATGGTAAGTGTAAATACCAGTCATGTCATTTTTTTCATTGGCATTGCAACTTCAAATGGTCACTAAATGAATGGTTGTATGTCAAGGACTAACACTTAGTGCTTTACAGCAATCTCTGAATGGTTTATAAATATTAGCATATTGCTGCCAACAATCTGGATCTTAATTTTACTGACCTTGGAAGAATGAAAGGCTGAGTCAAACTTGAGTGCTGTCAGGATCGAACTCCTGACTGTGGGCGGAATTAGCCTGCAATACTGCATTCTAACTACTGTACCACCACGGCTCCTACTACCTGTAATTCCCTAAAATTCAGTGCATGCTTGGAGAGCCCAAAACGCCTGATTAATGAGGAGACAGAATTCAGGAAACCGTATCTTTGCCTTCCCTCATGAATTGACGAACTTTCCTGGGTCCCATGCCTCTTCTCTTTCCTCCCTATTGCTTTCCTTTTTCCTCTACAGGCCTCCATCTTCTTCCCCATCATGCTCTCTGGAACAGCTCCGCCAGGAAAGGTTGCAGCGGGAAAGGGCAGAACGAGCTCGAACCGAATCTCTTCTTGCCCAGAGATCTGGAATGGGCCCACGCCAGGAGGAAGAACAGGAAATGGATGAAAGGAAACGTGGCTACAACTCACAGTTCAACCCTCAGTTGGCAAGACAGAGACCAGTGAAAGACAGTCGAATTGAGTGGGTATAAAGGAGGAAATCTGGTTGGTCAAACCCAATTTCTTCAGCTGAAAATGTTCAGTGCAAAATGCTTCATAGAATTCCTGGCCGTAAACCTGCAAAACCAGGCCATATGGCTTCAAAGATGACTTTTGCTCAATTATAATTATCACTCACTGAAACACAATATTGAGCAGGAAAATCAGCCAAGCAATTAATAAGTCTATTCTTGCTGTTTGTTCTGAATTGCCATAAAAGATAAAAAAAAGCTGGATTGATAAAGGATAGTTTCCCGATTCAGTAACTTATCTGCTTTATTCTTTATAGCCTTCCTGAATAAAAATTTAAAAATATTTTATGGGGCACCATATTGATGATTCTGAATTTAATTGTAAATGCAGCAACAGCAAACCTGGAGAACTGAGGCAGGGCCATATATATCTATCTCAAAATATTAGTTTACTGCCCTAAGAGATGGACCAAGGTACTAGTCAAAAGCACCAAATCTGGCATACACTGAGAAGACTTCAAGAATGAATAGTGGAAGATCCCGGAAGTGGTGAGGGGTCACTTTTTTGTATGTGGTCCAGTTGAGAAAATTAGTATTGCCAGTTTTCCTGCTTTTGTAATTCAGTGCTCATCTTTGTATGTGACTGTCTGCCATTAGAGGAATGAGCATGAGAAAGGTTTTGGCCCACTGTGAAGATTTAACCTTGTAATAAGAGCATTTCAGAGGCAGTAATTGTAATGTTCTATTTTTTAGATGTGAAAGACTGGAGCACTTCACGGTAATGCAGGCTAAGTGATGTAGAAAAGGTTATGATGTGTTAATTAGCCAAGTTATGTAAAAACAGGACTAGTTTTCCCAGAATTTGAGACTACAAAAACAATCTTAAAACAATTGTTATGTAGTTTTGCTTGGCTTGCTCTATTGCAAGAAACAGATTGGTTTGTAATGTGGGACTTAAAGCTTAGCATGCTATGTATTGTAGTTATGATTGTTTGTGACCAGACTATTGCAGGATTCTCTTGAGATTGGTTGTGAAATAAGTGGCCACAATTTGCTTCAAATGTTGCTTGATATGGCTTTTTCATTATTCAAATAAACATTTCCCTTTTTAATATATTCTTGTTCAGATGTTGTCCTGGTCAGCTCTAAGCTATGTTATTTTGGAATACTACAGTCACAAACTGTAGCAAATAGCCTTGTTCAAAGCCAAGGAAATTTACTTCTAGTCATACTTATAAAAATAAATGTTATTGCTTTAGGCTTCTAAGTAGGCTTTATAGTGTGACATTATTGCCACTACATGAATAGTTCATGTATAGTGAATGTGGCTTCCAGCCCTTAAATGGGTTCAAAAGGATAGCACTGGAGGCAATACAGGCAATCCTTGAATTACAACCGTTCATTTAGTGGCCATCTGAAGTTACAACAGCACTGAAAAAAGTGACTTACGACACTTTTTCACACATACAACCATTGCAGCATTACCATGGTCGATCAACATCCAAACATTTGACAACTGATTCATAGTTGCAGTGTCCCAGGATCATCTTTTGACAAGCAAAGTCAGTGGGAGACCCACTTAACAATCATGTTGTTAACTGAACAATTGCTGTGGCAAGGAAGGGTGTAAAATGGGGCAAAATTCACCTGTCTTGCTTAGCCACAGAAATTTTGGGCTCAATTCTGGTTGTTAGTCAAGGACTACCTGTATAATCCAGGGAGCCCTCAGACAGGACTTGAATATAATATGCGGACTCATTCTGACTCACAGCTCGTATCCCAAAAGATTACGGAGTCCTATCTCCCCCCCACCCCGCGCAAGGTTTGATAGTTTTTGTCTCCCTTCCCTGTACAACAGAAGAAGAACACTCATATAAAACTATTTATTCATAAATATTTTCCAAAATGAAAATAGGCTTACGAAAAAATATCTTAAGAGCGGCGTGGGCAGGATGCTCCAGTTCAGGGGGCTGGTTGAGAAAAGAGATCCGTTCCACCTCCCCCACCCCTCAAAAGTTTCCCCATATGTCTCCCTTCCCAATTAGGAATAAATTGCAAGTCTTACTGGGGGGGGTGGGGGGTGTCTTCCTGTGAGAGGAGCAGCGGATTAGATACAAGCTCTTATCAAATTTACGGTGGCAATATTTTGGAAGGTTGGAAAGGAGAAGCAGCAGTTGGGGGGGGGGGGAAGATGGGGGACAAGGTAGAATCCCTAAAATCATCGTTCCAGACACGACAGGGACTCTTTCAAATAAGGACGACTTAAAAGGCCATCTAAGGAGTTCTCCTTACAACTTGCAAAAAAAAAAAAAAAGTAAAAAATTATGGCAGCTAAAAACTGACGGGCCAATCCATCAGAATTTCTGTGGTCACCGGGAGCCTTTGTAACCTGAGGTTGATGCTTCCAAAATTTGCAAATCCTATTATTTTTTGCCAATTTGCCATTTCCAGCAGTGGCGGGTGGACGAGGGGGTCCGAGAGCAGTCACCACAAAAGGTTCGTGGGACCCAATATTGTCAAAATCATACTTGGGTATCTAACCAAACGTGGGATGGAGTTTGCACCCAAAAAAAGTTCGGGGAGGGCTGGCAAAAGGGCAATTGGGGTGTTCGTGTTTGCTGCAATAATTACGGGGCTGAAATGCTCTTAATTTAGAACACACACACACAAAATGGAGAACAGGGGAAGTCACTCTTTTGGTGGGATTCTCAAATTCTTTTTTTTCCCCCCTTTTAATCATTCTGACACCCAAACCTGGCATGCAGGAATGGCGTTTCCCGCCCCCCTCGTTTCTGACCTCTTCACAGGCAGAAGAGAGCAAAGAAAAGGCAGAGGAGAAACCTGCCGCTGCCGCTGCCCCTCCTCCGTCCTGCGGTCATTTTTAAAAATTGCATGCATTTTTTTTTTAAACGTGCGGCTTGCCCCCTCCCACCCCGGATGCGATCTGGGGAGGAAGATGAAGAGAGGTGAGGGGTAGGTGGGTCTTCCTTTGCTGCCGCCCTCAGCACGCTGCCACAGCTGTCTCTGGAAGGAAAACTTGGCACCCCCTGCTGGCTCCAGGGCATCACTGCAGGTCCCGGTCTTCCAGGTAGCGGTATTCAAAGGTGAAACCCTCCTTTTTGCGCTGGCCCCATTTCTCGTAATCAAAATAGATGTAAGTGCCCTGAGCAGAAACAGGAAAACACAACACAATTCGTGAGCTCTTGCCTGACTGAACACAATTACTGGTACTAAAGGAAATCCTGGGCTCTGTTGCCAAGATGATACCTGCTTTCCTATGTGAAAGCAGGAGTCCTGTGGCTTTAAGTAGGCTTGTAAGAGCATGACAGAATGTTACAAGTTTACACAAACTTGAAGTTTACAACTTTGGCAATTTGGGAAGAAGCAGTTCCTTCACACCTTCCCTTGTGTGAGGGTGAGGTACGGAAGAATCAAAAGCATCCTTTTTTCTGTTTTGGGCGATGGGAAAATGGCACGGTCAGTTTTTTGGGTGATGGACAACATCAGCCTCAAAAGGACCTCCATCTTGTCTTCTTTAAGGAATGAGATATGAGTAATTTAGCATATGGATAATTGACCACATTTACAAACATTCGTCCATGCAGCTGACTGCAGGAGAGAGAGAAGTGGGACCAACTCATTCGCCAACGTACACATGGCATCACCCTGGAACCTGCATAGCCTAGGTTCATTATATTATTACAAAGCAACTTCTAATTCTTATGGAAGAATAATTAATTTAAAAAAATCTGCAGAAGGCACCAGGTTTTTTCCAAACAGGAACCGGATTTAGTTAATTCTTCTGTTTTCCCTCTATTCTGCCCATGAAAGTTATAAGAAACATTACATTCTTAACCCTGATGAAGGCACAGCTACTATTTCAAGTGCAGAAAAGGTGACCATGATCTTAAACAGTGCCTCGTGCTCCGTAAGGGCATATTTGGAATAGTTATGACCTATCCCTGCTGTGCCAAGTAAGAATGGATAATGATTGTTTGGACTTCGATTTCAGATTAAAAGAAAAAGAATGACCCGTGTGGTAACTAAACTCTGCATTGCTGCAATAAATACAAGGTCATAGCTGTTGCTAATCTGAATAGAACTGGGTTTTTTTTCCCTTTTTAACTGTTTTTACAGATAGTTTTTGACTTACAACTGTTTGCTAGTGACCATTCAAATTTACAACGGGCCACCCCAGGCCTTCAACTCAGATTCAAAGTTCTGATGGCTCCTCCCCTGGCCACATGATTGCCTTTTAAGCACTCAGCAACCCCCCATATTTATGGCCGCTTGACATATCCTGCAATTAGGTGACTTACAATACTGGGGGAAAAAACACCCACTGTGAACAATGGATTCATCTAATGACTAGAGTGTTTGCTTAACGACCACTGCAAAAAAAAAAAAAGACTGTAAAGTCAAGTGTTGTCACAGGGTGACCTGCTTAATGACTGGCATGACTTTACAACTGTAATTCTGGGCTCAAGTCAAGGAATACCCGCATAAACAATTTACTGAGCGTTGAATAACAACAACAAAAAAATGACTAAGACTTGAGAATTGCTCAAAGTCCTTGGAACGAGCTTGTTCCCCTCACAAAATGCCATGTTGTGTGAAGCGCTCTGCTCAAAACGGACAAGCACATGCTCAGTTGTGTTCTTCCTATGAGGAACGGACCACCAGGTAAATACAGGTAGAATTGTATGGACGGGCCCGTCTTCCGCTACCTTCACCCTCACCTGCTCAAACTCATCAGTGATGGTCTTGGGTTCTTCGTGCCGCTGAAACCACATCATGTACTTTGTATGGAAGCGCCACGATTGCTTCTTCAGTGCCTTCGCTGCCAGGTATTGTGCCTTCGTACCCTGTGAAGTGAGAGAGGGAAAAGAAGATCAGAGCTGTGGGGTTTTAGGGGTTGAGGGAAGACGCACAAGGTAGTCCTTCACAGGCATGAGCCGGCGAGGAGAGGCAGCAGGATTCTTCTCCGACTACCCAAAGGGGATGTGGGGGGAGGAGGGGCTGCCAGTTACCTCCAGGTAGTAGAAGATGAAGAAAAGAGTCTCTGTGGAGAGGCGCTGGTAGAATTCCACCGTGTCGGAGTGTGGAGGAGGCATCTGGTGGTGGTAGGGAGGAGTCGGACAGGGATTCCGGGGCAGGTATTGCCTGTGGGATGGGGGGAGAACAAGAGCAGAAAAGACAGAAATAAGACTACGAGAGAAAATCAGGGAATTCACAAGATTTCTGTGAGTTCTCCCCTGCATAACAACACAGGCTCCTAAGTGTGGGGAATAATAATATCCAGCCTAAATCCTTCCTCAACTGATGGCCATCTGAAGTCTGGATCCTAAGGTGGTCAGGGTCCATTCCCTCCCTCTTCCCACTATAGCCTGAATTCTCATGCACAGCATTAGGAGCGAGTCCCAAAGGTTCTTTTTCAAGAGGCAACTGGACTTTTTTTGGAAGATATTTCACTCCTCATCCAAGAAGCTTCTTCAGCTCTTGAGAAGTAAAATATCTTCAAAGAAAAACCAGAAAGTCCAGTTGCCTCTTGAAAAAGCATCTTTGGGACAACCGTGACCTGGATGACGGAGAATCTCCATAGACATTAAGAGCAATTCTTCACAAACAGGCCAGCCCACCAGGGAGGGAGGGAGGGAGGGAGGGAGGAAGGAAGGAAAGAAGGAAGGAAGGAAGGAAGGAAGGAAGGAAAGGAAGGAAGAAAGAAAGAAAGAAAGAAAAAGAAAGAAAGAAAGAAAGAAAGAAAGAAAGAAAGAAAGAAAGAAAGAAAGAAAGAAAGAAAGAAAGAAAGAAAGAAAGAAAGAAAGAAAGAAAGAAAGAAAGAAAGAAAGAAAGAAAGAAAGAAAGAAAGAAAGAAAGAAAGAAAGGGACACTTTGTGGCCAGCTGAAGGAGTTCTCAAACTCTGGGTCATGACACTTAAGTGAGTGGGGAGGCAACACACATTTTTGTGGGATTGGAACAAGCAAAGCCAAGACTGCTACCAGAATTTGCTCCTTTTGGGGCCCTGACAAGCGTTTGTCAAGCATAGAGCATAAGTGTGGTCAGACAGAATCCAGCTACATTCAATCTATTTATTTACCCCAATGTCCAACGGACAGCACTTTTCTTTCACGACTGAAGGAAAACATATGCGTCCCAGGATAATGTTGCGGGATCCCATTTGGGCTGGTCACTAGGACCAGAGATTGTCTTCCAAACTTTTGGACTTGTGCTGGAGCCCATCTTCAGAGGACTTATCTGTGTGCTTGTGTGTGATATTTATATGATGCCTGTTGTGTGTAGCTTTTTAGATGTAGATTGGGGGTGTTGATGGCTGGCTATTATTGGCTGCTGTTTCCTTGTGCTGCCAAGTCCCTGTTTCCTAAGTGCTTGATAAGCTTGGAGTTAATCAGCACTCCTATTGATTGACTCTCTCCCAGGCTTCAATCACTTCCCAGCTGTTTTTGTTCTTGCTCACCCAACAACCTTTAGTAGCTGCAAAATTGTGTGTCCTTGTTTATTGCAATGTGAGGCTACTAAGGCGTTTGGGTCTCCTCGTCTTGACTGTTCCACTTGTGTTCTTGCAATCTGGCTGGTGGCCCTGCATGGATTGCCCCTGTGACCCATGTAGGACAGACGGGGAGGAAGCTAACCATCATATTCCAAATGATTTACCCCCAGCTTATCAAGTACTTATGAAGGGGAGGCTTTGCAGCATAAGGAGCCAACAGCCAACAGCAACCAATAATAGTCAACTTTCAACACCTCAATCTACATTGGAAAAGCTACACAATAGATGCTATATAAATACCACACATAGAACAGCCCAAAGCGCATAGAGAATTTTTCTGAGGATGGGCTCCAGCATGAGTCCAAAAGCTCGGAAGATAAAATCCCTGGTCCCTGTGACCAACTCAGATTGGATCCTGCAACAGTTTTCCTTGCCTCTCACATGTTATTTGCAACCTCTCCCTCTGCCAATCCCAGGGAAAAGTCTAGAAGGCAGCTTCTGCAGCTGTTGGCAGCCAGGAACGAATGGCAGCCAGGAACGACTAGCACGTATGTGCAGGGGAACCTTCACCTTTAATGGCAGCCGGGTTACAACAGGCATTGCTCTATGTCTGGTTTGTCTACCTGATGTGCTCATCAGCATTTCCTGACTGCATGAATGCACATGGCAACTGGATCAATTTTAGAAGCTGGCTGGGATGGTGAGAGGGTCACAGAAAATGAACAACTCAAGGACTGAATGCTCGAGCAAGGTCATAATTGGAAGGCCAGCCCTGATGCCTTACACACCACAACTACGATTGCTGTTAAGGGTTAGGGTTTCTTTCCCATTGGCTTGTCCAGGCAGTGCAATAACAAGTCCTGACAAGATTCCAATTCCATATTCACAATCCTCGTGGCCTGCAAATCTAAAGCTGAGTTGCTGCCAAAATTAGCTCCTGTGTTGCCCAGACAAGCCATTAGCAAAGTCAGGATCTTTTTTTAAATACAAATTTTGGGCTCAGTTGTGGTTGTATGTTGAGGACTAGAATAGAATAAAACTTTATTGTCGTTTTAAGGGTACACTAATCAGCATACATTAAAGGTTTTATTTAATAAAACTGTAAAGTTCTATCATGGTTTTACTTGATATTCAGACCCAATGTTAAGTTATTAAAATGGTGTATTTATTTCTTGCCTGACCCTACCCTCTATGAAAGCATTATTTTCTGTCAGGGGATGATACAGATGCATTTATTATTTTAGGGTGCTAGAAACCCTTGTCTTGGATGTATGCTTGCTGAATCCTCTCTTGCCATGAAAGTACCAACACTGGGTCTCCCATCATCCTCTGGGCTCTTTTGATCACATATGATCAAGACAACAGACACAATACAGCAGAGACATGCAACTATTCTTTGTCTAGCAGCTATATTAGACTTCTAAGCTGTGCTGGAGCCAGGTTCCAACAAATCATTAGATCAAAATGCTTAATATTTGAGTGTTACCCCGATTAAGGAATTGCCAAACAAGCTAACAGTAAGCAACAACCCAATAAAGGAACAACCAAGACCACTCTCACCACCACTGGCAGGGCAAGCCACTAGAATATAAAATGAAAGCAAACCCTACTCCCCCTTCTAGCACTGATGGTGTCATCTAGTTTGGTAATAAAATGTCTGCAAAAAAACAAAAAAACAAAAAACAACCAAGCTCAGGGAGTACCAGGGACCTCCCATTTCTACCCCCAGATACAAACATTCCCTCGATATTTCTCTTCGTGTAATCACCCCCAACATATTTGACTTCCCTTTGTCCATAAAAACAGCCTTTTTTAAAAGAAGGGCTCTGGTAGCCATTCCCAAGGTTTCTCTTGACCTCCTGGCTCTGCACTCTTGCGTCAATAGCCTTTAACCTATGTTATTATATTTGCTAAAAGAGATTTAGCTCCACAGGCAGTCTTTGACTTACAACCATTCATTTAATGACAGTTCAAAGTTATGACAACACTGGAAAAGTGATTTACCACCTGTTCTTGTGTTTACAACCATCCCAGCATCCCCCAAGGTCATGTGATCAAAACTGGGGCACTTGGCAACCTGCAAATACAATAGTTGTATTTGGCACTTGGCAACCCATTTACAATAGTTGTAGTGCCCTGGGTCACATGATCACCATTTGCAACCCTTCCAACTGGCTCCATTGACTGAAGTCAGATTTGCTTAGCGACCACGTTTCACTTAAGAATGGCAGCGTTTAGGAGACTTCTGGTTGCAAGGCTTCGGTGAGGGCAGGAATCCGCTTCTCTGCGGGTCCCTGCTGCGCTCGCCGCTGAGGTACCCCCGATCCAACTGGATTTGGGGGTTGTCGCTACCCCGGAGGGGCAGCGGAAGACAGAGGAGATCCGGGCAGGGGTCTGGGGATATCGCACCCCCTTTCCCCAGCCGGCTAGACTCCTTTTTCCTGAGGCGGTGGAGCGGCTGTCAGAAATGGCAGCCACAAAGGAAACTTCCGGTTTGTCGGCTTCGGCAGCGGCAGGGATTCGCGATCCTGCGCGATCCCTGTTGCGCTAGCCGTCTTGGTGCCTCCGATCCGGATGGGTTTGGAGGCTAAGGTTGCCCGTAGAGGCAGCCAAAGATAGGAGGAATCCGGACAGGGGTTGGGGTTTCGCAGACCCCTTCCCCACCCGGCTTAACCCTCTTTTCTCAAGGCGGTGGAGCGGCGGTCAGCAATGGCCGCCACAAAGAAGCTGACAGCTGGACAAGATTGTGCTGGAGGAAGAAGGAGAAAATGTTGAAGCGAAAGTTTTTTGGCTGAACTGGGACTATAAAATACAAGTATTATCCTGAAAATCCTGATTTTTGAAAGATACTTTGTTTCCAGAAGAGATTTACAAGCTGCGAGTGAAAGTGCTTAAAGAGAAAAGTTTACTCTCCTTCCACATGGATTTAACAAATGGATATTGAAAATCCTGCTATTTTACAGAAGGTAAAAATTTAAAGCTTTCTGTTATAAGTGGGAAGGGAGAGGACAAAAGGAAAATTTTTATTAAGATTTTGTTGGAGGAGATGCCTGGAAGATTTTGAGATTGGAAGTTAATTGCAATAAGACTTTAAAATACAGATTGGTTTTTTTTTTTCCCTTGCCAATTGATATTACCCCAGGAAGAAAAAGTGTGAAGAACTTTGTGCTCTGTTTGGATTGTTTGATGACTTTGGGATTTTGGGGAATTGTTTCAAGCTTTGAATTATCTTGGTTGTTTTAAGAAGAAGAAGAAGAGAAAAAAGAAGAAGAAAAGGTTTATAATGGCTTTATCTGTTGATGAACTGAGAGAGGAATATGGTAAAATAAAAAAAGAAGGTAAAGACGGTGTGAGAGAAATTTTTCGCTTTTTAGAAATGGCGCTTGCCACCTATCAACAAACACAGCAATTAATGGAGGAGGAGGAGGAGGAAGAAGAAGAAGAAGAAGAAGAAGAAGAAGAAGAAGAAGAAGAAGAAGAAGAAGAAGAAGAAGAAGAAGAAGAAGAAGAAGAAGAAGAAGAAGAAGAAGAAGAAGAAGAAGAAGAAGAAGAAGAAGAAGAAGAAGAAGAAGAAGAAGAAGAAGCCATTTTTAACGAGTTTACAAAGTTGATTAAAAAGGACATAAGACTTAAAAAAACATCCAAGAAAGAGAAAAATAAGATGCAAAATCAATACAATGTTAGAAAGCAAAAGAAAAGAGAAATACAACAGAGAGGGGAAGCTAAGGGGGGTAAAAAGACCAGAAGGGATAAGATAGGAAGGAAGAAGGGGAGAAAAGCCACAAAGGTATGAAACAAGATGTGGAAAAGAAATCTTTTTAGGGATAATGGGTAATGCATAACTTTGTTCCAAAATGTTTCTGCAAGGTACATGATAGTATTGTAGTATTTGTATTAGAAATAGAAAATTAGAATTTTATAAGATTTAAGTAAAGATTAAAACATTAAAGGTTTAATAATGATAGATTTTAAGATTTAATAAAATATTAAAAGGAATGTTTAAAATACTTAGTTTAAGTATAGAGTTTAATTGACTATTGTGTGGATGTGTGTATGAACTTATTATTATGGTATTTGTTTTTGAGATGGATAATTGGAATGCTATTAGATTTAATGTTTAATTATATATTTAATTACTTTATGGATTTACTATTTTAGTAAGTAGAATGTACTAAGCAGAATTAGATAGGGAACTAGGTGTTACCTTAAATGTTAATTTAGGGAGCGATGGAAAGGCATCATACTTCGATTAGTGATTTCAGGAGAATTTTTTTTTTCTAATATGAATGAGATAAATGGATAATTGGAAAAGAATGGACAAAAGATACAAATATAATGATTTAAATTAAGATGAAATAAATAAAATAGAATTAAGAAGAGTGGAAAGCGGGGAGAAGTTATAATGAAGATATAGAAGGGTAATAAGATAGGTAATGGCATATAAGTTGAACTTGAATTTAATTGAAGTCCATACAAAGAGAGGTAATCCGGGGCCAAGCTACTTTTTAAAAAGAAGTTTTATGTTTTTGTGTTTTGTGTGTGTATGTTTGATTGAGATTTAATAAAACCTTGGGAGAAAGCGAGAAGAATATTTGTAAACAAGGCAGAGGGAAATATGAATATGATGAGTATAAAATGGATAAATATAGAAGAAATGTAATTGAATAAGAGCAAAGAGAAATAATGAGAAATTTGCTAAAAAATATTTAAGTGGAAATGGGATATATTAGAATTATATTGTATAAAATAATGTTTTATCTGCCTTGTAAAAATTTATAATGGAAAGAGGTTTAATGTCTTTAATGTCTAATGATGCTTTGTTTGTCTTTAAAATTAATAAAATTTGTTTCAAAAAAAGAAAAAGAAATGGCAGCCACAAAGGAATCTTCAACCGGATAAGACTGTGCAGGAAGAAGAACCAGAAGGAGAAGTTTTCTTGGCTGAACCAGGCCATTAAGTTACTTTTAAAACACCCTGGAAACCTGACTTTTGGATTGATACATTTGTTTCCAAAAGAAGTTGCTACAGCGGCGAAAGTGCTGAAAGGAAAGTTCACTCCCCTTCCCTACGGAGAAAGCAAATGAGCACAGAAAAACCTGCTTCTTTAAGGTAAAAATAAGCTCTTTGTTATAAGTGGGAAGGAGAGGACTAAAAAAAATCTTTAAAAATTTATTGGAGGAGACGCCTTGAAGATTATAAGACCAGCAACTAACTGTAATACGGCTTTAAAATATATTTGGGATTTTGCCCCAGGAGGAAAAACTGCAAAGAGAAGAAGAGGAAATAATTTCTGTCTGTTTGGATTGTTTGATAACTTTGACATTTGGAAATTACTTTAAGATTAAAAACATCTGGGTTGTTCTTAAAAATTCACAATGGCACTACCTGTGGATGAATTAAAAATGGAATATGAAAAATTAAAAGAAAGAGAACAAAAAGGCAAGGATTCTTTGGGAGCTGTCTTCCACTTTTTAGAAATGGCAGTTTCTACATACCAGCAAATACTTGAGGAAGAAGGAGAAGAAGAAGAAAAGGAAGAAGCCATCTTTAATGGACAAAAAAGTTCAATTAAGAAAGAAAATAGGAAGAGAGGAAGGAAAAATGAGAATTTAAGACTCAATAAAACAACCAAGAAAAAGAAAAATAAGGTGAAAAAAAGGTACAATGTTAGAAAGCAACTGAAAAGAGAAATACAACAGAGAGGGGAAGTTAAAAAGGTGGAGGTTAGAAAGGGAGGGAAAAAGGGGAAAAAAGCCATGGTCTGAAACAAGATGCCAAAAAGCAGATTTTTTTTAGAGATAAAGGATAAAGGACAGAGTATAATTAAAGAAAGATTCTGCAAGAGTACATAAGATAGTATTTTAGTATTTGCATTTGAAATAGTCTATTGGAATATTAAAATATTAAAATGTTTAATAATGATAGATCTCAATATTTAATAAAATATTAAAGAGAATGTGTAAAATGATTAATGTTTAGTTATAGTTTAATTTGTTATTGTCTTAATCTTATTATAAATTCATTTTCTTATTTTAAAATAATGTATTAATTAGAATTAGAACTAGAATGGATATTATATACTTAACTATATTATAAATTTATTATTCTTTTATTTTAAAATGCAACATGTAGAATGTACTAAGCAGAATCAGGATGGAAATTGTGTATTATTTTAAGTGTTAATTTAGGGGAAAGATAGAAAGGCGTCACACTTTAAAAGTGATTACAGGGGAAATTTTTTGTTAAAGAGAAGAGATAAATAGACAATTGGAAAAGAACGGACAAAAGATACAAGCATAATGATTTTAAGGCGAGCATGAATTTGATTTACGTCTGTAAAAAAAGATGTAACCCGGGGCTAAGCCACTTTTCAAAAGAAGCTTTATGTTTTATGTTTTGTGTTTTGGTTAGCTATGTTTGATTGAGAATTAATAAAACCTTGGAGGAATAAAACTAAAGGGAGAGAAATTTGGAAAAGACATGTACAAATGATAATTAAGGAGGTTTTATCTTTTTATGTCTTGTTTTATGTTTTGTATTTTGTGTGTTTATGTTTGATTGAGAATTAATAAAACCTTGATAGAAATATAATTGAATAAAAGTGAAGGGAGAAACAATGAGAAATTTGGAAAAGATATATAGGTGTTTAAATAGAAATGAGATAATTTGGAACTATGCTGTATAAATGTTTATATTCGATTGAGAATTAATAAAACCTTGATAGAAAGAAATATAATTGAATAAAAGTGAAGGGAGAAATAATGAAAAATTTGGAAAAGATATATATGTGCTTAAATGGAAATGTGATAATGTGGAACTATGCCTTAAAAATAATGTTTTATTTGCCTTGTTAAAACTTATAAGTAATTTTTAGAAAGGAGGTTTTATGCTTTTATGTCCTATGTTTTGTTTGTCTTTAAAAAATCAAAAAAAAAATGTTAAAAAAAAAGAAAAGAAAAGAATGGCAGCATTTTGTTGAACAACCATGGCAAAAAAAAAAAGGATTATAAAATCAGGCATGCAACTCACTTAAGAACTGCCTCGCTTAGCAACAAAAATTCTGATCTGGGTTGTGGTTGTAAGTCAAGGACTACCTATATGTTCAGAAACCGTTACAAGGAGATGCTGAATGAATTTCAAAACTACATCAACAATATAAATTTCGGAGAACTCCGAAGTCTAGTCCTGCCGCCTCCCCCCATTTCTCAGAAGATATTGTTCCTCCAACGCCCTCATGTCCCCAGGCTTTTTCCCATGACCCCCCCTTACCGGATTCTTTCCGAATCAGAAGGATGAGGCATGTGGTGCCAGGCGGCCTCTTCCATGGCCTGTTGGTAGAGCTGCTCCTTAATGAGAGGCACGGGCCCCAGAGGGCACACCCCAAGGGAAAGGGGGATGTTCACCTCCGATAGCTGCATGGGAGGCTGGTTGGAGGCTGGCTGAGATGTTGTGCTAGTTATTAAGATGTCAGCTGTAGCAAACAAAGAAGGAAGAACCACTCAGAGATTGTACACTTAGGGTTGTAGTTATTTTGATAATCCCTACTCCTCTCTAAGATCCTAGCAATGTGAAGATTCATGGACTTCAAACTCCCAGAATTCTGGCTGGCTGGAAAATTCTAGGAGTTGGTCCACACATCTGAAAAGTTGCCAAGTTTGAAAAATGTTGTCCTGGATCCAACTAGAAAGATTTGCCCGGCAAAAAAACACTTAAGAGCAAAAATAGGGGAAAACATAAACCAGACTTCAGTGTCTATTCTGATTCTCGGTGTTTAACCTGGGAATGATTTCAGAAGCTTGCAAACCAACTCCTGCGGAGCCCGCCAGGGTGAAGGCTGCTGTGGAGGGAACAGCTTCTTCCCCCTTTTTCTGAAGATTTCCATTTTTTCCTTCCAGATCCCTTTCTCTTTAATTTCCCTGATCCGCGGTTTCACTGAGACTCTTTTTATTTTACTGTGCACAAAAAGTCAAATATTCTCTTTGGTTCTTACAATCCAATGGATAAAAATAAAATAGCAGTTGGCAAGTCACAGGCTAACTCCTGGCCCGAAGAGATTTGTTTTGATGGATATCCTGTTTTCCTTCCAAAGCAGAGGACTATTGATTCCAGAACTGCCAATATATTGGATGGCTGGAGCAAGAAGAATTGGGATTTCAGGAACAGGGAAGATGAGAAGAACTTGGGTCTGATGCTTTATTGGGGGCAGGTGTGTGTGTATGTGTGGGCATATGCACAGGGGTAAAATTTTGGTGGACAAGGCTATATTTAACTTTGCTGGGGATAGAAGGATCCAACTGCAAAGAATGGGACCAGATTATATATAGTAACTAAATTAGTAGACCACGAAATATATAGTGAATAAATTAGATCAACTAAATACTGCGGACATAATATACTTAGACTTCAGCACGGTATTTGACAAAGTAGACCACAACCTACTTCTTGGTAAACTAGAAAAAAGCAGGATAGATAGCATCACCACCAAATGAATTTGTAACTGGCTGACAAACCGTACTCAATGAGTAGTCTTTCATGGGTCTACATCTACATGGAGGGAAGTAAACAGTAGGGTTCCACAAGGTTCTGTCTTAGGCCCAATACTCTTGAATATCTTCATAAATGACTTATATGAGGGCATAAAGGGGGAACTTACCAAATTTACAGATGATATTAAGCTGGCAGGAATAGCTAATGCTCTAGAAGATAGGCTCAAGATCCTGACAGACTTGAACACTGCCCTCTATCTAACAAAATGGAATTCAATGTAGAGAAAAGTAAAGTCTTACACTGGTTTGGCCTTGTTCCTGACCCACAGCTTAAGGGAGGAGATGCCCTTTTTCTCACTTACCCCTTTCCGCCAAGTGAAGAGATGGCACCGGGTCTTCTATGCTAGAGCTGATCGCTGCCCTCTCAGCCATGGATTTCAATGTACTCAGAGGTTCAGGTGCCTACAGGGCAAAAGGTAATGAAGAAAGGAGGCGTGTTTAAGAACTCTGCTAAAAACAAAATGAATAAGCAAAGTTTCTGAGAGAGCTCAAGCCAATCGTGGTTTCTCTGGTTAGCAAACCTTACAGAGCTGTTGAAAGGCTAACATGGAACAAAACCAGCTCTGTGCACCAGCTCCAGTGGTTCTGTTCTAAAACAGTTAAAGCCATGCTGAATCACACCAAAGGCCTCTGCGGTGCCCGCCCAAGAACAAACCAAGACTTTTCTGAGAAATTCTCAGGCAGACAAATCGGAATGAAAGCATCCTCACGTTTCCCAGTAATTAACATCCTCAAATATTCTGCCCCTGGTTCTGAAGGAAATGTATTTGGTAACATGGCCAGCAGCCGCTGACATATTCACCTTTTCATTTAGCTTCTTTTAAAGCTACATTTTGTTACACTCAATTCCACTATGCACTGACTTAAAAAAATTATCCTGTGTCGCTTATCACTCAATTTCACCAGAAAGACATAGCCTTTAACATTATGGGAAATGGATAAAAACATTTTCCCTTTCTCTTTATTCCCATGTCTTGTGGAATTTTATACACCCCTACAGTGTCTTCCCTTCTCTTTTGTCTCTCTATGGTTTAAAACAACAATTTATTACATTTCTCCTTGGAAAACTGCTCCAACCCTTCTATTATTTTGATCATTTCCCTTTTCTACACTGCTCAAAAAAATAAAGGGAACACTTAAACAACACAATGTAACTCCAAGTAAATCACACTTCTGTGAAATCAAACTGTCCACTTAGGTAGCAACACTGATTGACAATCAATTTCACATGCTGTTGTGCAAATGGAATAGACAACAGGTGGAAAGCATAGGCAGTTGGCAAGACATCCCCAATAAAGGAGTGGTTCTGCAGGTGGTGACCACAGACCACTTCTCAGTTCCTATGCTTTCTGGCTGATGGTTTGGTCACTTTTGAATGCTGCTGGTGCTTTCACTCTAGTGGTAGCATGAGACGGAGTCTACAACCTACACAAGTGGCTCAGGTAGTGCAGCTCATCCAGGATGTCACATCAATGGGAGCTGTGGCAAGAAGGTTTACTGTGTCTGTCAGTGTAGTGTCCAGAGCATGGAGGCGCTACCAGAGACAGGCCAGTACATTGAGACATGGAGGAGGCCGTAGGAGGGCAACAACCCAGTATCAGGACCGCCACCTCCGCCTTTGTGCAAGGAGGGACAGGAGGAACACTGCCAGAGCCCTGCAAAATGACCTCCAGCAGGCCACAAATGTGCATGTAGCTGCTCAAACGGTCAGAAACAGACTCCATGAGGGTGGTATGAGGGCCCGACGTCCACAGGTGGGGGTTGTGCTTACAGCCCAACACTGTGAAGGACGTTTGGCATTTGCCAGAGAACACCAAGATTGGCAAATTCGCCACTGGTGCCCTGTGCTCTTCACAGATGAAAGCAGGTTCACACTGAGCACGTGACAGATGTGACAGGGTTTGGAGACGCCGTGGAGAACGTTCTGCTGCCTGCAACATCCTCCAGCATGACCGGTTTGGCAGTAATGGTGTGGGGTGGCATTTCTTTAGGGGGCCGCACAGTCCTCCATGTGCTCACCAGAGGTAGCCTGACTGCCATTAGGTACCGACATGAGATCCTCAGATCCTTTGTGAGACCATATGCTGGTGCGGTTGGCCCTGGGTTCCTCCTAATGCATGACAATGCTAGACCTCGTGTGCCTGGAGTGTGTCAGCAGTTCCTGCAAGACGAAGGCATTGATGCGATGGACTGGCCCGCCCGTTCTCCAGACCTGAATCCAATTGAGCACATCTGGGACATCATGTCTCGCTCCATCCACCAACGCCACGTTGTACCACAGACTGTCCAGGAATTGGGGGATGCTTTAATCCAGGTGTGGCAGGAGATCCCTCAGGAGACCATCCGCCACCTCATCAGGAGCATGCCCAGGCATTGTAGGGAGGTCATACAGGTACGTGGAGGCCACACACACTACTGAGCCTCATTTTGACTTGTTTTATGGGCATTACATCAAACTTGGATCAGCCTGAAGTGTTTTTTTCCAGTTTAATTTTGAGTGTAACTCCAAATCCAGACCTCCATGGGTTGCTAAATTTGATTTCCATTGATAATTTTTGAGTGATTTTGTTGTCAGCACATTCAACTATGTCATGAACAAAGTATTTAATAAGAATATTTCATTCATTCAGATCTAGGATGTCTTATTTTTGTGTTCCCTTTATTTATTTTTTGAGCAGTGTAGGATTGTGGTATCAATTTCAGCCCATAATGCTAAAAAAAAGAACATTATATTTCAAATCCAATCATACTAATCTCTAAGGTGCTTCATCAAGAGGCAATTGCACTTTCTAGTTTTTCTTCAAACCATTTTGTTCTTCAGCTGTGACTGGGGTGAGGAATTGGAAGATTTATACTCCTTGCAGAGAGTTGTTGGTCATTTGCATTCTTTTAGAGTAATTAAAGCCACCTGGAGGTTTATCAGGGTGACCTGAGTGGTGCAAATTAGTGTGGAGCCTTCTTGGAAGTGTTGAAAGGACTGTGTTGTAGACTGGAGATAGATGATGTTGTATCCCTTCCCCTCTGTTTATCTATCTCTGGTCTACAACACAGTCCTTTCAACATTTCCAAGAAGGTTCCACATCCATTTGGATCACTCAGTTGATCCTGAAGACACAGATAAACCTCCAGGTGGCTTTAATGACTTGCTAAAAGAATGCAAATGACCAGTTGTTTCCAGGGAGTATAAATCCTTCCATTTCCCACCATCCAATCAGAGGTGAAGTAGCTTCCTGAATGAGAAGTGAAAACGCCTTCAAAGAAAAACCAGAAAGTCCAGTTGCCTCTTGAAAAAGCACCTTTCAGACAACAATGATCTAGATGACTGAGAATCTCCATAGGTAATCATATCACAGATTTATTAAGGGGAATTAAGAAATTAACAGCTTAAGCACCTAATTTTATTCCTGCTGATGCTCAACAAGACATCTGGCCTTTTCACAATTTCACTCACAGCCAAAAAAAATCCTCACAGAATTGACAGTTTTATCTAGCCATGTATCGCAAATGCAATCTGCTTCCTAGCCAATCATCACCAGCTCATTTCCTGCCAATATGTACATGATTAGGATACTGTTTTCTTCAATTTAAAGTTTTAAATTCATTAAAATTTGTCATTTTATTGTCCCTGTCCTAAAGCTTGCTTTGGAAAGCTTGTGCTGTCCCAGTTTTGTTTCAGACACCTAAACAACTGAACACTTTTTTGTTCACCCTAACACCAACCCACTGATTAACAAGTTGGGAAACTCTGGTTCTAGCCCAGGTCAATTGGCGTGTCCCAGATTGCAATGTTCAGGTTCTGAAAATTCTCCCAGCTATCTCAGCCATCTTCCCCGCAAGTCACTGCAATGCTTTGAAACCATCTGCTGGAGGGAACCAGAGGGCTTCTAACCTTGATCTCAGGCGTGGAGCTGAACTGGGGCGGCCCATTGAGCAACGTCTGGGCAGATTTGCTGTCGGAGAAGCTGGGTGTGGGTGAGGCAGGCGGGTTGGCGGTCAGAGGCACCAGGAGGCTGGATCCAGTGCTGTTGCCGACACTCGATGGCTGAGGAACTGCACTGGGCTCTTTCCTATCGGAATGAAGCAAGACAAAGATGCCCCCATTTCTTTGGGAAAAGGAGTCAGAAGAGGCGTAAGGTTTTAAGGAAATAACGACAGCTGCCGATCAGAGGGGGTCCTCGACTTATGATTACAACGGGGAAAGAATGTTCCTTACTAAGCAAGACAGCCGCTAAGCACGCCCAATTTTGCGACTTTTTCCCCCGGCCACGGTTGTTAAAGTGAATCAGACAGCCGCTAAGTGAATCTGGCTTCCCTCTTAGCCTGTTGGAAGGTTGCAAACAGCAATCACACGACCCCAGGATGCTGCAGCTCTTGGAAATACGAGCCTGTCGCCAAGCGGCAGAATTTTGATCACGTGACGATATGGGGGGCTGCAGTGGTCTTAAGTATGAGGACTGATCATAAATCGTTTTCTCAGTGCTGTTGTAATTTTTGGATGGTGGCTAAACAACTGGTGGTAAGTCAGGATCTACCTACACTTCGCTAGCGTAGAGTTGGCAAAGGAACCGGACTGAACAACCTTCATTAAGCCAAGTCCCTCTCTTCTTAAAAAAACAAGCTATTATTTCTTTTCCCCAAGTTATTCATGTTCCAGGCTGTATGCATGCTACATCACCCCATGAAGGTGAAAATCCTGTATTTCTGAGGAATAGTTGGTATGTTGGCCTGATGCCTTTAGCAATCCAACACAGATAGAGGCTATTCAGTCAGTCTGCTATAGATTTTCTGCAGATGCTAACAGGAAGCAATTCCCAAATTTTAAGAGGACACTGTTAAAAAGCAAACTGCTTTTGAAAACCTATCTAGAATGGGAGTAGGAGGGTGTGGCACCCTGCAGATACAGGCATTCCTCGACTTACAACAGTTTATTTAGTGACCATCCAAAGTTATAACGGCACTGAAAAAAAGTGGCTTATGATCATTTTTCACGCTCATGTCCATTGCAGCATCCCCATGGGCACGTGATTTATATTTATGACGGTCGCAGTGTCCCGGGGGTCACGGGATCCTCTTTTGCGACCTCCTGACGAGCACAGTGAAAGGGGAAGCCAGATTCATTTAACAACCGTGTTACTGGTTTAACAGCTGCAAGGATCCACTTAACAAATGTGGCGAGAAAGGTCACAAAATGGAGCAAAACTCACTTTAACAAATTTCTCACCTAGCAACGGAAATTTTGGGCTTCATTGCGGTTGTTAAGTCGAAAATACCTGCAGTATTTTCAAACAGGAAAGAAGAAAGTAGCAAGATGTTCAAAGCTGTTTCTCAGTTCCTGAGGTTTTTTTTTAATTATTTAGGCCTCAGACTACTTAGAAAGCACGTTAAAACTTGATCTACACCTGGAAAGACATGAGGGTGCTGGTGAGACTGTGGTTACCCTGGGGCCCAGCTACCAGGCTTATAGGGGGAAAAAGTTATATTGAGAGGAAGGGAGGGAAGAGGAGCAAAAGGAGAAAAACCTGGGAAAGAAGATACTCACGTGGAAGCACTGGGTGGATTGTGTGACGTTATCTGGTTAGGCAACGATTGGCTGCCGCTGCTTAGTGTCGAATCTGAGCTGCTGTCGGCTACCACGGAGCTGTAACCTGGCAGGAGACATAAAGGCTAAAGGTCTCCCTGGCACAGACCCCTGGATCTCTCCTCTTGATTCCTTGCTTATCCCACGCCAGCTTTTGCCACAACTAGCTGCCCTCTGGATGAGTTGCACTTCAACTGACGGCCAAGCCTGACAGGATTTACGGGAACTGAATCCCACACATCAGGAGGACAGCAAGATGGCAGACGATTGTCCTTGGGTAAAACAATAGTCTACCTCAGGGGTGTCAAACTCAAGGCCAGGGTGCTTAGATCTGTCCCGTGGGGCCACTCTAGAAACAGCAAAGGATTGGCCTGCAGTGCCAAAATGGAGCTCAGGAGGGCCACATGCATCCCCCCCCCGAGCTCAGTTTTCACTGACAGAGGGTTGCAGAAAGTCGTCGCAGCTGAAAACGGAGCTCGGGAGCCCAATTTTGCTGGCAGAGTGCTTGGGCCCCGACAGGGACCCCCAACGCAAGTGATATCGAGCTGGCCACACCCACTCTGGCACCCACAAGTCAAACACAACCCTGATGCGGCCCTCAATGAAGTCAAATTTGACACCCCCGGTCTGCATGCAAGTAGTCCTCGGCTTTACGACTGGCCACTTAACAACAATTAGAAATTACAACAGACCTCCCCAGAGCAACTTATGAACATGTTTTCAGAGTTACAGTCACTATATACCCTGTGGTCACGTGATGTCATTTTGGGGGTTTGGCAGCCAGATCACCTTTATGTCTGTTTGCAGCATCCCACTGTCATATGACCCCAATTTATGTTTTCTGCTGGTTTCCAGCATTTATTTATTTTTTCCCATTAAAAAAAAAACCCCACTTGGGAAAAATGCTTAATGACAAGTGCTCACTTAGTGGCTGCAGTGATCATTTGGATGCCTCACATGGATGAATCGACCTAACACTGCAATGACCTACAACCGTTAATTCTGGGCTCAATTACAGTTGTAAGTTGAGGACCGCCTATACTGAGCTCACCGTGGGATTAACAGCAATGATATAAAGGTAGTCCTCGACTTACGACAGTTCATTCAGTGATCATTCAGAGTTACAATGGCAGCGAAAAAAGTGACTTATGACCATTTTTTTTACACTTACGACCATTATTGCATCCCTGTGGTCACATGATCAAAATTCAAATTCTTGGCAATTGACTCATATTATTTGACAGTTGCAGTGTCCCAGGGTCATGGGATCCCCTTTTGCGGCCATCAGAGTCAACGGGAAGGCCAGATTCACTTAACAACTGTGTGACCAACTTAACAAATGCGATGATTCCCTCAACAACTGTGGCAAAAGGGGCAAAAAACTCAGTTAACAAATGTTTTGCCTTGCCACACAAATTTTGGGCTCAATTGCGGCCATAACTTGAGGACTACCTGTATAAGCAAAAGCTCGCCTGTGTGTGCCAACGATGGCAAAAAGCTTCCTTTAAAGGCCGTGTTCTGCAGCAGGGCTGCGGGTTCCACACCCGAGAAAGCCCGAAAATCCGAAGAGCAGCCCCCCAGAAGCCCCCTCCTGCCCCACGGCAAACTCACTGGTTGCACCGTTCTGCTTGCTGGCGTTTTGCTGGGTGCTGGGAGGCCGGGGCTGGGAGGCGTTGGTGCTGGGAGGCGGGGGCGCCACAGCCTGTGCATAAGGGGTCGGGGTAGTTGGTGCGTGCCCTGCCGGAGGGTTAGCTTTGCTGCTTGCATTCCCGCTGCCAGCAATGGCCCCGTTGCTGTTGGAGCCAGGCCCATTGCCCAGAGAGGACGATGTGCTAGAGCTGCCGCCCATCGGGTAGCTGGGAGGGATGGTGGGAGGAGGCTGGTGGTGGTTGTTGTGGAGGCCTTTTGAACCGTTCTTTGCTGGGGACTAGGGCAGAACAGAGAACGGAAGGTTGGTTTTAGTTTGTCTTACCCCAAGAAATCCCACCTCTCTGGCCAAGAGGGAGACCCTCCAGGCCAACACAAATGGAAGAGATGAAAAACAAATCAATCGCAGGTAGTCCTCGTTTACTGACTGCTTGTTTGGCAACTGTTCAGTTACGGCGGTGATGAGCAAGGAGGTTGATGACTAATCCTAGAACCTGTGGCTATCACGGCATCCCTGTGGTCACTGAACAGAATGACAAGAGTTGAAAGGGACCCTTGGAGGTCTCCTAAATCTAGTCCAACCCCCTCCTCAAGCAGGAGGCCCTGTACCTGGGATGACCTATGAGCATGGTTAACTTATTTTCCAAACTTTTGACATTTTCTTATTTTCTACCTTTTTTCTTTGATTTTTTTTTTTTTAAAAATTTATGCTTTTTTAAAAGCAATGCTAATAAAGTATTGAAAAAGAAAATAGATTTAATGTATTGTATTTTGTATTTTTTGAGGGAGTGCTTGGTGACCAGCACACATTTACAAGTCGCAGTGTCCCAAGATCGTGATTGCCGCTTATGATTCTCAGCGTGGGCTTCTGACAAGCAAGGCCAACGGGTAAGACGCCAGGACGTTGCAAGTCACAGTTACATATCACACTTAATGACTGTGGGGATTCACTTAACAACCACAGTCAGAACTGCTGTCATAGGCTAGGCGGAGTTACATGATGTGTCACTTTATGACTCCAATGCTTAATGCCAGGGTCAGCTGTGGTTGGTGAGGATTACCAGAAAAAGACAAATAGGGTTGCAAAGTTTTTTTCCCCCATTACAAAGATAAAACTGTAGGGATTTCCTAATTCTGACTCCCTTGTCCTTTCTCATAAATAGCCAAATGAAGCATTTCAGACTTGTTGAAGTCAGTTCTCTTACAGAGCTACCTACATGGAATTGGTCAAGTGAAATGCATTCGTCCATTAATATGGCCTTGCTAGTAGGCCCAAGAGAGAAACGGTGCCTTAACACGCAGTATTTCTGCATGCAAAGAGATCTGAAATCGTTCGATTTCTCAAAGCGATTTATCTGGGGCAATTCGGGAATTGGCTCAAGCCATTAAAACTAGATTGTACCGTATCAGGAACAATGCATCTTAGTTAGTTCTAACCAACCAGTCCCAACACTTCTTCCTCCCCAAGAGAGTCCTAATGCCCTTCCTTCTCCTTAATCCAAACTTGATGGTTCCCAGCCTCTCCCACCCTGCCTTTACAAGGTGAAGGACCCCAGGCTTCAAACTCACTTGGCTGACTTCACTGTCTGTTGACCGGCCTCGTTTCTTATCATCTTCAGAGTTCTCCTAAAAAGGAAAAAGAAAGGTTGAGTATCTCAGCACAAAGCAGCCTCTAACCATCTGTCTAAGATGAGAAGCGAGTGTTCACCCCTGGTTCGCATTTGGAAGGGAGACCGTTTGGACATTTGAGAGGACTGGGCAGACTAGTTAAGCAGACTTACAGAAGGCGACAACGGAAAACTCATTTGTAACCTTTGCCATGTGAACTGGGTGGACGCACCTAGAGGGCCCCGAGTGCAAGGTGTTCCCCTGAGAGTAAGCCTGGGAGGTGACCTCCTGAAGCCCTCCTCAGAGCTCATGCATGGATGCTTCGTTTCCTCACCATCGTCACCAAGGATCCCCCCTTACCGTTGTGCAGTTTGCAGGGCTGGGGCGGGATTGGGGAGCTGGATGTGGTCGAGGTGGGTGTGCTGCTGGACTGGTTGAACATCTCATCTTCCATGTGGCTATGGCTGGGTGGGGAAGTGGCTACGAGTGCCTGTGCTGGAAGACCAAGAGCAAGAGAAGATGAAAGGAGACGTTTTTCTGCAACCAGGCAGAAACATTATGAGGCAAACACAGGAAACTTACTTGGTATATTTGAATTGTAGATCAGGAGTCCCCAATGCCAGAAACTGGGCCAGGCAAACAAGCAAAGCCCCATCCATGGGATGCAGGCATGTGAAACCAACCCCACCCGCCTCCAGTCCATGGAAAAACCTCTCTCCACAGAACCGTCCCTGGGGCCCAAGAGGTTGGGGGCCACTGTTCTAGATGCAAGAACCACGGTAGATTTTTGTAAATTAGAACAGTCTTTTTGCACCTTGCAGATTAACCAATGTCTCATGCAGAAGCTTTCAAGGATCACACTTACTCTTACGCAGGTGGTCCTCCGTTTACAACCATTTGTTTCGTGACCATTTAAAGTTACAACGGCATCGCAAAAAGGGACTTGTGACAGTTTTCACACTTACAACTCTTGCAGTATTCCCCAGGATCAAAATTTGGATGCTTGAAAACTGGTTCATATTTATGACGGTCACAGTGTTCCGGGGTCTCGTGGTCCCCTTTTGTTTGACTTCTGACAAGCAAAATTAATGGGGAAGCCAGATTCACTTAACAACCCTGTTACTAATTTAACAACTGCAGTGATTCACTTAACAACTGTGGCAAAAATAGGACAAGGCTCATTTAACAACTCTTGCTGAGTAAGAGAAATTTTGGGCTCAATTGTGGCCGTAAGTTGAGGACTACTTGTACATAAAAATGAAAGGAGAGCTAATAGCAAAAAACTATTTTTGTTTAAAGAAAATCCCATCATTATTTCTTGGAGGAAAAACAAATGAGTTCTGACAAATGAGTAAAAATTACAGCCGTGCCTTGTTTTGCAATTGCCTTAGTTGGTGACTATTTGCAAGTACAATGGTAGTAAACTGTATTAAAAATACATTTTCCTACTGGTGATGCCTGACAATAAAAGCCATCAGGATAAAACTGATTAAGAGTTGGTCAGTTTCAGGTTCTAATCAGCTAATTAAAGTCACAGAACTGAGACTGGTTAACTTGCAGTTAGCATGTTTTAGGGGAACTCTGGGAACCAAGGCAGTTCAGCAAGAAATCGCTTGTTTACACAATCTCTCCATTTTGTGAGGGGGCAAAGAAAGAGAATAAAACATCCAGACCCAGGACACTGTACAGAGAACTTTATCTGAAAGAGACGGCAGCTAAGAGTGATCTTTCCATCATCTTTCTCTCAAGTATTCATTTAGTGGCCATTTTGCTTAACAACCGTTGGAATGGAATGTGGTTGTTAAATGAGAACGTACAGTCATGACTGCAGTTCAAGAAGCAGAAGAAAATCTGCCAGGAACATTGAAAAAGAAAAATATAAGGGGCTCTGAAGGCAGATGCTGCCGTTACATTGAAAAGATCCTGGGTTTTATGGGGAGGAAAACTATGCTGATTTTATGGCAACCATTTCAACTGTAATCTCCTGCACGACAGTCTGCTGCCCAGAGGCGACACTTACGAATGTCTTCTAAGTCGAGGTCATCGTAGAGAAACTCATTCTCCTCAAAATCGGGGTCCTGCGAAGAATCTACGTAATACTCCACATCGTCCTTGATTTTGCGGATAGAGTCCACGTTGATGGAGTCATTGTCCAGCATGCGCAGGATTGTCTCCAGCATCCGGATGTGGTACCGATGTTTCTCAATGTGCCGCTTCAGGCCCTCGATCCGGTCTTGCTTCTGTTTCCCGTGGGAAGGACAGAAAGTTGGGTCACGCTAAGCCAGTGTTCCTCGACCTTGGCAACTTTTAAAATGCAGGCTGGGAATTATGGGAGTTGAAGTCCACACATCTTTAAAAGTTGCCAAAGTTGAGAAGAAGTGCCGCGGTGAGCTATAAGGTGGAGGGGGGGGGGGGTTGTTGGGTTCTGACTTAGTGAATTCCTAGTCTTTTGGGTTGGGATGGGCACGGGCACATTTTATAATGCACCATTTCCTGACCTGCAAATGCCCTCCAAATGTATTTGGTGTCGCAAAACTCCTGGAAAGGGGAATCCTGTCTCTCCAATCTTTGGAGACCACAACGATGGAAAAAGCTCTACAAATGTTACTGACTGCTCAAGCTTTTTGGAAAAAAGAAAGACAGATAAAACATGCCTCTGAAATAACTGCCAAGTTCAGATACGCTATGTTCTGAAAGGCCAAGTCCAACTCAGACATGAAACTTAGGCTATCCTCTTACGATGCAGTGACTGCCAATTTACCCTTCAGTTAACCTGTCTCTGATATTGGACTGATTCCAAGAAGACCCAGTTTCTAAACCATCCTCAGTCATGGAAGCTCCTTTGGGCCAGTTACTTTGTCTCTCTTCAGCCCAGCTCACCTCACAGGGATGTTGTGGTAAAAATAAGAAGTACCCAGTATACTGCCTTGAGCTCCTGAATGAAAAGAAGGATCGGATCTAATCAGTAAAAGACTTGACAAACTTTTAAATGCCTGGATTTTCAACCTTGGAACATCTTAATATATATGGAGCCACAGGACTACTCCATTCATTCATCCATCCCCAATGCGCTGTAGGCACAAGCTTCTAAAGAGATATTTCATCAACTCACATCCTTGTCTCCTTTCTTCTTGCGCGTCTGGACCGAGAGTGACTCTACTTCGCTCTCAAACTGATCCACCTGCATGTTCAAGGTGTCTATTGTATTCTGGGACGGAGGGAGGAGAGGAAGCAGGCAGACAGATCATTATCCAGTGAAATAGGCAAACATAGTTACAAGGTTATTTAGCTATGGAGGAAAAAGGAACTAACTAGGGTAATAATAAAAACTAACGGGAAATATAAAATAACGTTGTTAATGAAGCAGATTACTGCCGACCACCCAATGGGTAAAAAACCCCCACCAATCTACAGCCTGGAATTTCCAATGAAAAGTCCCAGAAATTCTGGGAAATGTGTGAAAGATTGAGACCATAAGGGGTCATACCTTGTACGCTGGCTGGATGTTTCACTTTCATTAGAATTGCAATTGTACTAACTTCCTGCCTATGGTCTATTTTCTAAAAAGTGTTTTGTCGATGTCATTTGCTGGGTAATTTAACATGCAATACACAGCATATAGCACATATTTGTACAATTGAAGTGTCTCTGGTGGCTCTCCTTAAAAAGACCATCCGATTTATTTTAAGAATAACATTTCCTGGGCCACAGTCCATAAATCTGATGAAATGCTATCTTGAATGGCAGAGGCTGTTTCCTGATGAGGCTTCTCCAGGGCACTGGGCTGCTCTGAATAGCAGTAACACGTTTGTTATTTCTGGTCTATTGTTTTTTACCACTTTTGCTTGTATGTACATACATGCATATGTGGGTATGAGGTGCTTTTTGTGTTTTCTTCATTTAATTTCCTCCTGATCTCAATGTTTCTCTTTCTTCTTTAAATATATGAAGAAAGTACAGATGGTGACAATTAGGTGTTACTAAAAGCAGCCAGCTCCCCATTTGTTTGTGACGGTATTCTTAACAAGCTATGTGCGTTAATTAGCTTGGCAATGCCAGGATCTCAAGAACTATAAACTACCATTTGGCCAACCTTGCAGCTCTTCCTTATCAGTGTCTTTCCCATTATCTATAGCCAGAAGGGTCTAACATCAACACTAACTGGAGATGCTGCTCTTGTTATCAGTCCTTGTTACCTATTCATTCCTCCTGAATCTAGTTTTATTTATTCTGCTCCATTAAATTCGGTAAGCTGTTTAGGGTCATGTGTGAGTTGTGTGATAAATGAGTAACTGTGCACATATGTGCACAAAGGCTGCATCCGTGCCACTCGAGATTGTTTTCCCTGCATTTGAGTAAAGATTTCCACAAGCTTGTGTTTAACTGACACTATTGTTTGTCTGGAACACACTAAAATGCTGAACACAAAGGTACATCCTGTAAAGACACCACTTTCACAGCCAAACATTTCAACTTTTCCCAATTTCCAAGCATGAACAGAAAACAGTCCTTGTAAATAGCTTCTTCGCTGTTAGAAAACCAGGCCAGGTTGTAATTCAAATCATTACCTTTCCTAAACTTTTTTTTTTAAATAAAAAATCAATGGGCCCCCACAATGGATGAACGGCTGCAGAAGTGGATGGGAGTTAGCAGAGATGGCCAAACTGATCGCTTTGATTAAGGACAAAAATAACAACTGCTTTTCTTTGTACTTGGAAACCGCTTCTGGACACTGTGCTCGAGGTGGGGAAAAAAATGAGACTTTGACTTTGGGTTTTATTGATTAGATAGGTTATAGAAATGGCTAGCTTATACTATTGTGTAAAAGTAAAAAATTGAGGTTTGATGTTATTTTATTCTACTGCAGTGAAGGAAGTTGGAAGTCAACACCTTTTTTTCTTCTTTTCTCCACACTTTTTCCTTCTCTATTTTTCCTACTATTTTCTTTTGTATTTCTGTATCTTATAGTATTGATACATAAATAAATAAAACTTCGGTTAGAAAAAAAAAATCAATGGGCCAAGAGATAGAAATGCACAACTTCTGTTAACAAACTGCCATTCTCCAACAGCATGGACACCCCGAACCTATTCCCCAAACTACATAAGGTCACGGATAACTGATATGAATTGAGTTGAAGAAACTCCCTGTGGGCTCAGAGGAGAAAAACAGATCCAGATGGACCTCCAAGGTCTTTTCCAGCCCTAGGATTAATCCTATGGCCAGCTTCAATCTCTGTTCTGCGTTCAACGAGTTCATTGAATACAGCTGCATTCTTCTCATCACGCAACTAACTGTCTGTTTAGCCGAGGGTCATCTTCATCACCAGAACTTTTCTCCCTTATTCAGGCAAGAGAATTTCTTTTCAGGTTGTCATGAGACTTTTTGCCACAGAACAACCAAAATATTCACAAGAGTCTCTTTCTTGGAAGACCAAAAATCCTGGCTTCATTCTCTTAGAGGAGGGGATGAGGAAAAGGGCTCTTTTAGATCTTAAGACCGTCAACTACAGCAAGATCACATAGTTTCAAGATGCTCTTTGTTCTATCTAGTAACTTCTGGTAAGTAACTTCTAATATGGACCCTTTTATATTTTCAGTCTAGTTCTGCTCCCTGCTTTCTCCAGAAGTTGCTTTGCTAATCCAAACCAGCCACATTTCCCCCAGTTCTCACCGTCAGCCACTGCCCAACTTCCTCTTTCTCCTTCTGGGCTGGGTCCACTTTCTGGGCCAGGCCCAGCCCCTCTTTGGAGTAGGCTTTTGTCTTGGTCTCACGTTCCACTACCTTGAACCGCTCCATTTGCTGGAAAGAGAGATTGCAATGTTTCCATGAGTTAAGGCAAACAGGAAACAGTTCCCAGGAGGGCTCAGAATCCAGCCCCTAGCAGGAGTTTTCTAACATTGGATCATTTGAAATGCACGTCTACGCTGCAATAAACTTTTTAAAAAATTAAGTGCCCTGATGAATATAATTTCAACCACCATTTTTGATCTGAAAGGAGGGTGGGAAAACCCCAAATGCTTATGATCAAATCACAGGGCTCCTGCCATATGTAAAATCTCTGCCGCTCTCAAATTTTCAGAAGTTGTGTGAACATATACAATGCCACTGTTTGTACTAGGCAGCAGAACCAATTAATTTATATTGGACTCCTGAGCTTGGATGTTTGCCTGCAGACATTTCATTGCCCATCTAGGCCATGAAGGCATCAACGGTGTTGTTATCTACAGTACTTGGGTGCTGAAACATCTGTAAATAAGCAAACAGCAAAGCTCAGAGAGCACCAAGGACCCCCCAATTCAATCCTGACTTACATATATTTTCTTCTATTGCAACTAACTTCTGGCTCTGCTTCAGGATAAGCAAAGTCACTACAAAGACAGGATGAATGAATCTGCAGAATAAATTCTGGAGTCTGAGGTGGTGATTGCGTCTCACTGCATGTCCCATAAATTCTACATCTTTGGGAAAGTTTAAGCCACAAAGATACTATTAAGCTGTCCTTTTCATTTTCTCTCCCTTCCCTCATGGTAACCAGTCTGGTGGCTTGAAAATCACTAAACAGGTGGGAAGAAATATTGGGATGTGGGGAGGGACACAGGATTAATTGGATGTGGATTTCTGCAGTCTCCCATCGGTTGGAGAGATTCTTAACCAGCTTAGGAGAACCTGAATGCTGCAAAAAGAAGCAGCAATTGGATTGCAGAGCAGATTAAAACCAATTGGAGATCTCAGACCATTTAAATACTCGTAGATTAGGTTTCAAAACCATCCTTAACCTGGTATTGATTGGAGGTGATGAATCTTGTCCAGAGATAAATTCTACTGCCTATCCTTGGACTCAGAATCTTAGTCCCCTAAATATTAGGGATTCACTATATTTCTTCCTATCCAGAAATCTTGGATAGGATCCTAAACTGTTGTGGTTACTTCCTTAATAAAATTCATAAGCTTGTTTTGTCTACAATGCTGAGTTATTCAAATAAGTAAGCCAACCCAAACTAGTGAATCTCATTAATATGGTGCTACTACCACAGGGGGATTGATTATTTTCCTAACTGAAAGTATCAAAAGAATGGTTTTGCCAGGCCCATCCAGATGCTACTAATACTCTCACTGTTGTGCCCTATTAGGTAAAACGATGTGTCATATGGCAACAATTTTTGAACCAAAGTATTTCAATGGGGCGAATTTACAGAATGTATCCAATATCTGGGATCCAGGACCCCCGAGGGAAGGAAATTTGGGGAAACTGAAGTTGCTTCAGTGCTACTGGCTGCTGCAGCACTCAAATGACCTACATTTTTAATGTTTCATGACAGTTTCCCAGCCAGCCTTGCAATCCCTCGCTCTTTCTCCCACCCAGGAGCAGTAGGGAAGGGAGAGGAGAAAGGAAGATTTCAGATGCTCCCCACCAAATTCCCACAAAGAAATTCAATCAGAAAAACAGCAGGAAGTCAGAAGTCACTCCTGCTTCTATAGCTTTTTTGGCTGCTCGCAGTCTTTCTGCTTCTCCATTTAGGAAAGGAAATATATCTGAAACAGTTCCCCAACAGGATGTGGGTTGTCTAATTCAAGTGTTTATTAATATGTTAATATTTAACTGCTTCTACAGAATACTGACACTATATATATATCACAAAAAGACATTTTCAGTCACAAAGTGAATAATGAGTATTGTCCACAAATACGCAGAGCAGTATCACATGGAGTCATGTAGCACAGAAAACCACCCCGAATCATGAACGATACAGCAAATATGCATTTTTGTTCCTGCAAACAGATACTAATGATCACCAACCATCAGTGTTTTAATCACAGTGCTTGGATTTGACACTAGAAAAATAAGACAAGGAGTTTTGTAAGAGTGCCTTCCCCCCTCCCCCCACAAAAAAAATTATAAAATGTCTACTGATTCAGGTTGCCTAGAAAATACAAGATACAGCTTGATCCTTGCAAAGTCCCTTATTTCAAAGCCTCCTCTCTCAAAGTTTAGGAGACATTCCACAAGCACTACCAGTTAAACCCTTAAACTAAGAAGGTCTTACCATCTATCCCATGTTGTCACTCTAAGGAAGGTTGTGTGGAAAAAGGTCCTGGGCTCCCCACAGAACCCCTTTTCTGTCACTTATTCAGCTTAAGTAATAAGTGAGATGGCCAGGTGGCTCACCTTTATGAGGTCACACTGCTAGCAGCCAATGACAACACTGTTAAGGAGGAGCTAAGCATAAAAATATCAGGAAGTCTTAAGTGCAAAAGCTGATTTGAGCTGGTAAGAACTAAGCCTAAAACTGGACAAAATTAAACCTGGTTCATTTAGTCTTCAAAAACCACAGAATTTCCTTGAAAAACATCAATTTCACCAGAACTTTTGCTCAGCACTGACACATAATAGCTAATAGAGTCTTTTCTCTTTGTTTGAATTTTTACCGTCTCAATGAGTTTCCGGTTGTCTATTAGCTGCCTTTTGTCTTTAATCTCATTGGATGCAACCCATGTCTTGATCTGGTCCCGCAATCTCTGCAGAAATAGAAAAGTAGTCCCACGATCAAATTCTGTTCCCTTTATTATTAGATCTTCCCAGCAGAGACTAGTCCTGATAAGTAACACTCACAACGGTGAAACATTTTAGAACAGTCTTTACCAACTTAGTGTCAACTAAACATATCAAATTCAAATCCCATAATCCACAGCCACCCAACAATCATGGTGATTATTAATTATACAAACTCAACACTTCTGGGTGTCTTCAGGTTAGGGAAAGCTTACGATGATAGAAATGCTTCCGGGTGCAATTCAAGGTGCTGGTTATCACCTTTAAAGCCCTTCGTGGCTTTCGGTCTGGGTTATCTAAGGAAACATCTCTTGCCAGTCACATCCACCCGACCCATTAGAGCGAGGAGGCAGGGAATGCTACGGGTCCCACCCCTGAGGAGATACACCTGGTGAGACCCAGAAGAAGGGCCTTCTCCATGGTGGCTCCCTCTCTCTGGAACATCATTCCCCCAGAGATTAGAATGCCACCCTCACTAATACTCTTCTGGAAGGCACTGAAGACCTGGTTCTGCCAGCGGGCCTGGAGAATCCACAGTGGGATGGAGCCCATCAAATGGCTAGCGTGATCTGCTGTCATCAGGAAGGGGTGGGAGTTGGTTTTTGTTTTTTTGTTTTGTTTTTTGTTTTCCCAAATTTTGTTCCATTGTACTTTACTAATTTATTTGATTCTTTTTGTTAGTTTTTATTGTTTTTATTTTTACTTTTATTTTTATTTTTAAATATGGCTTTACATTGTGTAAGCCGCCTCGAGTCGCCATGAGCGAATAGGCAGCAATATAAATTAAATAAATAAATGGTCAAACATATAGACTTCATTTCTATACCCCTATGCTATAGAGGTACAGACAGTCCTCGACTTATGACCACAATTGACCCCAAAATTTATGTTGTTAAGTGAGACATTTGTTAAGTGATTTTTGCCCCATTTTATGACTGCAATTGTTAAGTGAATCATTGCAATTGTTAAGCAAACTAGAACGGTTGTGAAGTGAACCTAGCTTCCTCATTGACTTTGCTTGTCAGAAGGTCGCAAAAGGGGGTCACACAACCCTGGGACTCTGCAACCATCATAAATATGAGCCAGTTGCCAAGTTTTTTGATCATGTCACCATGGGGATGCTGCAATGCTCATAAGTGTGAAAAACTGTCATAAATCACTCTTTTCGGTACCACTGTAACTTCGAACAGTCATTAAATAAACCGTTGTAAGTCGAGGACTACCTGTACTTGATCTATGGCCACAATTGGGACAGAATTTCTAATTAACAACTAAGTGAGGCAGTTGTTACACCTGTGTGAAAAAGTCTTGCACGCTTTACGGTTTATGACATTTTTTGGATAGGCCATTGATTTTATGATATTTTATGCTAACTGCTATGCAAATATTGATATATTTAAATAAATACTGGTGGTTTTTAAATGAAAAGCATAAGCTTTTTGCAATTTGGTGCTGTTTGGATGGGGATTGTGAATTTTCTTGCATGCTTACAATGCATGCTTACAATGACTATCAAAACAGATTAACTGATGCATACCCAGTGTTGCAATTACTAAGGCCGATGCTAGTGTTTTGTTAACATTTTTATTGTTTGTGGCCCTAAAAAGGAACCTTTAGGTAAGCAAACATGGTTACTAATATGAAATTGGCCAGCCCTTATTGCTTGTCACCAGCCAGCATCACTTTGGCATAGACTGTATAAGCCTTTGCACATGATCTTTGGTGACAATGTGGTCCCAGGCTGCAATAATGGATTCAATCAGCTCCTGCTTGGTCTTCGGATGCTTCTTGCTTATTTCGTAACCAATCTTGGCCCCAAGTCCTCGACTGGGTTCAAATCTGGGCTCTGAGCTGGCCAATCCAGGAATTGAACACCATGCTTCTTTATCCACTGCTGGACGGACTTGGCTCAATGACAAAGAGCGTTGTCATCCTGGAAGTAAAAGTCCTTCCTTACAAGTTGCTGAGCTGAAGGAAACATGGTCTTTTCCAGGACTTCAACATACTGCTTAGAATTTATGATTCCCTGCACAATTTGTATCCGACCAATACCAGAAGCAACAATACAGCCCCAGATCTTCATGTGCAATGGATGCTTCACAGATAGATTCAGGCAGTATGGCCTAAATTCTTCAGCTGGAAATCTTCTGACATACTTATTTGATTCCCAGTCAAACTGCTCTCGTCACTGAAGATGACCTTGGCCCACTGTTCATTGGCCCACTTGGCATACTTCTTGGCCCACACACGTTGACGAGAGCGGTGAGCATCTGTGAGCAAAGGTTTACTTCAAGCCCTGCAGCCTTTGAGCCCTCTGGCAAGCAGTCTGCGATGCACTATGCTTGTGCACACTTTTACATCACATTTCACCCCAAATTCTTATAATCTGAGGTGAGGTGAGCTTCCTGTCAGCCATCGAAATGCGTTGTCGAAATGATCTTGATGTTTTGTCGACTTTCTTGGAGAGCGGAGCCTGTCATCAACTGAACCAGTTATTTGGTATTTTTCAACCACTCTGCTCAATGTGGTGCGATGGCATTTCACTCTCTTGGCTATTTCTGTATAGGAGTAACCCTCTTCATGAAGCACAATGATGCGATGCTGCTGCTCAGTACTGGTGAAAGCAAAGGCCTTCATCCTTGCCCGCAGCCAGAGCTAAATTAAATTTCTCGATGCTTTTTATGGCTATTGATAGTCAGAGAGTATGACAACATTGATTGGCTCATAGATTTAGCCTCTGTGCATTTTGATTGGTCAGCCAAAGCTTGCTGCTGATTGGCTACTTCCGATCCTAACATTCTCAAAAATTCAAGTTGTGTTTGTTTTAGCACATAAACTCACTCAAAACCTTAAAAAGACTTTGGTTATATTAATAAATATTATGCATCTCAATCCGATTACAGAAATTTTCATCAAAGTATTAATTTTGTGTGGTTTCTATGAGTGAAAAGTTGATTAAACATGTAAATAGTTTAAAACTGAAAGCATGCAGAACTTTTTCACATAGTTGTAAATGAGTCATACTCAACTTTGCAATATTCTGTGCCACCGTTAAACAAATCATTGCAGTTGTTAAGTGAATCACATGGTTGTTAAGTGAATCCAGCTTCCCCCATTGATTTGGCCTATTGGAAGTTGATTCGGAAGATTGCAAATAGCAATCATGTGACCCTGGACACTGCAACCATTGTAAATAATGCTGGTTGCCAAGTGTCCACATTTTCATGCTCATGTGATAAATGCAAGAATCAGTCACAAGCCAGCTTTTTCAGTGCTTTGTAACTCCAAGTAGTCAGTAAATGAACGGTTGTAAGTCAGACTACCTTTAACTATTGGATTTCACTTTCTGCTGTTAGAAGCCAAGCAACCAGCAACTCAACATAGCTTGCTACCTCTTTCCTTTCTCGTCACTCAAATTCTGCTTTTTCCAACATAGTTGTGAAAAATGTAGGGCGTGATGATTTTAACATGTTTCCCTGAACTTCCAATTATTTATCTGAATTTTTATTATTAGCACTTCTGAGTTAAATAATCATAGCGGAGAATGGAGGGAGCTGTCAAAGGACATTTTGGAACACATAGTCTGAAAATATCTTAGACCTGTAGGAGATGACCGGGATGAGCCCAAGGGAAGGGTCAAACGTGTCATCAGTCATGAATCCCTTCCTGCCCACAAGAGATCTAAGTCCCGCCCACCTTGAATTCCTGTGACTCTTATCTATCTTAGCTTGGATTCTGGCAGAGACCTTAAGCTTGCAATAAATCTTTACACCCATTTGATCTGCCTGGATCCCCTGATTTCCTTGGAGCTTGACAAGACTCTTTGGCAAACGGAGGGATTCTGATTCGGTCTCCGGGAGAGGAATGCAAACACTGCACTGCAATTTGGCAAACTCCCCCATCCCCTCTTCTCATCCAACAAAAGCCTTTTGGGGGCAACATTTCCCATCTGCCTTTCCCTGGATTTCAGGCTATTCCCCATAACTAATCACTCGAGATTGGGTTGTCAAAGAATACTCAAGCTTGGCTCATTCTTACCTGGAGCTTCTTAATCTCCTTTTTCAGATCGGCTTCATATTTCTCCTTCTGATTGGCATTCGCTGCATTATGGAGCTGTAGCAGAGAGAGAGGGAGAGAGAGAGAGAGAGAGAGAGAAGAGAGAAGAGAGAAAAAATAACCCCAAGATGTGATCAAGGCTGGAGCTCACAACGTCATGGAAGAAGTGGAGGGCAAAATCAAACTGGATAAAGGAAAAGCAGGAGCCAAATGGACTTCTTCCCTCCTCTCCCTGATCCTCCATTCCCAAAAATAAAATCAGGACGAGGAACTACATCCGGTGATAATCACAGAGTTTGGACAGAACCCAGGCAGAGAGATGACAACAGCCCTCACCTTCTGCCAGATATCTTCGAACTGCTCCACACCCTCCGATACCTTTTTGAGACACCGATCGATCTCACCTGCACGAATGGGGTTGGGAGGGGGAGGAAAAAAGATAAATTAGTTGAAAGCAATCACAGGAACTAAAAGGTTCATACCTTTCATGAAGCCTAAAAGGGGAAGAAAGACAATCGGAATTTTGAAATGCTGCCTGTTTCTCCTTCTTCCCGAATTCTAGCACCATTGCCCCCATTTTATTGATTCCCTACACCAACAGAAAACCTAACTCTTTTCACACTTCCCTAATCACATACCATACTCCTTTGGAAAATACAGCATCCTGTGCCAGGTATTCAAAGTAAGAATCCTGCTTGCCTTTTGCTCAATTTATGCCCGCCTCTTTCTTCTCGCTAGTCTCGGTGAACAGACCTTCTGCTCTTCTGCTACACAACCAGGCTCCTAGCCCAGCCACGGAGCTTACCTTGTAGCTTCCTCTTATCTGCCATGTTTCCTTCACTATAGGGGGGCTCTCTTCATACTTTATAGAGCGTTGACACTTTTAAGGAGAACAAGCAGAAAAAAAATTACAAAAAAAATAAGGCAAAGAAAAAAGCAGGTGTACTAAGGCTATTTTCCTTCTACATCCCTCCACCCCCACCCCAAAGTCTACTCTGAAACAGAAGCCATAAAGTAGAAAATCAGAGAATGAGGTATAGGTGTAGTCCTCAACTTACAACAGTTCATTTAGTGACCGTTCAAAGTTACAATGGCACTGAAAAAAATGACTTAAGACCATTTTCACCCTTATGTCCATAAAGTCATAAGTTGCAGCATCTCAAAATTCACGATCAACATTCAGATGCTTGGCAACTGACTCATATTTATGATGCTTCCAATGTCCTCGTTCATGTGATCAACCTTTCGCCATCTTCGGATAAGCAAAGTCAATGGGGAAGCCAGAGTCATTTAATATCCATGTTACTAAATTAATTGCAATGGTTCCTTTAACAACTGTGGCAAATAAGGTCATCGACTGGGAAATACTCACCTAATACATGTCTCACTTAGCAATAGAAATTTTGGGCTCAATTCTGGTCATAAGTCAAGGACTACCTGTACTTTTCCATTCTATGTCCGGAAAACTTTTTTTCCGTGGGGTTTTGCCAAATAAAGATACAGAACTTCTATCCCTCCCTATCGCCCACAAAAAAAAATATCCATAAAAATCTACCTGAATAATAGAAAGGTTTGCAAAGAAAGGAGAGGAAAAAAATAATACCAGGAACAGCTTGGTAGCACCTTTTTTGAATAATGGATGTTGTTAAAAAGCCTGAATTAGGGCTCATAAAAGCTTATGCCTTTTAATGAAATGTGTTAGAAAAGATGCTACCAGGCTCCTCTTGAAATTGTAGGCCCTCCTCCTCCAATGTCTGCAAAGTAAAAAGAGAGAGAGAGAGAGAGAGATGGTAGGAAGAAAGGAAAACAGAGAGGGGCTTTTCAGAGATGCTAAAGGCATTTTCCCCTCCCTCAGAGGTAAGAGCCTGAACAGGAGAGGCCAGAGAATGGCATTTCTAGATGGGAGAGATTTGGAGAGGATTTCAACAACATTGCAAATTTTCATCTGCTCCCTTCACTTTTGTCAAACCATCTTTCTTCAAGAAGAAAGATGTTCAACTGTGGCAACTTTAAAACCCGTGGACTTCAATTCTCAGAATCCCCCATACCGGCTGGGGAATTCTGGGAGTTGAAGTCTATTGGTCATCAAGTTACCAAAGTTGGACATCCCTGTTTTAAAACAACGTATTGTTTTTTTTTTGGGCTGATCTCAGCTCATCGCCCATACTGACGTTTTGGAGTGGGAGACAATGTGCTTTCAGAAGCAAAAAACACAAGGAAGAAAAAGAGCCCACCCACCCCTTTCAATCATGGTAACCAATTTTGAGCCTTAAAGAGAAACTATCCCTTTCCTTTCTCATGTCTCTTTAAGCCAGGGGTCTTCAAACTTGACAGCTTTAAGACTGGTGGACCTCAACTCCCAGAATTCCTCCTCCAGTCACGTTAGCTGAGGAATTCTGGGAGTTGTTCTGGGAGTTTTAAACTTGCCAAGTTTCAAGACCCTTGGTTTAAGACATCGGATACAAACAAACCCTGAATGGAAAAGAGGGTCTGCCGTTGGCCCCCATAACATCCCCCAGGATGCATTCCTCAGTAATCTCACTTTTTAGAAACAGCCTCTCAACAGAACCCAGAATTTATGTTGCTAAGTGAGACATTTGTTAAGTGAGTTTCCCCCATTTTACGACTTTTCTTGCCACATTTGAATCACTTCAGCCATTAAATTAGTAACACGGTGGTTAAGTGAATCTGGCTTCCCCATTTGCTTGTCAGCAGGTCACAAAAGATGACTGTGAGGCTCTGCAACCATCATAAATATGAATCGGTCAAGCATCCGAATGTAAATCACATGCCATTGTAACTTTGAACCATCACCAAATGAGCTGTTGTAAGTTGAGGACCATCTGTTGGTTACACGGCTCTAACGTCTTATTTCCTCAATCGGAAAACTAAACCAAACTAAGGATGAAAATGAAAGGAATCTTAAACGAAAGCCATACCTTGAATACACATATACAACTGGAGCATGAAGGACATCTTAAGCACCAACAAGCCGCTGTTATTTCTAGTCTAAGTTATTCAGCAGAGCAGCTTTAGCTGGGAGGCCCTGGGGCCTTCTGAAGAAAGCAGATCAATCTTGCACTTACCTAGAGGCCCCTGGGCACTTGCTGTTGACCTATTCTCCAGCCACGTTCCTATAAAGGTGAGAAAATATATGGCTAGTAGGAGGAACCAACCTTGCTTTCTTCCATGCCAGGGAGCTTGAGAGAAAATCTATACAGATCCCCATGGCTTAATCAACATGCTATGCTAACTGGTTGCTATTTGGTTGAATGCCTTTTGCAAACTCAGCCAACTGGAGGAAGAGATTTTCAGTATATATTTCTTTTTATTATTATTATATTATTATTTTTCTTTCTCTCTTTTTTTAAAATTTTTATTGGTTTTTAAAAACAAACATTAACAAACAAAACATAAAAACATCAAATCATCTTCCATATATGTACATACAGTGTGCCGGTTGGTTTACAAATTGTTTTGTGCTTCCATTTCGTAGTCTTCGATTACAATTACATTGCATATGATCTCATATTGTCAATCAAAAATTAAATACCTTAGTATCATTATTAATCTATCATTTGACTATACTTTAATTCATTCATGTTTTACAAGATAATCATAATTTACTTAGTTGATTTTATAACAGTTCATATTATCATCCCAATTTTCAGTATATATTTCTGAGACATGTTTATCCATAGTTAACTGAGCCATGGTTCATGGATTTAACCCAATTTTTCTAGGGCTATCTAGCAGACTCGACTCTGAATTAACCATGTTTTAGCCCAATGTTCTGCATAAATCCAGCTGATACAGAATTGGATAGAGAACGGAGCACAACAAAAACAGTAGTTTGTCCACCCCCCCTTCCCCCAAGATAAGGCCTAGGTCACCATCCCTCACGTCTGCAGTATTTTTCTTCCTCCCTGCAGGCTTTCAGTGCTTTTAAAAGCCACTGGCCATGCCAAAGTAAGCAGGTTAAGCTTTCCCTGCTAGGCAGAGAATCAAGCTGGCAAGCCTTCCAATCACTACTGTGAACAGCTGCTTGCTATCTTATCAGTGATAAGAGAAAAGCCACGCGCATCTCTCTTTTTCTTCACTGAAGATGTGCTAATAAATGAGGTGCCTGTGGGAGAAAGACTGGTAAGTATTAGGGACTAACTCCCATGGCTTAACAAGTTTTTGTTTCCTCCTTCCCTCCCTCCAAATATCATGAAGCTGATGTTTTCCTTCTCTTTTTAGAAAAGCCCAAAGTCTAGCTCTCATAATTTTTTTCTAAAGCCTATTGCATAAATACAATAGCATCCCGACGTGATAAACTGGACAAGTTCATACTTGGAGAAATATTATATGAGGTGGATCCCCATACTTTTTTTTTTAAAAAAAAAATAGTCCCTAAACTTAAAACATGGTATATAAAATGATTAACCGGATGTGTGCCTTGCTTTGTTATTTTTCAAATCTGGTAGATTTAGGCACACACAGAAGATACCATTATCAGCTCATCCAATCATTATGTTCTAGATAAATCTGAACTGCTAGAGTCCATTTCTTTCCCCAAATTCTCTTCTTGGCTTGGCATAAATTTCCTGAAATTGTTCTTCCAGGCACCTTCCTTTTCTGCTAATAACCAAATTCCATCCCAAACTTGTCAAGGGAATTGTGGGTCCAAAATAGCTCTCCCATTTCTGTCTTCATCCTATGCAGGCAATCCTTCCTTCATGAACATGAGTTTGTACACAAAATATAATTGGGTCTAGATAGCTTAGTATGTGTGAGAACCCAGTTTACTGTGGCTTATTCCACAAATTATGGCTAAACATTGGCTTAATGCACAAATCTAAGAATAGTATAAAGCCATGGGTGATCAAGGGAAATTCTGGCTAAGACATGATTTGCTAATCAATCAAACCTTAGCTTGGGCAACATAGTGATCCATAAATAAACCACAGTGACTGGGCTCCTACATTTTAAGCCAAATTATCTAGCCATATTTTAGTCCAGTGAACCCAACCTCTGATAATCAAAGGCATTTTGTTTTCACTCATATGTACTCAGAACCATATTACAGAGTTAAGGAAAAGAATGGATAATAAAGCAAGCACAAGATACATTCACACATTATACATAAAGGCTTACTTAACCTTGGTTTACTAAATAAGTTACTATTATGCACAAATTTAAACTTTCCAGTAATGTTGAAAAATAAAACTCCTAGAAAACAATTCAGAAAACTTTTCCATTTTTTTGGGGAAGTGAGCAGAAGGGAATTTAAATATATGAAATACTTATGTTTAGCATTCTTTGTAGGTGTAGATAAATGGATGCTACTGCCAATGTTTATCCCATTCGCAGGGATTTGAGAACTAGTGAAGGACAGGCCACAATCCAGCAATCTCTACATCAATAAGAGGAAGGAAGCCTATTATCAAAGATAGGCTGAGCCCTTCCTTCTCATGTAAAAATAAATGTCAATGCCTCTTATACTTGGTATTTCAGAGTTATACTCTAGTATACTATATGATAATGTAATTAGTCTTACATAAAAGTCTTATGATATAGTTTTCATAAATCATTTGGAGGTAAAAATTAAGAAGCAACTTGGGGACATTTCTCTGAAAAACCATCAAGCTACGTTTAATAATCCATTAAGAAACAAAACAAAAATATGAAGGAAAAGAGTAGGAAAGCTTCCCCCCTCCAATTTTTCATCCCCCTCCACCCTAAACATGAATGTGCCTAACACATTAAATCAGGAATGGATAACCTTGAGACCCCAAGACTTACAAAGCCCCCCACAACTCTTCTTAGTAGCCCCATTAGTTAGTTACCTGTGACTGCGGTTGCCAGAAATACACATCACAGCTCTCTCCCATTCCAAGGTGGGGAGTAAATAATACATACACAGACTAAATAGGCATAACGCAATCCCGACTCCAGCTACTGTGCTTCTCACCTCACCCATTACAGCTCCAGCGACAAAAAGGCTACTCACCCCGCTCTAAAGTATAAAACTGTTTTGCAAACCACATTTCCTGGTTCACCCAACACACTAAATCACAAAGAATGAAACCTGGCTTTACTTCGGGGGCGTTTAGTTCTGGGAGCCCGGCTAGATAGCTGCCCCTTCCAAATGGCCAGGTTTCCACCTAATGGGGGAAAACTGTATTTATACCTCTAAGATCAGACTTTGCAAAAGAAGAACCTTCCAGTTACGGTTTCAACCAGGCTGGGCCCTCTTGCTCTGCAAACCCCTCTTCCTCTCTACTGAGAGGCAGCATGTAAATCCTGCTAATTACAGGAAGCTAGGGTGGAGAGTGGACCATGAAATCTGCCACTGGAGGAACAGAGCTACTCTTTCATTCCCCCCCACATCTCCCCCATCTCCCCAATAGTTGTTCCAGACCATTAAGAGCAGCTTAATTTGCTGTCATTTAGCAAGTGTGGATCTCCCTTTGCTCCCAGCTTTACCTGCCAATTTTGCAAGCTATTGCTGTTAAAGGTTTACTACAAAGGTCAGGTCAATTATTCTGAGTTAGCTGGCAAATTCAGGTTAACATCACAGCCATCTTAAGACTTCAGCTCCCAGGATTCATCATCAGCCCAGATGGGCTGTAGCAGAAAATCCCGAGAGCTTTTCCACACTTTGGAAAAGCTGGGGAAGAAAGCTGATCTATTTAAAAAAAAAAAAAAAACTGGCTGAAAGGAGGATTTTGTTCAGAAAACGGAGTGATTTGTCCATCAACAGGCAATTTGGTTAGTGCAGTGTTTGTCCTGCTGGCTGAGGAGCTATGGAAGCTGAAGTCCACACATCTTAAAATTGCCAAGGATGGAAAGCACAGTAAAAGCACATAGTGGATATTATAAAAGTGTATGCCAACACATCTGGAGGACACTGAACTGGAAAATGATACTCTGTGGGATAAGCCCTATGAACTTTAGGAATTGGGGATTTTGCTACAGATTTCCACTTTGCTTATCAAAACACTTAGTTAACAGATACCAGATAAATCAGAGTTGAAAGGGACCTTGTAGGTCATCTATCCCAGCCCCCCCAAGCAGGAGACCCTACATCATTTCTGACAAATGGGAGTCCAATCTCTTCTAGAGTCTCAAGTGATGGCGCTCCCACAACTTCCGAGGGCAAGCTGTTCCATTGGTTGATTGTTCTGTCAGAAAGTTTCTCCTTATTTCCAGGTTAAATCTCTCCTTGTTCAGTTTCCACCCATTATTCCTTGTCTGGCCTACATGTGCTTTAGAAAACAGCCTGACCCCTTCCACTCTGTGGTAGACTCTCAAATATTGGAAGACTGCTATCATGTCTCCCCTGGTCCTTCTCTTCACTAGACTAGCCAAGCCCAGTTCCTGCAACTGTTCATCGTATGTTTTAGCCTCCAGTCCCCTAATCATCCTGGTTGCTCTTCTCTGTACTTTTTCTAGAGTCTCAACATCTTTTTTATAATGTGGTGACCAAAACTGGATGCAGTACTCTAGGTGTGGTCTTACTAAGGCTTTATAGAGTGGTATTAGTACTTCCCTTGATCTTGATTGTATCCGTTAATACAATTTAGGATTGCATTGGCTTTTTTTGGCTGCTGCTATATTTTTATTTTAAATATACTTACACCTACTCTATTAAACAACTTAAGTGGTTTCCTAATATCCTAAATTTTAATGGGAAGCTTACTTGTTAAGGAAACAGTACACAGCCAAACAATTCTAGTATTTATCAAAGCTTATAGGTTCACCACTGAGAGTCAAGTGTGAAGCATCTGGCAGATGAAAATAAAAATTAAAATGCAGGGCCATCTGAGTACTTAGAACATGAATTTGTGATTGCCGAAGTATCAAACTCCATTCCCAGATCATTTTGCAGAAAGAGCTTTTCATCAACCAAAACAATAGAAAGAAAAAGCGCTTTAACATGGTTTTGCTTTGTTCACACAATATGCTAACCTGTGGCTAACTGTACTATGGTTAATTGAAATGCCCAAATTCACTTTTGCTAAACTAAAATATAGTCAATTCATTTATGGATCAGTGTGCTGTATAAATAACAACATGGGGTGTGTGAATATCCAGAGCGCCACAAATTTACCATCCACATTTTAGCTAACTGTGTTAGGTAAACTAGGAAACTATAAATCTTTCTTGATCTACAATAAATTATTCAGAGGACACTACTCCAACTGTCTCAAATCACTTCCTACATATCCTGTTTTAGGAGCCGTTTCAAGCTTTACTTAAACTTAACAGTGACTTAGAAAGCAGTTTTCTGTTATTTAGGAAACTTTTTTTTCCACTTCTTAAAAGAATTCCTGACTGGTTTCTGAAGAAAAACAACAGAAACCCTCCTAGCATACAAAGCTACATTTAAAGGGTAAATTATTTACTGTGCAGACCCAAATACTTGACCTGAGTCAAGTGGACCAAGTTTAAAACAAGGCAATTTAAATCAATGATTTAATTTGCCTAGTATCAAGGCTAATTTAAAAATTATTTCCAACTGTTTTAGGTTTAGTCCTAGCTACATCTCTGAATTCAGAGACTTGAACTGTTCTTTAATGTGCACATTAAGTAGTTGCTAGAGCTACTGAAACATATCTACCCATCCATACACAGACACACACAAAGGAGCATAAATCCACGCTTCCTGCTTGTGCCTTAGGCCTCTTTTGCAGATGGATTACTTTTTATTACTTCACAGAAAGTCAATGTCTGTTTGCCATGTACCAACATACCTCCTTGAAAATACAACCATGAAGAAGAAAATGCTATTAATTACTGGGCAGATTAGTGTTACTCCAAGGAAAGTATGTCTTAATTGGCTAAAAGCCAACAATGCAACCATATTTATTCAAGAGATGATTTGCATAATATTCAGTTAAGTGCACGATCTATTATACAGATGTGTATACCCAATCTCTACATTTTGCTCTAATTCATTTTTTTATGTGGAAAAATAGCTTAACTGTAGAGGGGGGAAGCCATTAATATAAAATTACATTTTTAAATCAATTATCCACCATCCAGTTAACTCCAACAGATTTTCCTATATTTTTTTGAAGGAAAATATAGATGGAGATCACCTTGAAAATGGTGCTTTATTTAAAATACTAAAAAAAAAAAAAAAACCCATACTGAGGGGCTGATTGATTATAACTGCTGAAGAAAACCAACCGAGGACAGTGGAAAATTTAGCTACCATTTTATAATATCTGACTGATTAAAGATAGATAAAACAGGAACATCCCCATTTTCTAAATTCCCAGTGATTTAGAAAAAGGAGCGGAGAGAAAAGGCAAATCCCCCCCCAAATCAGTGGAAGCAAAAATGAAGCATATATGTTGGATTAAAATCATAATATCAGACCAGGAAAGAACAACCTGATGACCTCTAAAATATTTGTAATTTAGCTCCCATTTGTTTCAGCCAACTGAAATTGAAGCCAACTGGATTGTAGAAATTGTAGCCTAAAACATCTAAAGAGCAGCAGCCCTCCATTCTTACTCCGAGACAATATTATAAGAATGAAGGTGCTGCTGATTTTAATTCCTGTAATATCTAGCTTGCTGGCTGGAGATGATGGGAAACACATCTGAAAGGCAACAGGCTGGAAAATGCTGTAGTAATACCAATAAATAGCAAAATAAACTGCAGAAATGAGCAATAACAGATGTACCTCATAACCCTACTTCCGTAGGTTGTTTTGTCTTTTCTTTTTATCCTATCTCCATTATACACCATTGTCAAAACTTGTGGCAGCAGAATCTGAAAGTTTACTAATCTGTTATATGTAGAAACACTTTCTTTTCTCTATCCTGCCACCACTCAGATTTCCCTGTCCAGCAATGATGTGTTTACAGCACTGTTTCTCAACTTTGGCAGCTTTAAGATAGGCGGACTTCAACTCCCAGGATCCCCTTAGCATGGCTAACTTGGGCATTCTGTGAGCTGAAGACCACACATATCATAAAATTGCCAAGATTGAGAAACATGGGCTTACAGTATGGGGTTTTAAGAGTCTTGCTTTATCTATTCTCTCTAGACTAACGTATTTAATTCAATCCAAGAAGCTGATGGCTTGCTGTAAAATACAGGTCAGAAGCACTGTCAGGATTGGAATTACCCTATACTGAGATATCTGGAAGAAAAAAGATGTACAGCTTGAAGAGCGGGAATTGACTCTATGGAAACAAGCTTAACTTCAGAAACGAAAACTATTCTAACTGTCCCAATATGACAGTTAGTCCAAAGGGGACTTAAATTTTTCATGTTCCTCATTCATCCATTATAAAATGAGACAGATATTTTTTTTTTTACAAATTTTGCCATCTGTGCATTAACCCACAAGGGCTTACAAAGTCCACTTCAGCTTGATTTTCATTTTGATACAGCTAACAGAGTAACTGAGTTGGAAGGGACCTTGGAGGTCTTCTAGTCCAACCCCGTTTAAGCAGGAGACCCTATACCATTTCAGACAAAGGGCTGTCCAGTCTCTTTTTGAAAGCCTCCAGTGCTTGAGCGTCCGCAACTTCTAAAGGCAAGTCATTCCACTGATTGTTCTAACTGTCAGGAAATTTCTCTTTAGTTCTAGATAGCTTATCTCCTCAGTTTGCACCCATTGTGTCTTATCCTGCCTTCAGGTGCTTGGGAGAACAGGTTGATCTCCTTTTTTTTTCTGTGGCAGTCCCTTAGATATTGGAACACCGTTATCATGTCACCACCAACCGGAAATACCTAATTCGTGCAACCGTTCCTATGTTTTAGCCCCCAGGCCCCTAATCCTCTTTGTAATTATACAGTTCCTCATATTCTCCTTTATTCAGATAGTCTAAGCAAACCAGTGTTAAGATATGGATATTAATGGGAACTTGCAGCACATACCTTGGATACAATTATTGCAATGACAAATAAGCCTGAAATGCCATTTGCAGAGAACAGGGTGTTGTGAAGGGGTAATAAAGAATTCTTCAACCAGAACCCAATCCCCAAAACATTTTTCCATATTTTCTTAATGTTGGCTCCCATATATATGGCAGCCTTCAGGGTGTAGTACCTTTTACTTTGCTGGCATATGACCTCTCAGAAAATATGTCTTTTCTTGATGTAAGCAGCCTTGCTTCTCTCAGTGCTAACACTGCAGCAGCTAAGGGACTGAGCTGTGGATTAAGAATCTAGCTTTGAATCTCCTCCCTGTTATGAACTCACTATAGGTGGTCTAATAGAAAATGATTTCTTTCAGGCTCCTCTAAGATGTGGGAATGAAGATATAAAAGGAAAAAGGGGGACATTGACAAGACTGTTCCCTTTTGAACAGAGAGCGCAGTAAGAAACAGAAGCACACAAAGGTTGAATAATATCTTCAACAGGACACGAGACAGCTTATAAAAATAAGAAAGCCTCGCTTCAAGCTTTTGCCAATGTCTAGTTGTTTTATCACTGATCTTTCAAAAAGCCAGAGGACGACCACTGCAGCTGAATGGGGCCAGTCAGAATATCTAGAGAGAACACAGAATCACAGGGCTGGAAGGGACCTTGGAGGTCTTCTAGTCCAATCCCTTGCTCAAGGCAGGAGACTATACCAGGGGTCCCCAAAGTTGGCAACTTTTAAGACTTGTGGACTTCAACTCCCAAATTTCTTCAGCCAAGCTATGCTGGCTGGATAATTCTGAGAGTTGAATCCCACAAGTCTTAAAGTTGCCAAGTTTGGAGACCTCTGCATTATACCATCCTGGTCAAATAGCTGTCTAGTCTATTTTTGAAAACCTCCAGTAATGAGGCACTCACAATTCTGGGAGGCAAGCTATTCCACTCATTAACTGTTCTGTCAGAAAGTTTCTTTTTCTTCTTCTAGGATGGATCTCTCTTTAACAAGCTTCCACCCATTTACTTCTTGTCCTGCCTTCTAGTGCTTTGGAGAATAAATCAATCCCCTCTTCTCTGTGACAGCCTCACAAATACTGAAAGACAGTTATCATGTCTTCCTTTCTCTTCAATAGGCTAGATATACCTAGTTCCCTCAACTATTCATCATGCGATAAAGGGCCTCCAGACCCTTTATCATCTTTGTTGCTTTTCTCTGCACACTTTCTAGGAGAAACTTTTTTTGCATTGTGGTGACCAGAAAGAACTGTACAGATGCGATCCTAACATATCTACAGGTTTTCCTGTTGTCCAAGCAGAGGCTGGATAGGTACTTGTTGCTGATGCTTAAATCTCAATTACTAAATCAGACTGCTCGCTGGATTCAATTATCTAAATAATCTCCTGCAGCCTTATTTTCTACGAAGGATTCTTGAAAGATTTCACAGCCAAAGAATAACTTTCATTGTAGCACAGGCTGGGGGAACACTTAGAGGATCATACAATGGGCATTTGTATATTACAGCATTTCAATCAGTTTTTATATCCAAGGTACAATTGCAAATAACATGCTATATGGAAGGGAAATATGGCATTTTCCTTAGCTCTATGCTTTGTTTTATAGAAAGTGCTATGGTGCTTTCCTGTATCAACACTGTAACTTCAAATAATCTCGTTGAGATCTTATGCTTTGATAGCTTAACCATTTGAAGTATGCTTTCCACCTCAAAGAAATCAAATCATGCAAGATTTTTATTGACTGTATTTTGTAGTGTAACCCAACTTTCTGGATAAAGATACTACAAGCTACCATTAAGTTATAGAAAATGGTCTATCAACCTGGAAATTCAAATCCCACCATAGTTGAGGCTCTATGTATCCTCCCAGGCACTCAATATATTGAACAGTTTGCTTCCTGTCTGCTACTATCAAGCTCAAATGTATCATAGTTAAACTACCTTATATGAAATGAGACCACTATATTGGTCTGCCTGTCTTTTCCAAATGGCACTGGTTTTCTCTGGTCTCAATGGATAGTCCTTCTAAATCTCACATGTAGAAACTCTTTAACTCAACCTTTCCCAATTCAAATCTTTCCAGACTTTTGTATTTTACCACAACTACCAAACACAGTTAGGATAAACAACAGTCAAAAATGATGAGAGTTGCAAGCTAAAGTATCAGATGTTTAGACTGAAGACTCCTGCTTTAAACTGATGGTGTGGAGACTGATGTTGGGGCATTATGAACTTATCTACCCATTCAGATCCCTGAAGTGGTCTTTAGTTATGAATTTTCATCAGAAATACGGCTGGTGATAGTATGAAAAAGTCTTTCTATAAAACAGCAGCATCCAAGTTATAGAAACCCAAGCACAGAACATGGTTCATTTTGAACAATTCTGTCACAAACCAGAACATGGTTTGCTTTGAACAATTTTGTGGGTGGATATGAGCCGGTAAACAGAATTTAAAGTAAGTAAAATAAGCAAATATAGATTTGTTTGCTGAAAGAATCTATAGTGCATTTGAAACTTCAGGATTCAGCAAATATGGCAGGGATTGAGTCTGTATAGCACCGCCCTGTTGATATGTTCAATATTAATGATCTATCAAAGAGGGAGAGATTTCTTAGATTAATATCACCAACAGCCCAGAGTTATAAATATTTTTGGCAATATAGCTTTAACTTTTTAATAACTACACTGTTAAGACTTTCCTTCATTTTTTTTCTTTTGAAATAAACTTTGTAAGGTAAATCCTATTTACTACGGTGGTCTCCACAAGTCTGGGATCCTCCAGATATGTTCAAACTTCATAAACCTTCAACCAGGTAAATCATTTTTGGCAAGGTGATATAAAAAAAACTGTACTACTGTTATTTACATGCAGAAATCAGGCAGAGTGCAGAATTCTGCATCTTAAAAATTCCGGAAAGGTTTCCTTAGCTCTTGACTTTGTAAATACAGCGTGGAGGCAAAGCCCACTAAAATGTTAACCAAGGAAGAATGCACTGGAAGGAATAAACAAATGAAGATCTATGTATTCGGCATTATCGAAGCGTTTAAGAGAAACTCCACTGACACATATACTTACCTCCCTAAGTTTCTTGTAGTTGGAGAGATCTTTGCCCTGACAGGCTAATGGGCCTACCCCCAATCAAGGAAGGCTACTCCTCCTCTCTGGGGAGAACATTTCTACAGCTTTCTTCTTTCCCTGAGTTACGTCTCTCCCCATGCAAGACTGAAACGGGTTAGGGGTTGTTCTGAAAGCATCCTCTTCCCAGGCAGAGTGTCTGGCCTGGTTGCAACTTTTAAGCGATCTCGCTGCTCCCCCTTGCACAGACTCCAAACCCTCCGTGGGCACCTTCAGCATCACCAGTAGAGAAGATCAGACCTCCCACGGAGAGCAACCCACAGCATCCCACCCCACTCTTCTCCACCCGAGGCTGCCCTACCAGCTGAGCCTCGCCCGCGGGGGCCTAAGGGGCCCCAATGCTTACAGGTGGGAGGCTCACCTTTAAAACCTCAACTCTGCCAGCCCCTCTCCAGGGTCCCACTGATCGTCGCCCTTCGAGGTCCCTGGAGGAGCTCCCTTTCAACGCCAGAGACGCCTCCCCTCCTCGCCAAACACTTACAGGAACAGCATTGCCCTAAACATCGTCCACCCCCTATGGAGCCTCCAACAAATACTTTGGCCCCGCCCCCTACGGAGCGCTGTGGGCACCTGCAAGCCCCGCCCTCGGCTAGGCCCCGCCCCCTCTCCGCTGTCTCACCGGCAGCTCCGGTGTCTCCGGATCTCTCTTACTCTCCTTCTTTTTCCCTCTCTCTTTCTCTCGCCCCCGTCTCTCGGGCTCCGCGGCATCCAAGATGGCGGCAACCTCCCCCCTTTACTTTCTCTCGATCCGCCCTCCTCTGAAGTGCATTGGCTTATCCTCCCGCTCCTCAAGCCTCTTACTGTTTCGATTGGATAATAAGGAACTGGACGGAAGGGGGAACGGGGAGGGTGGGACGACGCGGCGCAGCCGCAGCTGTCATTAACAGGAATGCATGGGGATCTATTTGTCAAGAGGTGGTGTCCTTCAAAGCACTTTCGTGCTACCATTGGCTGAAGAGGCGCAGATGGCTAGCAGGCGTGGTTACGCCTACTACTCCGCGAAAAACAAGCCGAGAAGGCGGAGTTTATGTCAAAACCTGCCTCCTAATGGGCAATAAAAATGTCCCTCAAATCTCACTTTTATATGATTGACTATCGCTTCCTGTACACGAATACTGGCATGAGTAAAAAAGGCTATTGGACGCCAGCCCTGTCATTCATTTCTTAGTCCTGCTGTTTGGCTGATACTGATAAAAGGGCGGTAGCGCGAAAAACTTTGAGGCTGTGCCACCCCATTGGCTGTAAACAAGCAAACCTGCACATGTTGTCTCCTCATTGGACGGCTGTGCCGCCCGTACAACCTTCCCCTTTCTGTATTGGCATGCACTTTTCGAAGCTGGTTGCATTAAGGTAAAGGGGTCGGGGCGGGACAATCTGCAGGAAACTCTTAAAAGGCGATCTGTCAATTAAACCCACCGTATCCAATCAGGGAAGGAAGAACGACCCCTCTCCAAGGTAGATATCCTTCTATCCGAGCTTTGGTTTAATGATTTATTTCAGCACTTCCAATCCAGCTATCACAAAGGCTTGCCACAGATTTAGGCGGGCGCAGCAGTGTTCACCAACTGATAAAAATGAAGGCACTTTGCTGCTATTGAAATATGCGCAGAATCTCAGCATCCAAATAAAACAGGTATATAGACACCAAACTTCTCTAGTGATATAACATTTGGTTTGCTGAATCATTGTTGCATAAGCTGCAGGGCTGCGTTTACAGCATATCAAGCAAACCTCACTGTTAGTTAACACACAGGAACTTATCCTCCTACACCTTCCTTCCTTTAGCCCCCTAGGTAAATCCATGTTTGGTTTCTGATTTTTTTTTCATACTTAAAAAGAATTCTCACACTGGTCAGTTTATTGACAATACTCTTTTCATAATTCTTTACAAATCTAACTCTTCCTACATCTTTGGATTCCTCATCTTTACCTATTGGAGGCAGCGTTTTGCATTTTCTGGAGGTTCCTAGTGTTTGCTTTCACAATTTATTTGGTCATAATGGTTTCGGGTCACAGGATCGCACAACAGATTATAAATTCTATTACTACAAAGAAAAACAAGACTAAAAGAGCTGCACCCCTGAATATTGCCAGCATGATTAAGCCTTTTGATTCATTGGGAAACAATGGAAAATGCCAGATTAAATCTCTGGTCCATCAATGTTGATTACTATTACAGCTATTCTCCGAAGGAAAATTTCACCCCAGAGCAGGGATTATGCACCCATCCCCACAAAAACATAACCAAATACATATGCCAGGAATGAATGGAATTGTTATGTCAATTTTGGGCAACAGCATCACTATGGAAGTAGGCATAGTTACAGTATTTTACAACCAAATGCATGGTGACATGTTTTGTCTATGCTAAATTTCATGGGGAAAAAATCTATGTGGTTTCTTATGAGTCGATAACTCTTGATGGCACATAATCTGTGCTCAATTTACTAAAAGATGAAAGTCCTATCCCAAAGGTACAGGAAGTAACGGCTAAGCTTAGGAGAATAACGTCCAAGGCACAAGACAGCAAACAAAGAGACAGCAAGAATTCTCGCCTATTCTTACTCCACAAAAAATGGTTTTTGGCACAGGGGTTAACAGTTTCTTCTTCCGAAATATACATTGAATGCTATTTTCAAACTACTGTAAATAAAATAAAACTTTACTATAAAACTTACCACCCTCTCTGGTTCTTCCTTAAAGTAATGAAATATCAACTCAGATTCACTTGTCTTATTGTTACATACACATACCCAGCATAATCCTTTGCCCTTGAGTGAGAAAGAGACTAATTTTTAACAACTGTTAAATAACTTATTTAGCTTTAATACAGTAAATAAAATCCTCATTGACAGCTGGAAATAAAAAAAAAGTCTTTTTAATTCACTTTTTTATTAGAAGTAGCATGCAATTTATCTTCACATTCCCACAGTTACACTCAAAAATATTTCTAAATACAGCATATTTATTCACTTTGGCACCGACACAAGTTTTGGGTAAGATTCATATGATTCGCACCTCTCCCCCTTTAAATAAAAGTAACTCCAACGTTAACTTTGTGCTGCCCCAAAGTCTTAGATTACAACTCCCATCAATTCTAGTTAGCGTGGCCATCTCGAGGGCATGAATTAAGGAAGGGGCACTCCTAATTGTAGCACTGTTTCCCAATTTTGAAAACTTGCACATTTATGGAGTTTAATCCCCAGTATTCAACAATAGCCGTGTGGCTGAAGAATCTTGCGCCCAAATCCACACAATAGGGAGACAAACAAGTGTGCAAACACTATTAGAGAAATGCTCCACCTCCTACATTAAGTTGTAGTCCTGTTACAATTAATTCCTGGGCAATATGTAGTCTACATGCACAGGAAGCAAAGTGGATTTTTTTTAAGTCTAAGTAATCTCTTTTTAACTCAGAATCTAAAAGAGAGGATTAGCTACTCAATGTTCCTAGATACCAATGGAGAATGAGTGGCAGCATCTCAGTCTGTTATTTACACAATTAATTCGCATTAAAGTAGATATACAAGACAATCTATGATGGGGGAGACAAGTTTGTTCAGCGCAGCTCGTATATGCCATTAAATAGCTTACCACTTAACCAAATTATTTTGAATACTGAAGGAGAACTATGGCATAGTTCTAATAGGTCATTCTACTGCATCAATAGCTAAAACAATAGCAGGCTCTCTGTTGAACAAAGAGCTGAGAACAGAAAGGGGTGGGGGGAACCTGACATTAGGATATTTGGAAAAAACCTCAGAGTTGAGTTGTAAAAATCAAATAATCTATTGAGCTTCAACTTCAATAAGGTCCATATCTGGTGTAGACTTTTCGATCAGCATGTGTGATGTGATTCCAACTACTGGTCGAAACAGCAGCAGCCATATTTGCTATGAAGTGGACATGATACCACTCTTCTCACTCTTTACTTTTAAGAATTCTGCCATGCTGGAGAAGTACTTCTGATTGGCTTCGGTGACTTTCTTCTCAGCTGCTTGTGGATTCACAATCTCCAGACCCTGCAAATGGATAGGGGAAGGATTGCATGGGCAAAATAACAATGAAGAATTTATCCAATCTGGCAGCCTTCAGCTGTGGAATTCTAGGAGTTGCAATTGCAAAACAGTTGAGAGCACCAGGTTAGAACAGGCTGCTCTGGAGTAAAGGAAGGGCTGTAATATATCCCAATTCTCCCAGCCTGCAGTCAGAAAATTACCCATAAAGGAGAATTTTTGCAGCTCAGGGTAGAAATGAGGAGTTGTCTCTGAGCTTTTTTTGTTACCCAAACTAGGATAACATTTTTAGTACTATGATGATGATGATGTTACTTAGTTTGGGTAATGAAATGAAACATCTGCAAGAAAATAACCAAGCTTAGAGAGTACCAAAGACAGAAAATTGCCTTCAGTTGTTTGATCTGTTTTGCAAAAAGAAGACAAGGTAGAAGGTTATTAGGCAATTCATATTCCTCCCAAGCATGACCTACACTTGCTAATACTAAAAATCTCTGGGGACAAGGGAAGAAATATCCATCTTTAGGACTACAAGGAAAATTATATATTTCTCAAATTTCTACAGTACAGTGTATCCACATTCCTAAAAGCTTATTAAGAGATACTTTCACTCCAGTGTGCTTGAGCTGATTCATTTCCATACTCTATACCTATGCTCCATTTTTCCAAATTTAAAAGAATTTGCCATTCCAAACTCTTCAGATGAACATACAGAAATTCCCCGCCTTAGTGCTTTCCAGTCATGGTTGAGTAACAGGAAAGTGGAATATAAGCCATGAGAGGTTTACCTGCAGTGGAGTGAATGCTACACTTGAAGCTGTGCCAGAGGAACGGTCCCGGATGGTTGACTTCCCCCCATACACCATGCTTTGCTTCTGAAGTGTGCGCTGATTGGGACAAAAAAGGTGACATTTGAGGTTTTCATATGTATTGGAAAATATATACAGGTAGGCTTAGACTTACAACCATTTGTTTAGTGATCAAAGTTACAATGACAGTGAAAAAGCGACATGTCTCTTTTTCACAGTTAAGACTGTGCAACATCCCCATAGTCACAACATTAAAATTTGGACGCTTGGCAACTGGCATGTATTTATGATGGCTGCAGTGTCCTGGTGTCACATGATCACCTTTTGTGACCTCTTGACAAGCAAACTCAATTGTTAGGATTCTCTTAAATATGTTACTTTCTTGACAACTGCAGTGATTCACTTAACAACCATGGCAGGAAAGATTGTAAAATGGGGCAAAACTCACTTAACAACTGCCTTGCTTATTGGAAGTCTATGCCTTTTTTCGTTTCTTTTTTCCCTTCTTTTCTACACTTCTCTTTCCCCCTTTCCCTCCCTTTTGTTTCCTACCATTTGCTTTTGTATTTTTGTATTTTATACTCTAAGTTAATAAGCTAATAAAAAACTATAAATGCTTATCAAAGGAGATTTGGGGCTCAATTGTGACTGTAAGTTGAGACCTGTATTTAATATATAAGGAAATCAGTAGCTAGAAATGGTAGGGGTCAAGTATTCCTGGTATCCTCTGGGAACATTTGTAGTCTTCCCCAAAGTAAAAACATAATGGTAAGCTATGCTGTTAGAACAGGCAGCTAACTGAATACTGAGTAAAGCTTTCAGGCGCCAAGAAGTACTTTATCCAGATGAAGGGCAAAAGGTTTTGGGTAGGGAAAGACTTCCAAAGAGCTCTAATAAGACTCAACACATGCATGCTTGAAAAAATTACATAGTGGTAAGATTACACAGCTGATCTTGTGACTACGACTGTACGCAATGATTGAACCACAGTTTACAAACTACAGTGGTAGCACTCACTTGCAATAAAGCAGGGGTGTCTGACTTTGGTAAGTTTAAGATTTGTGGACTTTTAACTCCCAGAACTCCTCAGCTAACCATCTTCTGGGAGTTAAAAATCCACAAATCTTAAAGTTGCCACGATTGGACACTCTTGCAATAAAACATTAAATTGCAGCATGTTGTATGAATTCAGTCAAAAGCACTAACCCCAATTCTGGAGGCCTATACAAGCCTGGGACATTTGTAATGAAATCATGCCAAACCTGCTCCTTAGGACGATAAAAACAGAAATTAGACATTGCAATTTGCTGAGTCTCCCATTTCCTCACCTGCAGTGTTTTTGAGATGCGGGCCTTTGTGGCCTCGTTGACTTGTGTCTGCCGGACACGGCCACTGCCTGATTTGCCTAAATGGCCAAGACTGAACCCAAGGTCTTCTTGGTAAGCATCTTCTTCAATCTAGAAAAGGCATGAGAAGAAGTGAAGTAAATAATGGAAGTAAATATGCCATTTCTTGTACCACCAAATTTCACAGACGCTGTACCCAAATGGACCACATGGACTGGTTCTAGCTTAAGTGGATAGTCCTTCAGATACTCAATCATCTGGACATATATAGTGTGTTAGTTAAAATCAGCACCTGGACTTGCACTCTACAAGCCTATTGGTAGTTAATGCCATGCTTACAGTACTGTTATATAGCCCCTATCAACACATGAACAGCTGCATTTCATGCCAATGGCATACTCTGGATAATCTTCAAAATATGTTGAAACATGTACAGGTAATATTCAACTTATGACCATTCATTTAACAATGATTTGAAGTTATGATGTTGCTGAAAAAAAATGACTAGCAGTCACAGTGTCCTGGTGTACTCACGATCAAAATTTAGGTGCTTGGCAACCAGCATATATTTAATATGGTTGCATTGTCCCAGGATCACATGGCTGACATTTGCAATTGTTCAGGAAGCTTCTGATAAAGTCAATGGGCAAAGCCAGATTTGCTTAATGACTGCATGGTCCGCTTACTTATGACTCATTTAATGATTGCACCACTTAACAATGGAAGTTCCAGTCCCTTATGTGGTCATAAGATGAGGATTACCTGTATTACAGTAGTTGATTTAAGAGGCAATAAGGGCACAGGGGGATCATGTCCCAGGATAAGCTACAAAAATGATGGATGTGATGCCTCAGTCTCCCCTGTCTATCTGGCAACACTTGTAAGATTAGGAATAGACCTGTGGCTGCAGGGGGGATGTTTTCCAATTCAGAGTAATCGGAAGCAAATCTGTATGTTGAGAAAGCAGCCCTGAATATTCTGAATGTGGCTTGGGCCTTGCATGGACAGAAGAAAGCAACCAAGTTCTGGTAGTTATATGCGACGATAACGAAGTTATATACACTGCTCAAAAAAAATAAAGGGAACACTTAAACAACACAGTGTAACTCCAAGCCAATCACACTTCTGTGAAATCAAACTGTCCACTTAGGTAGCAACACTGACTGACAATCAATTTCACATGCTGTTGTGCAAATGGAATAGACAACAGGTGGAAAGCATAGGCAGTTAGCAAGACATCCCCAATAAAGGAGTGGTTCTGCAGGTGGTAACCACAGACCACTTCTCAGTTCCTATGCTTTCTGGCTGATGGTTTGGTCACTTTTGAATGCTGGTGGTGCTTTCACTCTAGTGCTAGCATGAGACGGAGTCTACAACCCACACAAGTGGCTCAGGTAATGCAGCTCATCCAGGATGGCACATCAATGCGAGCTGTGGCAAGAAGATTTGCTGTGTCTGTCAGCATAGTGTCCAGAGCATGGAGGCGCTACCAGGAGACAGGCCAGTACATCAGGAGATGTGGAGGAGGCCGTAGGAGGGCAACAACCCAGCATCAGGACCGCTACCTCCGCCTTTGTGCAAGGAGGGACAGGAGGAGCACTGCCAGAGCCCTGCAAAATGACCTCCAGCGGGCCAAAAATGTGCACGTGGCTGCTCAAACGGTCAGAAACAGACTCCATGAGGCTGGTATGAGGGCCCGACGTCCACAGGTGGGGTTGTACTTACAGCCCAACACCGTGCAGTACGTTTGGCATTTGCCAGAGAACACCAGGATTGGCAAATTCGCCACTGGTGCCCTGTGCTCTTCACAGATGAAAGCAGGTTCACACTGAGCACGTGACAAGACGTGACAAGGTCTGGAGACGCTGTGGAGAACGTTCTGCTGCCTGCAACATCCTCCAGCATGACCTGTTTGGCAGTGGGTCAGTAATGGTGTGGGGTGGCATTTCTTTAGGGGGCCGCACAGCCCTCCATGTGCTCGCCAGAGGTAGCCTGACTGCCATTAGGTACCGAGATGAGATCCTCAGACCCCTTGTGAGACCATATGCTGGTGCAGTTGGCCCTGGGTTCCTCCTAATGCACGACAATGCTAGACCTCATGTGGCTGGAGGGTGTCAGCAGTTCCTGCAAGACGAAGGCATTGATGCTATGGACTGGCCCGCCCGTTCTCCAGACCTGAATCCAATTGAGCACATCTGGGACATCATGTCTCACTCCATCCACCAACGCCACGTTGCACCACAGACTGACCAGGAATTGGGGGATGCTTTAATCCAGGTGTGGCTGGAGATCCCTCAGGAGACCATCCGCCACCTCATCAGGAGCATGCCCAGGTGTTGTAGGGAGGTCATACAGGTATGTGGAGGCCACACACACTACTGAGCCTCATTTTGACTTGTTTGAAAGACATTACATCAAAGTTGGATCAGCCTGTGGTGTTTTTTTCCACTTTAATTTTGAGTGTAACTCCAAATCCAGACCTCCATGGGTTGCTAAATTTGATTTCCATTGATAATTTTTGTGTGATTTTGTTGTCAGCACATTCAACTATGTAATGAACGAAGTATTTCATAGGAATATTTCATTCATTCAGATCTAGGGTGTCTTATTTTTGTGTTCCCTTTATTTTTTTGAGCAGTGTATTTCTTATGAACAAAACATTAAATTTCCATGGATAGTTTGGCATTCCTCACATGTGAAGAATGGGAATTCAAGACATTTGAAAGCATCAGAGAGAGAAATGTGGCTGGGCATAATGTAATACCTCTCCAAAGCTCATCCGGTTTGCTTGCTTCCGGATTTCTGTTAAGCCAAGGCGTTCTTTCATCTTACGATATCTGAAGCAAGCAAAAAGATTTAAAAACAAACAAACAGAAAATTGCACAGGAGCAAGTTTATTGTAACATGACCTAATGTAGCCTATGGCTGTAATAAGGATCATTTGATTTACATTATAACCTAATAGCTTATATATAACATCCAAATGAGTTATGCACTGAGTATATAGAATCCCTGGGTATGGGTTCCTGACTTTGTGTACTTAATCCTTCCCTGCCTTTCCAAATACTCGGAAGCAGTTCTTAACTCTACAACAACAAAAATGCACAGCCTGGTTAATAAACAAAATAAAGTTTTTGTCTGTCTACAGGAGGAAAGGAGAAGGCAAATGGCATTGGGGAATTGGAGCCAGTATCTGGAGATTGGCAGCTAATACAAGCAGGCAAGACGATTATCAGCCAACTGCCTTGACCACAAGCTACAATGAGGAGCAACTCAAAGAGGAACAACCCATACTGAAGCAGTGCCTCATCCCAACTAGGTAAGAACTTTTGGAAGGAGGCGAACATTGTATGCCACTTTACGGATATACATTTTTGCTTGAAGTAAGTATTAAAGGACTGAATATTAAACGACGTATTTATTGGCAACATCACTTTGCAAGTCCTACAAAGGTAGAGAGTGACAGTCTATTGTTGGGGATGGTGTATTCTGCAATAAAGCACTGTGTGCAGATTTGCTATGCTGTGGCATGTCCAACCCTTGGAAAACAAAGAACCCTCACAGACAGGTATGAATTTCAGCTGATTCTCACTTCCTGGCATTTGACCTGACCTCCCCCCTTAGCTCTTCCGAAGCCTTTTGCCCGGATCCCCCTACCTGCGGCCTCCCCGTTTCTTCCTCTGTCCATCCAGAGGGGCTGGCAGTGGCTTCACTTGCTTCACTGGAGGTGGCTCCTGCCACTTATCAAACTTCCTCTCAATCTCTTCCTTCAAGTCATATCCAACCTGGATGGTTAACAAAAGGAAAACGTGAAGGTGCAGCAAGTGAAAGGAGCTCTTTTCAAGCTGGAGGACACAGTAGTGAAAATCTCTGGAGGCAACTTTGTATCAAAATGGGAAAAGTGAGAGTTCCGGCTTAGGTTGAAGAAAATTGGTTGCTATGCCTATTGTTCGTAGACTCCATACATGCACTTGAGTAACACCCTGTCACAAATCTCAAGTTCAAGTTTCATCTGTTTCCTCTCTTATCTGAAGAGCTTGTATTCTGGGCACCGTACTAAAAACCAAAATGACTATATCCGCATAGACTAAAGCTGATCTATTGGCCTTCTCATCTCCTCCTCTTGGCCTCGCTGTACCTTTGTAATCTTTCCCTAAAGAAAAATAAATACCTTCAGTTTTAATCTCCTTCTCGCAGTAGATCCATTCCCTAGGCCAAATCGAAAACTGTCTTCTTCTCCTCACAAAAGCAGGGAAATGTAATAAATTACATCCGAACTTGGAAACTCCAGTTCAAAAATTACCCAGACTCTGACAAAAACTAACTAGCACCTCTCAATCTAATATATCGCAAGAGTTTTGGTATAGATATAATCAGGATTGCAAAGTCAACTCTGCTCTTCCTGAGGTTCCTTAGAAGAGGGACAGGAAGGTGTGCAGCCAAAAAATCCCCTTCTTCCTTGTATTGACTAATCCTTTCTAAATCCTTTTTCATTTTAGGGGAATTACCCATTTCCTTATAACCTCCATAATGTTTATAAACACCAAAGCAATAGTTACTGCGGGTTCCCATCTTTCTCCAAAAGGGTTAAATAGCTTTCTGAGGAAGATTCATATCTTTGGTCCTTGCTGCATATCTTCGGCGAAACGAAGTCTTCCCTAGAGCAGGGGTCCCCAATCCCTGGCCCACAGCCTAGTGCCAGGATGCACCTGTTCGGAACTGGGCCATGGAAATGGTGGGTGAATGTGTGCCTGCATGTGCAAACTGGCACACACAAAACTATCTCCTCCCTCCCCATCCACCACCTCTTCTCCCTCCACCATAAAATTGGTGACCCCTGCCCTAGAGCCCTTAACCTGCATGCCTCACCTTCCCTTCAGAACTCTCATGGAAGCTGTCCACTCGAGCTGCTAGGGTGCATTTTGCTGCGACCAAACGTGCTGCTTTCCTCCGCAGATCCTACAAAAAAAGGAATAAAAAAAATCAATGCTGGAGCCTCATGTACGAACCCATCTATCAGAAAAGGAGCTTCGGGTTCTCACACCTACTGGAGGCAATGACTGTACAATGTCACTATGGTAGATGTAACCAGTGTGAGGCAACACAGAAGTGCTGGAAAAGCCTGAGAGGGTTTTCCTCTGGGCTCCCAGGAGCATAATGTTGCAAGCTGGCATCTTAGAAAGGTTGGTGAGGCCACCGGCAATTCCTTTAAACAAAGAAGAAACGGAGAGTGAACATCACACAGCAGGATCAAACAGCCAAGAAACTGCAAGGCTTTTGTTCAGCTGATTTTTGGCAAGCCATTTCCCCCGCTTGTTGAGATTTGAAGAGAAGGGCCTCTCCGTGGGAAGCTGAGCTTGCTGTCCACGAAGAAGGGTTCTTGCTAATCCTTCTTTGGAGATTTGCCAGAATTAATCATAGTGTCAGAAACAGAATCTTCACTGTTCAGTAGGGCATTTCTTGGTTCCGTAGTTTTAAACGAAGAAACAAAAACAGCTCATGTGCCAGCTATTCTGACAAAACTTTGAACATCTGAACTATAAAGGGTAAAATAGTTTCCCCGAATAATAAAACAAAGTCAGCCTTTCAAAGGGGAAAGATTTCACTTCCCTCTAAAAACCACGTATTTCCTACAATTCTACAGTTTTCTCAAAAACTCTATGTGCAAACGCATAGCTCTCCAGCAACAGATTTACCCATGATCTTGGCAGCAGTAGAGGCCCCAACAATGATGGACAAGTTTGGGGCAATGAAGGACATACGGGACTCCACATACTCATAGATGCGGTGTTTAGATTGGTTCAGTTCTAGGGCCATGTCACAGGCCTCCTCGATGCGTTCTAGCTCCTCCTCAGTCAACTGTTGCCTGCAACGACAGAAAGAGCCCTCCTGAAACCTTCATATGAGTTTTGCACCTCTGATATTAGCAATGTGCTAAAGCAAGATCCTTTTTATTAGTCTCTCTCGGTAGCCTCCCTATAGATATTAGTTTCGTCTTCCCTAACCTGGTGGTACTGGGTTTGTCTTTAGATGTGGTGGATTGGATGTTAACTCTTTTAATTCTTTTATCTATGCTGGAATCCGGAGGGCACAGTTAGGGAAGAGAAAGAAAAAACTCTAAAGTTTGGAGATAAATAGCACTTTTAGAGTTTGTGTGATTCAGGAACATGCATAAGGGCAGAGATAATAAATATGGTAGTATTTCCTCCTTTGATTTTGATCTTCAGCCATGCAGGAAAGCTGCATCAGGGATAATATTTGAATTATGCTAACAATTTTGTTTCTGCTCTCAAATGTGCTTAGAAAAAAACCTTTGTCCCCCTACCCTCTCTCAAATAAAGTCAGATAGTAATGATTGTCAGACATCAAAGTACAAGTAGCACTAAAAACCTCCCACCCCGCTTTCATTTGAACTCCAGCACGTTTTCACCATCATGTAGAATATAGAATCCTCTAAGGAAAAACTACCATAATGCTTAAAACTATACCTAATGGTTAAAAGTATATTGATTCTGCAGGAGTGCAACTCATTCTTGTAAGCTTTTTTAAATACTTAAGAGATCCTCCTCTTTTAGAGAAAGGTGAAAAAAAAAGCATGCCAAAGAGAAGGCTGGAAGATGTTTCCTCTTAGCATGCAAAGAATTAGGAAAAATTAAAGGAATGTCTCACCTTCAGTCAGGAGTGGAACAATCTGTGGGGTTGTTTTTTTGTTTTTGTTTTGACTGTGTGTGTAGATTTGGCCCCAGTCCCTACCCAGAGGTGATCTCCCACATCCCTTCTAAATCCTCCCCTCGGTTCTTACCCTTGAGTAGTGGATGCAGTGACACTGACCACCATGATTGTGGCATTGGTAAGGATCTGTTGAAGGTTCTCATTGTTCTTGCATTTGTCCAAACTGTTGCCAAGTTCCTGTAAAGGTCCGACATTTGAAGGAGAAGGTTGGCTTTTTGAGAATGACCAGGAATTTTTGTACAAATACATATTGGGCTGACAAGCACTGTAAGAAATACTAGATACTTCATCTAATTTCAGGCCGTCAAGAATAAAGGAGTTGAAAGTTATGCCTGTTCTGGAATTGTTGATTAATAGATGAACCATGGACCACCAAGAGGCTGAATCTTCTCTTCTCCATATTCCAGTTTTATTCTATTCCCTATAGAATATTATCTAATCCCTCAGCCTCATCCTTACCAAAGATGCAGCACTTCTCTAAAAGGTGCTTCCTTCAACTTTTATAACTAAAAATGATTTTTTCCTCGTCTTTTTTCCATTCCTTCTCTCATGTCTTGAGCACAGCTAGCCTGAGGGACAAACTTAGTCATCTTTTTAAGATTTGTTCTGAGAACAGTCTAAAAAATATTTCAAAGAAACCAGTGTCAGTGTTCTCATTATTTCTAGATATGTGGAAGAATTTCTGTAACTCAGTTAAGGATCAACACCAATATTTTCTGTACTTTTTATTTGATTTTTATCCTACTTTTATTATTTTTATAAATAATTTAAGGTGGGAACCATACATAATTCTTCCTCCTCCTGTTTCTCCCATAACAACCCTGTGAGGTAAGTTGGGCTAAGACAGAGGGATTGGCCCAAGGTGACTTTCATGCCAAAGGTTGGACTGGGACACACCTATATTTTCCATTTCTGTATTTTATTCCCACATGTACAGGATTACAACTTTTAAAATGGGGGAAAGGCTGGTTTGAGCTGATTTAACATATCTAGAAGATACCAGATAAGGGAAAGCTGAAGAAAAGTACTGAGTTTCAAGACAGCAAATCTAAATGCAAATTCATATATGGCCATAAAATCCAGTGAATCAATAACAAAAGTAACCAATGGAGTGTGAGTGTTAAAAATGCAGAAACAGAATTGACAATGATGGTAATAATACTAAATTAAACTTATTTGCACCTGAATCTCAATTTCTTTGGACAGCTCACAACAAATAAATGTCAATAAAAACAATAAAAAATAAAGATACACAATGGCAAGCGTGAGGAAAGGACGGGTTTTAATCTCCCTCACTGAACGCCCAGGTGAAGAGCTGGGTCTTCAGAGCTCTTCTAAACAACAGCCGAATGGCAGCCAATCCAAGCAGCTTAATCTTGGATGGGACTTCATTCCAGAGGGCAGGAAGTTATGGTAGTCATGAGAGTAAACAGAAGAATGACCTTTGCATATTTTAAGAAGAAACGTAATACCTTAACAGTCCGTATGTAGTCCAAAGCATTGGGAACGAGGGACTCTAATTCTGGGAATCGCTTAGAGTATTTGTCCCGGATAAACTTGTGTATAATATCTAGAGACAAAAGACATCAATCCGTAAAGCATTAAGGTGATTGGGAGGATGGAACAAGTTTCCTCAACCTAAAAATCTCTAGGTGGATTAGACTTCAAGGTTTCTAATTCCAAGGCAGGATGGGAATAATATTAAGTTCTGATCCAAAACATCTAGCGCTTGCCAGGTGGGGAGGTGTGATGGAATGTTTTCTGGACTTCCAGGAGGGAGGAAGGAGTGCATTCCAGAGGAGCAAAAGATTTTATACTTTAGAAAGTCTACGTGAAAGAAAGAGGGAAAAGATGGCTCCTTCCTAATAATTCTCAGAGTGTACATTTTATGGGGTGAGTAGTTGTCTTTAGTTTGGCAAGATTTCTGTCAATAGGTGAGAAACAACAGACATCACCCGCAAGTTACAACCATTCATTTAGTGATCAAAAAAAGTGACTTGAGACTGGTTTTCATGTTTACTACCACTGCAGCATCCCCATGATCACATGATCAAAATTCAAATGCTTAGCAATTGGCATGTATTTATGGTTGCATTGATTTGTGATCAACTTTTGCGATCCTCTGACAAGCAAAGTCAGTGGGGAAGCCAGATTCACTTAATCAACGTGTTAACTGACTTAACAGCTGCAGTGATTTACTTAACAAATGTGACAAGAAATGTCGTAAAATGGGGAAAAAATTAACAACTGTGTTGCTTCACAATGGAAATTTTGGGATCAATTAGGTGGTAAGTTGAGGACTACCTGTAAGGAAACTGCTAAGACAGTAGAGATGTATCACTATATAACACCTAATATAGTGTTTCCAGTGCATTCCTAGCCTGTCCCAAACCAGCAGCCAAGGTTTTTCACTCACTCAGTTCATTCTCAATCTCTACAGTGAGGTTGTTGGCATCCACAATGACTCTGTATTCAGGTGCAGCCTCTACTGGACCTAGAACTGGAGGGAGACATAGACTGGTCAAAATCTATACTAGGCAGCTGACTGTGAGGTGGATTCATAGACATGTCCAAGCTTTGACTGAAGGGAAACGATTTGTCTTAATGCAGGAACAGGATGTGACCTCAGTAGGCTCCAAAAAATTAAGGGAAATGTTATCAGTACTGCTGTTTCTTCATAGACAAATTTGAACTGAACAGTACCTTCAGATGCTTTTGGTTGCTTGCTGATGTATTCCTCAATCTTCAACATAATTTCAGCAAACTGCACAAAAGAAGTAAAACAATCTAAAGTTATGCTTCCCTTCCATCTTGAACTTCAGAGTGTAAAACAATAATGGCAGGTTACAAAACATATGGTGTTCAGGCCAAAATCAATTTTGAAATTTAGCCTTATTACTGTATTCAACCCAAAGCCATTTAAGGATCATTTAGTATCTTCCTAATTTCTAAGGTATACTTTATTTCTGACTGCCCCTTCATCTGATCAAATTTGCATGATCCTCAGATCCGTATTATACTGGTGAGTCCTACTGTATGTGAAAGATGTCTATTCCTCTTACCATTTTGCTATCCCACAGCTTGGCAATACTCTTGACTGAATCAGTTGCCAGATCCAGTTGCATCTCTTCATGGACATCTTCAATGGGAGACTCGTCCTCTTCATCTGCGAAACTGCCATCTTCTTCCTCTGCTGCCTCTTCAAGGTCAGCCAAAAGCTCATCTGCTAAAGACATGGTGGATCAAGGCTGAAAAGAGAATAAAAGTGGATTAGAGAAGTCAAAGCAAGGTTAATTTTAAAAAACCACCTAAAGTAATTAAATTAAGATTCAGTCTTATATTAATATTTTCTCTCAATACTATCTTGGTAAGAGTCCCAATCCTACATTTCTACAACCAACCACCCTTCAGAAGGTGGGATTTCAGTTTCTAGATGCCACTACAGGAATATAATCCTTGGTAAGCTACCATGTAATAATGGTAACCTGTAAAACTCTCTAGAAAGTAATACACAATCTTAGAACCCAAATAAGCACAACAATTCAGGGTACTAAGCACTTCAATTCCTTTCTGGTTCATTCTGTCTGAAGGAATCGCCTTATCACAGTTGTAACTGCTTTCCTATTGAATCCATTTCAGCCAAAATTTTCCAGATCTTACTAGCTCCTCCCAATATGTCCTTTCTTTCCCGTGCTTATATTTGACTGTGCTATACAGTTCAACATGGGCTATTTTCTAGGCAGATACATCTATGACTACACTTACCTTTTCCAGTGAAGGCAGTATTAGGACTTCTGTCACTTTTGAAGTCTGGTAAGGAAATATCCCTAGAAGGATGGCCCAACAGAGCACAGATTGTTTAATATACCACTAAAACTTTCCTGTTTGTGGGAAATTTGGGAAATGGTGCATTGGAAGGCAACCATTTTGGAACCAAGGTTATCTCAAATAAGCTAACTGGCATACTAAATGAATATTTCTAAAATCTGGAACCAATGACTCCTATGGAATTGAAATTTGACAAATTTTATAAAACATTTTATGATGTAAAAATGATAAAACATTTTATTGCACAATACCAAATGTCATGAAATATTTCCCATGGTCAACTTGTGAAGTTTGACTGCATTATACAGTTAACGTAGGCTTTTTTCAAGGCAGATACATCTCTGAATATCTCTCTTAATTTTAAAAAAACTTTTCCAGCTAAGTCAGCACTTTAGAAACTATCTTTTTTGAAGGCATTGAGAAATCTGGTAAGGAAATATTTCTGAAACAGGACCCAGCAGGTTATGCATTGTCTTGTTTATCATATATGTCAGTGCAAAGCCCCCAAATGACTATTTTAGTTGTCAAATGAAGTATGTTGTAAAAAATCCTAGTGTGATACTAAATGTATGACATTGTTATGCAGAACTGAATTTAAAAAGAAGAGTAAAATAGTAACAGCTCCAATGCAAGAAAATTGGGACAGGGAGGGAATGGTGTTGAGGTAAAAGAAGAGTGTATATAACAACTTATACCTATCTTAAATTTATGACATACACAATGTTGTACAAATGTCACAATTACATAAAAGGCATCTAACACAAGTTCCTAAGTTGTGGCACCTGCATGACAATATGAAGACTATCATATCTTCCCACCCATGAAAGCTCATGGAGTGCATCTGAAAAACTGGGGACGGGGGGGCTGCTGCATCATGATACTTATAATAATCACATTTTCCTGGAAAAAATGAATGATAAAAGTGGCAAATCTGAAAAAGGTTCATGATAAAGATAATAAAATAATGGCTTATGACTCTGCCTTACAAAGAAAAATTGAAGAGCAAACCCAAGAAAAACTAAATCTAAAGGCAAGCTTTCTGAAATAACAGTCTGTTCTTTACAATAAAATGAAAGGCATATAGTTATAGTAACTATACAGGTAGTCCTCAACATACAACCACAATTGAGCCCAAAATTTACATTGCTAAGTGAGAAGTGAGTTTTGCCTCATTTTACTTTTCTTGCCACCTTTGTTAAGTTTTTTAAGTTTGCAGTTGTTAAATTAGTAACACTGTTGTTAAGCAAATCTGGTTTCCCCATTGACTTTGCATATCACAAGGACACAAAAAACGATCAGGTGACCCCCACACACACACTGCAACCATCATAAATGTGAGTCAGTTATCAAGCATCCGAATGTAAATCATATGACCATGAGGATGCTGCAATGGTCATAAGTGTGAAAAATGGTCATGTCACTTTTTTCAGTGCCGTTGTAACTTCGGATGGTCACGAAGCAATCTGTTGTAAGTCGAAGACTGCCTGCACTGAAGATGACCGAGAGGTCAGGCAAAGCAGCTTCCCAAATCCTGGCCAGAGCCAGTTAGGATCCCTCAATGAGCGGCAGGGTTTGCCAAGCCTCAGCAGCTCCTCCAAGCCTACCTCAGAGGGTTGTTAGGAGGACTAGGGGGAGAGTTAGCGCTTTAATCAGTCTGTAGATTAAACAAGGCAATAATAACGCCTGTCCAGCCTCCTCCACTTTTTCAGGATTCCCTCCCCCCCTCACCAGCTTCTTCTTCGCTTCAACGCCGCTCCGACTTCTTTTCAGTCCCCCGTTAAAGTCGTCACGCAACAAACCACGTCGCTCCTACGTTCCTTATGGATGCCGCCTCCTATTCCGGTTCGGACGCGGAACGCCGATGAGCAAAGGGCTTGTCTTGCCCTCTTTACTCTATGGACGCCCGGAAATAACCAGTTAGTTCCGCTTTGAGGCCATGGAAAACCACAACCGACGGCTTTCTCCCATTTCTATTCAGACGATTGGTCGGCTCTGCAATGCGTACTCTATGACTACGGACTTCCGGAACCCATGCTGACATCATCATCATCCCTTTCTGCACGGCCTTCCCTCGAACCCAAGCATGAAACTAAGGGAGGAACAGGATTCGATTGCGTAAATGCAATGCGACAGACAGGATCCGGTCAACTGATGCTCAGAGATCATGCCTCCCTTCCTCCAATTAAACTGCGGGCACGAACGTTCTTTGTTGCTAAAGAGCTTTTGTTAGCTGCTTGAATACGTCATCAATCAGCGTCGGGTATTTTTTTTTTTATTATTATAAGCACCACTGCAATTGAAAAAGGTGGGAGAGGCGTAGAGACTGAGGTGGGTTTGATGTGGGAAAAAGTCCAATTTTACCTTGGTATTCCGAATGGGTTGAGATTGCGCTTTCCGTTTTCCTAGCAAGTAATGGTAATTGCCTGGGAATTCCCAAATACACTAAATCTGAAGGGCAACCGTTTTGGATGGGGTTTCCTTAAGTTATTTTCTCTGTTCTTTTTAACCTTTGTTTTCAGCTTACAGGTAGCTCTTGACTTGAGACTGGAATCTCTGTTGCTAAGTGAATGGCACCTGATTTTGCCTTTTTTTTTTTACCTTCGTTGTTTAAGAAAATTACTGCAGTTAAGTGAAACACAAGGTCATTAAGCAAATCCAGCTTTCCCATTGACTTTGCTTGTCAGAACCTGGCCGAGAAGGTTGCAGATGATAATCACATGACCTCAGGTTGTTGCAACTGTGGTAAATATATACCAGTTGCCAATCAACCATATTTTGATCATGTGATTGTGGGGATGCTGTAAATGCAAGGACTGGTTGTAATTCACTTTTTTCAAGGCTATTGTACCTTCCAATTGTCTCTAAACAAATGGTTGTAAGTCAACCATGGACAGGGAGGCAAGGCGACGGCCTGTGCCGTATCCTCCTCCGAGCTGAGCCCCGCCGAGTCAGCGCCTCTGCCCAATGCCCATGCCGCTGCAGCGTTTGGAGCTGCCGGCACATTTGGAGATGCACGGGGACAGGCTGGGCGAGGGGTGGAAAGGACGGGCAGCTTCGGGCTCTCTTTGTCGGACCCACCGGCCAGGGAAGCAGCGCTGCCGTCGCCTCGCCTCCCTGTCCGCAGACGGGTGGGTGCTATCACTGCCTCAGGCAGCCTCTCCCGGTGGCCCCTTCGGGTTCGCGTTGGAGGGACTTGGGAAGGGAGTCAAGCTCAGGTCAGCCCGTCTCTTTTGCTTGGCAGGTGGGCGCGCACCCGCGGCTCGCTTTCCCGGCTCTGCCCAGCCCGCACGGCTCTGGCGCGGCCCTGGCGGGATGAGCGGAGGGTCCAGCAGGGAGGCGCTGCCTTGGCAAGAGCTCAGCCACCAGGCAGGAGGGCCCGCCTGTCAGCTGCTCTGGGCGCCCCAGGTGAAGCTCTTCACGCTCTGCCTGGCGCCAGGCAGGGATGGCAGCTGGGCCCTTCTCCTGGGGTGGGCCGATCCTGTGCTGCGGCCCCGGGAGATTCGCCTCCCCATGTGGGGTTGGGCTGCCCTCTCGGGCAGGGGAGGCTTTGTCGTACCAGTAGTAGGGCGTCGTTTTTAAAAGAATTGGCTTTGCCTTTGAAGGCAAAGGGAAGGCGGCGACAGGAGCACCTGAAGCTGAGTGTCTCCACTGGGCTCCAGTTGCAGGGAGGAGCCCTGGCTGGCCGCACATGGCTGCGCCAAATGCCGTGGCGTTGCTCTAAACGCCACAGCAGCACGGGAGAAGGGAAAGGAATGGTGGCGGAAGGTCTCCCGGTACGAAGTGCCCCACCAACTCTGAGGTCAACATCCAAGCCGTAGCTGCCCACCCACCCGAGGATGCAAGGGGGGGGAATTAAGTCATCCCCGAAAAGACGGCCTTGCCATTTTTTCGGGGGTCAAAAAATAAGGCCCGGCCTTATTTTGTGAGAAACACCGTATTACACCTCCATCCACAAGAACTCTATATGGTAGGTTAAACTAGGCTAACAGAGAGTAACTAGTTCAGATATTTGGAAAGATGTGATGCTTTTCAAGCGAATCTGAATTATTTTGCCACGATCAAGTTGATATAAGTTAATTTATATGCATTGCTTTCTCTTTTTTTTAACAGTTATGGCTGCTGTGAGTTTTGAAGAATTTTCAGTGCCTCCTGGCTCGGAGCTGGCATTGCCTCCTCTTTTTGGTGGAAATATCCTAGAAAGTGAGTTAGAAACTGAGGTAGAATTTGCTGATGGAGGGATACCAGAAGACGAGGAAGAGGAGGATATGTTGCGGCAACAGGAGATGACTCGACACAAGTGTCAAGTGCTTGCCCGACGATGCAAGGAGTTAGAACAGGTACATGATTAGAGTGAATATGTTTTTCACTATTTATTAACAATGTTTCTAACAACAATCTTGTGAAATAAAATAGATTTTAGAGAGAGGGTTCAAGAGATCTCTTACTACATAAGGCTAGATGAAGATTTGAACCTAGGTCTTTCTGGCCTCAATCCAGCATGCTGTTTACAATACCATGTGTTCAGGAAAAAGGACTATGTGGACACTACATAGAGCAACAATGAAAAATTCAAGCGACACAACTGTTAAGTGTAGACTGCTGTGGAAGAGGAGGGAATTGTTGACTAAATGAAAAAAAAGATGTCCACCTAATATTGACCCTTATTATAGGTGAATGAGAGGATGTTAAACCGGCTTCATCAGGTCCAGAGAATAACACTGCGTCTCAAACAGGAAAGAAGGTGAGCAGAAGATACAGTAGGGGCAAAATGTATTAAATATATACCCCCTTATGCAGCGCTAAAAAATTTAAAACTAGGATATTTAATTGGGAAACCTATGATTTTTCAGACTTTGCTGAGCTGCCCTTCCCAGGATTACCAATGATAACCTAGACTGGCTGGGTCTTTTGGGAGTTGTACTTCATCAAGATTTAAGGATAACGCTACTTCTGAACCAAGAGGCTGCATGTTTATACCAAAGAGATGAATTTTAACTTCTTTCATCTAATGTTTTCTATCTGTTTTCACCCCATTTTTTATTTTGTGAGACAAGATTCTGGTTAGAAAAGAACAGTTATACAAAAGGGTTGGTTTAAAAGAATGTCTTTCTACTTTCTCTGAGGTTTCTCATGAGAGTTTTGGATTCCTATGGTGACGATTACAGACAAAGCCACCTTGATATTGTCTTGGAGGTAAGAAAGAGTTTCAAATTAGGCCAAGTTTACACATTGCTATCATCTCTAAGAATGTTTGTTTGTTTGGGTGTTGTATGACTTCATACCTACTATTTCTAAATGATGGTCGAAGCCGTGGCATAAACTTGATTGTGTCTTATGCAGTAGACATGGTTAATGTAATGCAAGAATCTCCAAACTTGGCAACTTTAAGATCTGTGGACTTCAACTCCCAGAATTCCTTAACCAGCATAGCTTCTGGGAGCCAGTATAGAATTCTGGGAGTTGAAATCCACAAATCTTAAAGTTGCCAAGTTTGGAAACCTCTGATGTAATGCATACAATACGTGAGTGCAGCTAAGATATAGAGCTATGTGGATGAGACTTAGCAGAGTATCTACGTGCCCCTGATACTTGCTGTTCTTTTCCAGTTTCTTGATTCTAAGAATATGAAAGAGTCAGCAAGGATCAGGAGCCATGTTAATGCTTGATTTGTCTCCAGGAAGGAATATTATCGTACATGCTAATAGTTTATTTCATTGAGGTCTGGAGGGACCATATCCTCTCAGCCTGTTGGAAGGCTGTAAAGTCCTAGCTCAAGGGTCTTCAAACTTGGCAAGTTTAAGATTTGTGGATTTCAACTCCCAGAATTCCTGAATTAATATGACTGGAGGAGGAATTCTGGGAGTTTACATACACAAATCTTAAAGCTGTCAAGTTTGAAAATCCCTGTCCTAGCTCTTTCCACAACCATTGGGCTGAGCGGAGTGAGCCCAACAAATGTGGAGTGATATGGTGATGATCAGGGGTGGGAATCAAAATTTTTAACAACCGGTTCTAGTGGTGGGTGTGGCTTGGTGGTCATGTGACTGGGTGGACATGGCTTGGTGGTCATGTTATTGGCTGAGTGTGGCCAACTCAATATCACTCACATCGAGGCACGCATCTCCTCGCCTGGCCTCATGACTGTGGGGATGCTGCAACAGTCGTAAGTGTGAAAAATGGTCAGAAGCCACTTTTTTCAGTGCCATTGTAACTTTGAATGGTCACTCCACAGAAGCAAAATACCAGCAAAGGAAGGAAAAAAACTCCAGAGAAGTTCCTGAGACAGGAAGTCTAGTCCTGCCAAGAATGTAATAAGGGTTAATGGAGAAGCAGTTTCTGTAAGCAACACCAGAATGTTTCCTTCCTGCCTTCCTTACAGGATTAGGCCAGTAATTTCTTCTAACAACCAGTTCTCCGAACTGCTTAGAATGTTAACAACCGGTTCTAGCGAATAGGTGGAATCCCACCCCTGGTGATGATGTAAACTCTGCTGGGAAGTGATGCTTTCCCTTGTATGGTGTGGAGATGTTTTATCTCTGGTTTTACTGGCTGTTGTGAGCAACCAATCGTTGTATATAAGGTGGATGGTCAGATTATATTTGTTAAATAAATATTAATAAACTTGATATAATTTAATCAGAGTAAAATATTGTTAATTTTGGCTATAGGAATAACTCGGTCGTTTAAAGACGCAGCACGTACATCCATGCAGTACGCTAAACCATAAACAAAACAGTGTTGTGGAGTCCACATGCTGTGTCCAAGCAAATAAACTATCTTATTGAGTGATTCACAAACAGATGCGTGTGGTTTGGGGAGCAGGCAGTGATAAAATGTGTTTATTCAACTGGTTTATAGGGCATACAAAATACAGTTAAAACTGAGTAATACAATTACCTAAAATAATAAAACCCATGATTTAATTTTCCAAGTGAAAATGGAAATAATACACTTAATCCTGACTTGTTTTATATGACAACATTGGTTATAATTAATTCCCAGAGCCCTTCTGGAGGAGCCATATTTTCACCTACTTCTGGAAGGCGTAAAGATGGAGACCATTCTTGCTTCAGAAGGAAGCTGTTCCAAAGGAGGGTTAATAGCTGCTGTGTCTCCTGCGATTCTTAAAGATGTTCCCTGTTATTTGGAGAGAACAGGCAAAACCTGTCCGGGAAGGGCAGGGAACAGAAACAGATTTAGATGTGGTTGTCTCCCCTCTATGCTTTCCATGGGAATCAGATTTGATTCCCTGTTATAGTTCACATTCCCTTTTCATTGTCATCCATCCACCCACCTTCCTATCTTTCCCCAAGAGCCTAAAGACCTGGCTCTGGTGGTTGGCTGGGGTAAATCGACACCGGAGGTGGCTGCTGAATCGATGGCAGACTTCCCTCCCTCTTTCTCTGCTTTCTACACATCCATCCATCTTTCTTTCTTTCTTTTTTGGTAAACATGTTGTATTCTCCTTGTGTTCTTTTTCATTGTTTGTTTTATTCTGTTATCATACTTCTGTTTACAGTCTTTCCATTTCTTCCTTTTTATTGTTGTAAGCTGCCTAGAGTAGCCCCACAGCAAAGTAGGCAGCAAATAAATTAAATGAAAATAAATGTACTATACCCCCCCACCCCCCGAATAAGTAGTGTTCCAGAACTGCTCCTTTTCTGCACGTGGTTTCTGCAAGGGTTTGATAGCCAAATGGCACGAAGCCGTAACTGCCTTTGTAGGGAGTTCTTTGGTTCTATCCCCCAAGTTGGATAGAAAAGCAAGACCAAGTCTCTTCCCCCCCCCCCCGAGCCCCTCTCCATATATTGTAAATACTATGTGGCTTCCCATTGGGGGCAAGTGGGAGAATTCTAATTGCATCACTTTCTCTATTTAGGATGAAGGAATCCGTAGTGCAGTTGTTGCAACTCCTGGCAACGCAGAGAATAAGCCCTGTGAGAAAGAAACCCCCAGGTGCCTGCCTGCCCAGGAACCAGAGAACCTTTCCCCTAGCGAAGGCCCTGTCAGCAAGAAGCGGCGACGTCATCTGCGTGAGGAGAAGGAAGGGAGGACGCGTCGAGCAGCCCCAACATTGCTGCCCATGGAGGAATTTCCTGTGCAGGTACTGGGAAGTTTCAATGGTTCTGCAATTTAAATCAGCCTCCTGCCTATCTCCCTACCCACCCACCATCTGCCCTTTGGGCCACCGTACTCCATTGCCTCCTGCCTGTGCTACCCCCACTGCTCTGCACTGTCCACTGCCCCCACCCGATCTTCGCCGTCTTCTTCCTCATGCTGCTGTTAAGATATGCCTGGTCTAGGCAGCTGCTGGTCCATTAGAAGCTTCTGCACAGCCTTCTCAGGGCTTTGCACAGCTACCAGCTGCCTCATGGCCAGGTTTGACACATCCTGGCAGTGGGAGGAAGAAGATGGCAAAGGTCACCTGGGGTGGCAGACTCTAGGACAGCCAAAAGGCTGGAGACGGGGGGAGATAGATGGGTGGGGGAGCTGAAGCAGAGTCAATCACAACAGAGCAGTAGAGGCATAAATTCTGGCCTATTGAGCACAACCAAGACTACTGGAACTGCCACTGGTATGCAGTGTGGCTGTGTGATGTGTTGCCTAAAACTCCTTTGTTTATTGATGGAAATTCCTGTCCCACTTAGGACAGTTAAGCTGGGACTACTTGTATTGATAGGCTACAATAACAGAATCTTGAAACCTGACAGCATTTCTTCCCCTTCCCTTTCTTTTACCAAGGAGAATCGAGATGGGACAATGTTTAGTTTCTTTCTAACACTTGTTTTTCTAGGCTAAGTTCACCTTTTAAACAATGGTTACCACATATTTTCTCCAAGATTGTATCTGTACTCCTGTCCATCAAAGGACTGCATCTATGCTTATCCAGAAGTTGCAGGACTGAACATTATCTAACCCAAGTTTAGATTAGAAGAATTTTTTTTTATTTCTACTATGTTATTTATGGATAGTGATGAAGATAGACAGACAGACATTCGTTCATACCCCAGAAGCTGGGAAACAGTTGCATTTCTGTTTTCCTTACATTACTAAACTTGGCCAAACTTAAAAAGCTATCCTAGTTGTTCTGAGTTTGCGGGGGGTGGGGGGGTGGGGGGGGAGAGGATCAGAAGTGGTTGAGATCTTTATTGGGAACAATTAAAATGACACAAAAATACAGTATGTCAATTTATGTGAATGTATGCAATTTGTCTGGCTTCTTTTCACTGCAGAGATTTAAGACTCCTGCACATTATCAATTAATAATAATAATTTTTGGGTTTTGTGGCTGCAGATAAAATCTGAAGAAGATTTCCAGTGTGAACAGGATGATGTTCTCGGCTCTGCCTGGCAGCAATCCAGTCCCCAGGACAAGTTACTCCATTACTCAAAGTTTCCCAGCCCTGGTGCCTGTTCTGATTTTGACTGAGGCTGGCCACTCATCTAAGGAAAGCATACATACCCATGTGGCAGCTAAGCTGGCCATCAGGGTGCCTGAGAAGATGAAAATTCCTTGCAGACATCTTAGATCTCAACCAGGATCTAAGGAACAACAGGATATCAACTCCACCTGACTCTTCAACTCTAATCCAGTGAAAGATGATCTGAACTGCTGGGGGTGGAGGAAGTGGTAGAAGTAGTGGTGATGGAGTTTAAGTAAGAAACAAAATTTTGGAGTCAGTGTGTAAGAATATTCAAAGGATTAGCTTGAGTCACTGAGCTGAGTCCATAATGAACTCAACTTATGTCCATAATCTTTGAATGGGGAAGCAAGAATTTGAGCAGAAACATTTGTATCCTTTCAAGATTGAGGAAGGGCCGTTTTGAGAGGTCAGTGTTCAGCCTTTCCACATTTGCCCTTCTGATATCTGATTTTGTAATTCTGGTGGGTATGGGAAAGGGGACAAGTGATTCTTGTGCATTAGAAAGTGCACAGAAACAGCTATTGCTGCGTTTTACCATGGTGGTTCCGGTGGATGTTCTTGGTTGGAAAACCTTGTACTGAAGGAAGGCTGAGTTATTTTAATATTTCTTCAAGGTTTTTCACAGTGTCTTGATTTATGGTATAAGATCCAGCATGATTAAAAGGCCAATTGAAGTCTGTATGAAAGGAAGTAATTTATGTGCTTTTGACCTGGGTATTTATGAGAATTGTTTTGTGTGTCAGTTTAAGAACTTAGCATGTCTTTGCCAGTCCAGAAGAGAGCATGAATTAGCACCCTTTCCTGTAGTTTCCTCCTCAAGGAAACATCCAAAGAGTTTCAAGATTTTCCTGCTAGCCAGGAACTCCTCCACCCCCAAATATACCCCCCCCCCAAATATACCCTCAAGTTAGGAATGATAATATTTAAACAAACCACACTTGTAATCTAATTGCATTTTTGGATTTAGAAGAGTTACAGAAATACAACTGAGCAACGTTCAAGCTTATAGCTTCTACTTTGTGGCAAGATTTGAATGATACATTAAACCAATCAAATGTGACCGTGTGCCTATTCTCATTAACAGTGCATCTTATGGTGTGCTTCCTTTAACAAAAGATCTAAGATGTAAGGGAGCTGGTTTGGTGTAGTGATTAAGGCAACAGGCTGGAAATCGGGAGGCCATGTGGTCTTATCCTAGGCACAAAGCCGGTGGGGTGACCTTGGCTAGTCAATCTCAGCCCTAGGAAAGAATCCAGGGCAAATCTCTTCTCAAAAATATTGCCAAGAAAACTTCACAGTCTTGTCCAGGCAATCACCCAGAGTCCAGACTGATGCAAAGGTGTGTACGTGCATACCTACATACAAGAGGGTGGAGGGGCTATGTAAACCTGGAATCCTTAGCTTGCAGAAGTTAGAGTTAAAGTAGCTAACTTTATTTTTAAATGCCATTCTTTCCTAACATTTTTCTAATTATTTAAGAGGGAAAATAGGGTGGTTGTAGCAATGCAGTAGGGCACCAACTGTATTTAAAGGGAAAACTCAAGTTTCTGTAACCAAAGCTGGCAGTCATTCTGGATTGACAGATGTGTTCAGCCTTAGACAAGCCTTAAAAGCTCAGCACACCAGTGGTGGTATTCAAATTTTTTTTACTACTGGTTCTGTGGGCATGGCTATGTGGTCATGTGACTGGGGGGGTCAAAAGACAGAAACTCACTTTCTGGAGCAGGGGGTTGAACTAGATGATCTCCAGGTACCTTCCAGCCCTGGATTGCTGTGCTGTTTCAAAGCATCCTCTGAAGCTGTGCCTAATGCAGGGGTCTTCAAATTTGACAGACTTGTGGACTTCAACTCCCAGAATTCCTCCTCCGGTCATGTTAGCTCAGGAATTCTGGGAGTTGAAGTCTACAAGTCTTTTTTTTTAATAAAAGTTTTATTTAAGTTTTCACAAAACATACAAATACAAATAAAATATCTTTTTTTGAGAAGAGCGTGGCCCCAGGTTATCACTTCTCCATACAGACATAAACTCAATACATATTTATCTTATACATTCTAATCCATATCTTATAACTATTTTCACAATTTTTTCAATAGCTTTTCCCTTTCTTTACTTCCTATAGCCTTATTTTAAATTATCTCATTCCTTTCTTAATTCAATTACATATCTTTTTCTAATTTTTAAAATCTTTCTAATCTATGTTTTTATACTTTCGTCTGTCCTGTTTACAATTTCATATTATCTTTTCTCATAAAACAAAATTTCCCCTGTAATTACTAGACTGGAGTGTAACACCTTTGTATCTTTTTTCAAATCTTATTTAAAAATTTAAGTTACAGCTTTACACTTATAACATTCATTTTCTAACCTCTATTTTATAACACATACCTATTTTCAATCAAATTCTGCTTGGTACATTCCCTTAAAATACACACTAAATTCTTAAAAGAAAAAAGTATATGTGTATATATATATATATATATATCTGTGTATATATGTATAACAATAGTAAATGGAATAATTATTCTATTCAAGTACAGCTCTGCCATTAATATTAATAATCTTTTACATTTCTATTTCATTTAACAAACATTACCTAGTAATATCAGTTGTCTTTCACTTTAATCTATATTTCATATTTTATTTATTACTGTCTTTAAATAAAAATCCAAACAATAGTTATTGACAGTAGTCAATAAAGTTATTATTCAAGTTCATCTTATCAACTGATAAAAATCTTCCATGTTTCTTTTCAATTTTTTTAAACATTCTTTGTAAAACATTGAGAGCCTTATTCTCTTTACAAATATTCCACTACACATCAATAGAAATATTTTCTATCACTTTAATCATCTAACATATTATATAACAATGCTATCCCATGCACCTTTGCAGAATCCTCTCCTTGAATTTTAACCATTGTCTCTCTGTCTTTTAAATAGGTTTATACTGTTAATTCTTATATGTTTTTCCTGTACCTCTATATCTTTTTTCTGTCTTTTGTAGCTTCTTTTCCTTTCCCTCTTCCCTCTCTTCTTCTCCCTCCCCTTTTTATTCCCTTTTCTATCTGATTCTCCCTTCCGTGATCCTCCCTTCTGCTTCTTCCTGATATTACTTTTCAAATTACTCTTTTTTTTTGGTTGTTGCTTCAGTACTTAAGTTTTTAATTCCCTTTCCCCCCTTTCCCTATTTTTTTTTTGTAAATTTTATTGGTTTTTAAAAACAAATATAAACAAACAAAACATAAAACATAAAAACATAAAACATCTTTTTTGAAAGCAGCATAATCCCGGGTTACATCTCTTTGTACAGACACAAATTCAAGTTCATGCTCATTTTTATATTTCACTCCATATCTTATTACTATTCTACATTTTCCACATAGCTTCTCCCCTCTTTTAACTTTCTTAATTTTATTTTATTTATTTCATCTCAATTCAAATCATTATACTTATATTCTTTGTCTGTCCTGTTTCAACTATCTTTTCTCATTAAACAAAATTTCTCCTGTAATCACTGATTGGAGTATGACGCCTTTATATCTTTCCCCTAAAATTATAACACTTAATATAATACATAACTTCCATTCGGATTCTGCTTGGTACATTCTAAAACTACACACTGTATTCTTGAAAAAAGAAAAAATTATAAATGTATAATATAATTAAAACAACAATCCATTCCAATTCAATTCTATCATTAATATTAATATTCATTTAAATCTTAACATTTTGCACATTACTTTTCAAATAAATATCATACTTCTATGGGAACAATTATAAACTTTCCATAGTTAATTCCCCCCCCCTTCACTTATGTTTTATAAGACATTGACTAATTAAAATGTTCCCATTCCTTCCTAATTCAATTTTCTCATTTATTTTATTTCATTTATTTTATTCACAAACACTTCAGTAAATTACACTATTTTATCCCTCTTTTTAATCACGTTGTTTCCAATTTTCTAACATTATTTCTATTACAAATATAACAATACAATCTTATGTACCTTCACAGAATCCCTTTTTCAATTAGATTTTCACCCATTATCTCTAAATAGGTCCTGTTTCTTTACATCTTGCTCCAAACCTTTGTAACTTCTCTTCCTTTCCTTCTTCCCTTTCTTCTTCTCTCTCCCCTTTTTACCCCCGTCTCTCCACTTCCATTTCCCTCTTCTGTATTCCCCTTTTCTGTTGCTTTCCAACATTACATCCACTTTTCAAATTATTTTTCTCTTTTTTGGCTGTTTTTTTAAGTCTTAAATTCTCCATTCTCTTTCCCCCCTTTCCCCTTTCTTCCCCACATAAAGTTACTTGTTCATTAAAGATGGCTTCTTTGTCCCAATCTTCTTGTTGCGCAGTCTTTTCTTGTTGTTTCTCGTAGTTACAGATCTCCATTTCTAAGAATTGAAAAACGAAGCCAAAAGAGCCCTTCCCTTCTTGTGCCTCTTCTTTATATTTTTTAAGTTCCATTTTCAATTCATCCAGAAGTGATGCCATTGTAGTAATTTTTTAAACAACCACCCAATTGTTTTTAGTCATTCAAATATAATAACCAAAAATCCAAAAGTCACCAAGCAATCCAAATACACACAAGCTGTTTCTTTTTACACTTTCTTCTTTTTTCACTTTCTCTTCCTGGGGTTACTATTTAGTTGCAAAGTTCCAGTTAAAATGTATCTTTTAGAAGTCTTATTGAGATTTTACTTTAGATTCTTTTGAAGTCCAGGCAGCCTCCTCCCTCCAGATCCTGCCCTTATTCATTTCTTCTCCCTTCCTGCTTATAGAAAAAAATTTTAGTGTCCAGAAATCTTTATTATCTATGGTGGACTGACATTCGAAAATGAGACACAGGGAAATGTCTTGAGAAAATGCCAGCCCTGAGTGAACTCAGGTAGCAGTATTTATTGAGAAAAAACACAAGCAAATATACAGTATGCATATTCAGAAAACAATGACCTCAACAGGAGATTACTTCACCAGCATGAGAACACACAATCTTGGAAAGTCTCAGATGTTACCTTGCTAGGATGAGATCATACAGCCACGGAAAGTCTCATGGGAAAGTTTGGAAAGTCCCATGAGAAAGCACAACTGTGTACCTTGAACTTTCACCCATTTTCCTATTCCTTCTAAACTTGCAGAATCAAACAGGATGAGACACTCATGAGCAAAGGTACTCCTACCCCCACCAAGAATGCCCACATCTCCCTAGACTTACTGCTAGTTATTCAAAGGCCTTACAGAAAATGATAAAATGATCAATAGATTATATTACCACATTCCCTCCTTTTTTATTTATTCAAAGATAGGGGGTGTTTTAGTGGCATAGTACACAGTTCCCTCATGACCTGATCCCACACGCCGGAAGACTGAGGTACATTGAATAAAACAACATAATAAGATACATATAGCAATAATAATAACAACCCCTTGCAATAAGGAGCGAAACCATGATCCATCAGGAAGCCAGGACCACAGACTGTCCCAGAATGATGCATTAAACCCATCAGCTCCAGATTGATGCTGAGCAATACGATCTTCCATGTCCTGAACAGTTTTTGTAATGTTTGGCTCATAATTATGTATAAAAACACAACAATGCGAATGAATTAAAGCACAAACTCCTCCTTGGGCAGCTAACATAATATCTAAAGCATATCGATTTTGCAAAGTAACTTTTACGAATTTCAGACATTTCTACATTAATCATCTTAATATTCTTTATAGTATCATTAAACATAGCAACAGTAAAATTATTTAAAATATGAATATCCCTATAGTTCATAGCAACTCCCAAAGGTGGGATAAGACCTCGGGAAATTTGTGTCCATAGTCTGAAACAGAAACATTAAACAGGATCAGAGTTGTTGCACAGGCTGAAGATATAATATCCTTATCAGGTCCCGAGTAAAGAATGTCTTGATCCTTATGCCAGGACCAATATGCTGGAAAAACCAAAGGATACCGCTGTTTGCAGATTAATTTAGTCCGGTTCCCCAAAGAAACCTGTTGCATACAAGTTGGTAATCTCAGGTAAGCAGTCATCTTTTCCCAGTCTTCACATCGCTGCGTCCGAGCCATCGGCATCAAGAGAATCAGGAACCACAGGTACACCATCTTGCTCCTCCGAAACTTCCTTCACGGGTGCCTGCGAATGATCAGGTCGAACACACCGACCAGGAACCCAACGAATTTGACCAAGATGTTCAACTGCTGCATAACCACGTCCCCACGTTATCAGCTCAGCAGGAACCCATGCCGGATCCGGAAGGAACCGCACCAACACCCGAGGTCTCACCGCATCTGTAGAAGGAGAAGAAAAATGCCTGCTGGCCGCGCTCGCAGGGGGTTACCAGACAAATTTAAAAAATTTAAAGTATATAAAGCTAGATTTAATTGATCTTGAATCGCCGGAAGCCCCAGGAGCTTCCCTCCTTTTTTATTTAATTTAGTCAACATGGTCTTGAGCGTGGCATTTGAGCAACAAAACACACATTCACACGCTGCTCCAAACATCCTTGTAACAGCAAAAGCAATCTTAAAATATCAGGTGATATTCCAGGAGACAAATAAGAACCTGCTACAAAGGGTAACAAATTATACACATACAATGAATCCACTATTAAATTAAAATCCTGATTGTGAAAATTTTGAAAAGCCAAAACTACAGCAGCAAGTTCTGCCTGCTGGGCAGACTTCTGCTCTGAAGTCACTTTTGTATGCCAAATTCCAGATTTATCTTTCCAAACACAAGCACCAAAACTTTCCCTCCATCAGTAAAAACTGTAGGAGCATCTGATATAGGCTGAGTTACAAAAAGACTTGCTAAATTAATTCTGACTGATTTATACAAAGATAGCCTAGGATCGGCTGGAGGATGACAAGAAAATTTCCTGGCCAGGAATGTACCAAAACCTGCAAAAAACTCACTATTGCAAATCATCTGTTCCCAGGTAGCTAAAGCAAAAGGAACATAACATGTTACTGGTTCCATACCAGCAATAGCCTTGCAGCGCTGACGAGCACGATTAAAAATATCAGCAAGCTGTTCTGTGATACAATTTATGGATTTCGATGGTGTATGAGACAAATGAATCCATTCCAAAATCCTTAAAGCAGTTTTTTCTTTTACCTGAACTATCAATGCAGTAGCCCTTCGTTCTGAGATTAAAATCACTGATAATGGACAATCTAACAAGCATCTATCTGTCCATCTATGGCTTAAAACTTGTTCAATCAATGACAAAATCCCTTTTTGTTCTTCATTTAAGGTTATTATGTCAGATGCTTGTTTAGCACTAGCCAAAGCTTGAAACAAAGGACTTAATTGAAGAGTAGTTAAACCCAAATACGGCCTGATCCAATTTATATGACCCAAAAATTGTTGTAAACCCACTAAGGTTAAAGGATTAGGAAGAACAAATTCCAATTTCAGGGGTGTAATGTGACTCAGGAATAATTTATGACCTAAATAAGCAAAAGGATATTCTTTTTGCAATTTTTCAGGACTAACTATTAGGCCTTTCTCCTTTAGTATAGCAGTTAAAAGAATGACAGCAGAATTCATGGCATCATCAGAAATATTAGCAGCTATCAAAATATCATCCATATAATGATAAACCTTCCAATCCGGGAATTTACTCCGAAAAGGTTGTAAAGCCCAATCCACAAACATTTGACACATGGTAGGACTATTTAACATTCCCTGCGGAAGGACAGTCCATGCGTATCGCTTAGCGGGCTGCCCTGATTTATACTCAAAATAGTAAAAGCAAACAAATCTACATCTTCAGGGTGCAAAGGAATGGAGAAGAAAGCATCTTGCAAATCTAACACTCTTATATTCCATCCATCAGGTATTAAATTAGGATTAGGCGTTCCACACTGAAGTGGACCCATTGGCTTTAATATAGAATTTATGCTCCTCAGATCATGTAAAAATCTGTATTTTCCAGATTTCTTTTTGATAACAAAAACTGGAGAATTATAAGGACTAGTGGTAGGCACTATATGTCCTTTTTCTAATTGTTGTTGAACCAATTCATGTAAATGAACTAATTTCTCACTAGTTAAAGGCCATTGGTCTATCCACACTGGCTCCTGTTGGAGTAGTTGTAATTTTAATAACTCCACAGGTGGGTGTTCAGTCATCATGAATGACAACCCTTGTATCAAACTGTTGCATCAAATCTCTGCCCCACAAGTTAACGTGAAGGCGCAGAACAATCGGTTGGACAAATGCAACAGCTCCTCCCTGCTGTGTTTTAACTCTAAGAATCTTCCTACTAACCCGTGCGTCTTGAAGTCCTCCGACTTCTCGAACAGACGGTGTAGGATCTGTCGGCCACTCCCTAGGCCACTCACTTTCGCTGATCACAGAGACATCTGCTCCAGTGTCCAGCACTCCAGTAAACTTTCTGCCTTCAACCAAAAGAGTTAATTTTGGTTTGTCATTTTGCCTAATACCTTGCATAATAGAAAACACACTAGACTCCTTAAACCTATCCATAGATCCAAATCCACCCTGACGAATTCCATCTGACTCTCCCAAAGACATAGATGGCAAAACTATAAGCTGTGCAAAACAATCCCCTTTTTTCAAAGATTGAGGGACAGGTGAGTGAACCTGAATTTTGATCTGACCCTCATAATCCGAATCAATAACCCCAGGAACCACAAACAATTGATGCCTATGAGCCGATGATCTAGGAAGAAGAAGACCCACAGAAGCCGGAGGCAACGATCCATAGAAATCCGTTGACCCCAAACAAACCACATGTGGAAACCCCAATTCCAAATCCTCGGCTAATGGAAGATCAATTCCTGCTGAACCTTTAGTAGCTGTACCTCTCTCTGGTGGCTCCAACCCTTCGGACATTACTTCACTCTTTAGAGTAGGGAGAATGCCCTGATCCCTGCTTCCTAGTTTTTTCCCTCAGAATGAAGTCTGCATTGATTTGCCCAATGGTATCCTTTCTTACATTTTGGGCACACTGATTTAGGACGAACACCCTGTCCCATTGATCTCTTATTCTGCTGACTTTGACCTCCTCCAGGAGCCCGACATTGCACTTTAAAATGTCCAGGCTTCCCACAATTGAAACAATTCCCCTTTTGAGCATGTCCTGTTTGTAAAGCCAGAGCTAAAGTCTCCATGTTAAAAGACTGACTCCCAACCTTCCTACATGCATTAATCAAATCCGCGATTTCTCGCTCTCCACTTGCTACAAGTGGATTTAAAATCTTTCTGCAATCTGTGTTAGCTTGTTCTACTGCTAACTTAAAAGCAACTCTTTCTGGGCGAATTGATTATCAATTTGTCTTTCAATAGCCAATTTCAGTCTGCTAATGAAATTTTCATAGGGTTCATTGTTCCCTTGTTTGATGTTAGTAAAGGTCTTCTCACCACCTTCGCCGTCAGGGAGAGCCCCTACGGCTTGAAAAATTAATTGTGGGAGAAGAACGAACCCTTCCTCAGGCATACCATCTCTCTGTTGTTCCACTGTTGTAAAATTACCAGCTCCGTAAAGCTGATCTGGGGTAACATTTGCTGTTCCCCTCTGGACTGCCAGCTGTCTCCATTTCTGATCTAACACCAAATATTGAGCTGGAGTTAAAATCATATTCAACAGAGCTTTCCAGTCAGCCGGAATCATTTTATTTCCATAACCAACTGCTTCTAACAATGCCTGAGTATATGGCGATCTAACACCATATTCTTTTGCTGCTTGCTTAACTTCCCTCAAAATCCTGAGAGGTAAGGCTTCCACTCCCGCTGCGGATTCAACGCAGCATCCATGACAATTTCTACTGGATTAAGTTGAACTTCTACTCCAAACTCCACCAAATCATCTCCTGATAGTTCCCCTCTATTCTTTGCTTCTTGAATAGCTGCAGTAACTGCATCCACCTGAACCCTTAAAGGTAAACTCTTATCCTCTGACAAAGTATTTCTAGCGGCGGACAGTCCCCCAGATTTATCTGGAGGTGCCGTCGGTGGCAACAAACGTACCGCATGGTAAAGCGGCAAACCTTCTTCGGGGGGTGCTAGGAGCGGTTGTTCATAAGTAGCTAACGCATCCATAATCACCCTCCAGGTTAACAAAATTGAAGAAGGGGCACGAGGTTCCTCGTGCAAAAATTTCCTATCTTTTTCCAGGACTCTACTTTAATACTACCTCCCTCCGGATATGACTTAATATTTTTCCAAACATACTGTAGTAAGTCCTCAATTTCTTTCTTTCCTACAGCACAACCCCTACTGCCAATTCCAAACCCAAAACTATTCCCAATGATCCCTCTCAATTCCCTGATGTGCTCTTTCTGAGCCTTGAGAGATCTCCCCCATACTCACGAAAAGAATCTATCTTCGTCCAGCGAAGAAGATGAGGGCCCAGTCGACGTCCGCGACGATGAGTATAGGATGCGGGAAACGTATAGCCTTCCAAGCTATCACGTCGGGTCACCATTTATGGTGGACTGACATTCGAAAATGAGACACAGGGAAATGTCTTGAGAAAATGCCAGCCCTGAGTGAACTCAGGTAGCAGTATTTATTGAGAAAAAAACAAGCAAATATACAGTATGCATATTCAGAAAACAATGACCTCTACAGGAGATTACTTCACCAGCATGAGAACACACAATCTTGGAAAGTCTCAGATGTTACCTTGCTAGGATGAGATCATACAGCCACGGAAAGTCTCATGGGAAAGTTTGGAAAGTCCCATGAGAAAGCACAACTGTGTACCTTGAACTTTCACCCATTTTCCTATTCCTTCTAAACTTGCAGAATCAAACAGGATGAGACACTCATGAGCAAAGGTACTCCTACCCCCACCAAGAATGCCCACATCTCCCTAGACTTACTGCTAGTTATTCAAAGGCCTTACAGAAAATGATAAAATGATCAATAGATTATATTACCACAATTATCCCTTTGGCATTTAATTATATTTTCAGCTTAATTGCCTATTGATGCCAAAGCGGGATTTTCTGATTTCTTATTCAGATCTCTTAGTTGTCAATGTAAGGAAGGAGAGAGAAGAAAAAAAACCTTTCCCCTTTCACTTTCTTTCGCTGCTTCCGACTCTTCTTTTGGGAGCGATGTTATCTTTTATAAAATTTAAATTCCAGGGTACCTTAGTTGCTGCTCTTTAACCCGGTCAGCCAAAACTTTCACTTCTTATCTTCCTCCTGCACTTTCTTTTCTGGTTGAGTGCTTCTTTGAGGTGGCCATTTCTGACCACCGCTCCTACCGCCTTCGGGAAAGGAAGTAATGGCCAGCTGAGGAGGAGAGATGCGGCTCTCCTCGACCCTGCTGGCAATCTCCCCCCTCTTCACCACTTTTACGGGGTGGCTTAGCCCCGAAGCCAGCTGGCTCGGGGCACTCCAGCGGCGAGCCCAGGCAGAAACCGTGCACGATCGCGGATTCCTGCCTGCCGCAAAGCCCTTCAAACGGAAGTCCCCCCTTTCCCTATTTTACCCCGCTTAAAATTGCTTGGTCATTGAAGATGGCTTCTTTGTTGTCCCGCCCTTCTTGTTCTGCCAGCGTTTCTTGTTTTTCATAGTTCAAGATCTCCATTTCTAAAAATTGAAATACGAAGCCAAAAGATCCTCTTCCGTCTTGTGCTTCATCTTTTTGTTCTTTAAGTCTCATTTTTAACTCTTCAAGGAGTGATGCCATTTTAAAAATTTAAACAACCCCCAGTTGATTTTATTTTATTTCAATAGGATCCTCCATCCAAAGTTCCAGGAATCATCCAATAATCCAAAACTGTTTCTTGCTTCTTTTCTCACTTTCTCTTTCCAGGGGATTCGTTCTCTTGTAACAAAGTTTCAGCTACAATGTATCTTTTGCAAGCCTTGTTAAAATTCCACTATCAATTTTTTTTAAGTTCCAGGTGGTCTCCTCCATTTTCCAGATTCCACCCTCTTTTCTCCTTTTTCCCTCCGCTGCTTTCTTTATTTCTTTTTTTAAAGAAAGTTTTTAAATTATCCAAGAATCTTTATCCCTTTGACACTTTATTTTCAGCTAGAAATAGCCTATTAATGTCAAAGTGGATTAGTATCGATTTCTTATTTGAATCTCTTCTGCTTAACGTTCCAAGTCAGTTAAAACTGTCAATGTTAGAGGAAAACAAGCCAATTCCGTTTCCTTTCCCTTTCTCTTTCGCAGCTTCAGATATTTTTTAGGAATAGTATTAGTCTTTAAAATTCAGGTTCCAGGTACCTTAAATAGATGTTCTCCATTCAACCCAGTCAGTCAAACTTTCTCCTTTAAACTTCCTCCTGCACAATCTTGTCCGGTCGGGTTCTTCTTTGAGGTGGCCATTTCTGACCACCGCTGCAACTGCCTTTGGGAAAGAGAGTAATGGCCAGCCGAGGAGGAGAGATGCGGCTCTCCTCAACCCTGCTGACGGCTCCCCCTTCTTCACCACTTCTACGGGGTGGCTTCAGCCCCGAATCCGGGCGTCTCGGGGTGCTCCAGTGGTGAGCACAGATCAAAACTGCGGACGATCGCGATTTTGGTCCGTCGCCGAAGAAGCCCAAACCGGAAGTAAGTCCACAAGTCTTAAACTTGCCAAGTTAGAAGACCCTTGGTCTACTGGCAAGGTTTGTGGGCCTTCCTTCCTCTCCTTTTTCCCTCCCTCCCTTTCTTTTTCTTCCTCTTTCTTCTCCCTCCATTTCTCCCATCCCTCCCTCTGTCTTTCTTTTGCAACCTCCCCCCCCCCCAACGCCCAGTTTTTGGCCTAGTGGGCCTCAGGGAAAGCTCCTGAGAGCTGGAAAAAAACCCAGCATTATGAAGTGAGGGGGAGAAATCAGCTGTGCCCACGATTTAGATTAGCTAGAAAGCAAGACATCAGACGATTTCCTGCTTTCTAGCTACCGTATTTGCCGGCGTATAAGATGATTTTTTTGCCCTGAAAAACATGCCTTCAAGTGGGGGGGGTCGTCTTATACGCCAGCAAATACGTTGTTGTCACTCGGTGCAAGATCAACGGGGGCGGAGCTCCGCAACTTGCGAAGCCCCTTCAAGCCCAACCGGAGTCTCTCTTCCTCCTCCTCCCCCACCCACTCCGCTCGTGCGAGCGGACCGGCAGGCTCCAGGCTTTGCCCCCATCCTCACCTCCTTCCACCCCCCAGTGGCAGAAACTTCGCCGCACGTGGGAACGAGTGGAGGGGATGGGAGAGCAGCGCCGCTCAAAGCTGAGAAAGCGCCATCCTTGCTTTTGCGCTTCGGGAAGAGTTCGTGTTTTTGTTTTTCTCCCAGGAATGGGATGCTGCTCGTGCGATTTTCTTTGGGAAGTTTTCTCTTCCCGGTTTCAGCCTTTGCTCCGATCCTCCCCCCGCCACCCCCAGATTCACTTCTGGAAAGGATGCTTGTGTAACTCTTTTCCTAAACGTTGCTGGGGTGGAGGGGGGGGGGCAGTGTGCAGCGTGAGCGAGAGGCTCCTTTTCTTTCTCCCTGAGCGCAAAACCATCTGCCTTCTTCTCTCTTGGACGGACCGAGCAAGGCTAATAAGATAATAAGATAAGATCCTAAGCGTGTTGTGGAAACAGATCTGGATCTCGTTGGAGAAAGGTAGCAAATGAATGAACTGGACTTTTGGCAAGTCTCGGGGTAGGAACTCAACGCTTTCTGGAAAGTTAGTGAGCAGGAAAATAGACATCCTTTCCGCTTTCTCCCAGCGTGGGTATCTCATTATCCCTCCCTGTAAGAAGTAACAACCACAAAGCCAAGGGAAAAAAGGACCAGTTTCTTGTGCCTGATCAGTGGCGGCCCTTTCGCACTCAGAACTCTCTCCTTTGCGCTCGTCCACGGTCCAGCGACCGAGCCTCCCCGCGTGGAAATAAGGAGGCCTTCTCTCCCCCCCCCCCGCACCCCCCAGCCCCCAACGGTGAGCTGCACATGCGCCAGACTGCTCCGGCCAGCTCGCCATCCGAGTGCAGCCAGAACGATGCACAGGAAAAAGCCACAGTAGGAAGTAAAGATTTCTCCCCCCCCCCTCTGAAATAATTAATGTCGCAATCAGTGTGGTGCACCCTTGGAGACAAATTGGTTGGGGAGGTGGAAAGATATTAAGAAACAACTCGACTGTTTTTCGTCCAGTTTTATTTTTATTTTTTTTATTTTCCCCTTAAAAAAGCAGATCGCTCAACGGTGTCACAAAGAAAGGGAGAGGAATTGAGTGCCAGCCTGAGAAAGGCGAAGCTGCCTCTCTAAAGCATTTTGGTGGCTTTGTAAGTTTGGGGGAAAGGGGCGGGGGTGTCAATCAAGAATTATATCCAGAATACCCCAAGTGTTACAACTTACTGTATTTGCCGGCGTATAAGACGACTTTTTTGCCCTGAAAAACATGCCTCCAAGTGGGGGGGGGGGTTGTCTTATACGACGAGTATATAACAAACTCTATATTTTGAGTGGAAATATTGGGGGCTCGTCTTATACGCCCAGTCGTCTTATACGCCGGCAAATATGGTAATCTAAATCGCATGGCACAGCTGATTGTCACCAAGCTGGTCATCGGAAATACCAGTTCAACCGAACCGGTAGATTTTTTACTACTGGTTCAGCTGAACCAGTAGGTTTTTTTACTACTGGTTCAGCCACTGCAGCACACTCTGTAGGGAGGGTAAGATGGAGGCAAGAAAACTCTTACGAATGAGTCTGCTTGGCTAAATACATTGCACAAATTGTGCCCGTAATTTTAACTAGCACCTTTTTGGCTCTACCAAGGAGAGTGAATCAGGCACATAAACCACAATTAGCTGGGCCTCTACAGCACATTAAATAATTGACTAACTGACCTAAATTTAGAAATTAACTATTGCATTGATATATCATGCTATGTTGAAACCAAACAAGCCATATTACGGCTTAGCATATACAGTATAAGTCCAGTCAAATTTTCCTCCAAGATTTGGTTCAGTGTCCTAATTTAGAACTGGAAGGTAGAAGGAAGGAAACCATGTCAATAAACAATTGTGCACCATGATTTTTTCCCAAACAATTTTCTGACAGTGCATAGTGTCATCTTCTCTGTACCTCCTTTTCTTGACAATATGAAACACAAGAGTGTTGCTCTCTTTCTTTTTTTTCCCTAACTGGTGTAGCAGGTTGCCACTATTTTTCCTAAAGCAGCCGTTTGTGACTATGTGCAGTGGTATCAGGCACTTAACTCCAGAAAAAAAATCCCAGTTCCATTAGTTAAAAAAAGCCCCACAACTTAAGCCTCCTAAGAGCTTTAACAACCTGATTTTATGAGGATATTCCAAAAATTCCAGGTATCCTCCCACCCGCTCCTGATCTAAATTTCCAGCCACAACAACAGAGAAACCTGCTTTTAGATAGAAGAGGAAATTTATTGCCCCTGGGAAGAAACACATGTACAACCAAGGCAGGGGAACCTTGTGGGGAGATCTGCACTCTGCAGGTTCTCATTTCTTCAGCCAATCAACTTCACCCTCCTTGTCACAGGGATGAGCAGGAATATCTGGCATATTACCATCATCTCGAACTGGCACTATGATGAAGAAAGGACAAACAAAAACATCAACTGTAAATGTCCAGCAGCAACACTTATAGAATTATAGATCGAGCCATGGTGGTGCAGTGGTTAGAGTGCAGTACTGCAGGCTACTTCGGCTGACAGCCAGCTGTCGGCTGCCTGCAATTTGGCAGTTCAAATCTCACCAGGCTCAAGTTTGACACGGTTTTCCATCCTTCCGAGGTGGTAAAATGAGGACCCAAATTGTCTGGGGCAATAGGCTGACTCTGTATACTGCTTGGGGGGGGGGGGCTGTAAAGCACTGTGAAGCAATATATAAGACTAAGTGCTATTGCTATATGCTGTAAAGAAGGACATGGAGCACTTGAATCGGTGCTTGGGTTCACATATTACACTAAACCATAATGTGCTTCGTTGGTTTTGGCCTAGCATGGGGAACAAATCCTGTCTTTGTGCTCTGTACATTGTGGTAAGTTAAGTATCTATATCTATTTGGGCCTGATTTCATATGCTAAGGCAAAATGTAGCTTCTTATTTCTAACCAAGCATTCAGGTGGTCCTTGATTTATCACCATTTGTTCAGAGACTGTTTGAAATTACAATGGCACGGAAAAAAAGTGATAACCAGTCCTTGCACTTATGACTATTGCAGCATCTCTGTAGTCGCATGATCAAAATTTGGGCCCTTGGCAACTAGCATGGATTTATGATGGCTGAAGCATCCCAGGATCACATGATCACCAACTGTGATCTTCCCAGCTGGCTCCCATCAAGCATAGTCAATGGGGGAGACTTGATTCACTTAATGACCTAGTGTTCACTTAACAACTGTGATGATTTGATTAATGACTCTGGTGGAAAAGGTCATAAAAATCAGGTGCAACTCACTTAACGGTTTCACTTAGCAATGGAAGTTTCAAGCTCAATTGTAAGTCAAGGACTGCCTGTGCAGGTAGTCCTTGCATTACGACCACAATTGAGCTCAAAAATTCTGCTGTTAAGTGAGACATTTGCTAAGTCAGTTTTGCCCCAATTTATGACCTTTCTTGCCACAGTTGTTAAATGAATCACTGAGGTTCCTAAGTTAGTAAGAAGGTTGTTAAGAGAATCTGGCTTCTCCTTTGACTTTGCTCATCAGAAGGTCACAAAAGGAGATCACATAACCTCCTTGGGACACAGCAACAGTCATAAGTATGAACCAGTTGCCAAGCATCTGATTTTTGATCACATAATCACGGGGATTCTGCAAAGATTGTAACTGAAAATGGTCATGACTATGTTTTTCAGTGCTGTTGTAGCTTTAAACGGTCACTAAATGAACTGTTGTAAGTTGAAGACTACCTGTATTATGTAAGCATATTCACCACCTTTTGAAAAACATCCCATTTCCAGCCAGCTAATTGTAAGTTTATTTAATCTCTGGTTAAGTAAATGTCTGAATTCAGCATCATTGCGTAAGATTTAATTCACTGACTTACCTATAACTGAATCGGTGGTTTATTTATACACCATAATGGTTGGGATGCCCAAATGTTATCAGAAAACTACCCATTGCCATCCCGCCGGTTTGTCGGCTTCGTGAGCGGCAGGGATTTGCGGAGCTGCGCGATCCCTGCCGCGCTAGCCGTTTTTGGGGCTCCGACCCAGACGGGTACGGAGCTAGGCTGCCCTGCAGGGGCAGCTGAAGGTAGGGGAATCCGGAGAAGGGTTTGGGGGTGTTGCAGACCCCCTTCCCGGCCGGCAGAACCCCCTTTTCCCAGGACGGTGCAGCGGCGGTCAGTAATGGCCGCCACAAAGAAGCTGGCAGCCGGGTAAGAATGCGCAGGAGGAAGTGGAGAAAGTGTTTGAGAGGAGAAAGTTTTTCTTGGTTCCTAGGACTCTAAGACATATTTAACAAAATTCCTGAAAAGTATGACTTTCTGAATGATACCTTCGAGAAGAGGAAAAAAGCGGCAGTTTAATGGTGCTGAAAGGATAGCTTACCCTCTTTTTTCACGGAATAAAAAGTGAACATTAAGAAACTTATTTTTGTTAGGTGAAAACTGGCTCTAAGCGGTGAGTGGGAAAAGAGAGGACTTAAAAAAAAAAATATTTGTATGCTAAGACCTTGTTGGAGGAGATGCCTTAAGGATTGAAAGACTAAAATATATTGCAATAAGACTTTAAGAAACAGATTTGGACTTTCTTTTTCTCTAATTGATACTACCCCAGGAGGAGAGAGTGGGAACTCTGTCTTGGTTTGGACTGACTGAGAACTTTGGGATTGTCTTATTTTTCCTTTGGAATATTCTGGCTGTTGTAAGAGAAAAGAAAAGAAAAGATTTATAATGGCTTCTTCTATCGAGGAACTGAGAAAAGATTATGAGCAAGCAAAACAAAATGGTAAAGCTGGTGTGAAAGAAGCCTTTCTTTTTTTAGAAATGGCGCTTATTAATTATCAACAAACATTGCAACAGATGAAGACAGCAGAAGAAGAACAAAGGGAGGAAGCCATCTTTAATAAATCTCAGAACTCGACCAAGAGGAAAGGAAGAGGAAAAAAAAGAAGAGAAATAAAGGACTTAAGATTTAAAAAAACATTTAAGAAAGGGAAAAACAAGGTGCAAAATCAATATAAGGATGGTAAACAAAAGGGAAGAGAAACGCGACAGAGAAGGGAAGCCAGTAAGGCAGAGGCTAGAAGAAGGGGGGCTAGAAAGGTTTGTTGGGGGAAGAAAGAAAGGGAAAAGGTGGAGAAAAGCTACAAAGTTTTGAAATTAAATGAGAAAAAAGAAATTTTTTTAGGGATAAAGGATAAGTATAATTTCTTCAAAGAGATTTTGCAAGGTACATAAGATGATATTGTAGTATTGTATCAGAAATAGAAAATTTAAATGGATTGAGAGTTGATAAAACATTAAAATGTTGGAATGTTAATAATGATTGGTTTGAAAATATAATATGAGGGGAGATTTAGAATATTAAACTTTAATTAAAGAGTTTATTAAGATTATGGTATTGATGTTATTATAAAACTTTCATTATAGTATTTTGTTTTTAATATTTAAATCTATTGCTTAACTATGTATTTAATTGTTTTAGATGTATTATTCAGTTAGAATGTACCAAGCAAAATCGGATTGGGTATTTTAAAGATTAATTTGATTAATTTAGTGGGGAGATAGAAAGGCATCATACTCTGATTAGTGATTTCAGGAGAAATTTCTTTCTTTTTAAAAGGAATGAGACAAAGGTATAATAGAGAATGGACAAAAGATATAAATATAATGACTCAAATTAAGATGATTAATTAAGATAGAATTAAGAAGAGTGAAATATGTGGAGAAGTTAATATAGAAGATTTAGAATGGTAAATAAAATAAGTACCGTATTTGCTGGCGTATAAGACGACTTTTTGCCCTGAAAAACATGCCTCCAAGTGGGGGTCGTCTTATACGGCGAGTATATAACAAAGGTCGTCTTATACGCCGGCAAATACATTGTTGTCACTCGGTGCAAGAGCGCGGGGCGGAGCTCCGCAACTTGAAGCCCCTTCAAGCCCAGCCGGAGTCTCTCTTCCTCCTCCTCCCCCCCCCACCCACCCACCCACTCCGCTCGTGCGAGCGGACAGGCAGGCTCCAGGCTTTGCCCCATCCCTCACCTCCTTCCATCCCCTCCACCCCCCAGTGGCAGAAACTTCGCCGCACGTGGGGACGAGTGGAGGGGTGGGAGAGCAGCTGACGCAGCTCAAAGCTGAGAAAGTGCCATCCTTGCTTTTGTGCTTCGGGAAGAGTTCGTGTTTTTGTTTTTTGTTTTTTCCCAGGAATGGGATGCTGCTCGTACGATTTTCTTTGGGAATTATTCTCTTCCCGGTTTCAGTCTTTGCTCGAATCCTCCCCCGATTCACTTCTGGAAAGGATGCTTGTGTAACTCTTTTCCTAAGCGTTGCTGGGGTGGAGGGGGGGGCAGTGTGCAGCGTGAGCGAGAGGCTCTTTTCCTTTCTCCCTGAGTGCAAAACCGTCTGCCTTCTTCTCTCTTGGACGGACCGAGCAAGGCTAATAAGATAATAATAAGATAATAAGATAAGATCCTAAGCGCGTTGTGGAAACAGATCTGGATCTCATTGGAGAAAGGTAGCAAATGAATGAACTGGACTTTTGGCAAGTCTCAGGGTAGGAACTCAACGCTTTCTGGAAAGTTAGTGAGCAGGAAAATAGACATCCTTTCCGCTTTCTCCCAGCGTGGGTATTTCATTATCCCTCCCTGTAAGAAGTAACAACCACAAAGCCAAGGGAAAAAACGATGCGCAGGAAAAAAGCCACAGTAGGAAGCAAAGATTTCTCCCCCCCCACCCTCTCTCTCTGAAATAATTAATGTCGCAATCAGTGTGGTGCACCCTTGGAGACAAATTGGTTGGGGAGGTGGAAAGATATTAAGAAACAACTCGACTGTTTTTCGTCCAGTTTTATTTTTATTTATTTATTTTCCCCTGAAAAAAGCAGATCGCTCAACGGTGTCACAAAGAAAGGGAGAGGAATTGAGTGCCAGCCTGAGAAAGGCGAAGCTGCCTCTCTAAAGCATTTTGGTGGCTTTGTAAGTTTGGGGGAAAGGGGCGGGGGTGTCAATCAAGAATTATATCCAGAATACCCCAAGTGTTACAACTTACCGTATTTGCCGGCGTATGACTTTTTGCCCTGAAAAACATGCCTCCAAGTGGGGGGTCGTCTTATACTGGCGAGTATATAACAAACTCTATATTTTGAGTGGAAATGTTGGGGGCTCGTCTTATACGCCCAGTCGTCTTATACGCCGGCAAATACGGTAATGATATGTAAGATGAGCTGAATATAATTGAAGTCCATGAAAAGAGAGATACCTGGATCCAAGTTACTTTCCAAAAAGATTTTTTTTATGTTTTGTGTGTTGTGTGATTATGTTGTTGTTTTTTTGGGGGAAAATTAATAAAACCTTGTAGAAATATAGAATGAGAACAATGGTAACTAAGTCAGAAAGAAGTAGATGAAATAATAATAATAAAATTGAATAAGAGTAAAGAGAAATAAAGGGAAATTGGATAAGAGGTTTTTGGTATGTTTATATGGAAATGGTTTAAAACAGAATTATAGTTTATCTGACTTGTTAAATTTATAATGGAAAAAGGTTTAAACATGTAATGGATAATGATGACTTGTGTGTTTTAAAAATCAATAAAACTTGTTTAAAAAAAAAAAAGAAAACTACCCATTGCCAACAGAGAAATGTGGAGTTTTCCCTCCACTTTTAAAATTTTTGTTGTCTCTGATGCCAATTTGCTGCCTGCCCAACCCAGTAATAACAAGCAGGAAAAAAATTGCTCTACAATGGGTGTCAAACTCATATCGTCACAGCGGCGTCACATGATGTATTGGGACTTTTCCCCCTTTGCTAAACTGGGCATGGGCACGGCCAGTGCATGATGCATCCAGCCCACTGGCCAGGAGTTTGACAGCCATGCTCTAGAACATTCCATCCTTCTGTCTCTCTTCATACAGGCAATCCCTGGGTTAAGCATGAGATCCACTCCTAAATCTGTCTTTAATTCAAATTTGTATATGAGTCGGAATTTGTGCTTACAGACAGGCTACCTATTACTAAAAATGTTAGACAGCATTCTCCTTCCTTGAGCTGAAGAAGTACTGAAGCCATGCAATACTTTCATGAACCCTGAAAATAGGCTGTATATTAAAAATGTGTGGCTTCAGCAATTCATGAAAACAATCACAGAATTAGAAGGGACCTTGGAGGTCTTCTAGTCCAACCCCTTACTTAGGCAAGAAGCTCTATACTATTTCAAACAAATTGTTGTCCAATCTCTTCTTAAAAACATCCAGTGTCTTCCGGTTTTGCCAGGCTTCGGTGGCGGCGGGGTTTCGCGATCTCCGCGATCCCTGTTGCGCTAGCCGTCTTGGTGCCTCCGATCCCGATGGGTCTGGAGGATAAGGCTGCCCCGTAGAGGCAGCCGAAGATAGGGGGGACCTGGACAGGGGTTTGGGGTTTTCCAGGCATGATATTCCCCTCTGAAAAAAAAATCGGGGCTGGCCAAAAGAGACCTCCCCACTGCGCGCCAAGAAATCGCTGCCCAGCTCCCTTTTCTGCCACTCAGCGGCCTCCGCTCGCACCGCCCGCCCGGGCTCCGCTCGCACCGCCCAGGCTCCGCTCGCACCGCCCGCCCGCCCGGGCTCTGCTCAGGTATCTGGCTGGGGCTGTCAGGAGTTGCTACCGCTGGCGCGGCTCCGCGCGGCTCCAGTCCCGCGTTGCCTCAGGAAGGGAAAGGCAAAACCAGGAGCCGCTGCTGTCATTGCAAAGCGCCACCGCGGCTCTTCCTTTTGCCTTTCCCTTCCTGAGGCAACGCGGGACTGGAGCCACGCAGAGCGCAGAGCCGCGCCAGCGGTAGCAACTCCTGACTCGGGGCCTCCGAGGGAGCGAGAAGGAGGAGAAGAAGGGGGGAAGGGGGTGATTCCCAAAAAATCAGAATTCGATTTTAATCGGAAGAATATCATGTCTGGTTTTCGCAGACCCCTTACCCACCCGGCATAACCCTCTTTTCTCAAGGCGGTGGAGCGGCGGTCAGTAATGGCCGCCACAAAGAAGCCGGCAGCTGGATAAGATTGTGCTGGAGGAAGAAGGAGAAAGTTTTGAAGCGAAAGTTTTTGGCTGAACTGGGACTATAAGATACATTTAATATCCTGAAAATCCTGATTTTTGAAAGATACTTTGTTTCAGAAGAGATTTATAAGCGGCGAGTGAAAGTGCTGAAAGAGAAAGTTTACTCTCCTTCCATACGGAATTAACAAATGGACATTGAAAACCCTGCTATTTTATAGAAGGTAAAAATTTAAAGCTTTTTGTTACAAGTGGGAAGGGAGAGGACAAAAGAATAATTTATATTAAGATTTTGTTGGAGGAGATGCCTGGAAGATTTTGAGATTGGAAGTTAATCGCAATAAGACTTTAAAATACAGATTGGGGTTTTTTTTCCCTTTCCAATTGATATTACCCCAGGAAGAAAAAGTGTGAAGGGAAGAACTTTGTGCTCTGTTTGGATTGTTTGATGACTTTGGGATTTTGGGGAATTGTTCCAAGCTTTGAATTATCTTGGTTGTTTTAAGAAGAAGAGAAAAAAGAAGAAGAAAAGGTTTATAATGGCTTTATCTGTTGATGAACTGAGAGGAATATGGTAAAATAAAGAAAGAAGGTAAAGACGATGTGAGAGAAATTTTTCGCTTTTTAGAAATGGCGCTTGCCACTTATCAGCAAACACAACAATTGATGGAGGAAGCAGAAGAAGAAGAAGAAGAAGAAGCCATCTTTAACGAGTCTACAAAGTTGATTAAGAAAGGAAGGAGAAAGAGAGGAAGGAAAAAGGACATAAGACTTAAAAAACATCCAAGAAAGAGAAAAATAAGATGCAAAATCAATACAATGTTAGAAAGCAAAAGAAAAGAGAAATACAACAGAGAGGGGAAGCTAAGGGGGGTAAAAAGACCAGATGGGATAAGATAGGAAGGAAGAAGGGGGGAAAAAGCCACAAAGGTATGAAACAAGATGTGAAAAAGAATTTTTTTTTTAGGGATAAAGGGTAATGTATAATTTTGTTTCAAAAGGATTCTGCAAGGTACATAAGATAGTATTGTAGTATTTGTATTAGAAATAGAAAATTAGAATTTTATAAGACTTAAGTAAAGATTAAAACATTAAAGGTTTAATAATGATAGATTTTAAGATTTAATAAAATATTAAAAGGAATGTTTAAAAGATTTAGTTTAAGTATAGAGTTTAATTGACTTGTGTGGATGTTAGTATGAACTTATTATTGTGGTATTTGTTTTTGAAATAGATAATTGGAATGTTATGAGATTTAATGTTTAATTATATATTTAATTACTTTATGGATTTACTTTTTTTAAAAAAAAAAAAAAACTTAGTAGGTAGAATGTACTAAGCAGAATCAGATAGAGAACTAGGTGTTACCTTAAATGTTAATTTAGGGGAGCGATGTAAAGGCATCATACTTCGATTAGTGATTTCAGGAGAAATCTTTTTTTTCTATTATAGGGAATGAGATAAATGGATAATTGGAAAAGAATGGACAAAAGATACAAATATAATGATTTAAATTAAGATGAAATAAATAAAATAGAATTAAGAAGAGTGGAAAGCGGGGAGAAGTTATAATGAAGATATAGAATGGTAAATAAGATAGGTAATGGCATATAAGTTGAACATGAATTTAATTGAAGTCCATACAAAGAGAGGTAATCCGGGGCCAAGCTACTTTTTAAAAGAAGTTTTATGTTTTTGTGTTTTGTGTGTGTATGTCCGTTTGAGATTTAATAAAACCTTGGAGGAAAGCGAGAGGAGAATAATTATAAACAAGACAGAGGGAAATATGAATATGATGATTATAAAATGGATAAATATAGAAGAAATGTAATTGAATAAGAGCAAAGAGAAATAATGAGAAATCTGCTAAAAGATATTTAAGTGGAAATGGGAAATATCAGAACTATATTGTATTAAACAATGTTTTATCTGCCTTGTAAAAATTTATAATGGAAAGAGGTTTAATGTCTTTAATGTCTAATGATGCTTTGTTTGTCTTTAAAAATTAATAAAATTTGTTTCAAAAAAAAAAAAACAACGTCCAGTGTTGGAACATTTACAACTTCTGGAGGCAAGTTGTTCCACTGACTAATTGTTCTAACTGTCAGGAAATTTCTCCTTAGTTCTAAGTTGCTTCTCTCCTTGATCAGTTTCCTCCCATTGCTTCTTGTCCTGCCTTCAGGTGCTTTGGAGAATAGCTTGACTCCCTCTTCTTTGTGGCAACCCCTGAGTTATTGGAACAATGCTATGTCACCCCTAGTTCTTCTTTTCATTGAACTAGACATACCCAATTCCAATAACTATTCTTCATGTTTTAGCCTCCAACACCCTAATCATCTTTGTTGCTTTTCTCTGCACTTTTTCTAGAGTCTGAACATTTGTTTTTACATTGTGGCAACCAAAGCTGGATGCAGTATTCCAAGTGTGGCCTTACTAAGGTATTATAAAGTGGCATTAACACTTCGTGTGATCTTGATCTATCCCTCTGTCAATGCAGCCTAAGACTGTGTTGGCTTTTTTGGCAGTTGTACCACACTGCTGGCTCATATTTAACTGATATGAAAACTTCATGTGGCTTTAGTGATTTATCAGCTCAAGGAAGGAGAAGGTCATTTGCCATTTTTAGAAGTAGGCAGCCTGTTTCTAACCATAAGTTGTCCACAAGTTGGTCAACTCATACTTAGAGGGACTTTTAAGGGAAGCCTACATCCAGGGACTCCCTCTATCTTGCTGCCAAGAAATTGGTCAGTCATATACATCAGTGCAACATGTTACATATTAAAAACTGATGAAAACTGCTTCTTTGTTATCCCTAACACACGAAAACTGCTTCTAAAAAATAGAAACGTGCACGTACCTGGGTAGTGATATGGCATGCGCTCGTTCATTAATGCGGTGTAACGGGTATAGGGGCTCACCAATGGCAGTGTTACAGCTGAAATAATGAAAACAAAGATGCATGCCAGAAATACATTTATATATAAATGTGTATAATCTCCCTCTCCCTCACATGCTAGCTATCCAGCAATGTACAAAGCTATCATAAATGAATGAATAAATTTACTCAGAATGATTTACCACGGGAGCTACAGACCCCTCTAGCAAGCTAAATTTGATCACTGGTCACAGAAACAATCCACAAACTAAGTCTCCCTAAGCATAATTCTTTGAAACAGTGGGCCAATCTTATAGTCCCAGATTCAGATATTTGCCAACATTCTCTAGAACAGGGCTCTCCAATCTTGGCAACTTTAAGACTTTAAGCAAAGCTGGCTGAGGAACTCTGGGAGTTGAAGTTCACAAGTCTTAAAAGTTGCCAAGGTTGGAGACCCCTGCTCTAGAATGACTCCTAGTGGGTTTCCAAGAATTTCCCAAACTGAAAATGTCTGGAATTGAATCTGATTTTCTTCACACTAAGAAGTGCTTGTAGCCGAGCCCTAGTCTGTTCCCCATTCAAAGTCAACCTTGAGCAAGAAATACCAGAGATTTGGAAAGGGGCCAAGATTGGAAATATGAGGAATGTAATCTAGAACAGAGTTCCCCAACTTTTCCAGGTTGGCAGCCCAGAGGGGGGGAACGGGATGGTTTTGTGGGAGGGGCAGGTGCATGCATGTGTGCGAACACCTACTACTCACATGAGTGGGGCTGTAAGCACCCATCAGTAGCAGATTAAGGCTCACTGGTGCCCTAAGCACTGACAAATCTTGGTGCCTCCCTGTCTTTGTGCACACTGTACCAACGAAGCCATATTCTCAACTTTGTGGTGCCCCCTTTGGGCCTGGTGCCCTAAGCACGTGCTTAGTCTGCTTAATGGTTAATACGCCACTGGTGCCCATGACAATGCTTGCGCGAGTGGGGCTGCAAGCATGTGTGAAGCCCATGGCAATGTTCATGCGAATGGGCTGTGAGTGCCTATGTGAGCAGGGCCATTAGCACCTGTGCAAGTGGGACCTAAGTGCCTGTGGCAATGATCGCACAAGTGGAGCTGTGTATGGCCAGCTACGTACACTGCCTGGTGGCCCATAGGCTATGGACCAGTAATGGCCTGTGGCCCACAGGTTGGAGAACTGTGATCTAGAAATCTTAAAGGCAACATAATTTTTAAAGCTAATCCTGATTCTGCTTAATGCCCTAATGTTAGGGCTGCCACAACTCTTCTCCTCTTAGTATTTCAAGGACACTAAAAGTTGAAAGAATAAAATATCTATGGAGATTCTCTTATTATCTAGGTCAGGGGTGTCAAACCAAATTGCATCGCGAGCTGTGTCATGACGTATCGGGATGCTTTTTGCCTTTTGGGCTGGGATGGGCGTGGCTTCTGCGGGCCGTATTCAGCCTGTGGGCTATCAGCTTGACAGGCCTGATATAGGTCATGGTTGTTCCAAAGGTGCTTTTCCAAAAGGCAACTGGACTTTCTTGGTTTTTTTCCTTAAAAATGTTTTACCTCATCCAAGAAGTTGAAGAAGCTAAGCTTGGATGAGAAGTGAAACATTTTCAAAGAAAAAAAAACCCAAGAAAGTCTAGTTGCCTTTTGGAAAAGCACCTTTGGGGTTTAAGAATAAAACATATTTGGATTTCAGGGAACATCCGTGTACACTCACCCACAATTGCAATGACTACGGAGCTTACGATCACTGGCTCCTTGCCCCATGCAGTTTTTATATATGTTACCATTCCTGCAGAAAGATGAAGAAGTGTTTTTTGATACACAGATCCGTTTTCCACAGTAGCACCTGGAACTGTTTACTCAGACTGATCTGGGGTAGCAATCCAAAGAGCCTTCCCAACTTTCAATTCATAATTAAGATAATCTGTTCACCTGCTAAGACACTTGAAAACTTGATCAGGAGGAATCTGAATAGCACCTTTTTCAATAATATATCATTAAAAAGGTATAATATGATGTCTTTTAAAAAAACGTTAATTAGAGTGCTACCAGACTGTTTTTTAATTTATTTTTTGCTAATTTGACTACATAACTCTTCTACGATGTTTATTAATTTGAATAAATTTAGTTCCTCATAGCCACTGTTCTGCCTGTAAAATCAGGTACACGTTAGAATGTATTAAAACTAAATCTTTGCAGCCTTCTGAAATCAAATGGACATTAATTAGGGACATGATGTTCTCCATCCTTTTAAAACAGCCAGCCTGTGGTTAACAAGTGTCTGGAAAACTTTGTTTTATTACACAGGCTTTTGTTAGATTTTGCTATTTTTCTAGTCTTTACTTTTTTTTTTACAGGCAGTTTGCTTTTGGTTTGGACCTGTTCTGATACTGTGAATATTGTTAATGGAAACTGACATCTAAGTATTCTAAACATATGAAAGTATAGGTAGTCCTCAACTTACAACCATAATTGAGGCCACAATTTCTGTTGCTAAATGAGACAGTTGTTAAGTGAGTTTTGCTCCATTTTATGACCTTTATTGCCATACTTGTTAAGTGAATCACTGTAATTGCTATGTTAATAACATGGTTGTTAAGTGAATCTGACTTCCCCATTTACTTTGCTTGTCAGAAGGTCAAGAGATGATCACATGATCCCAGGACACTACAATCGTCAAAAATATGAGTCATGCATCTGAATTGTTATCATGGGACCATAGGAATGCTACAATGGTTGTAAGTGTGAAAAATGGTCGTAACTCACTTTTTCAGTATCCTTGTAACTGAACTGCCACTAAATAAATTATTGTATATCAAGGACTATGTAAATGTACACCACTGTGTTGTCCTTAATTTTAAAAATAGCTTTCATAGGGAAGCATTTTTAAATTAGTGTATCTATAGCTGCAAATTTTGGGAAGGATTTGATAGAAATAACAGACTGGCATGAAATGTGTAAGGAATAGGAAAGAGAGAGACTTAATGAGTTCTGGTGGGTTGGATTTACAGCATATATAGGTCCAGTCCACATCTGCACTTAACTTGCCTATTAATGCCTATTAACATTCTTAAATCAGGGATGGAATTATTTACAGTATTTATTTATTTATACCCCATCTTTATTGTTTTCATAGGCTAAGGCTGGACTTGAACTCATGGTTTCTTGCTGGTGCCTCAACTGCTAGACCAAACCAGCTCTCTAGTTCCCAATAATTTGCAAGAGCTTCATCACATGACATTTCTGCCCCTCAGAAGAAAGCTTGAAATGGATTTATGGGGGGAAACAGTGATGAGGTCTACCCAGCAACTGCTTGGCCTACAAATTCTTCCAGCTTTTCTTTGGCAGCAGGCAACCTCAGTGTTGCATTTCTGGGCTTTGTCCACCTTGGAAGTCTAAAGGAGCTGGTAGAGATAGGCCGCCATTAGCATGGGGGGGGAGGTCTTTGAGGGATGAACTATGATCCTAGCATAGGAGTCCTGAAGGGCAATGGACCGAATACAGACAGTTCTTGACTAGACGACAACTGAGCCCGAAATTTCCATTGCTAAGTGAGGCAGTTGTTAAGTGAATTTTGCCCCATTTTGCAACCTTTCTTGCCACAGTTGTTAAAGCGAATCACCGCAGTTGTTAAATTAGCAAAAACGGTTGTTCAGTGAATCGGGCTTCCCCATTGACTTTGTTTGCCCGAAGGTCACAAAAAGGAGATCCCATGACCCCGGGACACCGCCAACAGTCATAAATATGAGTCAGTTGCCAAGCGTCTGGATTTTGGTCACGTGATCGTGGGAAATGCTGCAACGGTCGTAAGCATGAAAAAAGGTCGTAAGTCATCTTTTTTAGCGCCTTGTAACTTTGAACGGGCACTAAGTGAACTGTTGGAAGTAGTGGATTACCTGTACTCAGCTTTGGGGGGGGGGGGGAATGCGGGTTTTAAATGTAATGAATGAAGCCCCCTCCATGACGCCATCGCCCTCAAGTTCCATGACATTCCAACACCCTCTGCACAGTATCTACGGAACCTTCATCGCCCTTCCATCCTCCTCCTCCTCCTCCTCCTCCTAGGTCTTTCCACCCTCGTACCCTTAGACACCCTCGACAACAAAAGCCCGCCATGTACACCCTTCCATCTCCCAAGGACATGTTCCTCCCACCCGCGACAAACTCTTTTCTCGCACTTACTGCCGAAGGTAGACATCTTGTAATCAAGGAGGAATGGAGCCCGCAGGCTTTCTGGGAAGTGTAGTTTTGTCCCGTTCTTCCTCCCTCTCTCTGATTGGTTGGCAAGCCCTGCATGGAAAGCTGTGGTGGGCTCTGCTTTTCTTTTTAATATTTCATAGTTAAGTATTTATTTCTGTGTGTCAGGGATCATACACCATATTTTTCCCTGGCGATGTACAGTTGTTTTCTAATTCTGCGTATACATAATTAAACGTTCCAATATTTTACGTCCATACCAAGCCGATTGCGAAAAAATCGCTTGCTCTGATATCATTTGCAACTCGAATAGAGAAAAAAGGCTGGTTTGCGGGGCACGGGTGGTTTTTACATGCTTCGCCTCGTTTCCTGGATTGCAAAGTAAAACATTCACATCTATAACATGCAGAGCGTGCTTAAAGTGCTGTTTGCTTTCCCTTTCTCGGTGGAGAAAGAGTATCCGTGTGAACGTGATTTACAAACGGGGAGAATTAACTCGTATGGAATGACGCAGAGAATGCAAATATTTTCTTTTCTGACAATCACTCAGTCTTTGTTATTTTATAAAGTCCTGCAAGCTTGGATTAAAATGATCCCTCCCTTTGGATTTTGTTACGTCAAATCTTCTTCAAGGTAGTTTAACCTACAGTGAAGAAAGCTTTTGTCCAAAATACATATTCCACTTATATACAATTACACCAAAATCACATTCTTACAATATGCTACGTCACGATTTGTTTTAACTTATTATTGCATATTTATTTATTTAGCGTAAGGCAAATACATGTACTTACAGCGGTTCAAATGTTAATGTTCAGTCCACCCAGCCATTCAAGGACAGGGTGATCTATGTTGAAAAAAATCAGACATTGACCTGGTGTAAGCTCTTGATGGACATTCGGACACAATGTGATGGATATTTTGTCAAGGAGCACCACAGTCACACTGAGGGATAGAGTCAAGACCTCACTTAATCAATTAGTCCTGGCAGACACCATGTTGGGTACGGATCCTGTTCAGAGTTGACCTTCAGATCATATGCTGCAGTAAGGTTGATGAACACAGCTGTGTTTTTTAAGCCTCAAACCAGCCTCGCTATGTCCTGTTAGGCTCAGCACCTGATGCCATGTAATTAGAGAGCCAGGAGTTCTACAAAGGTTAGGCTGCCAACTGTCATTAACTGCCAATTCTTCAATGCAGTCTGGCTGCCAATTGTTGCTAGTTGTTTGTTTTACACTTATTATTGCATAACCTATACTTGATTAGATTCAACTAAGATAAGCCTGAACCAAACTTATAATATTTATACATATGTACATAAGGGAAAAATGTGTCTTTAATAATGCTAATATCCCTGGATAGCAAGGACAATTGATCATAATGGTTTGTGGATAAAAATGCAACGTTTATACAATCATTTTCAAACCCTAATACAATATGTATAATTAATATGAATGCATAATTAATTTTTATTTATTTGAGGTCATGTCACACTGTGGGATCTGTTAGACCCAAAACAACCCCACAGAAAAATGACTAACTGCTGTTCTCTTAACCATCCTTTTTTCCTACTGAATCATCAGGGTCTTTCCCTACCCCTGAGTGAAGGACATTTTCAACATTGCTTGATCCTGATCACAAGATCCTGTTTTTGAGAGAGAGAAAAAATCAGTTCCCCTTTGAAGTATGCAGGCCACAGGATAAAAATGTTGTGTTTTGTACAGCTATAGTCTGTGTTGACAGTGACCTCCCTTTATAATTTTTCCTTTACATTTCCATACTGAAATTCTTTTGAAATTCAGAGATAGATAGATAGATGATAGATGATAGATAGATAGATAGATAGATAGATAGATAGATAGATAGATAGTACCTGATGATTCCTGACTCTTGATGAATGTATCTTTTTTTTATGTACAGTGAAAGCATTTGCACCAAGACAAATTCCTTGTGTGTCCAATGACACTTGGCCAATAAAGAATTCTATTCTATCAATAGATGGTGGCAAAGACTGAAAGGAGTCTTTATTTTGGTGGAGTCATCTGGTGGCTTGTCTAGTTTTTTGCAGCATATATCTGTTTTACGAAAAGAGACGTCTTTAGTGAACCTCACCTGTGATCATCTCTTATTTTTTGAGGGGGGAAAAATAGACCAAGCTGAAGTGCCAGATAATGCCTTCTAAGTATGTAACTAAACTTTGGACAATTCACTAGATTTAACTGGATTTCTACTGCTGGCTCTAAATCATAGTTTGAATAACTGGCATTTAGGCTGTTGAGAGTCGAATGGCATAGAAGTTTAAAGAATTATCTGTTCACAATAAAGGGGGGTCATGACTATCAGTTCTTTTGCTGGTATTGTCCTTGTACACATTGAATTCTTTTGATGCTATAAGGTATCAGCCTACACTTGTGTAGATCCAAGAAGTGTGGCCTTTTACAATTATACAGAAATTTTGTCAATGTGCAGATTTTCTAAGTGCCACCCAACATTTTTTTGGTATAGCATCCTATATGCCGATAACCATTGAGACCATCACAGCCAGTAATCTTTGAACTTTGGTTTACAGGTCTTGATAATTTATGTTCATCTCCAGTTCTTTGCTTCTATTCTACTATCTCCTACTATCAATTATCTACACGTTCTTCTTTAAATCTGTTGTGTTTTGTGCCAAGAATTACTGGTTAGGTTTGTATTCAGAAATTCCACAATATTTTAACACACTCATTTTTTTTATTTTTCAACTCTATGTTCATACTAATTTTTCATTACTGGCACAGGATAACTTTTACAGATGTTCCAGTGAATCATTTTGGCAACTGTGCTTTATAATCTGCTAAGTGATCTTTTTTGCATAACTACTTTTTTGCCTCTTTGCATGATCTGCATTTTGAATCATTTGTCAATTTTTCATTATTCTTATTATAGGGCAAAGCACAACAACAAATTGCAGTGTAAATAGCTGAATTATAAACTCTGGTTTGCATACCACAATAGATGACTTCACACAACACAATGGCTATGCTTACACAACATAATAATTCAAAATGTGATTTGCTCAATTATTTTATTTTATTATTTGTATCCTGCCTTTATTATTTTTGCAAATAACTCAAGGTAGTGAACATATCTAATATTTCTTCCTCCTCCTATTTTCCCCACAACAACCCTGTGAGGTGGATTGGGCTGAGAGAGAGTGACTGGCCTAAAGTTACCCAGTTGTCTTTCATGGCTAAGGCAGGATTTGAACTCGTGGTCTCTCGATTTCTAGCCTGGTGCTTAACACTAGGCCAAACTGGCTCTCAGTTTGCAAATAAGGTTGTTTTGTGAATCAAGCAGACTTTGCAAAACACAAGTCCAAATGTGATTTACTTTACTGTATTTGTTTATGGCAAGTCTGAATATGAGGCACTATGGTTTAACCAATGGTTATAGTGTAAAGTAGTGTATGAACCAAATCAGGTAAGGATAATTTAGTCATCCAAAGTAAACCATGACTTAGTATGCAGTATAAATGTAGCCATTATCAAGATACCACTTTTTGCCAGATTTTTCTGCTTACCTTAAAATAAAGCAGCTCAGATCAGAATTCCTTTTTTCTTTCGTTAGTTAAAAAACATTTTTTCCTCTTGTACTTCCCTTCCTAACCATCATGACTGATGATCTATCACTGTTTCCTGGGAAGGAATAATCACATTTCTCAGAGCTTTGAGCCTTTTTCTTCCTCATTTACAGACTGCATCTCTCTAAAGATGCCCGTTACTCTCCCTTTCCTGCTCCTTACAATCTGTGAGTATTGGTGGGAAGGATCCTTGAGACTCTATAACCCTTCATCCTAGGAATGGTTCTTCTAGGGGTGGAGCCAGACTTACTATTGAGGGATGAAGGGGCTGCTGGCCAGAGTAAGATGATTTGGGGTGTTATGAAAAGGCAGAGCATAAATAACTATTCATTCGTTTATATTGCAGCTTTTTAACTGGTGAAAAGTAAAGAGGCTTTCTTGCTTGCCTTTTGACTCCTGGCAATTGTCTAGATAAGTCCCTGCAGTTTTTCTGGCAAGACCATTGCCTCTTTCCTAGGGTTAGGGTTAGGGTTGTGGTTATAGCTGGCTTTTGTCCTAGATAGAACTAGAATTCACAGACTCCTTATTTCTAGCCTGGTGCCTTCACCACTACATCAAAGTGGCTCTTAGCGTTTTCTATTGGGCACAATAACTTGTGGGGAAGGGAGGGACTTGTTATTCCATCTGAAGCAGGATTATATGTGAATTGAGCCCCTGGGATTGGGGTGATGCATGAATCCAATCAATTTCAGCAGATTCTGCAAACTACAATAAAACAAACAATGGTCTAGCATGACACTGAACCAGGGTTTTGTATGCCTGTCAGCCTTCCCCAGTCCAACACCTTCTGGTTGTGCTGGAACTGAAATGTTTGGAGCTCTAGAAGTTACAACCCAACTTTTCTGAGTTTATCAGGCTAGCCACCTCAGATGTAAGACAAAAAGCTATTTCTGAACTTCTTGGATGACACTTCTGTCCACAGTATTGCAGAGAGAATACTTGATCTAGATTTAGCATCATGTTCTCCCTGTCTATATTCACACAACTTGCTGACCCATCAAAAAGAGGTAATGAGGATATGCCCACAGCCATTTTAATATCTCTTCCTCTTTCAGGACTCATTAACCAGAGGCAGACATTTAACCCAGGTGAAACAGGCAATCCGAATGCAGAGTAGCTATTATTGTTAGAGCTGCCAGTTCAGGTATGCAAAAATCTAAATGACCACTAGAAGACAACAAAAAAGTGTTTGTTAATCTGCTGGTGTCATCTGGTAGTTGTGTTAACTTTTGCAGGCCAGACTGATAGCTGTAACAGTTGGTTTTTGAAGAATCTATGGAGTTTTGGATTCAAATTCTGGTTTTGGTGAAGTTCAACAGTGATTGATCTAGATTTGGACAGGACACCAAATAAAATGGTGGTGCATTCATCTTTATTCCCTCTTACCTATGGGTTGGTTTTTTGTACAAATGTAAACTCTGTTTGGCTAGCATTATTCATCATCTTACAGTTTGGTTTATCTAATCATGGTTGACTGAGTAACCTTCAGTTGGAATGATTTACACAGCATGCACTAAACCAAAACCAAACAAACCACACTGGGCTTGGCACATACGGTAATCCAAGCCTCCCCATTCCGTCTCTTCTCCAGCTCTGCCAAAGCCATCCATTGTATGGCACCAAGCTGAAGGTGCAATGGAAAAGCACCAGCTTCAGTGCTCTGCCCAGGAGGAATATGCAGGCAGCTGGTTCTCCTTATACATGGGAGGCAGCCAGAAGCCAGTAGCTCAAAAGAAAGCTTTGCCAACAGAATCTACTGCCACCTTTGAAGTCCATGAAGTTGGCCCAGATGAGCAATTCCATTGTAGCTATGAAATCTGGGAGGCTGGGAAGGCAATCCGCTCTCCACTCAGCCAGCCTGCAAACATCACAGAAGGTGAGTATTAAGCTGAATCTGTCTTCTCTCTCCCTCCCTCCTTCCCTCTCTCCCTCCCTCTTGCAACAAATTGTTATAAGTCAAGTACTACCTGTACATCCTATAGTTCTTCTGTGCAGAAAGCTGAAAATTGGTTTCAATGAACCTCATTTTATTTGCTATTCTCTGCAATCAAGGCTAATTTACCTCCAAAGCTAAAAAAAAAAAAAAAAGTAAGAAAGAAGAATCCCTTTTTTTAATTTTGAAAAGCTACACTATATTTCAATCCTAACTAAGTATATGTTGTTTGAAATATGTACAGATGAGATCAAACATCAACCCTGATCCAAACTGGGGCAGGATAGAAGAGCACCCAGACCTGTGGAAGAGCAATTATTTTCAGTTGTAAAATTACTTCTGGTTTATAAAGTCTTCAATTCCCATTGTCCTCAGCCTGTCCAGCTAAAAGAAGGCTTGGCTAGGAATGCCGAGTTCTAATTGCAGATATAAAAACTTGGTTTTTATCTACATTTAAAAAAAAAACAATAAAAAGCCACACTTTATTTAAATTAGAAAAGCTTGCTTCCAAGGAAACAGATCTCGCTACTATTCTTAAAGAAAATATATTGTTTTCCATTCCTTCCTGCCTGGGGTACTGGCATACACTAGGCAGAGATTAATTTTTATTGTGTTTTGCTTCATTTGATGCTCTGGAGCAGTGTTTCCCAACCTCAGCTGTTAGATCTGAGGTGGATCAGTTCGAATGAGACGCGAGACCATTCTAGTGAGTTCAGCTCTTTATTTAGTGCAAGGATAGTCTGAAGAATACAAGCTGCGGCAGCCCTTCATATAGGGCTGGCTCGCGGCTCGGCAGCCAATGGCAGCGCTTTGAATCTCCCGCGATCGGCACAGCCAATCGCGGTAGATTCTTAGCGCTCCAATCACGGCCGGGGCTTCGACCAATCAGGTCGCTGTCCGTCTGGACCAATCAGTTGCGAGGGTTTGGAGTATGCTAATACAGCACATCAGCAGTTTTAAAGTGTGTGGATTTCAACTCTCAGAAGTTCTTAAAATTGCTGAGGTTGAGAAACATTACTGTAGAGCAGGAATATCCAACCCTGGCAATATGTGGACTTTAACTCTCAGCATTTCACAGCCATCATGACTGGCCGGGGAATTCTGGGCATTGAAGTCCACAAGTCTTAAAGTTGCTGAAACCCTGCAATAAGTAGAGAGGGTGGGCCACATACATTATAATAACCATACCATAATCAATTAACTTGGTTAGTCCTGAAGATAAATGTAAGGCTTTTGTCTCCTCCAGTGCATTTCCTGAAGCCGTCAATTGTTGCAAGTCCCAGCACAGAAATCTCAGTGGGACAGGACTGGATACTCCATTGTTGGGCTCCCTTTTCAGGTGTCAGCTTCGTCTTCTACCAGGCCAGGGACTTCCGATATGAGGTCACTCCTCAAGGGAACTCCAACATGGCTGAATTCTCCCTGAAGAATGTCTCAAAGACTGATGAAGGACGGTACACGTGCTACTACCACAGCCTCAATGACCCTGTCATCTGGTCCAATGCCAGCAACCCTGTGGTGCTGAAAGTCCTGGGTGAGGAAAGGCAAGAAGGTTACATCTTGCCGAAATTAAAGCAGATGGATCTTTCCTGAATTGTACAATGGGTGGGGAATGGTGGCTCCAGGTTGGGATTGACTGAGACAGAGTTTGGTATAGTGGTTAAAGGCAGCAGGCCAGAAACTAGGAGATTTGAATTCTAGTCCCACCTTAGGCATGAAAGCCAGCTGGGTGAATTTGGAACAATCACCAGGAGCTTGTGAGCTCTAGTCCTGTAATAGGCATGAAAACCGATTGAGTGACTTTGAACCAATTACCAGGAACTGAATTCTAGACCAGCCTTAAGCATGAAAGCCAGTTGTGTTACTTTGAGCCAATCACTAGGACAGCGATCACCAACTGGTGGGCGGTGGCCCACTGGTGGGCCATGAGAAAATTTTGGTGGGCCGCAGAGAAATCTCACCCCCAGAGCACCCCCTGTGCTGTCCAGACAGTTTATAGTTAATGGGGAATTGGGATAGTTAGTTAGGAATTGGGAGCTGTCCCCTTAAGGAAATGCATCGTGGTAAATGTAGTTAAGGTATCCTAGGAAATGTAGTCCATGTCATGTGGCCACATCTGTAATCCTGATTGGTCACTGAATTGACCCTTGGTGGGTTGGGGGAGGTTCTCTCAATCTTGCTCGGACCCCAGCGTCGTGCTGGCGTTTCTCACCTTTGCTCCACTACTATGGGATGAAAAGAGCACTATCCTTTTACATCATAAAGTTCAGCTATGCAGAGAATTGGACATTGAGATGAATCTCGATGTAACTGTGAGTTATATTTGAGGATGCCTGATGAAACAATAAGAAGACTTTGTATGGATGCCTTTGTGGAGTTTAATCTGTCTGCTTTATAATCAGAAATGGGTTGTAAAGTCCAGAACAGATTAAACTCCGCAAAGGCATCCATACAAAGTCCTTTTATTGGTTCATCAGGCATCCTCAAATATAATTCACAGTTACATCGAGATTCATCTCAATGTCCAATTCTCTGCATAGCTGAACTTTATGGTGTAAACGGATCGTTCTCCTTTCATTCCGATAATGGTGGAGCAAGGGGGTGAGGCAGCGGCATGCTGCTGGGGTCTAGGCAAGAGTGAAGAAACCTCCCCCAACCCACCAAGGGTCAATTCAGTGACCAATCAAGATTACAGATGTGGCCACATGACGTGGACTACATTTCCCAGGATACCTTAACTACATTTACCATGATGCATTCCCTTAAGGGGACAGCTCCCAATTCCTAACTAACTATCCCAATTCCCAATTAACTATAAACTGTCAGGACAGCACACTTCCTGCCTGGAATTATAAATTCCACTACCAACTAAATATGAATTACCTATATAACTAAGAGAAACAGTAAGCAATAATAAAGCATCAAACAAAGCAAAGCATGCAAAGCTTGAGGTTCAATCTTCAAGTTCAGCCTTTCTCCGCAGCAACATTAGGTCGGTGGCTGGTCTGGTGCAGAGCTTCTTGGTGAAAGTCTGCTGGTCGCAGGAAGAATCTTGCGACCTCACTATCAGGACCTTGACTTGGTGGACTAGTCCATCAGAACTGGGTAGGACTTGTTGCACAAGTCCCATAGGCCACAAGTTCAGATGCACATCCTTGTCTTTTAGCAAGACAAGGTCTCCTTCTTTGAGGTTCAGTTCTTTGGTCTTCGATTTACAACGTCTTGTAGGGTAGACAGGTACTCTTGCTTTCAACGGTTCTAAAAGGTATTGGCAAGCTGTTGAACTTGTCTCCATTGTTGTTTGTACAAGTCCTTAGAGTCAAGGTTCCCTAACGGTGCGGGCCAGTCATCCATCTTCTGAGTTAATAAGGTAGCTGGAGTGAGAATAGTCGGATTCTCAGGATCTGAGGAAACCGGAACTAATGGTCGACTGTTGATGGTGGCTGTGACTTCTGCCATCAGGGTGGATAGAGTCTCATGTGTCAGCATAGGTGCCTTCATCAACATGGAATCCAGGATTCTGCGAGCTATTCCAATCATGCGTTCCCATGCCCCTCCCATATGGGATGCATGGGGAGGGTTAAATATCCACACACAATTGTTAGATTTAAGGTAGCCATCAATTGGCGAGTTAGGGCGAATGCCTTCCTCACTTCAAGACAGAACTGGGATGCGGAATCTCAGGAATAGTCTGTGTCGATCGACAGCAGACCCCAGCCCAGGCAGATGCCTTTGCACCATCCATTCCAACAGCCTTCCAACGCCCTTTGGCACCATTGGAAGCAAGAATACCGGTCCACTCTTAAAGGCCTCCAGGAGCGACCAGCAGAGTTTCACCAAGACGTTCTACATGGGCAGATGTCTTCACAACATCCATTTCAACCACTTGTCAACACCCCTTAGAACTGTTGGAAGCAAGAGTACCTGTCCACCCTAAAAGGCCACCAGAAGCGACCAGCAGACTTTCACTATGAAACCCTACTAGGTCATCAGAAGCGACCAGCAGACTTTCACCAAGCCGCTCTACACCAGACCGGTCACCGACCTAGTATTGCTGCAGAGAAAGGCTGAATTTTAAGATTGAACCTCAAGCTTTGCATGCTTTGTTTTGTTTGATGCTTTATTACTGTTTACTGTTTATTTTAGTTTATAGTTTAATTGATAGTTAGTTAGTAGTAGAATTTATAATTCCAGGCAGGGAATGTGCTGTCCAGACACTTTATAGTTAATGGGGAATTGGGATAGTTAGTTAGGAATTGGGAGCTGTCCCCTTAAGGAAATGTGTCATGGTAAATGTAGTTAAGGTATCCTGGGAAATGTAGTCTATGTCATGTGGCCACATCTGTAATCCTGATTGGTCACTGAATTGACCCTTGGTGGGTTGGGGGAGGTTCTCTCACTCTTGCTCAGACCCCAGCATCATGCTGGCGTTTGTCACCTTTGCTCCACTACTATGGGATGAAGAGAGCACTATCCTTTTACACCATAAAGTTCAGCTATGCAGAGAATTGGATATTGAGATGAATCCTGACATAACTGTGAGTTATATTTGAGGATGCCTGATGAACCAATAAAAAAAACTTTGTATGGATGCCTTTGTGGAGTTTAATCTGTCTCCTTTATAATCAGATATGGGTTGTAAAGTCCTGAACACCCTCCCCAAAGCAATTAATCCAGGCTGCGCAGAAACACAAGGCTGCCCACATGGCCCATGGGAACCCTCCCTGCCCATTCACTCCTTACCCGGCAAATTTGCCTGTTCAATTGCTATTTTTCCTTTTTTCGACCATCAGTTGTTCTGCTGTGCCAGGGAATTTAGATTAGCTAGGAAGAAGGAAACGGTTGGATTTCTTGCTTTCTAGCTAGTCTTTAGATCTTTGGCTCTGCTTTTAAGCACAGCTGAACCTCCCTTAGGACTGGAGGTTCTATTACTCAGTGCAGACTCCTGGCAAGCAAATTTGAGAGACTGAGCTAGCTGATGGCAGATAGACAGATCACTGAATGATTCTGTGAGCAACTCAATCTGCCTGCCTGCTTTGCCTGATTTGGGGTAAAAGTTGCTCTTTTTTTATAAAAAAAATATCAATATTTATATTAATATTTATAATATTTACATACAAGCCCTGCCCAGTCATTCACATGACCACAAGCCACACCCACAAATTAGGCCACACCCTCAGAACCAGTTAGTGGTCCCTGAGATTTAAAATTATGAGTTTGGTGATCCCTGAGGTCCAAAAGGTTGGCGACCCCTGCGTTAGGAGATTGTGAGTTCTAGTCCTGCCTTAGACACAAATCCAAAAGAGGGTCTTGAGATCAGTTCTTCTCTTTCAGCTCCAGAAAGAAGAAGGCAATGGGGTGGGAAAACCCACTTCTGAATATATTGCTGAGTCAAAACTGAATTTAAAGGCATATTCGGATATGATTAAAATGGCTGATTTTATCCTGATCTCCCACCTAGTAAACTCCCTTTGTGAGGTTACTCTTTTGAGTTATTTAATATACAATTGCCATTTTCTGGAAGATCTTTTGTTTGAAGTAAAGAAAGGTGGCATAAGAAGGGAAAATACTGGATTAGTCATAATTTAATTCCTGCACTATTCTCTCTCTTACTCATACATACACACATAACACACAACCGTACCACAATATTTATTTCAGAGAACTGCTTGTTCTCTTGCTTTCTTGGTCCTTTCATTTGTTCCTTTGTGTGAAAAAAGTACACGGAAAAGTTCATGTCTGGACACCCTACATTATCAGAAATTCCAGTAATCTTTGCGGGAATGACTGTAAATTAATAAAACCATCCAGCTTTTGTTTCTGCAATATGATCTGGGGAGTAAATAAAAGGATAACAAAAAGAAGGCTGAGTTCTTACTTACCAGCTGAGAGGACAAAACTGCCACCACAACTTTACAATCCAAACCTCATCCTCATGTTGACTTTTTTGACCTATTCCTGGCAAACTCCCTTGCTTACTCATTTTATTGCCTTTTTACACAATTACTGATTTTTTTTTTTCAGGTGGGTCTGATGTTAGCAGATATCAAGAGGTGTTGGTTGACCCTGAAGGGAAGCATCGAGTGAATTGTTCAATGCCTCCCATAGCTGAGGGATGGTTCCATCTCTATGTTGATGGGGAGTTCTTTGCTGAAACCAGAGCATGGCAGAATGGGACAAGCGCCAGCTTTGGGCTCACAGAAGATGCCCTCAGCAACCTCAAGGGAAAACTGAGCTGCCAGTTTGGGGAAAACCAACTCAACGACACCATAAGGCAGACACAAGGTGAGTTCAGAGAGAATGAGGGCAGGAGAGACTGAGAGAGCGGAGGTGATTGTGATGTACCATCAAGGTAAATGAGGGTTTGCAAAGCCTTCGAGGAGCTTACAGTCCAAACTTTGAAGAAAGTACTACAGTTAAGGAGGAAGTGTGGGGACCTTGGTGCCTCTCTGAGCTTGGTTGTTTTCTTGCAGACGTTTCATTACCCAGCTAGGTAATATCATCACTGCAAATCCCATTCCTTTCTAGCACTGATGATATTATCTAGTTGGCAGGGCTGTCTTAACAGCATTATGGGCCCCAGGCAAAGCAGTGTACTGGGGCCCCTGCAACAACTACTCACAGGAATAAAAAGGAATGGTATGAGTGGCTGACATTGCACATGTGTTGAACCACAATGTTAATTTTGGAAGTTTTCTAATTTTCAGTGTTAATTTATATTAATGCATGTTAGTATTAATAAAAAGATGCAGTAAAATGTAATAAATGTGGTGCTGTATTTATATGATACAAGGTGCATTGAAGGGTTAATATACACAGATTAGTATGGGGCCCTTGTACTGGTCGGGCCCACGGGCAAGTGCCCATCAGGCCCATGCGTTAAGATTGCTAGTTGGATAATGAAACGTCTGCAAGACGCTGCCTGCAATTTGCCAGTTCGAATCTCATCAGACTCAAGGTGGACTCAGCCTTCCATCCTTCTGGGGTGGGTAAAATGAGAACTCAAAATTGTTGGGGCAACATGCTGACTCTGTAAACTGCTTAGAGAGGGCCATAAGGCACTATGAAGCGGTATATAAGTCTAAGTGCTACTGCTATTGCTATCATTATGGCCTTCCTCCCCACATTGCTGGAGTCTATCCTGCAGATGTTCCCAGTGAGTGATGCTTTCCTGAGTCTGCATATGTAAGGAGAGTTAAGTAAATGGACTGGTTGATGCCTCCAGCTTTGTATCCCAATCTCTCTTGCTGTCATAAGGATCTAGTTTATAAGGAGGATGGCTTTGAAAGAAAGGGGGAAGATCTGTTACCAAAACCACTAAGAAGGAAAACCCAAACAGTGAGGGAGGATTACAAAAGTGTTTCAGACACCACCACCCTAATTCACATCAGTATAAAAGTTAGGAGGGGTTAAGCCTAATCAGATTTACAAGATTATGTTGCTATAACCAATCTAAATAAAAGTAGTTTTTAAATGTTCTATAGCAGGGGTCCCCAACCACCAGGCCCCGGACCAGTACCGGTACCGGTCCGTGGATCATTTTCTACCAGGCCGCCGGTTTGCTGGGCACCGCCATCTTGTTTTGACGAGAAAGTGCTTCCGGGTGAGCTTTTCTGGTTGGAAAGCGGCGTTTGGGTCCTGAAGGAATCCTCGCGCCTTAGTTTCATCGAAGGGGGGGCGGCGGCTTCGAACGAAGAGCTGTCCCGATGGCGGAGGAGATTAAGAAAGCACAAAAAAGCACAAAAAAGGTACAAAGGAGGAGTTGAAGATGGTGGGGAGAAGCGGGGGACGGCTGGCTGGCCGGTTGCTTGGCTCGCCTTGCCATGCATGCTGATGCCGGTACCGGGCCGTGGATCATTTTGTGATGCCGGTACCGGGCCGTGGCACAAAAAAGGTTGGGGGCTACTGATCTATAGAGTCTACAGGTAGAGTCCTCGACTTATGATTACAGATAGTCCTCAACTTACAACCACAATTGAGCCCAACATTTATGTTGCTAGGTGACAAACTTGTTAGGTGAGTTTTGCTCCATTTTACAAATTTACTGGCCATGTTTGTTAAGTGAATCACTGCAGGTGTTAAATTAGTAACCTGTTTCGTGAATCTGGTTTCCCCATTGACTTTGCTCATCAGAAGATTGCAAAACTTGACTCCGGAATGCTGCAACTGTCATAAATGTGAGTCAGTTATCAAGCATCCGAATGTAAACCACATGACCATGGGGATGCTGCAACGGTCAGAAGTGTGAAAAATGGTCATAAGTCATTGTTTTCACTGCTGTTGTAACTTTGAACAGTCACTCCATGAACTGTTCTAAGTCGAGGACTACTTGTAGTCTCTTAGCAACCATTCAACATCATAATGGGAGCCCAAAAAGCTACTTACAACCTGGATTCAAAATTCCAATGTTTGGGTCCCCACTGCAGTTACATGCCTACATTTTGGGTGCTTGGCAATTGACCCACAATTATGGCTGTTTGCTGCGTTCTTTGATCACATGACCATGATTAATGATATTTTTGCTGAAACTGGCCTTTATTTCTGATTACTGGCAACAACAAAAAAGTCCCCTGGTGAACAATGGGTTTGCTTAACAACCTCAGCATTCACTTAACAAACACCATATTCAATTTACGAGTGCCATAATTCCCTAACAACAGCCACAAAAAAGGTTGTAAAATTGGCCACGTTCACCCACTTTAGTGGCTCGCTTTTGAACCGTCACGACTTAGGAACAAAATTGTGGGCTCAATTACAGTCGCAACTTGAGAGCTATCTGTATTTCCTGATCTGGTCTATTCACCCAGAAAGACATTTGTCAAGAGATTGTCCTCTGTAGGGATCTCACTGGGTGTTGGAGAGAAAATGGGAAATAGGGGGCTGGGGGGCAGCCAAGGGCCTACTTATATTAAATCTCACTATGGTACAATTTCAGCTTTGGACAAAGCACTCTTACCAGTACAGACAGGGCAAGCCACTAGAATGTAAATTGAGAATAAACCCATTCCTTACTAGCGCTGATGATGTTATCTAATTTGGGTAATGAAATGTCTGCAAGAAAACAACCAAGCTCAGAGAGCACCAAGGATGTTTCATGAGTATGCCAACTCAGCCAGCTGTTTGTTCAACAGTTATGGTTAAGCACATCATGGCAATGATTTAATTCTGGTTATGAGTCGATTACAAAAGTTTGAAGGATCAGTGGCAATTCTGTTCCTTTCTGGGAAGATTTAATCAGTTGTGCTCAAGCCAGCCAGAACGAAATTTAAATAACAGTCTTATAATTAAACTATTAAAGTTCAAACCATTAAAAGCTCATCAAATACAAAACATCATTAAGAAAGTCAGATTGCGTAATAAAGATCTATTGTGGAAATGCTTTCCTTTTTACATTATATCTATATATATATATATACACTTTTTTTTTTCCTTTAAAGAGTCACTTCTGCCGAGCACTGATTTCACGGCAGCCCATTCCATTCGGCTCGGTCTCGGGTTCACAATCCTTGTTGCAGCTCTGGCTTTTGTGGCTAATGCATTTTGGACTGAGAGGCATCCGGAAAACTGAGCCAGGCAAAAGCTTCTGAACCAGCAAGATATGTGGAGTCACACAAAAGCGTGGCTTGAAATGGTCTTTTCTGGCAGTTGAATCTAGTGAGAAGAGTGGTAACAGTCAAGTCACTGAAAGTTTCCTGTGCAGATTGAAGCTTTCATTATGCAAAACTGTTTATCAAAAAGTCGTATTGAACTGGAGAAGTGATTGCAAGTCCTTTTCTTTAGCACCTCCATAACTTGGAACAGCCTCTGAATGAATGGCCTTAACTCGAGGACTATCTGTATCATAAAAACAATGTCATCTGTATGTCATTTCAACAAATTACCTTTAGTAATGTCATCCATTTTCATCTTAAAAGGAATACTTTGGGAGTTTTGAATGTATTTTAGCACATGTGGCAACCTTTAAGTCAATTTAAATTTAATTGTCCTGCTGTGATGGGTAATGGATTCATGCATCATTACCCGAAGAAAAACCTTCTTTTACCCAATTTGGGATAATTTGCCCAGATTTAGGAAGCTGTAGAAGCTGGTCTTCATATCTGCAATAAAGGCTGTTTTTATTTTATTTATGCACTTGTCTGTCTTATGGAAGATTGGAGGTAGGTAGGAGTTTTATAGAGAATTATTGCAGTAACCAGAATACTGTCAGAGCAGTCCTCAATTTACTCTCTTACTTCTGGGAAGCTATATTGAGGCGAACAAAATTCCCTGAAACAGGATTTTTTTTTCAACTTTGTGTTATGGATGCTTGTTAAAAAATATGGAAGATAGTGTTATCTGTTGAAGAAAATTACAGTACCGCTGATATTTCTCCCAGTGTAGGCAGTTCATCCAATCAGAGCACAGAATCTCACTGAATGGCTGAACTGATTGGGAGTAAAAGAGTGGTGTCGAACCTTAGAAGCAAATAGCATCTCCACTGGCCCTTGCAGCTTGGAATTATGGGATTTGCAGTCCAACCCTCTATAAAGATTCCCATTTCTTGAGGGACTGTCACAGAGAGAAGTGGGTCAACCTATTTACCAATATATCTGAAGGCCAGACAAGGAATAATGGATGGAAACTGATCAAGGAGAGATTCCACCTAGAAATAAGGATAAATTTTCTGACCATGAGAAAAAATTAACCATTGGAACAGCTTGCCCTCGGAAGTGGTGAGTGCTTCATCCTTGGAAGCTTTCAAGAAGAGACTGGACAACCCTCTGTCAGAAATGGTGTAGGGCAGTGGTGGCTAACCTTTTGGGGCTTCTGTGCCGAAACTTGTGTGTATGCTTGTGCGCGCACTCTCACTCACATGCCAGCACCCAGAAGGCAATGCACGCTGAGCCTCCTGCCCCCTGCACATGTGCACGAGACCCCCCACACACACTGCACTTCTCTGCACATGCACATGTGTCTCTTGCGCCCCTGCACATGCACACCAGATACCTGACAATTAGCTATCAGGTGGGCGGTGCGCACAACACATGTTTAGTGGGGCTCTTACGGGTGACCTCTTGCGTGACAGCTCTGTGTGCCTCTTCCAGCACACATGCCATAGGTTTGCCATCACGGGTGTAGGGTCTCTTGCTTGAGCAGGGGATAGACTAGATTATCTACAAGATCCCTTCCAACTCTGTTATTCTGTTACTATACGTGCCGTCTTACCTGACAATATAAACTAAAAATGAACCCTTATAGGGAAAAGGTTCAGAGTTAAATATGTGGGAAGCAAAATGGAGGGGTCTTACAAATCCACAAATCCCATGTCCCATTTCTTTTTTTCTACTGACACATCAGAACTAGTTTCACTGGTTTAATCAGTAATTCAATCAGTAATAGAACCCACTGGAGGCATCTATAACCAAGAAGACTTGACCTGGTGCTAATTAGCATTTCCAAACCTAAATCCTGTGGCTGGTGGAAGAAATTGTGTTCTTGGAAAGAGACCACTCATACTGAAAATGATCTTTGTGTGTCTTTGTGAAGAAGATGATTGCAATGTGCAATCAAACCTTGCCATGTTTTTCTATATGCCACAAGGCATGTAAAAAAAAAGAGAGTCAGGGCTCCAATTGTGTGGTTGCTGCCACCATCTTGACTTTTTTGACCTCTTTTTGGATACCCATGGGTTGTACATCATTTGCACAATAATATCGCAATGCCCTCGACACCACTTGCCTAATTATTTCTTGAATGGACATTCATGGATGAATGTTTCATCCATAAAAGTCTTCTGTACTTTTGTCTTGATTATTCTTTTGCTTTTAGCTTAGCAAATCACAAAATTGAGACCATGGTGGCACAGAGGTTACAATGCAGTACTGCAGGCTACTGCTACTGACTGCCGGCTGCTAGAAGTTCAACAGTTCAAGTCTCACTGGATCAAGGTTGTCTCAGCCTTCTATCCTTCTGAGGTCAGTAAAATGAGGACCCAGATTGTTGGGGGCAATAGGCTGACTCTGTAAATCGCTTAGAAAGGGCTGTAAAGCACTGTGAAGCTGTGTAGAATCTAAGTGCTATTGCTATTTATAAACCATAATATACAATTTCCAGATAATTATTTAACACTAAACAAGTCACAGCTTAGCATAAGCCAATATAAGAAGAAGAAAAAAGAACATAAGGCCCATATTTTGAATATAGAAGAAATTAAATTAAATACTAGCTATCCATCCTTTGTGTTAACTCAGAAATAGGTCCAGTGAATGTCACTGTTATACATATTCTTGGGGTTTAGAGAATAGGTCAAATGACGTTTACTTGTAACTAAGGAAAACATGCTTAGAAATTAGCTAAATATGCTAAAAGAAAGGCTGAGTGAAGTGTGTGAGAAGTCACAAGGTCTAAAACTAAAGCTGTTTACTAAGATCTATGAATGTTTTCATCATTAAAGCAGAATGCTTAAAATATGGTTTGCTACCTTACTATAGCACAAATCAATCATTTATTTAACGTATCAATAAAAAAAGCATGGATAGCCAAGATTTTTTTTTTAAAAAAAAGCATCAGTTTCACTTGAGGCACAACTACGCTCAAGTGACCATGTTCAGGATACATTATTCAAAGTCTTAACTCCAGAGGTGGTATTCAGCAAGTTCTGACCAGTTCTGAAGAACTGGTGGCGGAAATTTTGAGTAGTTTGGAGAACCGGCAAATACCGCCTCTGACTGGAGGTTTTAAGTATCCTTCCCCTGACATGCCCACCAAGCCACGCCTACAGAACCGGTAGTAAGAAAATTTGAATCCCACCACTGCTTAACTCCCTGGAAGAATCCATAAGGCTGGGAAAGTTGGAAGGAAAGAGAAGAAAAGGATCTCTACAACAAGGTGCAGATACTCAGGGCTCAGAATGGGACAACTCGCCACAGCAGGACGATTTAACAATTCAATTTAATTATTTAAAATATTTTGTTTTAATTTTTATCATCCACCTGTTTCATTTTATCCCTCCTTTCTTTAATGATTCTATTCCGCTATTTCTTTGATATTAGTGAAACTCTTGTTGTGCAACGAGTTGTCCCACCACAAGTTGGCTGTGGTGAGTTGGCCATTGGAAGACCTGAAAGACCAGCTTGGAAGCAGACCACTTTGGAGAAGGCCCTGGGGGCAAATAATCAATAAGCATTAGAAATGTGAGTTTAATGAGGTAGTCTCTGCTCTCTGCCACCAGCATGAAGCTATGTTGGGCTGCCGCTTAGAAGACAAAGATCATGTCCACCCTCAGCAGTAAAAATTCACTGGGAGATATTGGACCATCCACAATCTTTATCTCCACTCAAGCACTCTTACAAGGCAGTTTGAGCACCCCTGGAGAGAAGGTGGTGATGGGACTTTCTTCCCATTCTTCCTGATTTAGGATTGAAGGGAGACACCTCTCCTCCCCCCCCCCCAAACATATAATACAGGTAGGTACAACCGTTCATTTAGTGGCAGTTTGAAGCTGAATGGAAAAACAGAGACTTACAACCAGTCCTCACACTTACAACCATCACAGCATTCCCACAATTACACTGTCAGGTTCCAAGTAATGGAATCATCATAAAATGAATTCAGAGGCATTGCAATTCCTCAAAGAATCATTTTATTTAATTACACATCTTGGCACGAACTGGTGAAAGCCAGTACTGAAAGTTTCCCAGGCTTCCACATCACTATAGCTAGAATCTTCTCATTTTCCCAAAACAATATGTCACAATGTCCAACCAGGAGATGAAATAGTTTCTTGGCAACTTCACTCCTTCTTCTGCTGAGTAGCAGTTGGAATGCAGCTGACTCATTGCCCAGCTATGTTTTATTTTATTTATTTATTTTATTTGTCAAGCAAGTATTAGATAACAGGCATAAATATGAGCATGGTTATGAATACATGAAATGGATACGAATAAAAAAGAAATAATAGGGCAGAGAAGGTAGGCACGTTGGTGCGCTTATGCACGCCCCCCTACAGACCTCTTAGGAAAGGGGTGAGGTCAATAGTAGACAGTCTAAGGTTAAAGTTTTGGGGGTTTGAGGAAGAAACAACAGAGTCAGGTAGAGTATTCCAGACATTGATCACTCTGTTGCTTTGTTGTTTTGGCTGGAGCTTCATCCACTTCAGTTCTCCCCAATTTCTCAAGTGTGTCAGGATTCTGGCAGTTACCCCAATTAAATCATTAGTCTTAAGCAAACTTCCCAAACTTCAAAGGATTTATTAGAAGTTAACATGTCGGCATGACCTGGATGTAGCTGATTCTGAGTTTCTATGCCTGTTTTAGAGTTGCCAAAGTGTGTCAAACTGAATTCATATGATTCCACCACTAATCTAAATTCAGGCTTGACATACATGATCAAAATTCAGGCACTTGGCAACCAACCCATACTTATGATGGTTGCGGTGTCATTGATTGGTATTCTCAACCTTCCCAGCTGACTTCCAACAAGCAAAGTCAATGGGGGAAGCTGCATTCGTTTAACAACTGAAGTGATCCAGTTGTTAAGTTGTTAATTGAGTTGCTTAACCTTGGCAAAAGATGTCATAACATTGGGTGTGACTCACTTAATAACTGTCTTGCTTAGAAATATAAATTCTCTTCTCAACTGTGGTTGTAAGTCAATGATCACAGCCCTGGGGGTGGTGACCCTTTGAGACTTGTATGCAATGAAATTTCATTTTAATGTATGCCAATTAGTGTAAATTCGAAGTGACAATAGTCCAGCCTTTCATGTTGTCTCTCTGAAAAGGACTATTTTCTCATCTGTCTTTGAAATAGCATCATGAAAATGTTACACTCTTTTTGATATAATGAATAATTAAAAAGTAATAAAGAATACAATTGACATTTTTATTAGTTGAGTTATATTGCAAAAGTCAAAAAATGTAGAGCGGAATCTTCTTATTATTTCACTAGAAACAGGAAATATACTTTCTCTTTAACAAACAGGAGGAAAGGAAAGAAAAAAGCAAGTCCACTTTTCTCTACATTTACAAAGAAAAGGTTTCCTTCAAGAAAGAAACATAGTTAAATAGTACTTCTTGTTTATTTATTTCAGAATTGCTCATTTGTTTTTGAAACGTTATATATTTACACTGCATCCTGAGGCTGCATCCAAATTTCTGCAGCTTTAATCAAGATAAATATAATTTTATTCTATCAGCTATTCAGTGTTAATAAGTTTGTTTTTATCAGTAGTAAGCATTTTGTAAGTGGCGGCTAATAATATATTTCTTCTTATGTAGCTGTTCTGCCGCTTGTTTTCTTTGCCTGCTCCAATTTTAATTCATGTTTGTAACTGGATAATCTTTGATACATCAGATGGACTGAAATCCAAAAGCATGTCTGATAACAAAACTCTTATTTTTAAGATTTCACCTTTTTGTTGCTTTAGAACAGGGATCTTCAAACTTGACAGCTTTAAGACTTGTGACTTCAGTTAGCTCAGGAATTCTGGGGGTTGAAGTCCACAAATCTTAAACTTGCCAAGTTTGAAGACCCTTGCTTTAGAAATAAACAAGCTACCACATTATAACCCTAATTTCTTTGATTGTGCAATTTTATTACTGTACAAAAAACACTGATGATTTTAAAACATTCAAATAAATCATTGCAAAACCAGAAAAATGCATAGCCTTTAGAGGGGAGTGTGGGAGTACAAAAGAGAACAAGCAACTGTAACACATTAATTGTATTCCCAGGTGGAACCTATTACAGCTTAATGGGAAGTGAAAGATATATAAATTGCTAGTTAACGAACCGTGAAAGATAGAAATATTTTCATGGTGTTTGGGCTTAAGACATACCAGTGAAAGAGAAAAAACAGCATTTTGGTGAGTTCAGATGACATTTTTGCTCTGAAATCCAGTTTTCTTCTTTCCAAAAGCTCTGTTCTTTAAAAAAAAAATGAAGCTGTGATTTTGTTTATCTGAGTATTTATAAACCTGTTGTGTTTAATTCCAGGATTCTCAGATTGTGCTAACTCTAACATGGTCTGTTTAAATTTTTGTTTTATAAATCATTCTGTAGGGCTCAGCAGACTATCCAAAGATTATAAACCTTGATAACCAGTAAACCATGGCTAAACAAGCTATGACTTAGTGTCTCTTGTTGGCTTAATTATATAGATTTCTCCATTGTGATTTAAGAAAGCTTTAAGACTGTGTGTTATTCTTACTCATGATTAATTCAAGTGTTTGATTAACCGCTTTAATACATGGGACCATAAATTAACCACATGACTAAGTTTGACCGGTATACTACTGTAGGCTAAAAGCATAGTTCGCCTTTTTATGATTTAACATGGTATGCTAAAAAGCTTAAGTGTTGATTTGTGAGGATGCTGTTCATCTAATATCTTGAACACTTCTTCCTGTAAAATGGATAAAGCTAGTGAACACCCTCCACTTCCCATCTGGTGTCCTTTAATTGGATTAAGTAAGCGCCCCCATCAATTCATGATTGGAAAAGTTAGTTTTGACTCAATGCAGGGATACTGAATTGGGACTGTTGGAACCTGAATGACCACAAGATGGCAGCAGAGTGTTTCTCAATCTTGTCAACTTTAAGATGTGTGGACTTCAATTCCCAGAACTCTCCAATTGACATGGCTGGATGGGGAATTCTGGGAATTGAAGTCTGCACATCTTAAAGTTGACAAGGTTTGGTAACACTAGCATACTCCAACTCTGTTTTTTTCCTAGCGGGGAGGGGTGTCTGGATTTGGTATGCCCTGTAAAGCACACAGTATCCATAGAAAGTTTGATCCCATATTTGCATTTTCACACCCTCTGCAGAATTCACAGTCCTACCAGTCCCAGCAGAGTTGAATTCCCCATCTAGGCAGCTGGGATCACAGATCTAATTTTGGACCCCTGATTAAATAAACCGCCTTGAATTTCCTCAGGGGTCCAAGAGAGCATGTGTCCTCTTTAAAAAGTTGTCACGGTGTATTGCTGATAGAACAAGAAGTGATTACAACTCTTCTAACGCAGCTCTGTACAGTTGTCAGCAAGTTGAAGAATCAAGGGATGGCTGATGAGGTGGGAAGACAACCACAGATCTCAGTTCATGGCAAGAAAAAACCTCAGATGGGCCAGAATGCTCCAACCAAATCTGACTCTTTAAAAAAAACCAAATCAGGTAAACAGAATAAAGAGGTGGGTTTTGACTCAAAATCTCCCCATGAGTGGATGATAAAAGTTACCTGTGGGCTTACATACCGGGTGACAATGAAGAGAAACTCCCATCCTCGTGTAACCCATCCTTCTATTTCATCCTTGTTAATTTTCATTGTTTCATATTCCCCTTTTATAATTTTGTAAGCCACCCAGAGTAGCTTCAGCAGTGAGATGGGCACCCTATACCGGTAAGTAGCCCTCATCTTACAATCATTTTTAAGTTACAATGGCCCTGAAAAATGACTTATGACTGGTTTTTACATTTAGTATCCCTGCAGTCACATGATCAAGATTCAGACACTTGAGAACTGGTTCATATTTATGACAGTTGTAGTGTCTTGGGGTCAGGTCACCCCTTTGCAACTGTTGGAAGAAATATCCTTCTGGGTTCAGTTCCAAGTGGGGAAAAAGACACTGGAAACATGGAGGCTGTTTGGAAAGATGGTTTAATGATGAACAAGACCACATGGCTTGGAGCTCCAAAGTGAAAAGGATGATCACATGCTCCAAGGTGAAAAGAGAAGATCAAGAAGGGCTGATATGCTGAGAGTGCTGGAGTTTTATAACCTTTGTTGGGATTTGAATTGGAGCTTGTATTCCGATTGGTTGTCAGACTCCCATGGGGCCAAGCAGAGGCAACTCTGTAGGCTGTCCTGAGTTCCTGGCTTGGTTGAGCCTTGCTGGATGATGATGCACTGAAAGGGCTTTTGGGCAATTGCTATAGCTTTACCTGGAGATCTTTGTTATGTAAAGTATTCTGGCAGTTGGCAGAGTTTAGCCTGCAATACTACCTTCTAACCACTGTACCTCCACAGCTCCTAAAATCTCCTGCTTTGGCATTCTGCACAGATTCAGCCACTGAGGTTCCTGGCTTAGCCTCTTGTGTAAACCAAGTCAATGGTGGTATTCAAAGCAATGATAATTAAAAGAAACCGTGAGATAATAGGAAGTGTAAAGTTACCCCAGTCTTATTGGCTTAAAAACTTAAAATGTTTTGGGTTATCTTTATACCATTCAAAAGGCAGCTTGAATTTTCCAGAGAATGCATTGCTCTCCTGTTCTTGCCATTGACTGTCTGTTCCTCATTATGATGTCAACAATAAATTGTGAATTTGCAATGTAAAATGTGCCTTTTCATCCTTGTGCCATGAGATCACCTGCTGGTATAAAGGAGGCTGAGTTTACACTGCAAAATTGCAATGCAGATTTTGTCACTTTGCCTCTTGCACTGTGCTGTTGCTTATTTCTCTTGCATTCTTCAATCTTCAGACATTACCTGAAGCCAGAATTGCTCTTCAGTGCATTTAGCAGTGGAGTGAAACTCAATATGACTTTAAACACCTTTCTCCTTCGCTCCCACTTTATCTTTCTAACTAGCTGCAGTATGAGAAGGGTGGATTAGAGAGACAGGGTGATGTTTCATCTGGCACTGAATTGGCCATTTTTTTCCTTAAATGAGCTCCTGTCTTCTTAAATTAGATTTTCTGCTGAAGTTTCATTTTTTTTAAATGCGTGCTATTTTTAATTTGTTGCAAGCTGCCTTGTAATGTGTCAGGACATAAATATGATAAATACCTGTAATATTGCTGCTTGGTGGTAAGGCAAAAAGGTGGCATTATTTTTCAAGGGTGTGTGTGTGTCGAATTAATGCCTTAATGTATAGGCTGAGAGCTCCCCCTGCTGGAAAATTAGACATAGTCATCAAGAACTGAGATAATTTAACTTGAAGGAACTTTTATCTCCATAACTGCTGGGAAACAGGATAGGGTGAAAGGAGATAGAGATCACAGGTGCATAAGGAACAGGTAAATTCCTTGTTTCTTCTCCACTTGTGATCTAAAGTGCCCCCTGCCTACTTTTTTAAAAATTAGATTACCTGGTTTTGCCTTTACTTTGTCAACAAATAAACTTAATTTCAAATTTTGTCAATGTTTTTTGTCAACCTGACTCTGTGGTTTCTTCCCCAAACACTTTATCCTTAGACTGTCTACTATTGACCTCACCCCCTTCCTAAGAGGCCTGTAGGGGGCGTGCATAAGCGCACCAATCGTGCCTGCCGTCCCTGTCCTATTGTTTCTTTTTATTTTTCTTAAAAGTATCCATCTCATGTATTTGAAACTATGTTAATTCATATACCTATATCTTGTAAGCAATTGACAAATCAAATAAATACATAAATAAATAATGTATTCCCAAATTCATCCCCTGCTATGGACTTTCCATCTACAAACTGCCCTAAAGAGAAGATACTGGCTGTATTAACCCATGTACGGGTAAAGCTTAATTAACATATTGTACCTCCCATTGCATTCAGCCCTTGACCCAGTGTCTTCCAAATCCGAGTAGCTAGGTATAGAAACCACATCTCGTAACCAACATGTATCATTGCTGACAATGCTTTTTTGTGCAAAACCAAAAGTCCAGATCAGTGTTTCTCAATCTTGGCAACTGGAAAATGGATGGATTTCAACTCCCAGAATCCCCCAGACATGCTGGCTGGGGAATTCTGAGAGTTGAAGTCCACCTACCTTCTAGCTGTTAAGGTTGAGAAACACTGGTCTACAATCTAGATGTAAACCACAAAGTTAGTTTAAAATGCTATGCTGTGCAGCTTATAAAATAAGGCGCTGGCAAATGCATGTTGATCAATATAACTTTTTGGCTAAATATGTTGCACATCTGGTCTTTTTTGACACTATTCTTTGCCTGCATGAAATATAATGAACGGACTTCAATTCTCTCTAGGTCTCCCACAATCCTGGAATACATCACTCAGTTCCAGCAATGCTTGTTCTACGCAGAAGAGACTTAAAAAGTCATCTCAGGTAGTAGCAACATCTCACATCCCAGTCTTCTCATCAACATATGTTGTCAAAGAAGAACCCAGGCTGACTCTTCCTGCCAGGGCCTGTCTCCCTGCTAGTCGAATTCCTTGTCATATCAGCAGGCTTCCTAACCCGGGTCGTTCTTCAGGAAGTCATATAAGACTGAAGGGTGGCCAAGGAGAAAAGTCGGAGAAGGTCCAGAAGCATCAGAATCCACCTCTAGGAACTCCAGGCTTATATATGAAACAAGCCGTACTTATCAAGCATGGAAATGAGGGTAGGTTGCATCCTGTGTTTCAAGGGTGGACAGCTGCTGAAGCCACTCTTTTCACGTTTACCACTCCAATTCTTGCTTCCTTAAACCATGAATTCTTCTGTCAACTCTTCATGGTTAGTCACCAAATTTTGATCTTCGAGGGCTTCAGAGAATAAAACCAGAGGGCTATTCAGCCTTGTTTATTTATTTTTAATCATTTAAATTTATTATTACAAATAACTCAGGGCAGTGAACATATCCAACACACCTAGCTTCCTCCTCGTGTTTTCCCCACAACATCAACCCTGTGAGGTAAGTTTGGCTACTAGAGGAGGACTGGTCCAAAATCGCCCAATTGACTCTACGATGGAACTAGAACTCATGGTATCAGGCTTTCTAGCCTGGTGCCTTAACCACTGGCTCAAATTGGTCCTTTGAATATTGAGGTGAGCTTTACTTCAGACAATTTAGAAAGCATCAACAGAAAGAAATACCTTTTGGGCATTCACTGCTTGTAAAACCCCATGTGTTAGTCTACAATTCTCATCATTCCTACTCAACCTGTCTATGTAGCAATGATGGAAGCTGTAATCCAACACTCAAGTGTATGTTTACAAATGGTAAAGTAGCATGTTACCTAAGGGAGAAAAAATGTTACCTGTAGTGCTGCCTTAATCAGCACAAGACCAAATGAAGGAATGCTATTGAAAGGCTAATGATCTTGAGCAAGGGTTCTGAACCTTGGCAAGGTGAAGATGTGTGGATTTCAATTCCCAGGATAGCCCAGCCAGCATAGCTGGGAATTGAAACCCGCACATCTTCAACACTGATCTTGGACAATTCCTAAAACCTCAATTTCTTGGCCAGGGTTGGTACATATGAAAAGGGAGGGGAAAGATAATTTCAAATCAATAAATATTTACACTACTCTTATATCAAGGGTGCTTCAGTTCTGGATCAAACCATAGATAGGGATGGGCAAAAATACTGCAATAATTCTACAGTTAGTTTAATTGCGTGGATCAATTTTTTAAGTGCCCTTTCCATATGCAGGACGCAAAGCAATTGCTGCCTTATTCCCACAAAAGGGCCTGGCTGTAGTATTTAATAAATTCAGCAATGAGAAGAGAGTTATTTCCTCACTAGATGGAGAACTAGCCGTAATACTGCTTCTGTAGAAATTAGATATGAAGAAGGCAACCAACTCTAGTGCGTGGAAGCCACAACGTGTTATGAAGTACAGGTAGTCCATGAGTTAAGACCACAATTGAGCCCAAAATATATGTTGCGAAGTGAAACATTTGTTAAGAGAGTTTGCCCCATTTTACGACCTTTCATGCCACAGTTGTTAAGTGAATCATTGCATTTGTTAAATAAGTACCTGTATTTTTCGGACTATAAGACGCACATGGGCCCATTTTTGGCCTGCAGAGTGGTTCCGGATGCCAAGGAGGGCAAAAACAGGACAAGTGGAGGCAAAAAACTTATTTTTTTTCTTGTTTTCCTCCTCTAAACGTAGGTGCGTCTTATAGTCCAAAAAATATGGTAACACGGCTGTTAAGGGAACCTGGATTTCCCACTGATTTTGCTTGTCAGAAGATAGCAAAAGCCGATCACCTTGAGCCTAGGAAAGTGCAGCCGTCATAAATATGAACCAGTTGCCAAGTATCTGAATTTTGATCATGTGACCATAGGGTGCTGCATTAATTGCAAGTGTGAAAAATGATAACTTTTGCAGTGCCATTTTAACTTTGATTTAACTTTCCCTGTATATCGTGAAATGTTGGATTAGCAGAATGAACAAGTAATGAAACTTTGTTTCTCCTCAATCAAGTGCTTCCACCATCTGTTCGTGGAAAAGGGCTTCCACCATCTGTTCGTGGAAAAGGGCTTCCACCATCTGTTCGTGGAAAAGGGCTTCCACCATCTGTTCGTGGAAAAGGGCTTCCACCATCTGTTCGTGGAAAAGGGCTTCCACCATCTGTTCGTGGAAAAGGGCTTCCACCATCTGTTCGTGGAAAAGACACTTTGACCTCTATCAACCTTCCTTTGAAGACAGAAAAGACTTCTAGCACACTTATTCAAAGTAGCCTTAAGAGTAAGACCTTCAAGAATGGCCCTGCCTTGCTCTCCACTTACCACGTTCTGAAGAAGCAACATGGAAGCGAGATACCTCCCGTCCCACCAAGTAGTGATATGAAGGCTCTCTGTCCTCCTGATGACCTTGATCTTTCTACTCCGGAATTTGTTGCTGATGAAGTTGTTATCTCTGAAATCCCCCCTTGCAAAAAACACATTTCAAAACTAGCCCTCGATTTCCCAGAGTTGAATGTTCAGATGGAGATGATGCCAAGCAATCTGTCAAAAACTGCAGTAGTTCCACTTGTGTATCCCCATCTGTCCACCCTTCCTAAGCGTCCCATTCCATCTTCTCTCACTATTCTAGATTTTTCACCCAGAGTAGGCCAGAAGAAAGGCTCATCCGAGAAGAAATTAGAAATGTTTGGTTCAGCTTCTTCCACATTTTCTACTAAGGAATTTGCAGAAAATATAACAGGATCCCCACCTGGTCAAGATTCTTCCTCAAATCATAATGATATACCAGACACCAAAATACTAAGTCCGAATTATCCTGTTTCAGGGGTGAAGGAAATGGTCCTCTCTGTATTTCAAGATGTAAGCAAAGAAAATGAGTTACTGCTTTCTTCCAGCACCCAAATATGTACCGGTATTGAGTCATCTAATGCTTCTGCCTTAAGTTCAGAAGAAAAAGTACTGGGAATAATGGAGGAGGAATTTGATTTTGAAAATGAGTATGAAATAGATGAAGATTTATCTAAAGATAATTTATGTATTATTTTCTGAAGCTGTAGAACAGAGGTCTCCAAACTTGGCAACTTTAAGATTTGTGGACTTCAACTACGAAGCTATGCTGACTGAGGAATTCTAGGAATTGAAGTCCACAAGCCTTAAAGTTGTCAAGTTTGGGGACCCCTGCTGTAGAAAGACAGGGATGGTGGTGAAGAATATCAACAAGATGGGAAGTCAGCCCAGATGAATCAAGGCAGCACAAATTTAGGATGAAGGGCTAAAAGTTCAGGTTGAATCAGTTAATAGTTGATGGATCTTATTGGGGTTGGGGTTTGTTTTTGACTTTTCTTTTGTGAAAAATGAGATTATTTTTCTCTTATGCATGGTATATAAATGTAGATACAGAACTGTGTCTCCACCATTTTCTTTGTTATCCAAGACAGAGGAAAAGCCCCTGAATTCTTTCACGGTGGCTTCTGAGTAAGCACACGTCTACCTGACGTGATGTTCTTTAAATATGGAATATTACAATCCCCGGAAGCTACCAGAGATAATGAAGATTGCAGTGCAGCACATTTAGTGGAGGCAGGTGTGCGAGAGATTTTAATAAGGAACTTCTGAATATTCTGAATATAAGAGATGGAAAATAAAAATTTCTAGGACCTCCTTGGTCTATATTTAGAAATCTAGACAGGAGGTTTTAAGCTACAAATAAATGAATCATCTTTGGAATCCAATAGTCACATTTTTGTACAACTCAAAAGTTGCCTAAAAATAAACCACCTCTTCCTTCCTGTTTATAGTGTTTTTCTCCTCTTTGGTTGTACTTTCCTCTCTATTCTCATCCCTAAAGAGCACCCTTGCCACGATACACATTCTCTAGACTTTTCATAAATTCACGTAGCTGATAATGACTGGTTGCCAGTCTACAGGTGTGGGGACTGCTTGTTTTCCTTCCTGGGGAAAACAAAAACAATAAGTCTCATAAACCCAGTTTTCACATTTTTGGACATGTATTATTTGGTTTTGCCATGATGTGCTGTAAAAATAATTTGGACAAAAGAAGCTACAGGTAGTTTTTGACTTACTACTGTAATTGAGCCCAGAATTATGGTTGTAAGTTGTGCCAGTCATTAAGTGAGTTATCACATGACCATGCTTGATTTTATGACCTTTTGGGGGGTGGTCATTAAGCAAACAACATAACTGTTAAGCAAAACCATTGTTCACAAAAACAAAAGCCATTCTTTTTTGCCAGAAACTACGGTATCAAGGTCACATCACTGGGTTGCTGACCACTCATGTGATGGTGGGGAAAAGAGTAGGTGTGTTAACTTTGAATTTGGGTCCTAAGTGTCTTTTTTGCAACTTCTGTAAACATTCTGTAAGCAAGCGGTCGTAAGTAAAGGACTTACATCTGTCGAAACCCTGACAGACTACTTATACTGAGCTTTGCATAGAACCAATTGTATCTAAGAAATCTCCCTGAAATACAAATGAGAAATTCCTCTTACTGAATGCATCTGCAAAATCTCAAGCAAATGCTTGGTCTCAAGACCCCCTTTGGAGATGATTAGACTATTTTGTGGAAATAAAAAGTTTGAAATGTGGAAGGCGGGAGAGAGTAAAATGGAGTAATTTCGATGGCTGGATCTAAGATAAAATCTTTCCCAGTTCCCACATCAGCCCTGCATAGTTCTGGAGCATCCACACATCTTAAAGTTTAGGGGGGAAACCCTGAAAGAACTCTTGAGATACTTGAGCTTGTTTTTACCTACTTTGGGATGCCCACGTTCTCTCTGCTGAGGAGACCTTGATATACTTTATTATATTTTGAAGCTGATGGAAGGGTGTGCTGTTCATTAGGCACTCTGCTATCCCATATGGCAGGGTGAGCAACCCATGGCAACATTATGACTTGTGGACTTTAATTCCCAGAATTCCTGAAGAACTAGGCAAGCTCAGGAATCCTGGGAGTTGAAGTCCACAGGGTGTAAAGTTACCAGAGTTGCCCACCTGTCCTATAAGCCAGTGATCCCCAACCTTTCTTATGCCGCGGCCCAGTATCCCCAACCTTTTTTATGGCGCGGCCCGGTACCGGCATTAGCTGGGTGCCGCCATCTTTTTGATGAAAAAGTGCTTCCGGTGATCTCACCGGAAGCACTTTTTCATCAAAAAGCGGCACTAGCGCTTCGATGAGCTTTCGGGTAGAAATGGCTTTCTACCCGGAAAAGCTCACGAATGCTGGCGCCGCCATCTTTTTTGATGAAAAGTGCTTCCGGTGAGCTTTCTACCGGAAAAGCTCACTGGAAGCACTTTTTCATCAAAAAGATGGCGGCGCCAGCAAACCAGCGGCCCGGTAGGACTTGTTCCACGGACCGGTACCGGTCCGTGGACCGGTGGTTGGGGGCCCCTGCTATAAGCCAAGATTCATTCCTGTCACTACCAATAAGTCCTCAAAATGATTTGACTGCAGAGAAAGACCGTGGGAGGAAGTAGATCATTGGACCTTGGAGGAGAAAGTCTAGCAAACTGGGCCACGCAATAGCATCAGCCTTAATAAAGCACAATCAGAAGACTAGAAATTGGGTCATCACACTATTAAAAAGATGTAGAGACTCTAGAAAAAGTGTAGAGAAGAGCAATCAGGATGATTAGGGGGCTGGAGACTAAAACGTGAAGAATGGACGCAGGAACTGGGCATGGCTAGTCTAGTGAAGAGAAGGGCCATGGTAGCAGTGTTCCAACATTTAAGGGGCTGCTACAGAGAGGAAGGGGTCAAGTTACTTTCCTAGGCACCTGAAAGCCAGACAAGAAATAATGGATGGAAATTGATCAAGGAGAGATTCAACCTAGAAATAAGGAGAAATGTTCTGACGGAACAATCAACCAATGGAACAGCTTGCCTTCGGAAGTTCTTGAAGCTTCATCACTAGAGGATTTCAAGAAGAGATTGGCCTGCCATTTGTCAGAAATGGTATAGGGACCCCTGCTTGGATGGAGGGTTGGACTAGGTGACCTACAAGGTCCTTTCCAACTCTGTTAATTTGTAAAATTCCTTGGAAAGTTTGATAGATCAGGAAGGACATGGAATGAAGCAGCAGGCTTTCTTCTGTAGGTTCCACTGCAATCTTTTGGCTGGGTAACCTTACAGCCTAGATTTAGTGCTCTTTCAGAAGAGCGCTAGAGAAATAGCCCAAGTGGCAGTCACCGGGATGGAGCTCTTAGACTCATGACTCATGACATGTCAGGCAAGTTGACAGATGGCTAAACCAGATACTATAAAATCTGCCTATACTCATCCTGCTTCTTCCTACCTGGCAACTGGTGATGGTTTTTCTTTCCAAGAAATAATCTGCATCCAAAATACATCCCCCCCCCCTTGACAACACACGTCCATAAACTTTTACTTGATGAGGTAAATGTAAGTTACAACACCTTCTCTCACACATTTTGACATAGTGCTTATATCCAACTTTAAAATAACAGTGGTCATGATTAGCATGTAGTGGTTAAGGTAGTATTTCTCAATCTGGACAATTTTAAGATCTGTGGACTTCAACTCCCAGGATTCCCCAGTCAGGATGCTGATTAGGGAATTCTGGGAATTGAAGTCCACACATCTTAAAGTTGCCAGGGTTGAGAAATACTGGGAGAGCCACATTCTAATTCATCCTTAAGTATGGAAAGTCACAAACACTACACACTCTCCTGGCCCAGCCTGTCTCACAAGACTGTTGTTGTGAGGGAAAAAATAGGAGGAATGGGTATATCACCTTGAGCTGCTGAATAAAAGATGTATATAAACCTAAGAAAAAAAGTTGTCTGAAAAGATCTGCATTTCTTCCTTTGTAATCAGCATTTTATGAGAAAGAGAAAACAGCCACTCAGCAAATTTATTTTAGTATTCACACCTAATTCCTAAACTGGGGTTGTGGGTCAAGATTACAGCGGATGGGAAGTTGGTGGGAAACATGTAGTAGTAATTCAAATTATTACGAAAAGAATATAGATCCAAATCTCTGTAATCCAAGATGAGACAAAGCAATCTTTTGAGCATTAAATTTCCCGTGGAAATAGGTTTTGTGAATTAGATTCATATACTAGAACAAATAATGATTTTCTTTTAACCATAGTTTCTGTTGTTTGTTGAATAATTAATAATTGCCTGGTTCTATGGAATACTAAATCAGAAAGAGATTTGTAGTATATCTTGGGGGGGGGGGGCTTGTGAATTATTAATTGCGACTTTTATGGTTTGTTGCATAAACCATGGTTTATTTCTTAAAACACAGTTGACTAATACCAATGGCTTACTTCATAGCCTGCATTAAACTGAATTCCAACAAGCTCCATTGCAATATAGAGCCATGCCACCAAATGAGGCAGGGGTGGGAATGTAAACTTTAAGAGAAAAATCCAACCGAGAAACAATTTCTTTTATTTTAAGCTCCACCCTTACATCACACCTGCATACATATTCGTTTATAAAAGGGCAATCAGGAGCTCTTTCCCCTTACTTTTTTTTTTTACATTATTCCTTTCTGTGGTTTGACTTTGGTGGAGTTTGTTTCTTTTGTGGTCTTGTGGGAGGCTTTTCCCCTCCTGGGTAAACTGACTCCTTAAGGTCCCTGCATTTCCTGGAAAGGAAGTTGGGGGTGTAGAAAGTATCAAAGAAAGGAGGCGCCTTAGTCTGGGCCTCACAGAAACGGCACCATGCAAAGGAAGCCCTTGGAAGTGTTAATTGTCTCCAGCAAAAAAAGGCCTTGTTGCAAGCGCCCAGCAGAAACCTGGGAAGAAAACTACCCTGTGTATAAGAAAGCTCGTTCAAATTTATTGATTTGTCCCGTGGAGCCAAAAAACAGAAACTGCAACTCTTCCAGCATTGGTGAGGAGAAAATACCATGGGAAGCTTACTTTAAAAAAAGAAAAGAAAGGAATGGACTCTAGTGAGCAGGTGGAAAGCAAGAACTCTTGTCTGCTAGCATGTGTTAATATGCATTAGCCAATTTGGTTTAGTGGTTAAGGTGTTGGCCTAGAAACCAGGGGACAGTGAGCTCTAATCCCGCTTTAGGCATGAAAGCTGGCTGTGCCTTTGGGCCAGTTGCCATCACTTGGGCCACCTCATAGGGGTATTGTTGTATGTCACCATATAAGCATGTCAAGTAATAAAGGTAAGATACAAATCTAATGTTAGACAACACATAGTTTAATTTCAGGGGGTGTACTGTACTCAGAACTATGCCATGGGAAGACTAGTTGGGCAAATTACGTTTGTTGGAAGAAATATCCATTTGGTTCAGTTCCAAGCTGGGAGAAAGACACTGGAAACATGGTGGCTGATTGGAAAAGGTGGTTTAATGATGAACAGAATCACCAGCAGTCCTGGCTGACCAATTGGTTTGAAGAGTACATGGATTTTTATACAGTTTTTTTCATAGCATTTTGTAATTTAGAGGCTTGTGTATTTTGTTATTTGATTTTAATTAGTTTGTCTTATGGAAAGCCTGCAATGAGTCTAAAGTGTTGGCTTCCTTGGGTATTTAATCTTGTTTAAGAATTGTAATTAATCCTAGATGCTGGCTTCCTTGGGGTTGTAATCCTGTCTTGAATTGATTAGTAAATCTGCATTTTAAAAAAGTGGCCTCCTATCTTTGGGGCTATTGAGAAAGACTGCGTCTGTTTCCTGCCTCTAAAAAAACACGTTTCTCCATTTCTCATTTAGGGAAATATAATATTCTGCCTTTTTAATATTTCTCAAAATATTTCATTCTTCTGGGGTGGGGTGCTAACTTTCTACGGGTTCTTCTTGGGATAAAACCAAACGTGCAACTCAACTTTTGTTTTGGGAATTGCTGAGCTGAGAAGTTCTCTGGGGTGGGAGTACCGCCTAGTGCTTTGCACACCAGAGTGAGCAGTCAATAGTTTTGTTTATTAAGAGAGGAGAGGACATTAACTGGGATATCTAGGCTTTCTGCAAAACAGAGCTTGGGGTGATCAAGGTTGGAGCAAAAGATGTAACTGCAAATGTTTGTTTAGAGGTGTGTGGTGAGTTCCAATGAGCTGGGGCAGGTGGGGACATATCTATGAGGGAATCAGGTAATATGTTGAGGATGATAGGGAGATGAATGATGCTGATGAAAGAGTTTTGCCCGTTCCTAAAAGGGCTATCAATTCCCAAATAAGAATTTTATTAAAAGCGAGATGGGCATGGTGCTTTACTGCCCCCCCCATCCTATTTCCTTGCACTCCAATTTACCAGTAATCTCCCCTTCCCATCAATAGGTGGGCACAAATTCCAAACACCATACAAATGTTAATTACTTGGCATTTTTATTTTCAACAAATACCTCCAGGGCTTAGGAGCATTCTTGGGAATTAGTAAGTGAGAAACTGACATCTTGCTTTGAAGAATGCCATTATTTGTTAGTAAAAACATGCTTTTTAAAAAATTTAAATATTAAAAGTTTTACAAAGAACATAAAAGCTAACACAAACTAATAAAGAGTAAAAGAAGCAAGGAAAGAAAGAAGAAGAACAAAGCATAGAAAGAAAGAATAAAAATGAATAGAAGAAGCTTCCAGTTCTCCTTGCAGCAAATATAAGTACATTACAAATTTATCTTAGTTGGAGATAACAAAAACTAACTTATTTACATTCAATATTTTTTTCTAATCATTAGAACCACTAATAAATGCATTCTTTCCTCATTTCATGGACACACAAAAAATCTATAAGGGGTTTTCAGGCAGCCATAAAAGTAATGTATTTTTGATCTGATCAAAGAAATTAAGTTAGGTATATCTGCATGTTCAACAATCATTATTTGTTCATTGTGGAGGAATTGTGTTGGATTTTTCCATTTTTAGCATATAATAATCCCACTGGTCATCTACAAAAATAAACTTCCATGACTTTCTTCTCGTTGTCTGTCCATTAGTCACAAAAGGAATGTTTTCAGATTCAGATATACTTTAATCCAGGGTTGTCCAACCTTGGTGACTTTAAGACTTGTGGACTTCAACTCCCAGAATTCCCCAGCCAGCCATGAGTTTCTGGGAGTTGAAATCCACAACTCTTGAAGTTGCCAAGATGGGACACCCCTGCTTTAATCTTTAACACTTTTGAATTCAAATAAATTTCTGTGATTTTTCTTTTCATTTAAGTGGGGCAGGGAGGTTGGCAAATGTTGAGGAGGGCACTGGTGGGCGCATTGTTGCCCACAGATGCCATTTTGGAGGATTTAGAGTATTTGTAGTAGTTGAAATGGGACTGTAAATTGGCAGCTTGGGAGCATGGAATTTTCAGAGCAAGATTCTAAGGGATTCGGGAATATGCCTGAAAAGCACAATCCTTCTCATTAATCTTGATTTCTGTATTTGATCCCCATAGATACGCCTGTTACTTCCAGGCACATTTGCTCCACAACAGAGCCATCCCCCATACATCAATTCAAGAAGACTCTAACCAGCAGCAAAGGTTATAATCCCTTTGATTTTACCTCTGATGAGCTGAACCCTGCCTGTGAATGGCTAAGAAACACTTCCTCAAGTGGAAAATGTAAGTTGTGTCAAGAAACCAAGGAAAGAGGGGGGGGTTGGACTAGATGACCTACAAGGTCCCTTCCAACTCTGATTATCTGTAAGATCTGAATGATCATCAGTGTCTCAGAGTTTCAAGAATTTATGTTGACCAAGATGGGAGAACACGGAAATTGGGGTGTTCAGGGCTGGATTTGTGTGGATTAGGTGACAAAAGGCAGGATGCTGGTAATATTTTTATTGTTTGATAGTCTTGCTTTAATTATTAAATTTTAGAATTGTAAACTACTCAGTAGGTTGAGATGGGCAGTTGCAGAAATAAAATGAAAGAACTAAGGAATGAAAGAAAATAGGCTATACCCCTTCACATGTATTCTGACACATGTTTAAAAAGGTTAAGATAGCAGCCTCAATGCTTGATTGTCATGATCACCATCTTTTTCATTTTTTATAAAAATATTAATTAAAATAAAAAAGGCACAAATTAGCCTCCCAAAGTTGCTTTATCAGTGAGATGGGCAGCATATAAATTTAATAAATAAAAATTTTAAAGAAAAGGGGAAGAAGGTTAACAAACAAACATGTACAAAGACATATCATATTCATAGGCATATCAATAAATAAAAGCCATAATTTGTTACAGTCATCTATACTTAATTATATTAATTCTACAGATCAGTGAATAATTTGTCCACCAATATCGGGATTGTTTGAAATAAATATAATATTTTAGGTAGAACATTCATTTTGATTCTATTTATCCAGGCCATATCTATTCTGGACCATGATTTGTGTGGACTGGAGTAGAAAGTGAACTGTGATATTCCAGGGTTCCCCATACCTGAATCCAATTGAGCACATCTGGTACATCATGTCTCACTCCATCCACCAATGCTACATTGCACCACAGACTGTCCAGGAGTTGGGGGATGCTTTAGTCCAGGTGTGGGAGGAGGTCCCTCAGGAGACCATCTGCCACCTCATCAGGAGCATGCCCAGGCATTGTAGGGAGGTCACACAGGCACGTGGAGGCCACACACACTACTGAGCCTCATTTTGACTTGTTTTAAGGACATTACATCAAAGTTGGATCAGCCTGTAGTGTTTTTTTCCACTTTAATTTTGAGTGTAACTCCAAATCCAGACCTCCATGGGTTGCTACATTTGATTTCCATTGATAATTTTGTGTGAGTTTGTTGTCAGCACATTCAACTATGTAATGAACAAAGTATTTAATAAGAATATTTCATTCATTCAGATCTAGGATGTCTTATTTTTGTGTTCCCTTTATTTTTTTGAGCAGTGTATAATACTACCCCTCTTTTTTTTTTTCCTTCTGCCAATGTTGCATACATTTTCCCCAACTTTTTGTTTCATAAGTACCCTTTATCTCTGTTCTTTATATGAACCCCTTGAATATCTGCGTTTTGTTTTTCTAGCTTAAAGAATATTCTTTTTCTCTTAGCTGGGTCGTTTAACCCATTAATATTTATAGATATCAAATTAACTCCTTTATCCATTCCTTTCTTACTTCTATCCTTCAATACTTTTGCCCGTCGTTTTACTTCTCGTCCTCCTATTTCTTCTCTTCCCCATCTCCTTCCCTCTCCTTCTCCTTCTCCCTCCCCCCTGCTTCTGGGTTGTAGCTCTTCTTGACTCGGAGTTTCATGCTCGTCTCTGCTGCTCAGTTCTTCCTCTGTTCCTGCTATTTGATCGAAGAATTCTTGAGCTTTGGTTAGGTTATCTATTCTCATCCTTTTTTCCTTCCATATTGTTAGTATACCCTCTGGGGTAATCCATCTGAAAGATATATTTTTTTTGTTTAAATAATTCATGAGAAATTGATAGTCTTTCCTTTGTTCGCAAATTCTTCTCGGCACCTGTTTTAGAACAATCACTTCTCTACCTTTGTATTTTATTCCTTTATCTTAGAACAATCACTTCTCTACCTTTGTATTTTATTCCTTCATCTCTCGTAACTCTATAAATTATATCCTTCACTCGCCTCCTTGCAAATCTAATATGCACTTCTCTGGGGAGTCTATGCTGTCTCGCGTAGCTCGTGTATACTCTGTATATGTCATCCAGCTCATTCACCATCTCATCCCTATCTCTGTTCAGAAGCTCTGCCAACATCTCCACCATTACCAACGCTAAATTCTCTCCCCTCTCATCCTCCACATTCTGGAATCTAAGATAATAGGAGGCCTTGTCCATCTCAAGCTGAGTCAGGGTCTCATTGATCTCTTTATTCTGTTCCTTCATTGTTTGTTCCATGCCTTCTAATTTCTTTTCCATTCAATTGGCTTGTTCTTCAATCACTTTAATCTTCTCTTCGTTTATTTTAATTAATTCTTGAATCTGGCCTATCTTTCCATCTAAATTTTTGACTTCACTTCTCATTTCCCCTAGCTCATTTTTTAGTTCTTCTTTTATTATTTCTCTTTCTGCTTTGCTTTCCGTATGGTTTTTGGACATTGATTCCTGCAAGGCCAATATCATACTTTGAATAGTTAATAGAGTAGTTTGGACTGATTGTGTATTGGTTTGAGCTGTAGATTTTTCTGGCTCCAACATCCCTTCGATTGTTTTTTGGGTCGATGTTGCTGTGGGGATGGATGGTGTTACTGCTGGTGTCAGTTTTCTTCCTACTTTAGTAATGGTGATAGATGTGCTGGTCATATATTTAATAATTCTTTGTTGTTTCTCCACTATCCTAGCTATATTCTCCCAAATCGTATTGCGTACTACCATCAATTTTATCTATATTTTACAGTTCGATTTTCTCAATTCTCTTAAATTTTTATATTACTGTTTATCTGCTTAATTTAATTTCTTAGCACCGTTAGGTGAGGAGATTTTTACCAGTTAATAAGTTATGTTTTCAAACTTTCCAGTCCACTTTATTCATTATTACCCTGATAGTTCACCACGTTCTGTTAGTATTATATCTAATATTAATAAATTCAATAAATCATCAACTCTTAGATCATCTAGCAGGTCAAAAAATCATTCAACTATGTTTAAGTATATAACAGTGCTACAACCCCAATTACTTCTTTAAATTAATTACAATATTTCAATTAATATTACCTTAAATATATAGGAATTTAAATTCTAATTAATATTTTTATATATACATATATACATATATACATATATACATATATATATATATATATACATATATATATATATATATATATACACACATATATACATATATACATATATACATATACATATACATATACATATACATATACATATACATATATATACATACATACATACATACATACATACATACATACATACATATATATATATATATATATATATATATATATATATATATATATATATATATATAATGTTTTCTGAGGTTCTCGCTGGTATTTGTATGTGGCTCTTTGGTTATTCGGGTTTTCTCCCGCGTGAAGATTGGAAGTATCTAGGCAACGTTTCGATAAAGTCTCATTCATCATCTTCAGGCTTCTGTCTTCAGCTCTGTGCTTCTCAGAGAAGCACAGAGCTGAAGACAGAAGCCTGAAGATGATGAATGAGACTTCATCAAACGTTGCCTAGATACTTCCAATCTTACGCTGGAGAAAACCCGAATAACCAAAGATCCATATATATATATATATATATATATATATATATATATATATATATCAATAATTCACAGTATTTAATATAAGGAGGGTAGGAGAGAGAGAGAGAGGAAAGAACAATTAATTATCTCATCTTTATATAAATCAATATATTAAAGTCATTAATCTATAGTCAATCAAATATGTGTAATGAGTAAAAGAAGAGAAAGATATAAAGATATAAAATATACTCTGAAGGGATTAAATATTACCTACTTAAGTTAATACCTATTTCCAAATAACCAATCAATCTTGTTTTCTTATTAATTAAATATATACTTTAAGTAAATAGAAAGTGAGATTATACCGTTCCAATCACTTTTGAGGGGAAAAAGAAAAAAGAAAAAAAAAGAGAGCAAAATAAACACTCAGTGAAGAGAGGATTTACAATCTCCTTTTTTCCTAATGTTTCCTTAATAATCCAATTATATCCAGAAATAGGTTCAAGTCTTAATTCTCAGTTCTCAATTCTCAGTTCGGTCTGGTACCTCTGCCGATTCACTCTGCTCTTCCTGTCACAATGTCTGCCTCCACGAAATGCACTGTCACTCCTCTGATCATTTACAAAGGTCTCAAAGTTTCACAGTTCTTCTCCACTGTAGAATATTCTCTGCGATATATTCTGTGACTAGAAATACAAAACTTTCTTCACTCTTCTTTCCTTTCCTTTCCACTTCCTTTTTAAAAACAATTTCCCACTTTATCCAGAGCTATGGGTAAACAGCTCAATCTTGCTGCCACTTTCCACTTTCCCCCTTTCGCTCTGGCACTTCACAGACCTGTCAATTACCTTTTGATTTATCCGTTAGTTATAATCCAACACCGATTCTTTTGGACCTCTTTCCTGGACTCCAAATTCGATCTCCTCTCTCCGCTTCCTTCTCAAAGTTGTTTCGTCGCGTCTTTGGGCCAGCCTAGCTGTCTGGCTTCTTTTGCCCTATTCTTCGGGCTCCCTTCTTCACCTCCGGGATTGCACTTCCCATTTGGCTCCAAGAGTTCTTCCTCACTTGAGTGATCCCACCAGGATCTAACTTCGCCTCGAACGGCTGCCCACGAGCAAAAACCCTGATGTAGGAGAACAGATCAAGATTCTCCTACCTCGCCATGCCGCAATGTCACCGGAAATCCCTCAAGTAGTTTTTAAAGCTGTTTTCTTCCCTTGCCAATGTCACTCTTTTGTGTCTAGATAATGCAGACATCATTGCATTGCTGAAAGATATTCTGACCCCATTCCCTTTGGGTCTGCGATTGAACAAGCTAGAGGCCATGATGTGGGATAAATATAAGATCCAATTGACTAAGCTAAGCGTGGACCAAGGTTACAGGAACAGCCTTCAGTTGTTAGAAGCAATGCCTGAGATCATCCTCAGATTCCGCAAGAGGCCTTTCCGATGCCTTGTACAGCTGGATCCAGGTTAGTCTCTATATATTTAGCTGGGATCTTTGGGCTTTTTATTCAAGGATTTTATGTCTCATTTGAGATTAGAATTCCCCAGTTAGAAGTTCAGATAACATCTCAATTAGATATTGAGGTCATTTTAAATAATTTGACCCCAGTTTAATATTAGCCTTTGCCAATCTATCTCCTTCCAGATTTGTGGGACAAACTCTCTAATTTTAGGTAGTGGTGTTCCATATCATGGCAAAGCACCACCATGGTAAAGGAAGAAATATGGCTGGTGTAATAAACTTCAGGTCACACATTATGATGTAAAAAGTCTTAGGCTGGGTAATTCCTGTCAGTTCTCCATTAAGTTGGTGAGTGATCCAATCAGATTTAGTGAAGCAGGAAAATTGGACTTATTCTGGAGCCTTTGACTATCTAATTATTTATCTCCCTTGCCTCTTTTGTAGATGGTGACAAAGTTTCATACCGATTATTTCATCAGAACAGTTACATCCAGAAAAAAACGGTGATATTGCAAGATCCCCGAGAGTGTTCATCATAAAAAGAATCTTGCTCAAATCTTAGATTTAATCTCACGGTGAAGGTGGTTTAATCTCAAATTGAAAGTGGTTTAATTTCAAGGTGAAGTTACTCTTGAAAATGAATCCAACCTATAGAGGGCACAATATCCTTATTTTTGTAAGGTCTTGTAAAAAAATGCAATGTTAACCTAACATTCTGATGTTTGGTGTTAATAGCTAAATGAGATTGTATTAAAAGAAGCTTCGGAAATTAGTTCCTCAGACCGGAGCAGGCTAAATGTCTATTTGATTAGAATGAGGCATAAGAGATATCATGAATTATTCAAACCTTTATAACATTAGCATTTCTTTTGTGCTGCTTAAGAAGGGGCACCTGGCATGTGTTCACCTACAGGGTTCTTAGAAAAGAGTAATAAAAATTGTATTCTGCATTACATAGCATCCTTTTTATGAATTTATGTGTGTTGGTAAATCAATCAATCAATGAATGGATATGTGCAGGTGAGACAGCATGACTGGTGGTGCCAAGGACAATACCCGTAAGCATATTGATGTCTCCAGCTTTAAAACCTATGGAAAGTGAAGTATTTACATTCATTGCAGCTTTTCTTCCAGGGAGCAATAGAAGGCAAATTAGAATGTAATGAGAGATTGCAGAATGATCTCCAGTAGATGGCCAAGTGGTCTAATTTCCATTCCATTCTAGGCTGCTAAAGTGAATCTCTCTGTCTGAAAAACACTACAAACATAATTCTTGTATTCAAAGTAACCCCTGACCTGAGCATGCACACAAAGGCTATTTCTTCATCTAAAAGATGGTTGACAGACAGGGTTTAAGCAGAAAGAAAAGTAGCTTGAAATTTGAGGCCTGTGTTGTAGAAATACCAACAAGAAAAGGCTCTCTTTGTTGGACTTTCTCTGCAAGGATTACAGACTCTTGGGATGAGTTTTAGTAAGCATAAATCTATTTCCTAAAATTGCTGTTTGATATAATCGCATTCCCTTTCTTTGCACTCAAGAATCTCCATTGTGTATTTTCCAGTTATTTTAAAACACTAGTCAGTCAGGAACACTGGAGCTTTCTTAATAGAATATAAAATATAATAGATTTGTATCAAACTTCCAATTTAATTACCTCGTTCTTTTGCTCCCTCATTCTCTTTTTAGTTGGATTCAAATACTTATTAATCTGTTTTCCATCTTCATTGAGTCAATGAACAAAATAGTAAAGGAAGTTTTATTGATCCATAAAGAAAGGCATCTAAAATATCTTAACTAACATAAACCCTGCATTAGGGCCAATCAGATGTTGCAAAATGATTAACATAATTTGAAGTATTAACCGAAAGCCAACATGGATTTGTCAAAAACAGATTATGCCAGACTAATCTTATTACATTATTTGACAAAGTGACAAAATTAGTGGTCCAGAGGAATGCTGTGGATATAATTTACTTGGACTTCAGTAAGGCATTTGATAAAGTAGACCATAGCTTACTACTTGATAAAATAGAAACGTGTGGGTTAGACAGCATCACCACCAGATGGATTTGTAACTGGCTGACCAACTGCATGTACTCAATGTGTAGTACTCAATGGAACTGCATCTTAATGGAGTGCAGTGCGTGCAGTGCGATACCCCAAAGCTCTGTTTTAGGCCCAGTACTCTTCAACATCTTCATCAATGATTTGAGGGAATAGATGGGGAACTCATCAAATTTGCAGATGACACAAACTAGCAGGAATAGCCAACACTCCAGAAGATAGGCTTAAGATTCAAAAGGATCTTGACTTGGGCGTTAACTAAATGAAATTCAATGGTGAAAAAAGTAAGGTTCTACATTTAGTCAAGAAAAACAGAATGCTTTTTGTTTGTGGTACCTTGCTCAATAGTAGTTGCTGTGAAAAGGATCTTGGAGTCCTAGTGGACAATCATTTAAATATGAGCCAGCAGTGTGCTGCAGCTGCCAAAAATCCCAACACAATTCTAGGCTGCATAAACAGAGCAATAGAATGAAGATCACATGAAGTATTAATACCATTTTATAATGCCTTGGTAAAGCCACACTTGGAATACTGCATCCAGTTTTAGTTGCCATGATGTGAAAAAGGTGTTGAGGCTCTAGAAAGAGTGCAGAGAAGAGCAACAAAGATGAATAGGGGAGTGGAGGCTAAAACATATAAAGAACAGTTGCTGGAAATGGGTATGTCTAGTTTGATGAAAAGAAGGACTAGTGGTGTCATGATAGCAGTATTCCAATATCTCAGGTTGCCACAAAGAAAGGGGAGTCAAGCTATTCACCAAAGCACCTGAGGGTAGGACAAAAAGCAATGGGTGGAGACTAATCAAGGAGAGAAGCAACCTAGAACTAAGGATAAATTTTCTGGCAGGGAGAACAATTAATGGAACGACTTGCCTCCAGAAGTTGTGAATGCTCCAACACTGGAGATTAATCCTGTTATTCTATTCAAGTGTTTCATTCTTGTGCAAAGAAGGGATGAGGTTAAAAACAAATGTAATCTTGTCTCTAGATCTATGTATTATCTCAGAATTATAGAGAGTCCATTAAGGACAACCAAGCAGCAATTCTTTGCTCAGGGAAAAAATCCAAAATTAAAACATCCCTGACAAGAGGTTATCAAGTTCCCCTTGAATAGGGGTTCATTGTTGTATTTCACATCCTGTTAGGGTGTTTTCCTAGCAATTAAATTGGAATTTGCCTTCTTGTAACTGAAGGCACATCCCACACTTTGAAGAGGCAAAAAACAGATTGTGAGTTTCCTCAGACATTGTCACATTCCTCCTCAGTCACAACCATCTCTTCTCAAAGCTAAATGTATTCAGGTATCTCAGTCTGATGCTTCCCAGAACAATCTCTGTAGTTATCCTATTGTTTTGCCTTAGCATTTTTTTTGGCTAGAATTTAAGATGATCACATCAACTGTGGTTTTGAAATGGAAGGTCATGCCACTCCCATAAGACATTGGACTGTGGTACAATTAAGTCTTCCCTGCAAACACATCAAGGGAAGCTGGAAACTTATGGTGTGATGAAATGAGATGCTCAAGGATTGGGATTTGGGAGCAGGGCTGAAGAGTTGCAGAGAACCTGAAAGCTTTGCTCCAGGGGGATCTGCAAGGTATGGTCAAAGGGTCAAGATGGTAGACTCAATGATGCAATCAAAGCTCTGCCCATGTTGTGTTGTGGCTGCCATCTTGACTTTGTTGACCATAAACTGGGAACATTCCTGCTTTGCTCCCTGTATATACTCTATAATAGTGTTCGATGGACTTTAAAGCAGATTGCAAGGGGACTAGGAGGTCTTTCTCTTCCATTTCCATTAAATATTTATGGAAAGATATGTTTTTCTTCTATTTATTGGTTTTACCCAGAATCACTGGGTTTTTTTCTCTTTTTATTCCATTTGTGTCCTGAGATTTATAAAACGCGCTCCATCACTCCTCTCCAAATGCATTCCCCCAGAAACCAGTGAAGTTCAACATACTGACTCTGATCCCTTAAATCTCATTCTACTTTCTGCCTGCCTTCAATTAAATCCCATACCTTGATAGGAGAAGAGAGTTTAAAATACAATCTAAGGTAGATAAAGCAACTTCCTCTTTTTAATTCCAAACACAGGAATGCATGTGAAACTTCTGTTTTTATTAATGTGTAGAGGGGAAAGGTGGCTTAATATTGATTCAGGGTGTTTCAGCAGCTTCACCCCAAATGGTTGAATAGATGATAATCCTTCTGAGATGCATGCTGATTTCTACATCTTCCTGCCCCATTAAAAAAATTGTTCAGCTTGCTTGTTTGGCTATACAAACATTTGTCATTGTATAAACAGGAAGCAAGTTTGGGGCTTAATTTTGCAATGGCATCATAGGAAAGGTCATTAGATTAAAAAAAAAAATCTGTAGCAGAATGTGTCAGGAATTCCATCTTGTAATCAAGCTTTCATTCTTCCTTGCAGTTGAAGTAATCATATCTAATGCTTCCAGTTGCATTTGGGTTAACCTCAGATATCTCTCCCCACCCTCCACCTCCAATTGCCTCAGAACTTCAAAAGTAGTTCAAAATCTTGGCGGATGCCCATACTGAGGATTTGGCGGATGTCCCCAAGTCCTGGCTAGACCTATATTGGGAGGCTTATGGTAAAGTTGTCCTTGTAGTCTTCCTAGGGGTATGTAACCAGGGGACGGATTCATGCGCCCATGGACCATGTAAAAAGGCATTCTTGCTTCTTCTGGGACATGGCCAGATTCTCGATGTTTCATCAATTCCTTTGCTGGTGTAGCTTGATAGCCCCATTTCTATGAAAAAGAAAAGAAACAACATAATCAGATTTAAAACCAATGTTTGGGTCTATGTCTATAACAATGTTCCTCAACCTTGGCAAATTTAAGATGTGTGGACTTCAATTCCCAGAATCCTCCAGTTGGGGGAATTCTGGGAGTTGAAGTCCACACATCTTAAATTTGCCAAGGTTGAGGAACAGTATCATAGGCCCCTTTGGGTTTTAATAACACACTATTGTATAATTGCCTAAATTGCGCTGAAGTAAAACATGCAGGTAATCCTCAACTTATAAACACAATTGGGACCAGAATTTTGGTTTCTAAACAAGGTGGTTGTTAAATGAATTGCATCTAATCTTATGACCTTTTTTGTCATGGCTGTTAAGTGCATCATTGCAGTTGTTAAGTGAACCATGTAGTTGTTAAGTGAATCCAGATTCCCCCATTGACTTTGCTTGTCAGAAGTCAACTGGGAAAGTTCCAAATGGTGATTGTGTCATCCTAGGATGCGGCAACTGTCTTAAATACATGCTAGTTGCCAAGTGCCCAAATTTTGAGTACGTGATCATGCGGATGCAACAATGGTCATAAGTGTGAGTAGAAGTTGTAGTTACTTTTTCCAGTGTCGTAACTTTGAACGGTCACTAAATGACTGATTGTAAGTCAAGGATTACCTGTAGGTGCCTGAGTCTGTTTATCATACTAACTTTAACTAAGTTAACATTAAACATATGAGAATCAAATTTAGACAAACATTGAAATTCTCATTATTGTCAGAAGCCTGGCCAATGAAAAATAGCATGGATGCTTCTATGTTCTTCCCTGTAACTATTACCACTAAAAACATAATGATCAACTCTTAGATTCTAATGGTTATCTATTCATTATTCTAACTTATTATTTAGGTTTGTTATTCTAATAAATTCTCGGCAGCCCACTGACTATAGCTACTGCGAAGCATTGTCATCAAACGCTGCTAATAGCTGACAGAACAGCAGCTCCTCAACATGTGCAAAGTATATCTTAGCAACTTGCTTTTACAGATCTGGTGGGGTTACAGGGCTGGGTTTCCAGATCAGCCCGAGGAAGCAGATAATCTGTCTTCCCCATCTTCACTCATTACTGCTGCATTATGGCACAAAGGGATACAAAACTCCTTACCTGTTGAATGCTGCCTACCACACAACCTTCAAAGTACAGGGGGAAGTGGCAACTCTAGGTTTTGTCATACTCTGGTTTTCCTGGTTCAATCTGGGTGTAGCCTTGATCAATATTGACCAAAGGTGCTATGCTGTCTATATCTATTGGTTGAAGGTGGAGGCTGGAGAAAGGCAATATTATTAGATATCATTTTTTTCTGTAGGCACTTCTCAGAATTGAGCCTTCAGAGTGGTTTCTGGAGCAATTAGGGTACCCAAATTAACAAAGGCACTCCATTGTGAAGTTTGAATACCACCATCTGGCTTTTTGTGGTTACGAAGGCAAAATTCTTCAACCTCAGCAACTTTAAGATGGGTGGATGTCAATTCCCAGAATTCCCCAGCCAGCCATGCCATCTTGTAAGACAATACATGAGCCCAGCTAGGGTTCTATATAAAAGATATACCAGACCATATCCCCATGACCCTGGACATCCTTCTAATCTGTGGAGTTCAATTCCCAGAATTCTTTCTGTGGCCATGATGGCTGAGGAATTATGGGAAATTAAATCCCCACTTATGGAGGGTCTAGGACAACTCGCTACAGTACATGACAAACTACTCCTAAAACTAAAATCTTACAGTATCTCTGGACACCTGCATAACTGGATAGAAGCATTCCTGTCAAACAGACAACAAATGGTCAAAATTGGGAGCATCCTATCAAATTCTGTACCTGTCAACAGTGGTGTCCCCCAAGGCAGTGTTCTAGGATCAACTCTCTTCATACTCTACATAAATGACCTCTGTGATCATATCAATACTGCTACCCTTCAAAAAGACCTTGACTATGTATCAGAATGGTCAATCAAATGGCAACTTCAAATCTCAACAAATAAATGCTCTATCTTACATATTGGCAAAAAAAATCAGAAAATAAAATACAGGCTGAATAGTCAAGACCTTGTTGATGATCCAAGCTCTGTAAAGGACTTTGGAATACTCATCTCTAATGATCTAAGTGCTAGAGCCCACTGTAACTACATAGCCAAAAAGGCATTAAGAGTTGTTAACCTAATCCTACATAGCTTTTTCTCTGGTAATATCACCTACTAACTAGAGCATACAAAACATTTGCTAGACCAATGCTCGAATACAACTAATCAGTCTGGAACCCACATTACGTATCTGATGTTAATACAGTTGAGAAAGTCCAGAAATATTTCACGAGAAGAGTTCTCCACTCTACTCGTTGCAGAATATCTTATGCCACCAGACTCGAAATTCTAGACCTAGAAAACCTAGAACTAAGCTGCCTTCGGTCCGATCTAAGTATAGTATATAAAAGCATACATTGCAATGTCCTACCAGTCAATGAATACTTCAGCTTCAACCATAACAACACTAGAGCAAACAATAGATACAAACTCAAGGTTAATCGCACCAAACTTGATTGCAGGAAATACAGCTTCAGCAACAGAGTGGTCAATGTCTGGAATACTCTTCCTGACTCTGTGGTTTTTTCCCCAAACCCCAAAAACTTTAACCTTAGACTGTCTACTATTGACCTTACCCCTTTCCTAAGAGGTCTGTAGGGGGCGTGCATAAGTGTACCAATGTGCCTACCGTCCCTGTCCTATTCTTTCTTTTTTTTTCTTTTTCTTATATGTATCGATGTATTCATAACTATGTTTTTACTTATACCTATTATCTTGTAAGCAATTGACAAATAAAAATAAATAAAATAAAATAAATAAAAATAAACTTGTCAAGGCCTTCTTGCCATAGTCTTTTCACCGTCACCAACCTGTCTCAACCATCATGCTACAGTCACCTCGCTGTAGCCAATTTGTCCTGGATAATTCCATGTGAGATAATGCAACAAATGTTATCCACCACTGTTTCTTCGACATTATTTCCATTTTTCTCAATGGAAATAATGTCGAAGAAACAGTGGTGGATAACATTTATTGCACTGAGTTATCCCATGTGGAATTGTCCCACAGCGAATTGTTCCGCGGCAAGAGGGCTGTGGCGAGATGGCGAAGGTGGATTGGCTCTGGCAAAATGGCTGCAGGGAATTGGCTGTGGCAAGATGGCTGCGGCAAATTGCTGTGGTGAGTTGTCCCATTCCAAATTCTGGATTCTGTCTAGCCTAAGAAAAGCTGGTGTATAATAAAGCAACCCTGTTTTCTATGTGTAGCATCCCCCAAACCCACCCATGAGGTAATTGGCCTGCCCCTCAAATAATAGCAAAAGAAGACAATGACCTATAGAAGTATAGAGTATTATTAAAACAACTTTGTTATACATTGTCTAGCTCAGGGGTGTCAAACTCAATTTCATCAGGGTTGTATTTGACTCGGGGGGTGGGGGTGGAGGGGTGTCACCAGGGTGGGCGTGGCCTGCATGTCACTCGTGTTGGGGTGCCTGTGGTGGCCCAAGCACTCTGCCAGTGAAAATGGGCTCCTGAGCTCCATTTTTGGCTGCGACGGCCTTCCTGCAACCCTCTGCCAGCAAAAACAGATCTCAGGGGAGGGGGAACGCATGGCCCTCACAGGCTCCAGGGCAAGTTTCCAGGGCAGCCCCATGAGCCGTATCTAAGTACACCATGGGCCAAATCCAGCCTTGAGTTTGACACCCCTGGTCTAGCTGTTCAAAGCACTCTTTGTATAAAACACTGTTATCCCTGTTGTATTATAGTTCGGCTAGTAGCTGGAAAAGGTCTTTCTCCAATTTTGTCTCTCCAGGCATCCTAGATTAGAACATTTCAGACTTTTTCAATCTGTAAAACCTGTTAAAAGTTTCCCAAAACTCCAATCAAGGCAAAAGTTTAGTGATCCAAAATGATCTCTCCTCTCTCTTCCTTTCGTTTTAGAATACAGTTCAAAAACCCAAAACTATTCATTGAGAAATACCCCTCTATAGAGGGATAATATTCAGTTACAACAACATAATATGTAGGTATTGGATTTTGAATACGTAAACATGATCCACTGATGCTAAATATTTATCCTCATCTGAGGCCTGTGCTTACAGGAAAGATGCCAAATTCTGTGCTTCTAAAATAAGAATACCTAATCACTTGCCAGTTTTAAATAATTAACTTAGCTTGATTAGGAGGTAGGAACATAAATGGGAAGGGGGAGGTAGTTAGTGGGGATGTCTAGCTGCATGAAAATATCTCAGGTTGGCCTGATTCACACAACATACAAGGCTAAAATGTGGTTGGCCCAGAAACCGTCTACACCCAGCCAGTTCATTAAAAGATGGTTAAGGAGATCGTGGCTTAGTATGTGGTGTAAACATAGCCACTAAGAAATCAATATCCCCATCTCTTTCTTTCTGTGTGTTTTAAGGTAATAATACTGTTTAAAATTCACCAATCATATTTGGTACCTTTAATTCATGTCTTTAAAGTGGGGAAATATGGTCCTGGTATGTGTGGAGTGATAATTTGGTTTTCACAATAATCGGAACTCCTGACAACACAACACCCCTAAATTTGATTTTTGCAGCAGCTGGAATGCCTCAAGAAACACCGAATGTTGGTGCGACCACAGATGGAATTTACAAACAGCCAAGCCTTTTCTTCTATACACATCCAGAATTCATGGGGAAAGCAAAACCAGAAAACATAATTACTGCTCTTTTCAGGGTCTTCCATTTGACCTTCTGAACAAACCAGGATTAGGCAGCACTGAAATTATTGGTTCCTATGGAAACCTAAATTACAAGAGATATTTGGATTCCTGGGGAGTTGAGAGTTTAAACTGCGAAGGAGAGGGGAATACGCAGAAAATCAAATGTGCTTTATGGAAAAAAGAGTGGGGGAGGAAGGCATAAGCCATATTTTTCTCTGGAAACTGATTCATGCATCATTTTATGAACAACATGATAACGACACTACAATCACATTTGCCACGTAATTTGAAGAACATGGATCTGTGTCAACCAGAATAACTGAATTGGAAAGAACCTTGGAGACTCTATACGACTCTGGTCAAATGGTTGTCCAATCTCTTCTTAAAAACCTCCAGTGATGGAGCCACCACAACTTCCAGAGACAGCCTTTTCCATTAGTTAATTGTTCTCACTGATAGGAAATTTCTCCTTAGTTCTACATTGCTTCTCTCCCTGATTAGTTTCTATCCATTGCTTCTTGTTGTGCCCTCAGGTGCTTTGGAGAATAGATTGACCCCCCTCTTCTTAGATATTGGAAGACTGCTATCATGTCATCTCTAGTCCTTTTCACTAGACTAGACATACCAAATTCCTGCAACTGTTCTTAATATGTTTTAGGCTCCAGGCCCCTAATCATCTCCGTTGCTCTTCTCTGCACTTTTTCCAGAGTCTCAACATCTTTTTTATAATGTGATGACCAAGACAGTGGCTACATTCGCTTATCTAAGCTATGGTTATAAAACATAATGCAGTGTATATATAACATGTTAAAGCCATGATTTCCAATCTGCAATGGATAGGTTTGCACAGTATTTATGAGTGTATGGAATGGTGGCTTGACAGCTTGGGAGCCCCCCCCCCCGAGTGACACAAGTGAAGCCAACAGGGGTGAAAAGAATACAATCCCGTTTCTTTCCACCTTTTCAGAGTGTAAACTGCCACCCGCTTCTGTTTTTATTCTTCCCCTCTTGAGTGAAATCAGGGTGAGCCATTGATGCCGTCATTGTTTTTGAATTGGCAGAAGTGAAAATGATAACAACTTGTCTTCCAACTGCTTTGGTGAGGATTGTGAAGTGGAAATGGGGCCAGGGGACAATTTGGTTTATTTACTCAGAGGTCCCAAAGTCCAGTGTCCATGATCTGGATGATCATGGTTGTCCCAAAAGTGCTTTTTGAAAAGCGACTGGGCTTCTTTGTGTTTTTTTTCTTGACAGCATCTCACTTCTCATTCAAAAAGCTTTCACAGGTCTCACTCAGACTGAAGAAGATATTTGGATGAGAAGGTTTTCAAGAAAAAACCCCAAAAATTCCAGTTGCCTTTTGAAAAGCACCTTTGGGAAACAGTATGGTAACTAAATCAAATTATCCCCTTGCCCTATTTCCACTGTAAAAAGCACTGTGAAGTGGTATACAAGTCTAAGTGCTCTTGCTCTTGCTATCTAAGGTGGGTGACTTCAACTCCTATAATCCTGGGAATTGAAGTCCATCCATCTTAAGGTTGCCAAGGTTGCCAAGTATTGCTGTACTCCGAAGAAACCAGTATTTCTCAAACTCGACAGTTTTAAGACCTGTGGATTTTGGTTCCCAGAATTGAGATCCACGTGTCTTTGTAGCCTGCAATACTGCATTCTAACCACTGCGCCACCGTAGCTCTTAAAGTAGCTCAGGTTGAGAGACATTGAATTACAAACTTGGTTGACAGGGCACAGGGTTGAATGCAGTTGCCTCATTGCAGGCTAGAGTATTTGGCAAACATATTTGTAGCCTTAGGAGGAAAAATCAGCACTACTTACTTTAGCTTCCTCAGCAGAGTCTATGCCGTTTCGTCCCCAGCCTATTGTGCCAGACCCAGACAGCTGGCTCAAACAGCTGAGGTCCCATAAGGACTTACTAGGGCGAGCCCCGGTAGTCTTGGCAGTGGAGAGTCGGTTTCGTTGGACGTTCCTGTAGATATCGCTAAGAGCACTGGGTCCATCAGGAGGTCCCTGCTGGCCCCCTCCAGAATAGTCCACACCCCGCCATGCTGCAAGCTGATTTCGGAGAGATGGTTTGGGAGCAGGGGCAGGCAACATGGGATCTTCAGCAGTAGCTGGCGAAGCTAACACAAGTTCCCACGCACCAGCCTGGCTCTTGGCCACAGGTTGGGGGGCCACCGAACGTCGCTCTGCAATTCGATTGGACAGCTGCACTCCATCCAACACACTGATGTATGGAGTCACATCTGGCCCATTGGTGCTAGGTAGAGGTGCCGCAGAAGCAACCTCGAGGTGAGGGGTCGTCTCCAGAGCTGGCAGGGGGCAGGAAGCTGCGTACAGAGTGCGAAATTCATGGTCAAACACTTTGGTCACTTCTCCCGTAAGGCGAGTGACCAGGTGGCGGTTCAAGCGAGCATCAGTCCAGGTGAAGCTGTTGGGGAAAAAAGAGAATTTTTGACTATGCATTTTAGCCACTTCAGTTTCTGAACTTTCTCATGGAAATACAAGAATAGCTAAACAATTGCTAAACAAATGGTTGTAAGTAGAAAACTAGCTTCATCTAGACTGATTTTGCCCTATCAAAATCATTGCTGTCCAAAGAGATAATAGATAAATATAGAGATGGAAAAGGCATACACGAAAAAAAATATAATTAAGAGAGCATGACAGGAAATTTATCAAATTATGCATGGTACCTCATAAGCTGATTCTTTTTCTCCAGTCACATCAGAGCACTCACTGGAATGATTAAGCAATAGATTCAAGACGAGACAAAGAAATTTTGTGCATGCAAGAAATTCATTTGTAGGATGTATGCCATCATTTGTGGTAATACTGCAGTATTTTTGATTAAGATTGATGGGGTTTTGTCTTCAAGGGCTTAGAACTCCCCTCAGTTTTAATATTGAAAGTAAATTTTTATGACCAAAATACACTTAGCTCTTTTTCACCTAGCTCTGGTCAACCACTCATTGAATTTCAGTAAGATAGAACACAGATCTGACAGATTGAAGTTAGTACGTTCCTACACTAGATGGCTTTTAAATACAATCTTACAAATTCAGCACAATTAAATGAAGCCTCCATGGTCTCTGGCAGTATACCTGTCCTTTGGCATGACCTGCAATACATCTGACCTAAAACTAATGGGCATTAGTCATTTTTTAAAAAAACATGCTTTTTAAAGTTGGCATCCTCCAGCCATTAATTTTCCTTAGCAATTTTTGATGGAATGCTTTTAATTTTGATTTTGAAATCTTAAGATTTGACAGACTTATAAACCACTTCAAGATTCTTTGCAATAAGCAAGAATATAAAAAATACTTCTAATAAATAAACTATAAATAAATAAACCTTTCAACCCCAGTTGCTTGGAGACAACAATCTGGTTACTGTGCTGCCATGCTGGGAAATGTTCACAAAGCATGATATTTGCCACTGTGGGAAACAGGATCTGGCAAAGTTCATCTTGCATTTTCTGAGAGGGATAGGTCAAGCAAACATACTGATATAGTCCTATCATTTTACTGTTAATCTGTTTACGATCAAGGTTCTCTGCTTAAGCTTAAGTGTATTGTGTGAACGCATCCATTCAGTTATGTTGAAAAAGGATGCATTCGTCCATTTCTTGGTTTGCCCTGTACGGTAACCACAAATTGAAGTACAAACAATCCAGAAAAACAAACAAACCAGGATAACAGCAGTGCAAATGCAACTCAAAATCTTTAAGTGGCCCAGTTATTCAAGTCAGGTATATAACGTTTACTGATGCATTTCCCAATCTGGATCTTCTGTATGAAGTATTAGCAGAAAGCAGTTGGGACTGCTGAATGGTAGGGTGGATTAAGTCAGATTCAATTTGTTAGAATTGGATGAAGTTTAGACTTAAGAGACAAGCTTGTCCCACCTTTTATCCCAAGACAAAATCCGCAAGGAAAGATGTTTCTGTAGCCGTATTATAAAGCCACATCTGACCAAACCGTAACAATCTTACTCCACCACAGGAGCACCTATTACCTCATGAAGGAGGGAGAGTCACTGTCAGCCCTCTCTGACCATTAAAACAATTTCTCCCAATGTTCAGTCAAAATCTATTATTTGACTTCTATTTATTGCTTATAAGTAATAGCCTTAATCATTGAGGATCAATGGAGATTAGCTTTGAAGGCCATCTGCTGAGGGACTAGTGGATTTCTTTGTGAAATTGTTAGACCACTGTGAGAACTGACTGCTGGAATAGATGGCAAAGCGTCCAATCCAATAAGGCCCTGCTTGTACTCTTTCACTCTTAATCCTGATCTCCACAATGACAAAAAATGCACTGTGGGTTTACTAGGGGCAATTTGGCTTTTTGACCCAGTGATGTATCGCTAAATCACCAACTGTTGATCTGGTGAGATCGGGAGCAGCCATCTTGGTTAATATCACATTCACAACTGTCGCCTCCCCCCCAAACATTTTAGGAAAAGAGAGGAAACAAGGACAAAATTCACACAGATATATAGGGGCAAAAGAGCGGAGAGTCTGTTTTACCTAAAAAAGGAAAAACCTAAGACAAAACAAATCTGAGCTGCCACACTGGGAAAAATCTTCATTTTATGGGGTCACTTTAGCTTTCTATCTCTGCCAGAAGCTCAGAGACAGGACTGATTTCTTCTAAGTTAGATTACAAAGGAAAAAAGAGATGAGTCACTCAGTAACTAATCTTGCATATTTTAGAAGGGGTTGCTCTCAGTCTTAACTCAGAAACAAATGGGCTACTATGTCGAGATGAAATTCAAGGGTATCTACAGAAAGATGTTTTTAAAAAATCATGACAAGCAAACCCTTATCCTAAAGCACTATTTTGACTTTTTTTTTTTTTTTAACCGTCACTGCAGACACCCCAGCTGACATCTTAGGCCTTTGACTTGATAAGTGTGATGTGAATGTTTCATTTTCTGAGGTAGTCCTTCAGATACTTGAAAACAGCTGATGTGGCCCCTGCTGTTGTTTAATCTTCAGCTCTCTGGGCTAAACATAACCTATTCTAAGTATTTCGTTTCTGTCCGTTGAGCATTTCTTTTGACACAGATACATTTAGTTAGAGGAAGTGTTTTTTTAAAGGAAATTTCTCAAGATGTAATAGACAGATAGCAATCCCGTTTTGCTAGTTTTCGTACAGATTTCCCATGTCTAAGCCCTACTGCCATAACGTTCCCTCTTTAACCAAGATGTAAGAAGAAATAAAAAGCCTTTGGCATCTCTTGCTTGCAGTTTAAAAATCACCATAATGTTTTATTCACATTGTAAAAGCCTAAAACATGCAGAAAAGAACTTTAGCACTACAAAGGCCTACATTTACAGACCAAAGATTTAGTGAGAAATTCCTGTTTCAGCAATAACAGGAAATAATGAGCTGAATGTGCAGATATAAAATAAGGTTTATTTCAGAGGAAGTAACAATCATATAGGCAGAATTCCAAGGGAAGGCATGGCTAATTGCACATTCACTACTCAAACTGAATTTTGTATTTCAGAACAAAATTTCTTCTAGAAAGAGAATGGGTTTGACTTCCTGATTAGATCTTGTTAGGAGAACTTTGATATTTCCACAAAAATACAATAATACCGTGTTTCTCATATAATAAGGCTGGGTCTTATTTTTTTTTGAGCCCCGAAAAAAATGGCTAGGCTGTCTTTTCGGGTGATTTAATTCCCCCTTGCATCTTCGGGCGGGTGGGCGGCGACGGCTTGAATGTTGACCTCGGCGTTGGTGGGGCACTTCGTATTGGGGTCAACGCAGGCAGCACCATATCCGGGTGTGCAACAAAAGTACTTCCTAATGGCAAGCCCCACCATTCCCCCCCACTTCACGTTTTAATATAGGCCTTAATTTGGGGGGAGGGGCTTAATTTCATTTCATGCCTATAAAACATGCTGGGACTTCCTATTGGGGGAGGCCATATTGTTGGAGAAACAGGGTATCATTTTAAAGTGTTTTGGCTCCCCGCAAAGATTCTCACTGGTGTTGTCTCAATCATATTATACAATGTTTTCTCTGCCCGGCTGTGATAAAAAAAAAAAAAAATCTAGATTCCCAAAATTCGAGAGGAACAAGAGACATCGTAGTTTAGATAGTTTGTGTGGGAGAAAATGGGTGAAAACAGCTCTTCCTTAATAGTTTCCCAGATTATTTTATTTATATCCTTTTATTATTTTTATAAATAACTCTAGGTAGTGAATATATCTAATTTGTCTTCCTCCTTTACAACAACTCTGACATGAGTTGGGCTGAGATAGGGTGACTGGCCTAAAGTCACCCAACCAGCTTTAATGCTTAAGGAAAAACTAGAACTAGTCTCCTGGTTTCTAGCCTTAATCACTAGACCAAACTAGTTGTATGTTTTATGTAATTATGTTTTAATGTGTAAGCAGTCTGCTTCAGTTTGACAAGATTTCTGTCTTTAGGTGAGGAACAATAAAGGAAATGGCTCTCAGAATCTCGACGTGGTTTTCTTTTTTTGGAGCCCGACAGTGGCCATGAGAAGGGCTTATAAAATGGCAACAGGCCTTTACTCCTTTCCCCACCCATTTCCTCAATTTTGCCACAATCATTTCATCAGCATCGTAAAAAGAAGCCAAAATGCCAATGAATGGGGTACATAGCAGAGCCAGTCCTATCTCAAGATAAGGGGAAGAACAGCAGGGTGTTAGGAAAAGGGCATTTCCCCAGCAGTGAGAATTGACCTCTCTGTGACTCCAGAGGAAACACTGCAAATGTATCTTCTGGAGCAAAACCCGAGTCGGAAATTAATTGACTAAAGCTGCAGAAGTGTTTACAGATCAGAAGATGATTCATGGCCTTCCAGACCAGTCAAATGTGGCTGATTTGTGCAATCAAGGTGAAGTAATCGTGGGGGAGCTTGTTGAAGGCTATTGTACAACTCTGTGAAACCACCTATAGAACCACGTCTCTGATACCGTATGGGTCTATATATGGGCAAATTCTATTTGCCTCCCATCCATAAGGCAGCTGAAATGGTGGCATCTGTCTCCCTTTCTGTGGGTAATCCTAATGAAATTAAAATGTCCCTTCCTTTAATGGACTGTCATTATGATTAAATAAATTCATTATTCTTAAAAAATAAAAAACAAAAAAACCTTCCCCTGAATTAGATCACACAGGACCACATTTTGAATTGAGGAAGTGGGAGATCATTTTTCTACATGCTCAAGCAGGACTAGAAAGCTTTCAAGATCTCTTTCAACTCTATGATTCTAAGATTCTACGATCCAGGTGTAGGCTGCTAGGGGTTCACAGGGGTTCGGGAGAGCCCCTAGCTAAGATTCTGCATAGATTGGAGACCCCCCCCCCCCAAATCCCACTCCTGGCTGGCCCCGCCCACCCCTCCCCTCCCAGGAGTCCCACACAGCCCATTTGGGATGCAGGTAAGTGCAGGGCCATGTACAGAGGCTCAGGGAAGGTGAAAAACGGGCCTCCCGGAAGTTTGGGAAGGCCAGAAATGGGCCCATTTTCGGATTCCAGAGACCCTCCTGAGCCCAGGGAGGCTGTTTTCGCCCTCTCAGAGGCTCAAGGAAAGCCTCCGGAGCCTGGGGAGGGCAAAAACACCCCCCCCCACCATGGTGCAGGAGGCTGACTAGGCTACGACCACCATGGCCACACCCAGAGGTGAGATTCAATTTTTTTTAACAACCAGTTCTGTGGACGTGGGCATGGCTTGGTGGTCACATTATTGGCTGGGCGTGGACAACTCAACATCACTCACATTGAAGCACGCATCTCCTCTCCTGGCCTCTCGTGACTGTGGGGATGCTGCAATAGTCGTAAATGTGAAAAATGATCATAAGTCACTTTTTTTCAGTGCCATTGTAACTTTGAATGGTTACTCCACACAAGCAAAGTACCAGCAAAGGAGGGGGGGGGGGAAACTCCAGAGACGTTCCTGAGACAGGAAGTCTAGTCCTGCTAAGAATGTGACAAGGGTTAATGGAGAGGCAGTTTCTGTAAGCAACACCAGAATGTTTCCTTCCTGCCTTCCTTATTAGCCCAGTAATTTCTTCTAACAACCGGTTCTCCGAACTGCTTAGAATGTTAACAACCGGTTTTAGCAAATAGGTGCCCACCCTTGGCCACACCCATCCAGCAACTGGGCAGAGAACCCTTAGCTAAAATGTTTGAAGCCCACCCCTGCTATGGTCCCATATTTAGTTATTAGTGCATCCAGATGAAAAGATCCAGGAAACAGTGATGAAAAGACAGGAAGTCATTGCGACTAAGAATTGGAAGACTAAGGCACTACGTAACCTAAAACCATCCCTATCTTTTGGCCCTGATGGATTATGTGCATACTTCTTAAAAAAGCTCTCCTCTGCCATAGCAGAACCCCTAAGCATTATATATGAGATATCATTCAGAGCCAGCTCCTTACCAAACCTATGGTCCTTAGCTACGGTCATCCTTATCTTCAGAAAAGGTGGCCCCAGCCTGGTTGAAAACTACAGACCAATCTCACTGTGTTGCGTCATGTGCAAAGTCATGAAATCAATCATTAACCAATTCATCACCCTTCACTTAGAGTCAAACAACCTACTCTTCAAAAAACTATTTGGTTTTAGGAAAAAAAATATCCTGCAGTCTACAACTCCTACACTGCAAAAACATATGGACTACTCTGCTCTTGATTATGTGTCTGAATAGTCAAACAATTGGTAACTCCAAATCTCGACCAACAAATACTCTGTCCTTCACATTGGTAAAAAAAATCAGTACACCAAATACAAGTTGGTGGATATGACCCTCACTCTGTCAAGGACTTTGAAGTACTCATATCAAATGACCTACAGTGCCAGAGCTCACTGTAACAGCATTGCCAAAAAGGCATTAAGAGTTGTAACTCTAATCTTATGAAACTTCTCCTCCGGAAATATTGAATTGCTAACTAAGGCATACAAAACCTTTGCTAGACCAATACTCAAATGCAGCTCATCTGTCAGGAATCCACACTGTATATTGGACATTAATACAACTGAGCGAGTCCAGAAGTATTTCACAAGAAGAGTACTTCTCTGCTCGCAACAGAATACTCTATGTCACCAGACTTGAAATGTTGGGCTTGGACAACCATGAACTTAGTTGGACTTAAGCATAGTGTTCAAAATTATCTGCTACAATGTCCTACCAGTCAATGATTACTTCAGCTTCAACTCCAACAATACAAGAGCACACAACAAATACAAACTCAATGTAAACCGCTCCAAACTTGATTGCAGAAAGTACGACTTTAGCAACAGAGTGGTCAATGCCCGGAATGCACTACCTGACTCTGTTGTTACATTCTCTAACCCTCCACTCCTTTAACCTTAAACTATCCATTATTGACTTCACCCCATTCCTAAGAGGTCTGTAAGGGGCGTGTATAAGTGCATAATCATGCCTACCGTCCCTGTCCTATTGTCCCCATTTATTCGTACCTATTTCCTGTATTCTTACTCATATTTATACTTATACCTATTATCTTGCAAGCGATTGACAAATCAAATAAATAAATAAATAAAATAAAGTTCAAGCCTTTAACCTGAATCTGAAAGAGGAGTAAATGCACAAACTGACTGACCACAGGAGAAATTCATGGCCCAAATTTGAAGAAGCAGAGCATTGGGATTATTGCAAGCTGGTCTGCATGATTCACTGCCATCAAAAAGCAATGAGGAGAAATTGTGCCTGAACTTGGGAGACAGGAGGGTGGCAGTGTTCCACACAGCAATCTGCTACAACCACCACAGGGAACAAAATGTGATGTGTTAATGGACTCAAAGGACTTGGCGGTAAACATAGAATCTACATATTCTGAATGAATTGTGTTGTTGTCAGAGTATTCCTGGGTTTTCTTTTAGTGTCTTGAATGTGCTGTTTCCATCAGTACAGCAAACCCACCTATAAACATAAATCACCCTAGGTAAGAGAACAATTGACTAGCGGAACGGCTTGCCTTCAGAAGTTGTGAACGCTCCATCACTGGAGGTTTTTAAGAAGAAATTGGACAACCACTGATCTGAAATGCTATAGGGCAGGGGTGTCAAACTGGATTTCAATGTGGGCTGGTCAGTAGGGGGGCGTGGCCTCTTGCAACACCTTGCTGGCCAAAATGGGATGTGGGGACCTCGCATGGCCCCTTGCCCCTTTTTCGGCCCAGACCGCCTCCTACAGCATCCTGCCAGCCAAAATGGGGACACCCTGGAAACAACGAGGGACCGGGCCGTGGTGCCTCTGCCAGTGAAAATGGTGTTCGGGAGGGCCTCGTGCAACTCTATCGAGCTCTGTTTTCTCTGGCAGAGGGTTGCAGGAGGCCGCCACAGCTGGAAGCAGAGCTCGGGAGCCCGTTTTCACTGGCAGAGGCTCAGGACCCCATAAGCACCCCTGACACAAGTGACGTTGAGCTAGCCATGCCCATCCTGGCCCCCCAAAATCAAACACAATCCTGATGCGGCCCTCAATGAAATTGAGTTTGACATCCCTGGTTTAGAGGCCAAGTTAGGAATGAAGAGCAAGAAAACTCTGGATAGAGATCCACAGCTTTTCCTTTCTCCTCCTTCTCCTCCTCCTTGCTCGCCATCTGACCATAGCATTGCTACCAAAAACTACAACTGAAAAAAAAAAAGCTGTGACATAAATGCAATTACAGGCAGTGCTTGACTTATGACCAATCATTACCTATCAAAGTTACAAAACGCCGCCCCCCCCCCAAAAAAAGTATTTACGACTCAGTTCTGAAGTTCTGATGGCAGCAAGTTATGGGACAGCCTTTTGGGCATTTGGCAGCCAGCTTGCATTTACGACCATTTGCAGTGTTCCACAATCACATGACACAATGTATGTTGTTTTGGGCAAAAATCAGTATTTCCCTCCAGTTTTCAGCCAAAATATTTCCTTAGCGAACAATAATGACCGTGGCACTTGCTTAATGACTGCAGATTCATTTAATAATCATGTTGATTCACTTAATGATGGCCGTAAAAAAAGGGGCGAAATCAAGTCGATCACATGAAGACTGCTTTACAACCATCATGACTTAACGACTGTAACGGACAGGCTCCATTAAGGTTGTAAGTGGAGGACTACCTTTATCCTTCACCTAATGCCAGGATACATCACAGACACAAAGATTTAACATTCCAAAAATATCCCAATTATTTTATTGCTTGAAACTTTTTTTAAATCAGAGGAAGCCCGTCAGGAGGCTGATGAGGGCAAACGGAAAGAAAAGGGAAGGCCCTCTCAGGGACTGAGCCCTGTTGCACAAGTTTCCCTTACAGCAGTTGGTCACCAAGCTGTAGGTGACGCCCATGTAGGCAACAGGTTGCTCTTTGCCACAGTTGATGGAGCGGGTACACCCCTTGTTCAGGATGTCTGAAACCCCCAAGGCAACTCCTTCACCCACAAAGCAGTCTTCGTCTTCAGCGCAGCTCATCCTGAGGCCAGGACATATTGTGGAGGAAGTAATTTCGCAAAAGATACAGTCCTTGGAGAGAGTGGAAGGCAGCAAGCAAACCAAGATGCATACCAGGCTAAATTGCAAAGAGCACTTCATCGCAACTCAGGGGAGATGGCGCTTCAGCAGTGTGGACTCTTTATTGCTTAAGAGTGGTACCAGCTAATTTCCTTTTTGTAATGCTGGCATCCTCACGAGCTTGCTAAAGGTTGTGGCTTCAGAGACTTCAGAAATAGTTCAACTTTTCCAGCTTTCAATCAAAATGTCCAAAGGAAAAATATTTGGTTGATGGTATTATGTTTCTGTTCTGCTTTTTACAGCTTCTCTTCATACGGCTTCAACAGGAGATTGCAGTAACTCATCTCTAATATTCTGAGTCTCAGTTGCTTATATCTGGGAAGTCTGCCCAGCATATAATGGCAACTAATCAACAGAAGATATTTGGCTTTAGAAATAAACCAGGATGCCTTGATCTGCACTTCTCAAAGAGCAAGAGTAGTATTTGTTTTTATTTATTAGGAGAAAACTAGACTTATGCACTCTCTAGTTTCAGAAATTCAAGTAAATTTCCACTTTGCTCCTTGGCTAACCTCCAGCAGTGATTTATAAAACCCACCAGATACAGAAGAAAATTTTGGACTGGTACAGGAATTTCCCAGACACTTAATGTCAACTGGTCTTTCTTGAGGTTGATTTTTTATTTAAAGCTACAGAACTGGATCCCAGCTTTTGGCTCTCCACTCTCTCTCACTATTATATTACACAGTGTACAGCCTTGCTACTCTAACCCGCTGAAAAAGTAGAATGAATCTCCAGCAACTGCCTCCTAGAATCTGATAACTGCTTAAGCAATGACATCACAATGGGTGCCAAAAGCTACAGTATTTGGAGGCCTGGGTATAAGGCCACAGGGTGACGTCACAGAGGAGTGATGTCAAATTACATGATATCATATAAGAAAGGAGCAGCACAAAATATACTAGTATTCCCATAGGCAAAAGATTGGATGGAATTTCCTGGTGGGCGGAAGATGAAAAGGAGAGTCAACGGACAATTTCTGAATTCTTAGAAATGGTAGTATTTGAGATCTCAAGAAGAAGAATGGACAGGAAATTGGGAAGTGAAGCTGGGTTCCCTGAACCAAAGAAATGACTGACCAGAGGGTTACTTGGACTAATCTCATAATGGATTTCAATAGATCGCGATCCATTTAGCACAGAGCTCTCTCCAATTCTGCTACCCATATTCACTCATCAACCACGAATGAAGGCAAATATATGTGTCCCGGGATAATGATATGAGATCGATTTTGGATCATTCACCAGGACCAGGGATTTACACTTCTGATTGTAAGAACACAAGTGAGCAGTCAGACGAGGAGACCCGAACTCATCACATTGCAATGAATAAGGACACTCATTTAACTTTGCAATTACTAAGATCGTTGGCCATGCAGGTACAAAGATAGGCAGGGAAATGATTGAAGCCTGGAAAACAGGTCCCTTCTCAGTTAAAAGGAGTGCTGATTTACCATCAGCTTATAAGGTGCTTAGGAGCCAAGGACTTGGCAGCACAAGGAAACGACAGTCAATTGCCAGCCATCAACACACCCATCAGCCAATAGAAAGGCACCACATAAACACAACTCACAGAACAACCCCAAGCACCTACTCCTCTAGAGAGAAGTTCCCTGAAGATGGGCTCCAATATGAGCCCGAAAACTCGGAAGCATAAATCTGTAGTTCTGGTGACCAACCCAGATTCGATCTTGTGTCACTCATCAACCATCTAATTTCTGCTGCGGACAACTAAAAAGCGAACCAGGAAAGACCTCACCAGTTGCATCAAACTTTTCTTCCTCCAGGACTTGTATGACTCCCCAATGAGGGAGGCTTTCGATTAAAACAGCAGAGCTTTGAGCTCACATATGGGTTCTCATTCCCTCCCCCCCCCCTTTTTTTTTGGCATACCCAGAGGCACCTAATGTGTGTAAGGCAGGCTGAAATGGAAGACAGGCGGCGTTTTCTCGAATACCATGCTGTCAAAAGCATAACTTCCTGTATTTCTTATCCATTACGCATCTCATTAAAGCCAGAGAGATTCTGCCTTTTGGGAAAGTGACAAAATAATCTGTCACTCAACTTGGCAGACTTCACTGTGAGTAGTTATGGAGAACAGGCAGATCAGTAGCAGAGCTTCCAGCGTGGAAACAGAATGAGAGACAATCACTCCACTGGGTATGTGTGTGCGCACACACAACAGTTCATACCTAATTCAAGGTTTTGGAAGCTCAAGAACAAGACACGCTCGGAAGGAGAGGCAAAGCCCAAAGTCAAATCAAACCATTCCCTTAGGTAGAACTGACCCACCTGCACAGTTCTTATAGAAAAAGAACATTGGAACCATGGAAGAAGAGGTAGCTCGATCCTGCTTGCCAATTTTTGAATGTACTGTTATTTATTACAAGTCCCTTTTCCATTAGCAAGCAACTGAATTAGTGTTTTTTTTAACCCTGGTAACCTTAATTTTGGAAACTGATGTCTACACATCTTAAGACTCATAGAATAACATAGTTGGAAGGGACCTTGGAGGTCATATAGTCCAACCCCCTGCTCGAGTAGGAGAGTCTATTCCAAATATTAACCTCTACAGGTTGAAAAATATGTATCTATACAGACACTCAACTGTGTGATAATGAGTTAATGATAATGAGTTTTTTATCACTTCAATGTGGACTGAGTGATATTATGAAGATGCTTGAAATCACTAGGAGAGAGGTGGCCATTATTGGACCCATGGTAATCATGTTACCTCAGTTCTTAAATTTCATGAATTATCCTGAACCTTCTCCATTCACCTGTACTTTCTGTAGTATCTTTGGAACGTTAGGTCCTGGTGGTTGTTTCTCCTTACAGACTGACATGGGTAAAGAACTTCTGTTTGAAACCTTCATTCAAGCATCGTAGAGCTGTTCAGCATTTATGGTGTCCGCTAATTTCCCCCCATAACTAATACTTGATTACAATATCTTGATGTTCCACAACCTCCTGCAAGGTCATCCAGCAGCCCCTAACCATGGTACAAGATGCCCTGATATTGCTCTGGTCTCTTCCCCAGAACTCAGCTGAGAGAACTAAAGGTCACCCTCAGTTCTCGCAGTTTCAAAGTAATGGTTTTCCTCTTCTTAATTTTTACCATGCGCACAATTTAGGATATTTCATCAATGATGTGGTGGCTAATACAATTAGACCTGGGATCTATTATTGATCACTTGTAGCTACCGTGGGCACGCTTTCTCCAGTCACAGAGCATTGCTTTGTATGAGCTTTTGGCTTGGGAGTGTAGGAAAGAATGGGCACCTGACTTCTGGAAAAGGATCTGTCCTTTTTAATATCTATCTGATACTGTCTTTGCCTTGCATTAAAAAGATAAGGACAGCCACACATGCTCATTTCCTTCCTGAAGCAGGATGGGGCTCAGCCATTGGATAATGCAATTTAGGCTGGAATATTTTTCTGATGATGCAGGGAGTAGGGAAAAGCATGTTAACACGAGCATATGGCTGGTCCATTTCTTTAGGTGTTTCCTGGCCCACGTTGTGGTGTATCAAGATAGTTCTATGGTGCTCTCAATGTTATCTCCCTGTCTCCAAAAACCTAACATCTCAAAATCATAGTGGGAAGAAATATGGTAAGAGTATTTATACACGAGAAATGTAGGCAAATCCAATCATATATGTTTTTATAAAACTAAGATTCCACTCAGAATGGAAAACTGGTGTCCCTTTATTTGAGCCAATGTTTTTAGAGAAAGGCTGGTGAGCCTCTGCACCCTTCAGATGTGGCTGAATTCTAACTCCCATGACTTCAGAAACCTTACGTATCTAGAGGGATACAGTCCCTTTACCCCTATTCCAATAAACCTTGGTGTACCATTCTGACATTATCTATCCCCAAACACAGTGCCATCTGGACAACCCCTTCACTGGGTTGATCCTAGGAGTTAGGATGAGGAGAATATAACCAAAGGCTGAGCAGAAGTGATGAAGATTGAAGAGGGTGGTTAGTTATGTCTTTGGCTAATATGTGTTCTGCCCCAAGTGTCTTGTGTTATTTTCCATTATATCATAATTTATCATCCCATACCACGAAGAGCATCAATTTCCCCTTTGGTTTCATGGCCATAACCATCTTCATGGCAGCCAGCAGAATTTAAAATCATCTCATGCTTATCTGAGCCTGGAAGCAATTTGATCCAAGGAGATTCCCAGAGTTATCTGCATGGATCAACCAACCCAAGGAATCCTCTTTTGGAAAATGTAACCATTCAGCACGAACACCCCATTAGAGCAGAACTCTTTTTGAATTATCATTTTCTTCTATCACACACTATTCCTCATCAATTCCTACAACCAGTCTCTGTTTTGAGCTGTAAATATCTCAATTTGCATTTCTAGTGTCTTGTAATTAATCCCCTATAATTTGCTTTTTGATGAAGCAGTAAACTTACTTAGGTTTTTGAGAAACTTTGGAAAGTTACCAAATTAAGCTGCCTGTTAATTGAGAGTCACACACCTTCCCAAGAGAGAAGAATATTACACAGAGCTTAATGAGTGATCGGATTAATGCTGAGAAAAGCTTCACTTGCTGATTTCAAATACTCTTAAGGGCATAAGGCTGTTCTTGATCAAAAGCTGACATCCTCAGAGAGGCAGTTTGCAGATCTTGCAGCCATAAACTATTTATGATTTTGCCACTTTCTGGATCAGGATCCACAACAACTCCATTTATTGCACAGAAAAGCAAGGAAGAGCTCTTACCTATAGCTGCCGGTGATTGCAATTTGTCCATCAACCAGCAGAAATTTCTCCTTCAGGGTTCCTGTGACCTGTTTTTGGTTTCTGCTTTGGAAGGTACAGCCACTAAGAATTCTGACTCGCAGGTTCTATGCAAGAGAACAGTACAAAAAGGCCTGTTTTATATATATATATATATATATATATATGAGCAGAGTTGGTCAGTGACATTTCTTCTAGATCAATTCTAGGTCATTGGTTTTTTTAATATATATATAAAAAACCAATGACCTAGAATTGATCTAGAAGAAATGTCACTGACCAACTCTGCTCATCTAGAAAACAGTATCTTTTGAAAAGATGCTCCAACTGATTGATTCACTATCAAAACACTGTACAAAGGTCACAATTAAAGATTTTGAAGATCTGGCACATGTACCCCAAAGGGGAGCATTTTAGCTCAATCATATTGTTTTGCCTGAAAAAATGGTACCTTTAAAAAAAAATCAGTTGTATTTTTCTATTGGCTGAGATACAAGAAAGTACCCATATTGTATGCACCACATATGTACAATTAAAATATGCAAATCATATTTATTCTATTTGCATGTCCATCTTTTTTCAAGGTACTCAAGACTTTATTTGGCTTATATGCCACTCCATTCTCAAGGACTCTGATTGGCTTATGACTAGTAAAACGAAATATATATCATTCTCTCTTAATGTGAGACCCCTAGTAAGCCCTTCATACTAGATCTCACTGGGTGGGCAGATTTAACAATCTTGCTGTGGTCCCTTCATCTTTTTATTAGCACTATAACTTGATAAGGTAGTTTTCACAATGGCTATCTAGTCAATTTTGTAGCCAAGTCAGGAATTGGATTGTCATCCAGTACGTTGGAGATTATTTTGAAAAAATACAAATTAACAAACTTTGCAAATCCAATGAGAATAGAACAACTTTACATTTAAAATCAAAGGTAGTTACAGCTAGGAATTTGACGGTGATATAAATCCATTCTCAACTCCCCTACCTGTTTTGACCAGAGACCCTTCAATGTTTCAAACTATTTGCTCAGTAAAATTAATTCTAAAGATTCCGTTGACAAAATCTTGACCCTACATTCCGTTAATGCCGTCATTAATGTATGTGTATTGGGGGAGAGGGCATTTAAAAGCAAAACATATGATAATTAATTGAATTGATTCCATGCCGAGATTCTGCTCTCCAGTGAGTGCTGCTTAGAAACTGAAGTGTTCCTCTATTCACCTCTGTGTGACGGACATTAAGGCAAGTTTTCTCAGCCATGGAGAGGAAGGAGTGAAGATGCTGCTGACTGAGTATAAGATAAACTGGTATCCGCTGCCTGATTGCTGCATCGTACAGATCTAAGAGAATATCAGGATCTGTGAAAATGTCCATGACTATAGCAATCACCTAGAAAAGAAACAGTTTGCTTGTGAGACCAGCAAAAGGTTTGCAACCTTGATTTCCAAATTAAAATCTCCTTAAAATAACAGTAAAGTGGACCCGAATCCAGCTTGCAGAATTATATGACTCAAGAGTGGCCACATCAGGACATTGATAGAGGAGGTTTTAAAGAAGTCAATACTTTTGATTCAAACATCTTGATTTGTTTTTGCCAACACCTGTGGTACACGTACTTCTTTGCCAACACCCGTGGTACACGTACTTCACTTGATTTATATTTTATTGTGTGGGCTCAGAAATTTTTGGCTTTTGGCTTTGATTTCAACTTAAGAGAATATTCTTTTTCTAATTGACCCACAGATGCCTTTTCAAAAGGCAAATGGACTTTGTTTTTCCAGAATTGAAAAAGCTTCTTGGATGAGAAGTAAAAAGTCTTCACAGAAAAACAAGGAAGCCCAGTTGCTGTTTGAAAAAGCAGGTTTGGGACAACCATAACCTGGATGACTGAGAATCTCCACAGACATTTTTGTAACTGACTTTCCTGGATAAGGTACAACTGTTATAGGCAGGTTCTATTATAGTCATAACTCAAGGACTACCTGTATATTATGGTTGTATCTTTTACTAGCTAGACTAATGTATTAAATATAGTTTTAATTAATCAGAAGCCACCTCGTTATCAGACCAGTACATTTAAACATGCTAATATTTATACTTTTCAAAAGTGGAATTGGCAGACGTTATGTACCATCATGGTGTATTACCAAATATGATGTACAACAGTTTCTTCAAACAAAAACATACTTATGCTTCTAAACTATTATTTTACAGATATGCTGACTTACATTGCACATGGAAATTGACAATGCATTGCCTTTTTGGAAGGGAAGACAATTTAACGAAGATTTTTCTATGGCAATAATATTGAAATATCTCCGTTTTGGGAATATGCTAGTTTCTGCGGAATAGCTTTGTTAAAACTCTCCACATATTTTCTCACTCTTTTTTTCCATCTTAAAGAGGAAAATGCCCAGTGCTACCTTTCCTTCATACCTTGTGGGCTTGTTGGATACAGCTGCGTACCAATTCCTTAATATGTGGTGCTCCTTCTCCTGGTGGGTGGGTATAGACCTCCGCTCGGGTAATTCCTTTCCAAGCCCCATTGTCTGGCCACCCTAGTTCCAGTTCTGGGGGTGGTTCATCTGAACGCTGAGGCCAGTAGCTGAGACTAGATCCCTTTGTTCCAAAGCTGTAAGTCCCTGCTCCACCTGAAGGGGGAGCTTGTAATTCTTCTGCTGTTGCTGCAGTCTTTAATTCCTGCAATTCACCCTCCGACAGAAAGGGGCGTAGCTTTTCACGGGAGAGGCACTGATTGAAAGCTTCCTCACCATTGGCAAGTAGAGCTTCAAGGGCCAACCGCTGTCGTTCACAATAATAAAATTCAGGATTTGATTCAGTTACTTTACTGTATGGCTCTTCGCTCTCCAGGCAGCGGATCTGGGATCCAGCCATGGTCTTTGACAACATAACACACAATTTTAAAGTGTCTACAGGATACCCCTGTTATTTTAGCGAGTTCCAGTCCTTTCTGCCAGTATTTGTGATGCTGGACAGGAGCAACTCTTCCTGGTCTAGCCTTGAAATCTTAGAAAATTAATGTAAACAATTCCTTTAATGTAACTCCTTGTTCCTAATATTTTTCTAAACTTGTGAGAGGAAAACAGATTCCTCAAGTACTTATTAATATTCTTTTACATTAGTGACAACACCCTTGATTATATTATTGTTCTATCTTTTAATCCTCCACCCTGATTCAAAGGATATTAGATGGCCATCTGACCAGAAGAAAAGAAGAATACAGACTAGGCTGGTTAGCAATTAATCAAACAACATAGTAATAGCTGTTTTTTTTCCACCTGAACAGGCTTCGTTTGGTGGAAAACAAAAGTAGAAGGAACAAAATAGGAAAAAAGAAGTTGCAGAGGGTAGAGGACCTTAGCACCTATTTTATCCTATCAAGATCAAATAGTGTACTCTTTTAATCTCAAATCTCAATTCCAGTACCAGAGTAGAGAGAATTAACAGCTTAAGCCCTTATTTTAATAATGACCTAGAGCATATGTTTTAATCTAGTCTATAAAGGTATCTGGGTGTGTTCCTACCTAATATGGTGAAGGCAAGTGCTCTAAAACATGGAATAAATCCTGCATTAAAGACAAATCATCTGTAGTAGAAGCGAATAACAAAACCACAATATCTTCTTACACGTTAATTTAGATGTACAATTTGGCTGTGGCACTTCCTAAACAATTCTGTAGAAACCCACAGAGTTCTCCCTATAATCCCTTCTTTTGCAACTTCTATTCCTTCTCACTGATGGCTATGATGGAGGAATTCATTTAAACCCTGGATTTGGCTACACAAATCTCAAGTTACTGATCTCCTTCTAGACAGCTAACATCCGAAGGCTTCTGATGAGATTATGACATTGAAAGAGCTGGTTGAGCCAGTCTGTGTTTGTACATATGTAAAAAAAAATCATATATCTCCACAAAGTCCAAACATTCTTTCTAATAGTTTATCCTGAGAAGTAGTCCCGGTTTTCTTTTTTCAGGTGTTTTCACACTTGCAGTAAATAGCTCATTTACATTCGTGAAAACATATCAAAAAGCAAAAAAAAACCTCAAAAAAATATTTTTTTCTGGACCCAAATGGGGCTAGATAAGAGTCAGAAATTACCTGCAACGAACCACCACCACCAACAAAAAATCTACACTCATTTATTACCGGGATATTTGTTATACTATGTGGTTGAATGAACAATTGAGAAATATATCTGGATTATTGTGTTTTCTTTCCTGAAGCAAATAAACAATGTTCAGTTCTTAGCTAAAGCAAATTTCTGAATTTTACATGCTTTCTTGAGTCATGTGAAACTCAGAAATTCTCATAGTTTCCAGCCAATAAAAGCCACTTGGGAAAAAAAACTTCAGAGAAGGGCCAGTGAATGACAGACACGAAAATTCCACTTTTCAGTCTGTCAGCAAAACCGTGTTCCAATTTCAGATTATGGGAATTTGTTATATATTTGTCTTGACAGGTTAATCCACAATCTTTCCTTCTTTTAACTGATTAACGAGGGGTTGGCCCCATGTATCCAATCAAATTTCACACCTGTAACATCTGGACTGTCGGTATCAAAGTTTCTTCTTCAACTAGTTTTTAATTCTCTTGTTGTTTGGATGTTAAGATGGTTTCAGAAAAGCTAGTTTGATGTTCTTTCCCATTGTTATATAATCCCAGTCTAATGGTTGGGGGAGATGTTACATTTCTTCATTTGTATAGAAATAGAAGAAAAAGAAAAAAATCTCAGCAAGCAAAAACCGCCAGTTTGTAGAAGGATAGCCTCGCACAGCTGCAAATACATTTACTTGAAAAAGCATCCGTTCTTCAGGTCACATCTCCTATGGTGTTCAGGAAGAGAAAATGGTTCAATAAGATTTTTTCATTTTGGTATATTCTTAAGGGGAGTGCACAAAATAGTACTTTGCAAGAGGGATGGACCAACTGTGGCAACCCAGATATTGCTAGAATACAGTTCTCATTATCTTCTCTGCCCATGCTGGCTGGAGACAATGGGAACTAAAATTCAGTATCTGGAGAGCCAAATATTACATATTTTTCAAGGTTGTGATTATCTTGAGAAATGGTCATTTTTTCCTCAGTTCTTTTCTAACCGCAGCAAGTCAGCTTTGGGTAAGATTTTGGCCTATTTTGTTTGTTCTTACCTCACCTTTTATTATGACTATAAATTTGAAGGCTTTGCAAAACTAGGGGAGAAAGGTTTGGTGATAGAAGCCATGGTCCCAGTTTCTCCTAGAAGGCCAGGAACACGCTATGGGAATTAGGAATAAGCCTATCTTTCCCCACATTTTTAGTCATGCTTTTCCAGGAATACCCTTACACCCCATTCTTTTAAAATGTCCTGTCCCTCTAAAAGGGCAGTTTGACCTAGTGGTTAACACACCAGGCTAAAAACCCAGAAGGCAGGCAACGTCTAATCCGGCTTTAGGCCTGAATAATGTCTGGGTGACTTTCGACTTACCACCACAATTGAGCCCAAAAATTAATATTGCTACTTGAAACATTTGTTAAGTAAAGTTGCCCCATTTAATGACTTCTCTTGCCACAATTATTAAGTGAATCATTGTAGTTGTTAAGTTAGTAACATGGATGTTAAATGAGTCTAATTTCCCTATTGACTTTGTTTGTTGGAAGGTCCCAAAAAGGAGATCACATAACCACATGACACTGCAATTGTCATAAATGTGAGTCAGTTGCCAAGCACATGTGACCATGGGGATGCTGCAACCAACGTAAGTATGAAAAACAATCCTAAGTCACTTTTTAAAATGCTGTTGTAACTTTGAACGGCCACTAAATAAACTATTATAAATTGATAACTATTTGTAGATATTTCTCTCTCTCTCTCTCTCTCTCCAACCATCCTCCCAGGGTTATTGTTATGGTGGGGAAAAAAGCAGGAGGAAAAAATATTAAATGTTTGCCGCCTTGGGTTATTTATAAAAATAATAAAGGGGTTTGTGTAAAAACGAATTAAAAATGGGGTATAATGGAGAAATCTTACTCGTTCTCTGGGGGGGGGATGTTTTCCTCCTCTTAAATGTGCAAAAGATCTTTCGGTGAAAGTGGAGGGATGAAAAACTGTGACAATTGACCCATACAAACCTCAATTAAGATGGCCAGATAAAAGCAGAATTTACAGCCCCATCTGTTGTTTGTAAAGTCACTAGCTGGAAGCCCTTTGTATAAATTCCTCCTGGGCACCATCTCCTTTACAACTAGCCAAATTTTACCCCAACTGTGCCCTCCAGACATCATCTCCCTCTCCCACATCTACTACTTGCACCTCCGTTATCAAAAGTGGAGGGAGAGGTGGGGGGCAGGTAGGAACGGCCAGCTTCTCACCACCTCTGCTGCCCTGCTTCTTATTCATCTTCGCAAGCCCTGCTGAATGCTGCCTGTTTCATTTCCCCCAGTTCAGGAAGCCTAGCGACCCCTTGGAAAACCCTTCCTGACTCCGAAGCCCCTACCTTTGAAGTCATTTCTTTGGCTCAAGAGGAAATTTGGGAGACCTGCTCTTCCCCCCGTTGCGCTGCAGAACACACACTCCACTCTGGTACTTTTGCAAACATACCTTCCTTCTTAAGAGTTCCGGGTATGAATCCTCTTTCGTTTCACCTGTTCCCCTGTTGCTTCAAACGAGAGGGGAGACGGGTGAATCCAGAGGCTGGGTTGGAAGGCTTGGGTCTCTCGGTTTCTCTGTCCTCCCCAATTAAAGTTTGGCGTGTTGGGAGAACTACTCCTTCCTTTGTGCCTGTAACCAGGCACTCCGCAGTCCATGCAACGCACTGATCCAGGAAGTCCAGGGCTTGCCTACAATTGCAGAGCACCTGTTTTGGAAGCCTGGCGGCCAAGGAAAATTAGAGGCATCACCCTCCCTTACGAGCAAATAACGTAACCTGCGGAGAACTGTAATTAATGAGACAAACCACAAAGCAAGCAAGGCTGGAGGAGGGAGGGGAAGAAAAAGCGAGGCTGGAGTACTTGACCTCTTCTTTTAACAAGAGGGGTGGGGAGGGGCTATCCCTGTTCTTCCATCTTAACTGGGGAGGGGGGGAGTGCCAAAGGGCAAAGGAAATCTGTTACAGGGGTTCTATGTCAGGTTGTGTTTTCTAAGCAAGCTTCTCTTTGTGGGTGCAGAATGTCAGTAGGTATTTCTTTCACAACTGTGACGTTCAGCCCTCCTGAACCCCCTCGAGATAAAAGGGAAGCTGCATCTTCCAGAAATTCAAAAACCGCTTAGGAAAAGGCGCTCCTTCCCTCAGAGAACAGAGGACTGTATGATTGCCAGATGGAAAGCGGGTGTAAGTTCTCCAAGGCAAGGGTCTCCAACCTTGGCCACTTGAAGCCTGGAGGACTTCAACTCCCAGAATTCCCCAGCCAGTGCTGGCTGAGGAATTCTGGGAGTTGAAGTCCTCCAGGCTTCAAGCAACCAAGGTTGGAAACTCCTGCTCCAAAGGGTCTCCAACCTTGGCAACTTTAAGACTTGTGGACTTCAACTCCCAGAATTCTGGGAGTTGAAGTCCACAAGTCTTAAAGTTGCCAAGGTTAGAGACCCTGCTCCAAAGTACCTCTTGGCTATGGCTTCTACAAGTTAGTTCTTGACTTACAACAGTTCATTTAGTGACCATTTGAGGTTACAACGGCACTGAAAAAAGTGACTTGCAGCCATTTCAGCATCCCTGTGGCCCTGTGATCCAAAGTGCTCAGATGCTTGGCAATCGACTCATATTTACGGTGGTTGCAGTGTCACGCATCATGCGATCCCCTGTTGCGACCTTCTGACAAGCAAAAACCAATGGGGAAGCCAGATTCACTTAACAACTACAGAGATCAAAGTAACCACTGTGGCAAGAAACATCGTAACGTGGGGCCAATTTCTGGTAACAACTGTCTCACTTAGCATCAGAAATTTTGGACTCAATTGTGGCCATAAGTCGATGGCTACCTGTAATGTCATTCATTAATCTATCTCATTCTCTCAATTAATTTCATTGCATTTGGGTGTAGATCACATGCACAGGTATTTTTTTCAAAATACAATCACTTGTTTAGTGATTGTTCAAAATCACAGCTACATTGAAAAATCGACATGACTGGTCCTTGTGCTTATTATGACTGTCACAGCGTTCCCACAGTCATGTGATCAAAATTTGGGGCTTGGAAACTGGCATGTTTTTATGATGATTGCAGTGTCTTAGAGTCATGTGATTCCATTTATGACCTTCCTAGCAGGCTTCCAACAAGCAAAGTTGATGGGAGAAGCCAGAGTCACTTAACAACATGACTCACTTAAGAACTGCAATGATTTGCTTAATGACCATGGCAAAAAAAGGTTATAAAATTAGGTATAATTCACTTAACAATTGCTTTGCTAAGCAACAGAGATTCTGGTCCCAGTTGTGATTGTAAGTTGAAGACAATCTGTGCTGTCCAGCCAGTTATTGGTATTCCCATTAGGAATTGGGAGCTGTTCCCAAGTAGTTAAGGTATCCTGGGAAATGTAGTTATGTCATGTGGCCACAACTGTAATCCTGATTGGTCACTGAATTGACCCTTGGTGGGTTGGGGGAGGTTTCTTCACTCTTGCTCGGACCCTAGCTTTGTGCTAGCACTTCTCCTTTGGCTCTACCACTATAGGATGAAATAGGGGAAAGATTACTATCATTTTACACTATGATTACAACTATGCAAAGAATTAGACATTAGATGCATCTCAACATAACTGTCAGTTACCTTGAGGATACCTAATATAATCCAATAAAAGAAACTTTTTATGGAAGAATTTGTAGAGTTATCTATCTATCTTTATATTCAACAATTGTATTAAAGAACAGAATACAATCAGTAATGTTGGAAGTAGACATTACTTGACACAGAGTCCCAGATAACCTCAACCAGGGATAGATAGGTGATTCTAAAGACCAGCTACTATCCCTGAATGGACATGGAGATATCCAATTTTTGAGGTGACTTTCCTACATGAATTAACTGCTTACAGGAAAGGTAGAACCTGAAACTAATGGCTGAACCAGTATTTCTCAACATTAACAGTTTAAGATATTTGGATTTCAACACCCTAAATTCTCTAGTCAGCATGTTTGCTAGGAAATTCTGGGAGTTGAAGTCCAGACATTTTAAAATTGCCAAGGTTGAGAAATACTGGCCTGAATTTATCTATTTTATTTGTTTGTTTGTCAAACATGTACAAGATAACAAGTATAGGTATGAACATAAACAAGAACAAAGGAAGTAAATACAGATAAATGGGGACAGTAAGACAGGGACGGTAGGCACGCTGGTGCGCTTATGCACGCCCCCTTTAAGGACCTCTTAGGAATGCGGTGAGGTCCACAGTAGACAGTTTGAGATTGAAGCTGTGACGGGTTGAGGCTGTAACAATGAAGTCAGGTAGGGCGTTCCAGGTGTTGACCACTCTGTTGCTGAAGTCGTATTTTCTGCCATCAAGTTTGTATCGGTTTACCTTGAGTTTGTATTGATTGTTTGCCTGTGTATTATTGTGATAATACTATTATATATAATATTATTGTGAAGCTGAAGAAGTCATTGACAGGCAAGATGTTACAGCAGACAACTTTGTGAACTATGCTTAGATTGGACTGCAGCTGGCATAGTTCTAGATTGTCCAGGCCCAAAATTTCAAGCCTGGATGCATGGGGGATTCTATTAGGAGTGAAGGAGTAGAGTACTTTTCTTGAGAAATACTTCTGAACCTGCTCAATTGTGTTAATGTCCGATATACATGTGGATTCCAGGTGGACGAGCTGTTTTCAAGAATTGATCTGGCAAAGGTTTTGTATGCCCTAAAAAAATTCAATGTTGCTGGTGAAGAAGCTTCACAAAATAAGGTTAGCAACTCTTAAAGCCTTGTTGGCAATGCTGTTACAGTGAGCTCTAGGTTTTAGATCATTTGAGATAAATACCCCTAGGTCTTTGACAGAGTGAGGGTCGTCAACGAGATCATTTCCTCCTAACTTGCATTTGGTGTTCTGATTTTTTTTGCCAATGTGTAGGACGAAGCATTTGTTAGTTGAGATTTGGAATTGCCAATTGCGCGGCCATTCTGACACATAGTCAAGGTCACTTTGTAGGGCAGCAGCATTGTCGGTAGTGTTAAATAATTTTACATAATCGGCAAACAAGACACAGCTGCTTTTAACGTTGTCACATAGGTCATTGATCTAAAGCAGAAAGTGTGTGGGTTTTAAGACATTGCCTTGGGGGACACCGCTATTAACTGGCACTGGACTTGATAGGGCCTTCCTTATTTTGACCATTTGTTGCCAGTTTGACAGGAACATGGCTATCCACTTGTACAGGGGTCCAGAGATATTGTAAGAACTAAGTTTCAGCAGTAGTTTGTCATGCACCACTGAATTAAGGGCTTTGCAGAAGCCTAGTAAAGTGTGTCTATTGCTTTATCCTGGTCTAGAAGGGTGGTCCAAATGTTTCTGCTGTGTAGGAGTTGCAGATTACAGGACAATTTTTTCCTGAAACCAAACTGCTTGTTAGAAAGCAGATTGTTTGTTTCTAAGTGTTGTATGATATATTGGTTTATAATTGATTCCATGACTTTACAGGTGATGCAACATAGTGAGACTGGTCTGTAATTTTCTACTAGACTAGGGTCTCCCTTTTTAAAAATGACCATAAATTGGGTAGGGAGCTGGTTCTGAAAGATACCTCATAGATTGTGCTTAGAGGTTCTGCTAGGGCAGTGGCAAGCTTTTTCAAAAATTAGGCACATAATCCATAGGGATGGCTTTAGGTTATGTAGTGCTGTTTCAATGTTAACTGCTGCAAAGTCAATATGTAGCAAGTCGCTACAATTTGTTGTGGTGCGACTAGGAAATGGGGGGCAGCAGCTGTTGCTGTTGACAAAGACTGAATTGAAGAACGTATTAAAGAGGTTGGCATTTACAGCTTCATCATTACATTCTTCCCCGTTAAGCCCTTTTAGGGGTGGGATAGATTTTGAGTCTTTAAGTTTGGCATTAACAAAATTATAAAAGGCTCGGGAAGAATTCGAGTTAACAGCTCTTCCTCCTGTTTGCAATGGTGATTGGTACATTTGGCCTTTATCTGGCAACATAGGGTTTTGTAGAGGTTTTTAAAGTTAGCCAGTTTTGTTTGCTTACCAAAGAATTTTTTTCTTGGATTGCAGTTTTCTTATTGATATGGGTAATTTGTTTTTATTTTTGGCTTTAGGGATAATTTTTGGTATGTATAGATTAATGACTCTATTGACTTAGAGCAAAAAAATGTTATAATGGTCTTCTGCAATATTACAACTTGTGAACAGGAAGTGCCAGTCAAGAGATGTGAGATGGGCAGCTATGAGGTCATAGTTGGCTTTTTTATAGTTATAATTTGGAGTCCCATCATTATGTTTTGCAAGGACACAAGTTGAGACAAAAATCAATCATGCTGTGATCACTGTTGGAAAAATATTCTTTAACTTGTAGGCCATAAATGGAGTTTAGGCTATTGCAGAAAATGAGATCTAAGCAATTATTGAACCTAGTGTTGTTCGTTACCAACTGCTCCAGCCCCAAAGTTGTAACAGCATTGTACAGGGTTGCATGTATACGTTCGGTTGTACATTTGTTTAAGGTCCATTTAATAAGATGCAGATTGAGGTTACCAAGAAAGATAAGAGGGTGCGGGCAGGAAGCTGCCCATGTTAGTAGTGCAGTTAGCTTGTTCCTATGACCAAAGTCAAAATCAGGGGCTCTATAACATAGCAAGAAACAAAGTATGGTATTTAAGGGCAGTTCGCAGACAATGGTCTCAGGAAGAGCAAGCTCCTGAGCAACGTTAATTGTTTACAGACCTACGGACTTCTTATAGAAGACAGCAATACCACCCCCTCTATGATTATTGCGGTCAAACCGGAAAATGTGATAGTCACTTACTGTAATAATGGAGTCTGGAAAGGATACATTCAACCATGTCTCTCAGACAAAAATAAGGTTGAATAGGGCCACATTTAGAAGCAGGAGGAATTCAGGCATTTTGTTTGTGAGGCTTCTTGCATTTAGTAGTTTGCATTTTAGACCTGGAGGGGTGGACCTGGAGGAAGTTGGGGGCATGCATGCCTAGTTTTGGTTGTTGGGGGGTCAGCTGTCAGGACACAGGCCACTGGTCCTGTGTTTGATACAGTTGGCGCGGTAGTCTATATACAAGGCAGTCTCTCCTTGGTTCTAGTGTCGTTTGAGCTCTGAGTGGAGCTTGTGGTCACTGGCATGTTGGAGTATGGACAGGTCGGGCCATGAACGAAGTTTCCTGTGGTTTGTGCAGCTTCTAGCGAGTGTGTTTATTGTGGAAATAAATTGGTGTTTGCTGGATTCTCTCTTGCAAACAACTCTGCAGAAGCGTGGGGCCACCGAGCTGTCACTGTTTTTGAGTTGTTTTGTTGAGAAGGTACTCTTTCCTAAAGTCCTAAACTCTTGAACAGAAATGGGGAGCTGAAAGTCTTAATATTGTTAGAGACCATTAGTCCACAAATGAGTCATCATCCCAAAAACTATCTAGCTTTTCTTTTTCTTAAAGGATAAACAGGTAAAAACTAAATGCCTTCCCTCACTATAAAAAGGCAGACAGGGGTGGGATTTAAATTTTTTAACAACCGGTTCTGTGGGCGTGGCTTAGATGGTGGGCGTGGCTTGGTGGTCATGTTATTGGCTGGGCCAACTCAATATCACTCACATCGAGGCATGCATCTCCTCGCCTGGCCTCTCATGACTGTGGGCAAGCTGCAACAGTTGTAAGCGTGAAAAATGGTCATAAGTCACTTTTTTCAGTGCCATTGTAACTTTGAATGGTCACTCCACACAAGCAAGGTACCAGCAAAGGAGGGAAAAAAGCTCCAGAGAAGATCCTGAGACAAGAAGTCTAGTCCTGCCAAGAATGTAATAAGGGTTAACGGAGAGGCAGTTTCTGTAAGCAATACCAGAATGTTTCCTTCCTGCCTTCCTTACAGGATTAGGCCAGTAATTTCTTCTAACAATCGGTTCTTTGAACTGCTTAGAATGTTAACAACCGGTTCTAGCGAATAGGTGCAAACTGGTAGAATCCCACCCATGTATGCAGATGGGGTATTGGAGAGCTTGATCTAAAAAAAAATATTCTGTTTTGAAAGTTGCAAAAGAGCAGTTAGGATAACAGGGTTATGCAGGTCCAACGTAGCTTCCCTGGTTCCTTTCCCAAGTTTCTTTGTCTATTTTATTTTTTGGCCACATTTGGCAATCAGATTTTTAAAAAAGATCTTATGTTCTGAATATCCTTGTGCCTCCTCTTCCCACCTCCCACCCATCCTTTCTCCTCCACATGGTCTTTGATGAAAAGAAAACCCTGTTGGTTGGCTGCCATGCTCATCCAGTGTGATTGCTGATACAATTCTGCAATGGCTGTGAAAAATGTACAGCAGTTGAAATCAGACAAATTGCAAGGATCTGCTTGAACTCTGGGGAGTGAATCATTGTTCCCCATTCAGGAGAAAAATCTGTTCACTTGGCATTATTCCACATTGAAGAAATTAAGGCCTGACCCCAGCAATCCACATCTATAGCTTCAGGAGGTAGATAATTGTCTACCTCATTTGCTTACCCTTTTCCTTCCTTCAGAAATAATTGTTCATTGTATTATTGGTGCTACAAATAACAAACTCAATTGGCAAACTAGAAAAAGCGAAACGTGAGCTTTTACTAAATAGCAGATGTAGCTTCAGTATATATTCAATTGTATATTCTTTTCACATTTGATGAAATCCAAACTTGGTTGTTAAGAAAAATCACACACTATAATAATATCATTTTTTCATATCGCGAGTCTCACTTACTTTGGCCATGTCATGCGGTGGAATTCACAGGAGAAAAGCAACTGTGTTTGGAAGAATTAGCAGTAAAAGGAAACCAGACCATCAAAGAAAATAGTAGCTGGACATCATCAAAGTTGGCACCAGCCAGAGCATAGAAAAACTTAAAGATATAGTGCAAGATTGGAAGATGTGGAGAGACCTGGCCCATGGAATTGCCAAGAATTGGAACATGACTGAATTGATATCATCATCGTCTGAATTCTTTGTTTTTCTAGCAGAGATTGTTCTCAGGTTAACTGGAGCTCTTCATTATAAGAGATGATGGTTCAGGGTTGAAGCAACAGACCCTACTTCATCCTCTTCAACCAGATAATTTATAAACCAGGACTCTCCAACTATAGAAGTCCTAAGTGGTGAATCAACACATCTGAAGTAATTGGGTGCTCTCACAAAATGAATGCTATTTTAGTTGTGGTATTGGGCCCAAGGAACCAAGAACCATATACAGAGTGACTTCTGAGTGGCTTCTTTATTGTGTTTACCTACGAACAGAAACCTTGCCAGATTAAAACAACTATCTGCATAGCTATTAGATAGACTCTGTGAGTTACTAGGGAGGGTCTGTCCACCTTAGTTCTTTTCCTGCTTACCAAAGATTCAAAACTTTGCTGTCTCTTTGCTCTTTAGAAAAGGGCCCCTCACTCCTGCGATCAGAGTTGGTTCCTTGAATCTAACATCACGTGTAAGATGGCAATCATTTTGTGGAGTACATTCTACAACATTATGGCCAATATGAACCCAAGGGAAAACTAAACATTAGGTTTATTTTTCTCTATCATTGCGCATGTTGGCTCTGGTAGGTCAGGTCAGGAAACAGACACCCCTGGGATCCCAAGATTCCAATTTAAGAAGATAGTAATAACATTTTAAATGATGTCAACAACCTTCACTGCTTTCTTTGAAGGACAACATGGAGCTATTCTCAGTCTCCTTCTCAGTTCTTCTGCTTTCTTGCAAATGATAAATTGTTTTATCTCTCTAATTTTGTGCTCGAGGCCAGAGCTAAATTTCCCTATAGTGTAGGATCATGGAGAATTAGTTTTGTTCTAATGTAACTGTAGCTCCCTTGCCAGCCAGCAGAATAATCTGACTGCTGGAACTTCCACTCAACATTCCCTGAGTAAGATATGGCTCTTGGTCATTTACAAAGTTAGATTACAAAGTTCAGATGGAAACTGAACCAAGACTGCAACTAGCATAGATTATTGTGCTCTAGCAGTCTCAGTTTATCTATATATATAAAAGCCACTCACGCATCATCACAAAATAACCACTCACACATCACAAAATCTCCAGAATCGTAAAACCTACAGACTTGAAATTTGGCACCTATGTTCCTCTTGGCTTCTGGGTACTCACTAAGAAAGAATTTTTCAAAATGACCACCAGAGCATTAGTATTTTGTATATTACTATTATTAATACACTCTGATGCTTAGAAGTTCTACTCCCCCTCCCTACCTGAAAAGAGATCTATTCCAAATGCAAAACACAAGCAGAGGAGAGGAGTTTCGGTTTCAGTTTTAGTTTCACAGCAGCAACCAGCTTTAGTACAGAACAATTGAGCTACGCCACGCCCAGGCTCCTTGCTGTCTCCTTCTTGTTCACACAGCAAATACTATTTCAGTTTCCAAACAGCACTCAACTCACTCACACACTGACAGGACGCTAGCCAGATGAATACTGATGGATGACAGAGGTAGAATCCCCTCCCCTTATTTCCCCCCAAAAAAACTAAGCCTGACCACATAGTTTTGTAATGAAGCACGGGTATCGAGCTAATACTGTAGTTTTATATTTTTCCAGGGTGAAGGGAAGTGAAGTAAAAGGAACCAGAGGAAATATCGGTTTCAAAAGGATTTTGTTTTATATTTATTAGGTAACAAGTGTAGCAAGGAATTTTGCACTAGGACTTTTTGTTTTATTGTGCTATGTCAATATGCAATAGATTTTATTTCTCTGTGGAAGTTTAGTAAATGCTCATACTTTGATCTTTTGTGCATACTGTATATCAGGCAAGTATAAGAAGGTACTTCTTTTATGCAGAATATATTTGTGATCTATAATAATAATAATAATTTGGAACCTTTTAGCATCTCTTCTGAGTCCTGCTAGAAAGCATTTCTTTGTAGCAGACCATTGCCATCTTATGGTCTGCATGAAGTATTGTATTCTCTTTCAGAATGTCTATGGAGATTCTCAGTGATCCAGGTCATGGTTGTCCCAAGGGTGCTTTTTCAAGAGGCAACTGGAGTTTCTGGTTTTTCTTTGAAGACATTTCACTTCTTTTTCTGTCTTCTGCAAAGTGGTGGATTTGTAAGCTGTGCAGGTGCAGATAGATAAATTCAACAAGACATCCATAACAAAGTACATTTATTAGTTCATCAGGTATCCTCATAACTCACATTTGTGATGAAGTTCTTCTTTAATGACCAATCCTTTGCATATCTGCCTTATAGGTAAAAGATGGTTATCTCCTAACCCATCTCGTAGTGATAGAAAGCAGCTGCCAGGAGTTAGGGAATTCAGGCAAAAGTGAGGAAAACTCTCCCAACCCATCGAGGGTCAAATTAGTGACCAATCAGGATTACAGATGTGGTCACGTGACATGAACTACATTTCCCAGGATACCTTTAACTACATTTACCATGATGCATTCCCTTAAGGGAACAGCTCATAATTCCTAAGTAACTATCCAATTCCCATAGACTGGCTGGGACAGCACACTCCCCACCTGGAATTGTAAGAGAATAGAAAAAAATTAACTATAAACTAAGATAAGCAGTAAACAGTAATACTATGAATAGCAGATAACTATATAACTAAGACAAACAGTTAGCTATATAACTAAGAAAAACAGTAAACATTAATAAAGCATCAAACAAAGCAAAGCATGCAAAGCTTGAGGTTCAATCTTCAAGTTCAGCCTCTTGGTGTGAGTCTGCTGGTCACCTCTGGTGGCCTTTTAGGGTGTACAGATACTCTTGGTGGCAAAGGTGAAAGTCTGGTGGTCACTTCTGGTGGCCTTTTAGGATTGGAATGGTACTCTTGCTTCCATGGTGTCAAAGGGCACGGGAAGCTGTTGGAAAGGGTGTTGCGGGTATGCCCGTGTAGAGCATCTTATTGGACGTCTAGTGGTTGTTGGCGGCCGTTTAGGGTGTCCTAGCAAAAGTGTACTGATCACCGGCGGCCTTTTAGGCTGGAATGGCATTCTTGTTTTCGATGGTGCTAAAGGGCATCGGAAGACTGTTGGAATGGATGGTGCCAAGGCATTTGCCTGGGTTGGAGCCTGCATCCAATTGACACTGACAATTCCTATGATCCCCCATCCTAGTGGAGATTTGATGGCCACTGGGCCATCTACAGGGCTGTTGACTGACTCGGAGAAGAGAAAGGCGCATGGGGCATTATTTCCCAGCAAGAGTAGGATATCAGCCTACAGATCTAGAGTGGGGAAGAGCCAGATGCTGTAGGTGAGGCATGCTACTTATGACCTCAGGTGTTGCTGACTACGGTCGTTCGGCACCCCATTGCATTCAAACACTGGTGGCAGTGGGAACCGGGAACTTCCATCCAATGACTCTATGCAGCGTCCAGTAGCTCTCCTCCCCGCCGTGCTTCTTGGTCCATGGCACGCTGATACAGTGAAGGGAAGTTCGTCCTGTTGCACCTCAAAGAGGTAGAAGAATGTGGGTCTGGCCAGAGTGCAGGTGCTTTGAGTGTCTATCCACACGTACATTTTCACGGCATCTTCAGGGCGTCCTTGAGGGTACACTTTGGCTAAACAGATGGGAAGACATGAACGAGGGCATGGTGAGTCAGTGCACAGTGCTGTGCAGTTGACACTCATCCTTGGTTTTGGTTGCGGTTTGGCAATCTGCCAAGGAGCCCTGCATGCTTCTGTGTTATGTTGAGGCTCCTTGTTCGAAGGAAGGCTACGAGATCTCTGCAGTGGCGGCTCAGAGTCTGGATGCAACACGGTCAGGTGCTGGTCACTATTGCATAAGTCGCATTGCACCTTGGCTGTGCAGTACTTGGACAAGTGTTTGGATTTGCAACACTTGTAGCAATATTGGTACTCCCTTAGCAACTCTTTTCATTGGGTCAGTGATTTTGCTGCAAACCCAGTGCAGCTGTTCAGCGAGTGACGAGGGTGGTGCATAGGACAAAACTGTATTCTCCTTGTGTTCAGAGATCTAAATTGGGTTGTATCTGATGAGTCCTCTCCCCAACTGTGAGTGGAGGAGTCGATATCAGTTTTATGGACAACCATGAAGGGTCTTTCTTTGGTAATGTGCATAGGGCCTGAGGGCGATATATGGTTGCTGTTGTATCTTCTGTCATTAGGACTAACAGCTCTGAGTCCACGGGCCTGGTGTGTGTTGCAGACTGTCACCTGGTGACACGAATTCTTTAAGAAGTGTGAAGGGTATAAAGCGGTGGTGACCCTTGGCCATGAAGGTGTCAGACAACTGGAGCCACTTTTCAAATAGCACCTGCGGAAGTTTTCGAACAATTTTGTTCTGCGTGTCAACATGATCGAGACAGGTGAGTCCCAGTAAGTTGGGATCCCATTGTGCCATTCTCAGCTGGACAAGTATGTTAGCGAGGTCTATGATCCGGTGAGGCTTGTCAATAGGAATTTTAGGAAAACTGTTGAGGCTATCCAAGAGTGTTGCTTCTACGTCCCCGAAAGTGCCATACAGTTCGTCAAGCCTTTTCCATGATAACCGTAGGGCAGTGGCTGGGTCGTCTAAGTGGGATGCATAAAGTGCCCTTGGTATGTCAGCAGACTGTGGCCCTAGTTATGCTATCAAGTGTCCGATTATTTCATCAGGGTTCAGGCATGCTGCCTGAATGGGGCACAGGAAAAGTTTCTTCCATACTAGATACTCGCCGCCTGGCTTGTCAGAGAATTTGCGAACTCTGTTGGTGTGCAAATTTAGCTTTCCACTTTGTACAGCCAAGTTTCTCCAGTAATCTTCAGCATTTGCTGAGTTGGGAAGAGGTATTGACATAGAGGGTTCTTTCCCTGGATTCTTGTAGGGTGGGTTCAGGTTGTAAGTCAACAACGGGTTGTAGTCTTTCTCCCAGTACTTACAGAGGATGTCGTTCTCCCATACTGAGGATGATGGTCGAGTGTCATGCTGCTGTGTAGGCTGGGCATGGTTACCTTGTGGTGCCTTGGAGCTGGATTGGTGTTGAGGTTGTGGCAGGAATGCTGCTGCTTGTGGATTAAGTGTGGCAGTTGTCGTTGATGGCATGTCGACTCATCGAGAAGTCATTGTAAGCACTGGTGGGCTAAGTTGCTCAGCCAGCAGGGCATGAGACGTTGGAGCAGTGTTGTTGATTCTGGGAAGAGAATCTCGGACCTTAGTACGTACAACATCAGTTGGGGAAGGTTTGCTGTTGGTGGGAAGTGAATCTCATACTTTAGGTTGTACAATGTCAGATCTGTAACTGACATGTGGAGTCTGTGGTTGAGATTCATCCCTGTGCTTCCCTGGTTGTGGGAGACTGTTAGGCAACTGAAGTGGTTCCATCTGCTCGTTTCGAAACGAGTGTTGCTCATTCATGTAGGCCTTGACCCGAGTATCTGGGCTCTCTTCTCCCAAGTCTTCGAGGTCAAAGTTGAGGGAGGCAGTGTTGGCCGCCTTCTGCCATGCTGTGGCCCGTGCTGTTTTCGCTGCCGTCTCTCTTTGTCGTTCGAGTAATTCCACTTGGGCCTGAGCTTTGGCTATCGCTGCTTGTTGATTGGCCTGAGCTTTGGCCATTTCTGCCTGTTGTTTGGCCATTTCTGCTTGTTGATTGGCCTGAGCTTTGGCCATTTCTGCCTGTTGATTGGCCATTTCAGCCTTCTGCTGTATACGTAAATCTGTTGTAATACGTAAATCTGCCTCTGCTGCTGCAGCTTCAACTTGGGCTTTACAGCTCGTTTGGCATAACTTGCTGCTTTGGAGGCCTTAGATGTGCCGCTACAATGGGAGAATGATCTGGAAGGATGGTGAGAGCTGGCAGCAGAGAATTGGTGCGAGACACTAGAACCTGCCTGCGATCTAGCCTATTTGGGATGGAGGGAGGAGGCTTTCTTTGAGTGGTGGGAAGAAGCTGCTTGTGATTGAAGACCTCTATCGGATGTGGTCTTCTCCCTTGGTAGTTGCTTCTCCTGTAGCGCATCGAGGAGCACGGCCTGGAGGGAGTTTTTCTCTTTCCAGATGCAGTCTTCATGTTCTTTGTTTGCCTCCTTGAAGCATTGAATGTGTTCTTGGAGCTCTGGTTCTTCCAGGTTCGACTGTATGTACTTGAGCTTACTTTCACTGTCCCTCCACCGTGTGAGATGCTCCTGTAACTCCTTCTGCATTAGGAAGAGTCTCTTGAGGGGCAACTTGCTTTTGGGGGTGTCACAGATCTTGACCAGCTCCTTCCATGCATTTGCATGATGGAGATACTGCCTTTCCCAATCCTCTCTGAAGCGTGTCACCGCGGGTGAGGTAAGCTTCCTATGTTGTCTGAGGTCATAGGCCTTCTGAGGTTTTGCGTCTTCTCCTGAGGGTTGTTTTGCAAGGCACTAATGACGTCCACAATTTGGCTAAATCAACATTTATTAACTAGTAACTATTAGCTGTACAAGTAACCGTAAGAATAACTGTAACCGTGGTAACCGCAATAGCCATTACTGTTGCGAGTCGGTGGCAAGCACAAGCAATTAACTGACGCGGTCTGACAGCTTGCTTTTATATGACTTGCTGTCAGACTGTTCAGCCAATGGGAATGGACTTCAGTTCCTCCTCAGCTCGTAACACCCCTTCCCACCAGTCAAGTGCATTCATAGTCATTCAGATAGGCGGGGCGTTGTCTATTCCGGTTGGACCTACGCAACTCAGCTTGCCAGGTCATCTGAGAATGATGGCCTGCCAGGCTAACATACAATGATGGAAACATCGCTGGACCCCTCCCCTCTGCTGACTCGGACTCAGATGGAGGAACTTCTAAAGGTAGGTCTTCTCTCCTTGGTGTGTCGGCCACTTCGAGTTCGTGTTGTTGTGTATTAGCTGACTCGCTGTCAGACGGGTCCTCTGATAACTCAGCCCAATGCCTCCTTATCTGGTCTACATGTCGGCGCCAAACTGGGCCATCCAACAGAGTTATTATATAAGATTTTAGGCTGGTAACTGCCTCTATTTTCCCTGGCAGCCACAATGGATTACCTACAAAATTCCACGCATAAACCAAATCCCCCACTTGGAAAACTCTAACGCCACTAAAAGAATTTAAGGGAACATTTGGGGCATAACTGGGGTGGAGTCTGTCCATATGGTTCCTTAACTTTCGGCCCATTAATAACTCCTCTGGGGAACGATTGGTCACTGTGCTGGGAGTAACGTGTTGCATTAGCAGGTACTTTGCCAACTTAGAGTGCCAGTCCTCACCCTCTAATCATCCTAGCACTTCCTTGGCGGCCCTCACAGCCCTCTCTGGTTGACCATTAGATGCCGGGTGATAAGGAGTGACAAGAGCGTACCTTAAGCCCCAGCGTACCAAGAATAACTCAAAGTTCACTGCAGTAAACTGTGGGCCATTATCCGACACTAGGATGTCGGGAAAACCATGGGTTGCAAAAAGGCAATCTAACGCTTTGATGATCATCTCTGATGTGGTAGACTTCATGAGGACCAACTCTACCCACTTTGAATATGAGTCCACAATGATAAGGAAGGTGCGACCTTGAAACGGTCCAGCCAGGTCAATATGGACCCTGACCCATGGTGACTTAGCAGACTCCCATTCCCCGGAAGTAGCTGCTGGAGGTGCCGCTCTAGACATTTGGCATGTATGACATGCCCTAATTCTTGTGGTAATATCAGAGTCTATGCCAGGCCACCAAACATAGCTCCGAGCTAAAGCCTTCATACGGGCTATTCCTGGATGGCCCTCGTGCAAGCTGTTTAAAATCTTAGGTCTGAGGATATTCGGAACTATTACTCTACCTCCCCACAGTAGGCAGCCCTGTTGGGTGGATAATTCATGCTGCTTTGCTCTCAATGGCATAAATGGGGCATCTACAGCCTACTCTGGCCACCCCCTTATCACCCAGTGTAATACCTGTAAGAGAATAATATCATTAGAGGAGGCTTTTGTGATATCTGCGGCCGTAATAGGTAATTCATGATTGTCAATTAGTAGTATAGATGAGGAAGGGGCAGGGTCTATAATTTTGTCTGGCAAAGGGCAACGCCTCAATGCGTCCGCATGTCCTAGGTGCTTTCTGGCCCTGTATTGCAAGGTATAGGAGTATGCAGCCAAGAATAATGCCCAGCGGGTCATCCTAGGGGACAAAATAGGGGGACTTTGTTGGTCGCCAGCCAGGAGAGGTTTGTGGACCATTATTAAATGGAAGTGACGGCCATAGAGGAATTCGTGGAATCGTTTAACAGAGGCAACGGCTGCCAAAGCTTCCTTATCTATTTGTGAGTAATTTCTTTCTGTTGCTTGACAGTCTAATAATCTGTGAAGTGGTTCTGCAATAGAAGCCTTGTGCGGAAGAAATGAGGCATAGAAATTTAGGAGACCTAGAAAGGCCTGCAGCTCCTTTTTGTTGGTAGGAACAGGTGCTTTTTTATGGCTGTAACTTTAGAGTCTGTAGGGTGAATTCCTTGGGCATCAATGCGGTATCCTAGGAAGTCCACTTGGGAAACACCAAATTTGCATTTATCTCTTTTTAATTTGAGTCCTGAGTTCTTGAAGCAAGTGAGGACTTGTCTAAGGCGTTGCAGGAGGTCTTGCTTGTTTTGTGCCGAAATGCTGACATTATCAAAGTATGGTATAACGCCAGGGATACCTTGCAGCAATCGTTCCATAAGGCATTGGAATATACCAGGAGCCACAGATACCCCAAACTGCAAACGTTTACACTTAAACGCTCCCCTATGTGTTACAGTGGTTTGGGCCAGAGCAGTTTTTTCAGTGACAGGCAGCTGTTGATATGCTTGGGCCATGTCAAGCTTAGCAAATATGGTGCCCTTTTCCATTGAATGGAGATGTTGAATTACAGGCACAGGATAAGCGTTAGTGTGCAAGGCCTTATTTAATGTGCTCTTATAGTCCGCACATAATCTGATAGAGCCATCATGTTTAAGAGGGGTCACTATAGGGCAGGGGTGGGCAAACTTTTTGGCTCGGGGGCCGCATTGACTTTTAAAATTTGACAGACGGGCCGGGTCAGCACAAGATTTTTGGGAATCGCCCCCTTCCCCCTCTTCTCCTCCTTCCCCTCCCCTCGGAGGCTCCTCCCCCCTCGGAGGCCCTCTGAGTCAGGAGTTGCTACCGCCGGCGCGGCTCCGCGCGGCTCCAGTCCCGCGTTGCCTCGGGAAGGGAAAGGCAAAAAGGAAGAGCCGCGGTGGTGCTTTGCAATGGGAGCAGCGGCACCGGAGGCTCAGGCTCAGCAGCTCCTGGTTTTGCCTTTTCCTTCCCAAGGCAACGCGGGACTGGAGCCGCACGGAGCTGCGCCGGCGGTAGCAACTCCTGACAGCCCCAGCCGGACACCTGAGCGGAGCCGGGGCGAAACTGCCTCTTGCTGCTGCCGGAGCACCGCTGGGTCGCCTCCTCCAAGCAGCCTGCCCGCCCACCGGGCTTCCCCTCTGCCGCGTGGCTCGGGGCCAGGCGCACGCGCCCGCGAGTTAAAAGGAAGCCGAAAGTTGCTGGGAAGTTGCTCGGGTGCTTGGAGCAGGCTTTTAAAGTGCCGCCCGAGCAAAGTTTAAGCCTGGAAGCCCCGGAAATCCGAGCAACTTCCCAGCAATTTTCAGCTTCCTTTTAACTCGCAGGCGCTCGTGCCTGGCCCGAGCCGCGCGCGAAGGGAAGCCCGGCGGGTGGGCGGGCAGGCTGCTTGGAGGAGGCTCCGGCTTCCCCTCCGCCAGGCGCAAGCGCCCGCGAGTTAAAACGAGCCGAAAGTTGCTGGGAAGTTGCTCCGTTTTCCAGGGCTTTGCAAAGGCAAAGTTTGCAGGCTGGAGCATCTTCCCGCCGAGGAGCGGGAAGGGTTCCGCCGGCGGGGCGGGCGGGCTGCTTAAACTTTGCTTGGGTGGCACTTTAAAAGCCTGCTCCCAGCACCCGAGCAACTTCCCAGCAACTTTCGGCTTCATTTTAACTCGTGAGCGCTCGCGCCTGGCCCCGAGCCGTGCGGCGGAAGGGAAGCCCGGCGGGCGGGTGGGCAGGCTGCTTGGAGGAGGCTCCGGGCTTCCTCTCCGCCAGGCGCGAGCGCCCGCGAGTTAAAACGAAGCTGAAAGTTGCTGGGAAGTTGCTCGGGTGCTGGGAGCAGGCTTTAAAGTGCCACCCGAGCAAACTTTAAGCAGCACGCCCGCCCGCCCGCCAGGCTTCCCCTCCGCCGTGCGGCTTGGGGCCAGGCGCGAGCGCCCGCGAGTTAAAGGAAGCCGAAAGTTGCTGGGAAGTTGCTCGGGTGCTTGGAGCAGGCTTTTAAAGTGCCGCCCGAGCAAAGTTTAAGCCTGGAAGCCCGGAAATCCGAGCAACTTCCCAGCAATTTTGGCTTCCTTTTAACTCGCGGCGCTCGCGCCTGGCCCCGAGCCGTGCGGCGGAAGGGAAGCCCAGCGGGCGGGTGGGCAGGCTGCTTGGAGGAGGCTCCGGGCTTCCTCTCCGCCAGGCGCGAGCGCCCGCGAGTTAAAACGAAGCTGAAAGTTGCTGGGAAGTTGCTCGGGTGCTGGGAGCAGGCTTTTAAAATGCCACCCGAGCAAAGTTTAAGCAGCCCGCCCCGCCCGCCCGCCAGGCTTCCCCTCCGCCGTGCGGCTTAGGGCCAGGCGCGAGCGCCCGCGAGTTAAAAGGAAGCCGAAAGTTGCTGGGAAGTTGCTCGGGTGCTTGGAGCAGGCTTTTAAAGTGCCGCCCGAGCAAAGTTTAAGCCTGGAAGCCCCGAAATCCGAGCAACTTCCCAGCAATTTTCGGCTTCCTTTTAACTCGCAGGCGCTCGTGCCTGGCCCCGAGCCGTGCGGCGGAAGGAAGCCCGCGGGCGGGTGGGCAGGCTGCTTGGAGGAGGCTCCGGGCTTCCCCTCCGCCAGGCGCAAGCGCCGCGAGTTAAAAGCGAAGCCAAAGTTGCTGGGAAGTTGCTCCGTTTTCCAGGGCTTTGCAAAGGCAAAGTTTGCAGGCTGGAGCATCTTCGCGCCGAGGAGCGGGAAGGGTTCCGCCCGGCGGGCGGGCGGGCTGCTTAAACTTTGCTCGGGTGGCACTTTAAAGCCTGCTCCCAGCACCCAAGCAACTTCCCAGCAACTTTCGGCTTCATTTTAACTCGCGGCGTTCGCCGCCTGGCCCCGAGCCGTGCGGCGGAAGGAAGCCCGGCGGGCGGGTGGGCAGGCTGCTTGGAGGAGGCTCCGGGCTTCCTCTCCGCCAGGCGCGAGCGCCCGCGAGTTAAAACGAAGCTGAAAGTTGCTGGGAAGTTGCTCGGGTGCTGGGAGCAGGCTTTTAAAATGCCACCCGAGCAAAGTTTAAGCAGCCCGCCCCGCCCTCCGGGCGGAACCCTTCCCGCTCCTCGGCGGGAAGACGCTCCAGCCTGCAAACTTTGCCTTTGCAAAGCCCTGGAAAACGGAGCAACTTCCCAGCAACGATTTTTTTTCAGGGGCGGGCCGGATTGGACAGACCAATGGCAGCGATTTTTTTTCAGGGGCGGGCCGCATTGGACAGACCAACGGGCCGGATGTGGCCCGCGGGCCGTAGTTTGCCCACCCCTGCTATAGGGGTTTCCCATAGCACATAATCTACAGGCTCCAGGTCCCCTTGGGAGATCAACTCATCAATTTCTGTATCCACTTTTGATTTTAATGCAAAAGGGACACGTCGGGGTTTTAATCTAATAGGAGTTACTGCTGGATCTAACGCAAAAGAAATTGGGGTGCCTACATAATGGCCTAACTGGTTGTTGAAAACGTCCTTAAATTCAGCTAATAGTGTCTCCATATCTTGGTTTTGAGTGCAATGTATACCTGTCACTTTAAGCCCTAAAGCATCAAACCAGTCTAGCCCCATTAAACTAGGTAAGGTGCCTTCTACAATAGTAAGGGGTAATTGTCCCTTGAAGTCCTGAAATTTAATTGCAAACTTGGCTGTTCCTATAACTGGTATGTTATGCCCCTGGTAATCTTTGAGAGATAGTTTGCAAGGTTGAAGCCATTTCTTTGAGATGGTCGGAATCAATCTCTTTAGGGTGCCCAGGACAGTATGGATAGAGATGAACCGGTGTCAATCTCCATTGGACAGTCTTTACCTTCTAATGAGATGGTTACATGAAGTTTATTAATGTTCAGCTGTTGTGGAATATTGTTGAGAGTGTCAGTGGAAGATGCTCTAGTCACAGTAAAACATTCATCCCTTTGTTTTTGGAATCTGTTTGGTGGCTGAGGCTGTGATTGTGGTGTTCTCTTTCCAGATTTGCAGACTCTGGCTATATGGTCCTTTCGCTGGCAATTTAAACAAATAGCGTTTCTAAACTGGCAGACAGGTCTTAAGTGATTACCCCTGCAACTTAAACAAACGATCTGTGTTGTAGGGAGCTGTTGTGGTTTGCTCCTTGGGTTCCAGCCTTTTTGTTGCTGCAGTTGTTGGCAATTGGAGAGGTGATTAACATCTTCGTCATAATCTAATAATTCAACAGGGGCAAAACTCTTCAAAATGAACAGTAGCATTTGGTTTAGCCCCTGGATTGCTAATTGTGCCTTGGATCTCACCCGCAGAGAGATTGGACATCTCAGCAGCTTGAGCCTCTTCAATTTTTTAAAGTGGACCTAGGCTTGGGCTGAAGAAGCTGTCAAAGTTTGTCATTCTTGTCTTTTTTTCCAACTTCAGGCTTCCAGTGGGATGAAAAGGGTTCTGTGAAGGAAGCTCTGGCTTCTGGCACTTTATTTGCAGGAGCTCCCATCCTTTCTGGGCCACTTCATATTTTTCTCCCCCCCCCAACCCCCCTCAAATGTTAAACAAAAGAGAAAACCAGGAAGTTTTGGGTTCCATGCATCACAAAGATGACTGGGATGTTAATTCAAACAAAATGTCACCACCAAACCAAGGTTGTCTACTCTGCTGCTCTATATTAATGTTTTTCAAACTTCAACTTCCAAAATCAGCATTTTGAGGATTGGACTCCGCACATCTTAAAATCGCCAAGTTTGAAAAACTTGGTTCTATATAGTTGGGTAAGTAGCTTATTTGACCTCAGTGGGAGCATCAACATGGAGCATAATATATTGCAGGAACATGTTGACAGAACAGAACCAAAGGAATGCAGTGAGATGAAAGTCATAGCAATATAGGTAGTCTTCAATCTACGAGCACAATTGGAACTGGAACATCCATGGCTAAGCAAGATGGCCATTATGTGAGTCACGCACATTTCATGACCTTTTTGCTGTAGTTGTTAAGTGAATTGCCATGGTTGTTAAATACATTACATGGCCTTAAACAAATTCAGCTTTCCCCATTGACTTTGTGTAAGAAGATGGCTAGGAAGTTTGCAAATAGCAATTACATGACCCCAGGATGCTTCAACCATGAGCCGTGGTAGCGCAGTGGTTAGAATGCAGTATTGCAGGCTACTTCGGCTGGCTGCTGGCTGCCAGAAGTTTGGCAGGTTCAAGATTGACTCAGCCTTCCATCCTTCTGAGGTCAGTAAAATGAGATCCAGATCGTTGGGGGCAATATATTGACTCTGTAAACTACTCAGAGAGCGCTGTAAAGCACTGTGAAGCAGTATATAAGTTAAGTGCTATTGCTATTGTAAATATATACTGGTTGCCGAATTTTGATCATGTGATTGGGAAAATGCTACAATGATTGTAAGCGTGAAGATCAGTTGTAAGTTACTTTTTCCAGCACCATCATAATTTCAAATGGTCGCTAAACTAATGGCTGTAAGACAAGAACTATCTGTACCATATCCTAAAACCATTTCTCACAGTGGTGGCGCAGTAATTAAAATGCAGTATTGCAGGGTGATTTTTGATCCTGACCAGCTCAAAATAGACTTAGCCTTCCATCCTTCCGAAGTCAGTAAAATGAGGATTCAGATTATTGGAGGACAACATGCTGACATTGTAAACTTCTTAAAGAGTGCTGTAGAGTACCATAAAGTAATATATATCTAAGTGTTATTGCTATCAATATCATATCTAAGACTGGGATGAAGTATTCTGTCACAGAGGCACCTGGTTTTGTATATGTGTTTGTGTGCATGGATGTAGGTGTGAAAGGAGTCAGTCTGATAAAAGCAGAAATGTATTGTTGCATTGCAAGCCTTGCCTCTTTTGCACGTGTGGTATAACATCATACAACTGAAAGAGGCAGAATTTGCAAACCAAGAACACAGCACTGTTTTTGTCATTTTGGCCAAACGCAGCAGGAGTTTGCAGATATATTCCTGCTCCTATGTGACTGCTTCTCATGATGTTGCCTTCATCTCATCTTCAGTCCATGAGAGAGACAGGTTTAAACTGTCTTGAGCTGTATTAAAATCATGTTTTGCCCCTTAAGCCAAAGGCAACTCTTGGCCCTTCCAAAGTATGTAAAATCGAATGTACTTTGCGGATGATTGTGTTGTATTGTAGCCAACTGACTCATGGGGTGAGAGGAGAGATTGGTACCTACCAGTGAATAAATAGGCATTCTCCCATCTCTCAGCTCCTAGCAGTTCTCTGCTATTGTTCTTATTTCCCCTCCTGGCAGAAAAAACTCCCTGCAACCTGCCAAACAAGTGTTTGATGGTTATGGAGGGGGCTGCCAGGTGTTGGGAAAAGCCACCTCTTCCCCTTTAGCATGTAACTCTCCTAGGCTGTCAAACAGATGCTTAGTAAACTGTGGGGAGATGTGGGGCTTCAAGAGTGGGTTTAGGTTTTGGGCAGGCAGCCTCTCCTGCATCGATGCACAGAGAGAAACAGGTGAGGAGGTAGGTCAGCTGCCTATCAAAACTCAGCCTCTGGGAAGCAAAAGCCAGAGGGTGGACCAATTGTTTTGCTCACTGTGGCCTGTACATTGGAAATCAGGACACCACCATTGAGGGGCAAGCCAAAAGAGGTCAACAGCTCCAGGCAAAGAAGCCAGTGTAATTTCATGCTGAAATTCAAAAAATTCAAGGATAGATGGTGAGCAATTTAACTCCACCTTCCAACTAAAACTGAAAGGCTTTAGAAGTCATGTTACGTTCCTGTTACTTGATCTGTTCCTTTCCGCAGGAGATTCCGCAATGCTTCTTCCAGAACAGCTCTGCAGCTCTGTGATCCCACCATACTGGCCAAGTTTGAGAGTTTGGGGGTTGAGCTGTGGTGTATTACACCAAAGAAGTCATCTGCCTTTTTTTTCCCCCGCTATAGGGAACCTCTGCAGAACTTGCGGGGTGTTTGTTCCCCATTGTGTGTTTGTGTGTGTGTGTGTGTGTGTGTGTGTGTGTGTGTGTGTTGGTTCTCCTGGCTTGTAAGTTTTAATGCTGGAGTAAATTCTTTAAGGAGAATGAGAGCTTGACTTCACTGAAATGGATTAGATTTTGATTGTTCTCTTCTGCCGGGGAAGAGTGGATATGCAAACGACAGATGAAGCACAGTAAAAATGAAACATGGCCTAGCAACTGAAATAGCACCAGTTCAAAAGTGTTTGAAGCTGTGCAAGGAAGGAACCCCGGGAGGAAGGAGGCAAATTTAGAGCTCATGGAATAGAGTTCCTGAGATATTCCGGTATTTCAAAGGGGAGGGGGTCAATTTATTTTCCAAAACACCAGAGGACAGGACAAGAAACAATGGATGGAAACGAATCAAGGAGAGAAGCAACTTGGAATTAAGGAGAAACTTTCTCACAGTGAGGACAATTAACCAGTGGAACCAGAGGTAGCATTCAGCTGGTTCTGACCAGTTCTGGAGAACTGGTAGCAGAAATTTTGAGTAGTTTGGAGAACCAACAAATGCCACCTCTAACCTAACCCCAACCCATTTGTTCTCTGCCTCCTGAATCCCAGCTGATCTGCTGGGTCTTCTTTTGTTGACCTGCACAGGAGATTCAGCTAGAAAGCAGATTAGTGGGGTGGGGAGGGAATGGAGATTTTGCAGTATCCTTCCCCAGCCACACCTACCAAGCCATACCATGCCCACCAAGCCACACCCACAGAACTGGTAGTAAAAAATGTTGAATCCCATCAGAGTGGTGACAGTTTGCCTTCAGAAGTTATGGGAGCTTCATCACTGGAGGTTTTCAAGAAGAGACCGGACAATCATTTGTTTGAAATGGTATAGGGTCTCCTGCTTGAGCAGGGGGTTAGACTAGAAGACCTCAAAGGCCCCTTCCAGCTCTATTCTGATTGATCTGAAATGTCACCCAGGATTAGATCATTTATGGGGAACGATTTTGTCCACAAATGCAATTGTCTTGAGTTAGGATTGGGATTTCTAAGATTCTCAGGAAAATATTTGTGGGTTCCTTGGTGCTCTCTGAGCTTGGCTATTTTCCTACAGGTGTTTCATTACCCAACCTGGTAACATCATCAGTGCTACTTAGTGTTATCTGGTTGGGTAATTAAATGTCTGCAAGAAAACAAGCAAGATGACAGCATCAAGGATCCCACAGTTTAATCCTGAGCTACAACTAATCTCTTAGGACAGTGCTTGTTGGGTAAGTGCTTGTTGTGTAAGGCACAAGTCATTTTCCATGGATCTCAAGAGTACTGAGAGGTTTAGGAAAGTAATAACTAGGTTGTCCACAAATTTTAGGACTGTCATCAAATTATCTGTTGCAGATGGACTGTCTCTTGCTTAATCTAACAGGGAGAGGAGTGACGTTAGCCTCCGTCGACATCTGTCTGTATGAAAGGAAGTGTTTCTGGGCTGAAAACTTGAAAAGTTTTGAATGGCAAAACATTGAGCTGAATCAAATGGCTTGTCTCAAAAGATTTAAAGCCCCAGCGAATTGATTGGATTTATCCCCATCTTCAGTTTTGTTACTTTCTTCAATTGATTGGCCTACTCAAAAAGCCGCCAAGGAAAAGGCTGGTCTCTTGGGTGTTTCTTCTCCAGAAAAAATCCCCAATATGTTTTTTTTATTTTTTATTTTTATTTATTTATTTTATTTTATTTGTCAATTGCTTACAAGATGATAGGTATAAGTAAAAACATAGTTATGAATACATGGATACGTATAAGAAAAATAAGGAAAAATAGAGGAGGAGGAGGAGGAGGAGGAGGAGGAGGAGGAGGAAGAGAGGAAGCAGAAAGGGAACTGGCACTCAATCCAGGGCAGGCGTTACCTAGGTGTCCAACGCCCACATGCCAATGATGGCAAGAAAATTATCCTTTCAATGAAACTTCCTGCTAAGACTTGCCTACTTTACTTCTCGCTATAGGATCTGCTGCTGTGTGCAGAATTTTCTCATGATGAAAAGAAATGGGAGGAGGGGCTTGTGTTCCCCGCAGAGTCAAAAAGAGCTATGCCCAACACCATCCCTGGGATTGCTTCCCACTCCTGTCCCTATGTAGCTCCTTGTGCCAGCATGGCGTAGAGAAAAGTAGGTAGTGAAAAAGAAAAGGGGCCCTGTTGGTTACCGCGGCACTCCCCATCCCCATGGCAACCAGATGATATTCCTCACACTGGGAAACATCAGCTAATTGAGCCCAATTCCCAGCCCCCTTCCTCCAGGCCGGATAAACTTAGGAATGGGGTTGAAGAGGAGGAGTGGAGGGAACAGGCAGCCACAAAGCAGGAATGCCTTGCCTGGCATCACCATGTGGCTGTTTCTGGGTGGGGGCGGCTGTTTATATGCAGGAAGAATGTCATGAAATGCGATTCTGGGCCTTTCCTGTCTAGGAGAGATGGCTGAAGGCCAGGATTAACAAGAAGAAAAGGAGCTGAAAGGAGAGAAAAAATACAGAAATCTTTGGGAAGGAAAAAAGTGCTGGAAGACAATCTCCATTTGGAGATCTGCAAGGGCAGAACAGAGGTGGTTAGGCTGCAGCCATCCCTCCTCTAGCATCTCAGATAATTAAATCTGAGCATTTAATATATAAATATACAGATATTGGTGCTTTTGCTAAGGTTACCACCCTATGGCCTTCAGAGATGATGATGATGATGACAACGATGACGACGTTGGAAAAAGTGCAAAAAAGGTCATTTTAAGATGATTAAAGACCTGGAGATTAAAACATATGAAGAACGGTTGCAGGAACTGGTATGGCCAGTTTAGAGAAAAGAAGGACTAGGGGTGACAGGATAGCCGTATTCTAATATTTGAGGGGCTTCCACAAAGTAGATGGGGTCAACTCATTTTTCAAAGCACCAGAAGGCAAGACAAGAAACAATAGTTGAAAATTAATCAAGGAGAGTAGCAACCTGGAATTAAGTAGAAACTTCCTTGCAATGAGAACAATTAACCAGGGGAACAGCTTTGCCTTCAGAAGTTGTGGGTGCTTCATCACTGAAGGCTTTTAAGAGACTGGACAACCACTTGTCTGGAGGGGTCTCCTCCTTGAGCAGGGGGTTGGATTAGAAGATCTCCAAGGTCTCATTCAGCTCTATTTTGATTGATTGATTGATGATGATGATGATACCCATTCAGTCGTGTCTGACTCTTGGTGATTCTGTGGGCCAGGTCTCTCCACATCTTCCAATCTTGCACTACTTTTGAATTTTTCTATGCTCTGGCTGGTGTCAGCTTGGATGGTGTCCAGCCACTGTGTTGTCTGATGGGCTAGTTTCCTTTTACTGCTAACTCTCACAATGTAATTGCTTTCTCCAGTGAACTCCTCATGACATGGACAAAGAAATTGAGACCCTCTGGGATCGTTTCAGGCAAAACCTCTGGGTATGGCTGTTCTTCAAGAAAGAGCTTAGGAAGATAATAGATCTCTAATTCTCTCTCTCTCTCTCTCTCTCTCTCTCTTACACACACACACACCACACATATACACATATACCCTCCACACACAGCTCTTTATCCAGTCTAGCAAGAGAAGAAGACTCCCATCAGCTTAAGGCAAGGAGCCAAGCCACCTCTGTGAACATCAGGTGCCCTTTTACCTTCCAAGCTGGTATTTCTCCTGAGGCCGGGCTCTTAAGCGACTGATTTTCTGCATCTCAAGTTTCCTCTGAAATGCCAGGGATGCCAAGTGCGCACAGCCTCTCTTCTACAGCCCTGTGGCACAGTCTCCATTTTTAACAAATGCTCAGAAACCACCAGGGTGATGCTGCTGTTTGAATTCAGCTGTGACTGGAAAACCGAATAGTCCGAATAGCAGGAGCCTTGGCCAAATTTGCTGCATTTGCAGACATAGGACCAACATATGAAGAACAGAGGCCTGCCACATGTGCACTGCGACCCACTTTGCCGATGCACAATCCTACACCAAGATGCTTGCAATCTAATGCAACTTTCACCTTGTCTTTCACATGGCTCCTATAGGTAGGTGATAGGGGAAGAATGTATATATAACCTTCTTCAAAATCCTGGTGAATTTGACATTTCAAAGGAATAGATGCTGCACGAACGAAGGATACGTTGTCCACTAGATTTTGTAAAGAGATACCCAGTTCAGGATAATTATAGAAAAAGGGAGGGGGGAAATGTTGACATTGAAATGGGCCAGCTGTAACAAGTGATCAAGACAAACAATTGTGCTAGTATGAATAACTTGACAGCAAACATACTATATAGCCATGCTATTTCTCTATGTTATTGTTTGGTCTCTGAGTTGCTTAAGGACATGTTTACTACTACCCACCGATTCTATGTTAGCGGAGTTTTTAAAAAGAAGTCTTTTTTTGTTTTACACCCTTTCTTTTGATTTATTCTCCCGTAACACCTGAGGGCAGGACAAGAAGCAGTGGGTGGAAGCATGTCAGAGGGAAATTCAACATGGAACTAAGGAGGAATGTCCTGACACTAAGAACAATTAATCAATGGAACAGTTTGTCTCCTGGAGCTGTGGATGCCCCATTGCTGGAGGTTTCAAGAAAAGATTGAGCAACCATTCGTTCAAGTTGGTAAGAACACTCCTGCTTTGGGTAAGGGGTTGTAATAAAGCCATCCAGGGTGCCTTTATTTATCTATATTTCATATTTCTTAACCATCCATTCCCCTTCCAGCTCTATGATTCTATGATGCTTTCAGCCACTGTTTTCTAATCTCAGCCACTTTAAGATGGATGGTTTCAATGCTGGCTAGGGAATTCTGGGAATCGAAGTCCATCCATCTTACAGTGGCTGAAGTTGAGAAACAAAGCTTTAAATAAAGTAAGGGTCAAGTGAGGATTTGTGTATGAATGTGGGCTTTCAAGTCATCTTGACTCCAAGTGATAGTCTAAACAAACAACATTTTCCAGATATGATTTGCCACAGCTTTCTTCCTGGGGCCCAGAGAGAGTGACCCTCATCCAGTTTCATGACCAAAGCAGGACTAGAACTCATGATCTCCGGTTGCTACCTCAAGTCCTTTAATCGTCACACCAAACCATTGAATACAGGTAGTCCTTGACCTACAACCATTCATTTAGTGACCAAAGTTACAACAGCACTGACAAAAGTGACTTACGATACTCACACTTAACAACTGCCACAGCATCCCCAGCTTGTGTGATCGAAATTCGGATGCTTGGCCACTGCCATCATGTATGACATTTGAAGCATCCCAAGGTCATGTGAAGGTCACCATTTGAAGCCTTCCCAGATGGCATCTAACAAGCAAAGCCAATGGGGGAAGCTGAGTTCCTTTAATGACTGATTCAACAACTGCCTTTTTCAGTATACAGAAATTCGGACCCCAATTTTGGTCATAGGTCAAGGACTACCTGTAATCAGATAGAACTTATGAGACCCTGTATGATACAGTGGTTAAGTTGGTGGACTAGAAGCTTGGAAATCCAGGATATATTTCATTCTCAGGCCCAGAAACCCAGAGGCAATCTCTGAACCAGTGAATCCTTCTCTCTGATGAGGTTTTGTATATATAGATAGTCCTCGACTAAAGTCTAAAGACAGTTGTTAAGTGAGTTTGCTGCATTTTACGACCTTTCTTGTCAAAGTTGTTAAGTGAATCACTGCAGTTGTTAAATTAGCAACACGGTTGTTAAGTGAATCTGGCTTCCCCGTTGACTTTGCTGGTGAGAAGGTCACAAAAGGGGATCACGTGACCCCAGGGCACTGCAACCGTCATAAATATGAGCCAATTACAAAGCATCCGTGTTTGGATCACATGACCACGGGGATGCTGCAATAGTTGTGTGAAAAACAGTCATAAGTGATTCTTTTCAGTGCCATTGTAACTTCAAATGGTCACTAAACAAACGGTTGTAAGTCAAGGCCTACTGGTACCACTTTGAGCTCCCGAAGGAAAGGAAAGAGGTAAAAAATCTAACTGATAAATTAATCTATTTGTTATGTCAATATAATAGCATTCAACCCCTCTTTCATGTTTTCTTTTTCAAAGGCAGGAGTCTTAGATTTGTCTGTACCATTCCATCTGGATTCATGCAGGCTCACACTAATTTGAAAATTAATCTTATCAAATATAAATATAATTTTATTAGTTCTCAGTCAAAAGGGATTCATCGTTCTCCCATCAGCCTGCTGAACGTAGGGATAGAATGTACTTTGGATAGGAAAGGGAGTGTCAGAAATAGGAAAAAAAAAAAAACCAGGTAGTTTCACGCTCTGTGAAATCCCAATGGATTCCTAGCAGATTCCAAGATAATGCAGCAGCCCCCCATAAACAATATGTTCCCATCCCTTCTCTCAAGGAAAGGTCACCCAGTGCCAGTCCGCAGTCACTTTCAACCTCTAATTCTCAAACCTACATATATGCATAAAGGATTGTGTCCGTGTAGGGGTGTATATGTTCGTGTGTCTTTCTGTATGTCTCGTGTGTGTAGGTGGACATTGGTGATTTTTGTTTTATACCTTTCTTTCGATTTATTCTCCCTAACACCTGAGGGCAGGACAAGAAGCAAAGAGTAGAAGCTGTGATTAACATTTATATGTATTTATATGTTAGTGTGTAGGTATATACATATGTATGTTTATAGCATATCTTTATGTGGGTTATGTATGTGTACAGTTTTGAGAGCAGGCAACAGAATTTCATTTTTAATGTGTGCTAAGTTCCACAGGAAAAAAATGTCAATAAAGATTATCTTATTTTTGGAACCAAGGACTGTCACCCTGTCTTGTGGTTTTATTAATTCAATGTGCCAGTGTTGGCATGATCCTTCCCTCTCATTCTGATTTCATTTCTGGGTGCAGAAAACCATCTGTCTGGGGAATTCTGGGAGAAGAAGTCCACACATCTTAAAATTGCCAAGGTTGAGAAACACTGGCTCTGTGACCATTTCAGACCAGTGCTGCATTAGATGCACCATCAATCCGGATGCCCCTTCAACTCTTTCTTGAACCAAGAGCGATAACTCTGAGGATCATGTCTGGTTCTTCGTGGCAAGAGTTATTAGGATTGCATTTGTGCTTTGCGGCTTGATACGAGACTCCTGTAATGCAATTCATGCAACTACTGAAGCAATTATAGCACCAGGCTGCTGGCTAATTCAGGTCCTAACTCAATCAAGGTAATTGCTTATGTGCTGATAAATTTGTACTATATGAAATTTACAACTGCCAGAGATTCTACTGGGTACAATAATTAGTTTTCAATCATCTCTTTTCTCCGTGGGGACTATTTTAAAAAGCAGAGATAATAGTTGTGGAAAGCAGTGTTATTTCTACCTAATATTCTGAAAACTGGTAGATAAATTCTGTGGCTTCCTGATCACTTACCTGGGAGAGAGATACCTGGACCATACATCCTGATCTTTTCTCAGACTATAGGTGCCAACGTTTCTCTCCCTCCCCAGAAATGCACTGTGGTTACAATAATTGGCAGATCATTGAAATGCAACAGGTGAAGTCTCCCCATCATTGGCAGTTCTTCTCCTCTAGGTAACTGGTTCATATGACAAAACTGCTGTGATTGATATGAAGTCTTTTCCTCTAAAGCTGAATCAGTAATTGAAATGTAATTGAAAACCATTATTCCGTATCATGCTCAATCAGACAATATCACATGTCCTCTGTTTATTTTCTTCTCAAGGCTAAACTTTCCTCATTCCTTCTTGCTTCCTTACTAAGATCTATTTCTAGTCCTCTGATTTACTTTTTCCATATAATTTAAGTGATTTTGATTTTGGTTTTCCTGATACCCTCTCCGTTGTTCTAGGCCAGGGCTGTCAAACTACTGGCCTGCAGGCCAGATGCACCATGCGCTAGCCATGCCCAGGCCCGGTTTAGTGAAGGGGGAAAAAGTCCCGATACATCACATGATGGCACCATGATGATGTGAGTTTGACACTCCTGTTCTAGGCTATATATGCCGTTTCTTGGAGATATGGTCAATTTTGCATGTGTCTTTTTTGTGTCTTTAAAAAAACAACAACTAGTGATGATATTGGTTTTTTGGATTCTTTGTTAACTATGTTTCCCAATTAAAACTGTTTGCAACTGAGCTTTTAACACCTGTTTTTTAAGGAACTCCCTCACATTCCCTTGCCAAGGAATTAAAATCATTTTTAAAAGTCTAAAATATGTATTCAATTCATTCCCTAGTCCCTTCAGATCAAGTATTCCCAAACTATGTCATTACTTTCATCATTATTCCTGTGACTACCACTTGGTAGTACTTACTAAGCCTTTCTTATTTGCTGAATCTTCTTTCCGAAAGTTGTCAGCAAGACAAGTGAAAACTTTCCTGGAAGACCCATACTTAGCAAAGATTATTTTCTTAACATAATTTAATTTCTTCTTAAGAAATTAAAGTCCCCATCTTCAGCCCTTGCCTTCTACCAGGATGAACACAATGGTTAGGAGAAAAAGAATCTGACTTTACATTGGCTAGGCAAGTAAAGAGTCTACGACTTTGCTTCATCCCTTCTAACCCAAGGAGCTACTCAACTGATGTTGACAACTTCCCCGGGACTAAAAGCTAAAGAATAGTAGCATCCAGCCTCTGTTGACAAGTGAACTGAGATACAACCCCTGCAATAAAAAATATATATCAAGCAATAAATCCACCTGGTCAAAACACCACCATCTCCCTGTTAAAAAAACAACTTGGTGAAATACTGATGTGGACACAGGAGAACAGGAATTGTTACATTTCTCCAAGCTTCATAGAATTGTAGCATTACAAGGAAGACTTCTGTTGATCTGCAACTGAACTAGAAGTAAATTGGTTCAGCTGCCCAAGGGCAGTGATGTCAAAGAATCCCAGGGGAGCAGATCCAACTTGCAACACTGCTGAAGTCCCTTGTAGGCATGATCCTACAGAGTCCCAAAGATGCTTTTTTCAAGAGGCAGTTGGACTTTCTGATTTTTCTTTGAAGATGTTTCACTTCTCATCCAAGAAACTTTTTCAGTTCTGGCTGGATGGTGGGGAATGGAAGGATGAATGCAAATGAATGCTGGTCAGAGGTGGTATTCAGCAGATTCTGACCAGTTCTGGAGAACCGGTAGTGGATATTTTGAGTAGTTCGGAGAACCGGCAAATGCCACCTCTGAGTGGAGATTTTACAGTATCCTTCCCCTGCCACGCCCACCAAGTCATGCCCACAGAACCAGTAGTAAAAAAAAATGGAATCCCACCACTGATGCTGGTCATTTGCATTATTTTAGCGATTTCATTAAGGTCACCTGGAGGTTTATTTTATCATGGTCACCTGAGTGGTGCAAATTGGTGGGGACCCTTCTTCTCCAGGTGATCTTAACAACCCACTAAAAGAATGCAAATGACCAGCTGTCTGCAAGGAGTATGATCCTTCCATTCCTCACCATTCAGTCAGAGCTGAAGAAACTTCTTGGATGAGAAGTGAAACATCTTCAAAGAAAAACCAGAAAGTCCAATTGCCTCTCAAAAAAAGCACTTTTGGGACAACCATGATTGGGATGGTTGGATGCCTGATGGTTGGATGACTGAGAATCTCCATAGACCATACAGAGGTTACAAAATAGCTGCCATCATTGGGACCCAAAAAGTAGAGATGTGGTGGCGCAGAGGTTAGAATGCAGCACTGCAGGTTAACTCACTGCTCACTCCAGCAGTTCAATTCTGAGTGTCTCAAAGTTGACTCAGCCTTCCATCCTTCCAAGGTAGGTAAAATAAGACCCCAGATTGTGAGGGGAGGGCAAAAGGATGACTCTGTAAATAATTTAAAGAGGGCTGTAAAGCACTGTAAAGTGCTACAAAGCACTGTGAAGTGGTATATAAATCTAAGTGCTATTGTTATATATGCAAGATAGCACAGATTTCATACCGTCAATTCTTCCCCCGTGGTTTTGGCAGATATTGAAAAATTCCTTCTACAAATACAATCTAGTGAAATATCTGGTGATGCAATGAGGCTCCATCACTGAATTTGCCACTGGCTCTTTTGTCTTTTGAAATGCAATCATCTCCTTACTTTTGTAACACTTATGCAACATAACCTTCCAATATTCATCATTCTTCTTCCTTCCAGATTCTCTCGCACAGTGGTGGGGAACCATGGTCCTTTTATGACTTGTGGACTTCCAACTCATTGAGTTGTCCACAAATCATAAAAGGGTCATGGTTCCCCACCCCTGCTCTAGCTTAATATAAGCATCTTCTCATTGTCTATGGAGCTTCTCAATTATCCAGTTCATGGTTGTTCCCCAGATGCTTCTCATCCAAGAAGCATCTTCAGTTCTGAACTGAATAGAACTGAAGAAGCTTCTTGGATAAGAAGCTAAATGTTTTCAAAGAAATCCAGTTATCTTTTGAAAAGCACCTTGGGGGCACCCTTCTTGGTGTGGCACCGATATTATGCAGTGGCTGCTCCCAGAAAACTTGCCTATTCTCAGCTCTTATTAAAATTTAACGACAACCTTATTAACTCTACTTATGCTGAAGTTTATTTATTCTTGCAATTGATGACTCTTTTTCGTTGGATGATTAATAAGCCATTAGTCAATGTTGTTCTTATGAACTGTATCAGTGAAAATGGAGGAGACATATAGATTCTGTTCTGAATGACAGATAGTTATTTTTATCTATAAGATGACTTTGGGTGCATTGTAAAAAGGTAGCATGTAAATTCATTTAAAAAATAGAATGGATTCATATTGTTAAATATGAAGCTATATAAAACAGTAAGCCACTGCAAAATGAAGATGCCCTTTTGTTATTTTAATATATAGTTTCCTTAGGTTCTCATCTCCTTCCACTTTCAGTATAAACACTCCATCTTTACTTAAGGAGATATTCATAGCTCTACCATTTCTTTCAATACTTTTTTATTACATCGAACCTACAATTTCTGATTTCCTAACTCCATCAGTCACAGCAAAACCCTGTTCTTTTGAATTATTTATAGCACATTTGGGGTGGTTTAGTTTATGAATTTTAGAGATTTATTATTTGCTTTTCAAGAAAGCTCAAAATGACAGCAAAACCCTCCCAAAATATGGGGAGGGGGGGTAAGCAGTGTAAGACAGCAACCCAAAAAAGATTGGCAGAAACAAATACAAAACAGTATAAAATCAATCAGCAGAGGAAATAAAACACCATCTGCTTTAAAAGTCTGGGAAAATTACAGAAGAAAAAAAAACTTTGCTGGCATCAAAATTACATTAAAATAGGTGCCAGTTAGTCAGTGACAATCAATATGGATGCAACACCCTTGCTTTTTCAAATTTTGGAGCAAAAGGAAATTTGTGCATGCAGAAATTTACAAGAAAAGCTAAGTCATGCTTTTGTGTGTGTGTGTGTTGTAAAAGAGGAGGTTAAAAAAGACACCAGAACATATATTCAGATGCAAACTGTTTCACTCTTTTCCTCAAATGCAAGTGCTGTTTTTTGTGCATGCAAGAATACATGGGAATCATTCATCAGATCATCCATAGTCAGACGGGAAAGTCCTCGAAAAACCAGTATTTTCAAGGGTTAGGATTATTTCGAGAAAAGTCCAAGCAGCCAGGTATGTTAACTAAAACTCCAGGGTTTCCTGGATCTCCTGCAGCAAACTTTTCTTTTTTCTATACTTTCACAGAGTAGAGACAAGGGGGAGAGCTGAAACGTGGATATATTGGGTCTTCTTTGACTGACAGCTATCCCTGCCCAATCCTAGGCTTTTACATCTTTCTTTCTTTGCCCCATCTTCTGCTGGATGTTCACCGGTTTTGTTAATGAATGCTCTTCCCACTCACCCTTCTCCACTCCTTCGGGACTTGAAAGCAGTTCAGAGGAAGACACGCAGGTTTGAGTGAGGGGCTGCAGTTCCCGTCGAGTGCATTTCCTTCACCAATCAAAACACCTCGCTTGCCTGCCATCCATCCAATGGAATTCCTCGGGCATCTTCTTTAATTCATCCCTTGCATTTCCTTTTCAGAGTGAAATTTCGTTTTTTTAATAGAAAGCACCGGCTTTGGAAGTGGGGTATTTTCCCCCTCCTCATTAAAGTAAAATGCTTCCTTCTTGAAGGTGGAGAGGAACATCTAACATTTCTGGTGCTTCCCCTTGAAATCAAACAGCACTCAGGGGCTGCAGAGGAAAAAAAACCCTACACCACAGGGGAAGTATTTTGAATGGGATTCTTTTTTAACAGATCAAGCAAGGTAAGGTTTTGATTGCTACTCCATACTACTGGGCAACAATATCTTTGATAACCCGGGTTAGGTGTTCTGGGTGTGTCAAAACAGTGTAAGAGAAGGAGACTCCAGAAAGTTAGGTGTAGAAGTATTGGTGGGATGGTGTTACATATCAAGAGTGCCTTCAGATTTGATGATGTATGCTTGCATGTGTCAAAGTTACAAGCAGGTGTCCCCCCCAGAATTTGGGCACACTTATGTGTCTTTGGCACAAAATGCTATCGTTTTGCCTTTGATTTTACTGTCTTCCTGATTAGCAATGTATTTACACAATCAGAACAATGCGCTGTCTCAGTCCTTTTTAAAAAAGAGACTTTGGGAAGAGGAAGGGGGATTATTCAGTCTGTGCTAAAAAGGAGCTGACTATTGCTTTCCGGTACCTATTCTAATGCAGCTACACCCCAGTTTGGTGTATAAGGCAAATTCAGTTGTGGGGGAATTTGAATCAGAGCCGTGACAATGCTGTTGGGATGGTGTAATAGGATGGGATTCCTGATCTAATGTGTATGATGGGACAGTTGTCATTCTGGGGATATTAGCTTTGCATAAGATTATGTCAATATGTGGGGATTTGAGAGGGGGCTGGCTGTGAAATTAATATTTTTCTATCCACTTGTTCATATTTAATTCTCAGTCGAGCGTGATTGTGTATGTTTGTTCTCCTTTTTTATGCCGTTGATCTAGGTAGGTCAATTATTAGATATGCAAATGTGTGAGAGAGGCTTTTTTTTTTTTTTTTGCTGCTTGGGGCTTTTGTAATGTATCCGTATGCCTATGTAAGAGTGTGTGTTGTATTGCTGCAGTTCTGGGCATGTGCCAGTTCCTTTGTGTGGGTATGCATATCAAATCATAAACTGTGCATTACACTTCCTGCTGCTTTGTATCCGCAGCAGCTTGTGTGTGTGACAGGTTGTGAATGTGTTACTTTGTATACTTGTGTGCCTTTCTAATATATTTGAGAGTGTGAGGCAGTTTCAAAAGATTGATACCTGTCCTTTTCACACATGAGAATTTCTGATTATTGTACAAATCTTCCTTACGCAGAGTCACACTCACTGTTTCTCGCATATATGCTGAATGATGATATAAGATGATCTTATATTTCACAGACTGGCAAAGCCAGCACAAATTAAACCATAGAACTACCTTTTATTCCTATCTCCTCACTCCCCCCACTTTGCAACTATCCAGCAGAAAATGGGTGCTAGAAATGAATTTGAAACATACACATGAAAGCAACCATTCATGGCTATTGCTTAATAAGCTTTCATCTACTGAAGCCTGTTTCCTGAGTCTCCATTTGAAAAGGGTTGAGTATGCATATGCATAGACTCTGAATGTATTCTCACGTGTGAATGTACATGTGTGTATGTGTACATCTAGTTATGTTTGTGCTTCAGGCACTAAGATTCCTAGATAATTGCTGTGGGACTATGGGATGGATTGCACAGGTGGGCGTTTGGGCATGTGTAAGAGTACAATGCACGTGGCAGAAATTTGTGCCGATCTGGGTGTTCAAAATGTTCGTGAGTGCATAACGATATACCTGAAGGAAAAATGGGTATCCTCATGATTCTGCATGCTGAGGTAGATTCGTGCTGAGGTAAAAGCAGATTGGTTGTGTGTATGTGAACAAAGCAGCTAAGTAAACCCAGGACCCAGAAGCAGTGACAGATAGCAAAGATAGGCCATCCTTGTTCACAAAATTGTCCCAAGAGGTGGAGGTGTGTTGTGAGGAAAAGTTGTCAGGTGTACCCCAGGTAATTGTGGGCAAAGGGTATAAGAAGATGAAGGGAATATGGAAAGTGAAGCCAAAATAAGATGTACAAGAAAGTAAGACAGTGTGGTAAAACAATAATATGGAACAGGTTTTGAAGAAAATACTATATTAGCTTCCAATAGCTACAAAAGAAGATTTGGGGATGAGATGGTGTCCTGAAGGAAGCAGCCCATCAAACAAATAGTTTTCCTGTGCTTTCTCAAAGGATGTATATTCAACCCCCCCAACCCCGCTTTTTAAAGGGTGATGCAGAAACCTCTTGTCTTTTGAAGTTCCCGTAATGGGTTTATGGAGGGAGAGATTGCTGGAATTGCGAAGAAAGGATGGTAAGAAGGGGGAGGAGAGAATGGACTCTGCAGTTTCCATGGCAATGTTGCCATGGAAACAGCAAGGCTGCCTGGATCAGCCTCTCAGATGAATGAGGACCACTTATAGGGGAAAAGAACAGGAGAAAATGGGGTGGTAAAGGAAAAAAATGAGTTACCCAGCTTTTTGGAAATGGCTACAGGGAATTTTGCAGTGAGTTTCTGAAGTTTTGGTCTAATTTCTGAGGTTCCATTGGTTGGCAGTGGGCTTGTGCATGTACTGATGGAATCAAACTTTTAACACATGACATTTTGGGATATTAGCTGCCTTGCCACTGGAAAAATATGGGTGAAAATAAAAATCTTAATGGCAGAATGTCCATCTAGGCATCAGACCCTAGTTGGTCATATGCATAGCGACCATTGGTCCTTCGTTATAAAGGACAGTTCTTTAATTATTTATTTTCTTGGTTTTGCTTTTGAATTTTCCTCTGTAAAGCAAAGTTATAAACATAAACAACTATTTTTTTATCCTTATGAACCTCTCTCAGATTTGCCCCTTTTTCAAGTTTGTCTTTTATTTTTTCCAAGAAAATACGATCATTGTAGACATATGCCCAATGTGATCTACAGCATTAGAACAGTTTGCAGGTCAATATTTCCAAGATTATCAAATAAGAAATATTCCTGTCTTTGTTCTTCTGGTCAGTTTACTTAAAATCATACAATGCAACAGCCTTTTATAAGATGAAGATTTCTCAAAGTAGGTTTGAACTAAAATTCCCAGAATTCCAATGTGTGTTCAGTGGGGATTCTGGGCCTCATTGCTACTCCAGCACATCTCTAAGGTATCAAAATTCCCTTAGCATTTACTTTGGAGTAGGCTTATGAATAATCTTCTATACAGTTGTACTGATTCAGCTTACAATAGAGCTGTATGAGTAACTGTACCATACATTCTTTTTAGCAAGAGTGGCGGAAGCAAAGATGTCTGAAATTGCTTGTTCTGATAATAAATTACTTCTCTTTTGTAGCCCTAGCAGAAATAAATAGCTTGAGGTGTTTAATGTGCCAATATAGAGTACATCTGATCCATGGGGCAACGAATCTCAGTTGATTTGTAGCTTAACTAAAGTTTGGTTGATGAATAAGTGATAACTATTGATATTAATCAAGGCTATTATTTCAGAATGCACTTTCATGTTTTTTTTAAAGCTCTGTTGTTTAAAGCTCTGTTGTTTATGGTGGGTTTTTCTTTCTTTGTTTTAACAAAATCAAATGAAAAAACATTTTAAAAATAATCTTTTTTTTTTAGAAATAATCAAGTTTGTCTTTTAATTTGCATCCCTTCAATATTTAAAAATAAAAATATATCAAAATATTAGTATAAGAGTATAAATACAGTGAAAAATGCTATTAAATATTAGCAGATTATAGAATAATTCAATATTTTATGTTTATATTTCATGTATTATGGAGACAACATGATTGAGAATATATAGGTAGCAGGAGTTAATAAGAAAGTATAAATTCAAAATCTAGATAGTAACCTGCTAGCCTGCTGCATTCCAGAAATTTTTTTTCTTGTGCTATAAGCATTTAATTGAAAGAGTACAGTTCTCTTTTATACCTCCATGATTTTTTCTAGTATATTATTTGAAACAGCCATCAAAATAAAATTTGCATGTGTGTCTTGAATTAAATTCAGCGCTATTCGCTTACATGTTCCTATGTACCCCAAAATCAGCTAGAGTCACATACAGTACACATACAGTACATAATATGGTTTATTTGGTTTTGTGTCAACATGTTGTGTGAACTCAAGCACTGCGGGTTTTTTAACTATTATATCTTATTCCAAAACCATAGGCAAATCGTGACTTAATCAGATGTAAGCTCACCCATTAACATTCATTTAAAGACTTGGGCCATGTCATGAGCAGATGGATTCGGACTGTATTGACTGGAATAGGACTGTGGTGAGGGACATAATAAACGGATGGTACATCCTAATTATTTAATATGAAATCTTTATTCTCTTAGTCACTATGGTGCTACAAATCCAAATTTTCACCCCAAACATTTTAAGATATTTATTTTAAAATATATAGAAACAGCAAAGATTCCAATCTGCATACAAGTTCGGGAATGTAGAAATGGTGGTAGTTACTGTTAATTAATTAGCCTGAAACACCATAGTGTGTTATTATGAATTGACGTATCTGGTGGGAATCAGTTATTCTAAGGCAGAGAGAACTGTTCTGTAAACGTGAAATAAATGTCCCCAACTTTCACAAAGAAGAGAATAATTGATTTGAAAGGAAGGGAAGGAAAGACCTACTATTTAAACCCCATGATTGCATTATATATAGGCCTAATAGCTCTGTTCTGCAGTAGGCATTTATATGATTTCTTTCTCAGTGGAGCAATTTATCTAACTGCATTGAATTTGCGAAGCTTCTACTATTATCAAATGCAATTTTTGGGCAGTCGATATTTATTGCCTGGTGTGAAGTCTGACAGCTTCTCATTGTGCCTGTGAATTCTCCATTTTTCACATTGCACCTGGCTAATATGACTTGGAAATTGGAAGTGAGAATGAAATGCACTTTCCATGTAATAGCCACAAAAGTCTACTAGGCACACTTTAACTAGATGATGATAATTTCAGATTTGTAATGTACCCGTAATGCCTGAGCATAAGCCACCAATTCAATAGTGTTTTACAGGTCTAGTTAAACCATCCTTTCTCTTGTTAATACATCCCAGAAAGCCCTTATATATATATAAAAAGGAAAGGGACGTTCTCTCTTTGCCTTTTAAGTTCTCATTTGAATAACTCTGACTTTCAACCAGATGGAGAGGAAAAGATAGGCACCTGCTCTATCAAAGAAAAAGCACACAGTGAACTGCACAAAGGCAGACACATATTTCCACACACACACACACACACACACACACACACCACACCACACCACACCACACAACACATGGCTATGTAGGAAAGGAAGTAAGGGAGGAAGTCAAATAAAGATCACATCATACATTGGAATGGACAGAACGCTGATATATAAGACTAAATAAAAATTCATGCAATTAGAAACTCTGGGACATATTGACTTTTTAAAAATCAAAAGTATTTGCAGAAAAATACAGGATGATGCAATGCTATCTTACTTGATATATGTAAAAAGTAAATGTGAAGTAAAAACTAAAGGCATAGATACCATTCACAGAATTGCAGCAAATGCTCATTTTTTCCCTCTCAAATGTCTACCAGAGTATACTGATAGTAAAGAATATTTATAGCTCAGAACTGTGTTGAACTGCGTTGCAGGTCCTTGGTGCTCTCTGAGTTTGGTGGTTTTCTTGCAGACATTTCATTACCAAACTAGATAATATAATCAAAACTCCCACTTCTATCATTGCCACATTTGGGTGTCAAAGGCTTCAGAAAGCACACAAATGGGACAATGGATGACGTTACCCAGATTGGTAATGAAATGTCTGCAAGAAAACCAGCAAGCTCAGAGAGCACCAAAGACTCCACAGTCCACCAGAGTTTTAGGCCATTATAAACATAATCTCAGCTCTATGGTTTAGAAATCAGTACTGCTGTACTCACACTGCAGAGACAAAATGCCAGCAAAAAGGGGGGGGGGCAGAGGAATTAGTTAGTTTTAAATCCTCATAATTGAAAGGAGAAATAATCCAAATTCTGTAAAAAAAGAATTATTCTGAAGAAATTGGACCAAAACTGATGCAAATTATCTGTATGAAGAACCTATGAATTATATCCAAAAGTGGTTCAAAGTTTTGGGTGCCCTTATTTATAAAGCTCTTAATGAGTGAGAAACTGATGTGGGATGAAATAAATAATTTAAAAAATACCCAAGAGAAATCTAATTCTGAATGATATCACTACCCTTGTGTCTCAAAAATGAAGTACTACAAGTGCTTCATCTTCAATGTTACAAATGCCTCTTCATACAGTGTCACAAATGTGAGAATGAGATTCATTGTGAGTAAATTTAAATAACGGAATTCAGGTTTACAAGATGCATTTTGAAGGATAAGAGCAGTCACATTTTTATTTATACAATGCCTAGCAATCTTAATCTGACTTTAGTCACCAAAAAATTTACTAAGCACCAATGTACATGCCGGTACATTAGATCTAAGGGCCAACTGAGGAAAGGTATTTCTTTATTTTGCCTGGTGGAATCTTATTAAGAAAAGAATAATAGAAAATAGCAGTAGAACTTTGCTGCAGTAGATCTATGCCTCATATGTTAACATCTCCAAGTAGGACTGAGATCTCCTAAGTGAAAAGTTGCAAATCCACAACTAGCGTAGATATTGTGTAGTAGACTAACCAAGAATCTGACTTACTATAAGATAAATTCTTATGTTCATATATACTTGATGTTACTGTGTGTGGTTGATTTAAAAGTCACTGGGATGAAATTACGATTTTTGGAAGTATGATATTCTTATTATCTCTACTAGACATAAGAATACAAAATTGCAAAAGTTTTGATTTTTTTTCCTCCCTTATGCAAGTTATATCAGGGTTAAACTATAATCCCGTTAGATGTACTGGTAGGACTTACTGCTCAGTAAACATATAACAGTATATGATCAATGGATCAATTCCATACACAGGTAATCCTCAACTGAACAACAGTTCATTTAGTGACCGTTCAAAGTTACAACGGCGCTGAAAATGTGATTTATGACCATTTAAAGACCTATTTTAGGGGTTATAGCAGAAAACATCCCAACACTGCTGCTATTAATCGAAAACATCCCAACACTGCTGCTATTAATCAAAATCAGAAAGTCATCACACTCCATTGTCTCTGTCCACCCTCAATTCAGTCCCCCAAAGCCATGTTTTCTACAGCTTCCTGAGAGTGTGAGAGCATGGTTCTTTTATTTTCTGGGAAGCCATTCCATAAGAGAAAACTTTCCATAAGATACTGTCCTTCAAATTCCCTCTCCTCACACCTCCCAAGGAATAGAAATTACCAGCAACTCTGCAGGCATGTCTTGAGTAAAGAAATTCTGTTTGAAGTAAGCTGCAAAAAACCAAGTCTATATGTGAAGGTCCCATTGAACTCATTTATTTCTAATGATGCCTATGCACAAGAATCTTCTTAACCAATGGCTATCTTGCAGCTAGGTAAGGGTCAACAGAATTTAAGGGAGATTGGTTTGCTTGTGGATACATAGGGATTCTAGGCTGATTCCTCTTTTAACTCCACCCACAATTTCTGTCACTCCTTCTCCTACATAAGCTAACTCAAAGGTAGCCAAGCCCCAGTAGATCTTTAAAGGTTAACGCTGGTTTCTTGGACTGTACTCAGAATGCAAATGCCGCAAACCAAAGTGTTCCTAGGCAAGCTTCTTAAGACTGCATCTGGGATTGTTTGGCACATTCAGTACTGATGATTTCAGAATTATATCCCAGCATTTATTACTGGCTGGTTGTGCTGTCCCAGCCAGTCTATGGGAATTGGATAGTTACTTAGGAATTATGAGCTGTTCCCTTAAGAGAATGCATCATGGTAAATGTAGTTAAAGGTATCCTGGGAAATGTAGTTCATGTCACGTGGCCACATCTTTAATCCCGATTGGTCACTAATTTAACCCTCCATGGGTAGGGGGAGTTTTCCTCACTCTTGCCTGAACACAGCCTCGTGGTAGCAGCTCTAACCCCTACCTCTACGACTATGGGATAGAAAGATTAATATCATGCAGCAGCTTCAATCATCATGGGGTTGAGGCTCTATCATCTTTTTACTGTTCTGTATCCTGTACAGATGCAGATAGATAAACTCCACAAAACATCCATAAAAAAGTACATTTATTGGTTCATCAGGTATCCTCATAACTCACATTTGTGACAAAGTTCTTCTTTAATGACCAATCCTTTGCATATCTGCCTTGTAGTAAAAGATGGCTATCTCCTAACCCATCTCGTAGCGATAGAAAGCAGCTGCCATGAGTTAGGGAATGAGAAGTGAGGAAAACTCCCCCAACCCATCGAGGGTCAAATTAGTGACCAATCAGGATTACAGATGTGGCCACGTGACATGAACTACATTTCCCAGGATACCTTTAACTACATTTACCATGATGCATTCCCTTAAGGGGACAGCTCATAATTCCTAAGTAACTATCCAATTCCCATAGACTGGCTGGGACCGCACATTGGTGCTGAACACTCCTGAAAAATCCTGAATCATGTCTCTGACAGACATTGGTTTCTGAAAGCAGGAGATGGTGCTATGTCCATTCCTATCACCTCTCTTATGCTTGTGCGTGCGTGCGTGCGTGTGCGCGCACACACACTCACACACACACACACACACACACACACACACACACAGGCATTGCTTGCCAGGGGCCCTTCACAAGCCTGTTTCCTTGATAAAGGCAGTAAGGCCACACGAGCTAGCTACACTGCTGGGGAAACACGTGGGCAGCTATATCAAGGAAGCTCAGGGGGCTCAATAATGCTAGAGATGTTCATTGTAAAATGCAAGCTTGTGATGTCATAGAATGGAATGTGAGATGATCACTCCTGGGTCTTTTGTGCCAGTGGGATGGGGGCAGGTCAATCAACCTTGTATGTGTTGTATTTTTGTTTTCCAGTTTAATCCAGGATTTTCTGCAGTGAAACTCTGAGAAGACTGCTGCAAGATTTTTGTTCCCTCCATAAAAACCTGACCTTTTCTGTAATGCCTTTGGCATAATCCTTTAGTTTTCAGCAGCTGCATCTAGAAGACAGTGTACAATGCTGGGTGCCTCATCTTGCAAAATGTATTGCAAAATTAGAAGAGGGGCAAATGAGGACAACTCTAGTCAAAAGGGGGAGGGGCATGTTTCTGTTGAGGAAAGGATGAAATATACAGGATTTTCTGGCGGAAGCACATATGTGCATCTTCAATACAATTTTACAAATTATTCCTGTGCGTTGCCAGTGTGACAAACCATAAGGTTCTTTTTCTCTCTTTGTTCTGTTGCTGTGGTGGAAAATATATTCTGAAGAACTGGTTCTCTCATTACGCTGAGCTAGAGTGGATGTAAAACATTTAAGATGAACATATTACAACTTTGTATATATGTAAATTTCCTTTGGCAAGATCCACATGTAAGCTACAGACTCTTAAGAGGTGGGAGCACCCAAACTAAATTTGATTGAAATTCCCTTACATCTCAGTCTGATTAAAATTAAATACCATCAATAATAACCACGGCTTGGAACTGTAATTAATAAATTCCCCCTTCTGTCACATTAAAATTCACAATTGTTTAACTTTAGGAGATACTTGGGAGCTTCATCTATTTTTTATGGCCATGCATTGGTTTGATCCCCCGGGAATGTCCGTGTGCTAGAGATATTCTGTGTGCTAGAGATATTCGTTGTAGAATGGAAGATTGTGAAGTCATAAAATGAAATGTGAGCTCATCACTCCTGAGTCTTTTATGCCAGTGGGACAGGGATAGGGATAGGAATAGGTCGAACCTTGTAAGCCCTGTATTAGCACTAACCAATAGCCAGAAATAAGTGACCCAGGGGAGAATAAAAGGACCACTACTTGCATGTGCTCCATGTAAGCTGCTGATGGAAAAAAAGCCCTCTTCTTTATAAGCAAACTTGAAAATACTGTTGACTGCCACAATCATGAAGGGAAAAAAGAGCCAGTTTGGTATAGTGGTTAAGGTACTGGATTAGAAAACAGGAGACTGTGAGTTCTAGTCTTGCTTTAGGTATGAAAGGCAACTGGGTGACTTTGGGCCAGTCACCAGGAGTTCTAGAATCATAGGGTTGGAAGGGACCTTGCCCAACTCTCCCCACCTCAAGGCAGGACCTTATACCATCCCAGTCACATGGTTTTCCAGTCTAATCTTGAAAACTTCCAGTGATGGTGCACCCATAAACCCAGGGGGCAAGCTATTCCACTGATCAATTGCTCTTATTGTCAGAAGTTTTTTTTTATTTCTAGCCTGGATCTGTCTTTGACAAGCTTCCACCCATTATTTCTTGTCCTGCCCTCCAGTGCCTTAGAGAATAAGTCAACCCCCTCTTCCTTGTGACAGCCCCTCAAGTATTCGAAGACATCTATTATGTTCTCTCTTAATCCTTCTTGTCAATAGGGTAGATGTACCTAACTCCCTCGCCCGTTCATCATAGGATTTAGCCTCCAGACACTTTGTCATCTTTGTTGTTTGCTCAACTCCCACCTTAGGCATGAAAGCCAGCTGGGTGCCTTTAAACTACTAGTCACTCCCTCTCAGCCCAACTCACCTTACAAGGTTATTGTTATGGGGAACCTAGGAAGGGGAAAGAAGGAGTATTAGATATGTTCACCACCTTGAGTTATTCGTAAAAATAATAACGACGGAATACAAATAAATAAATAGGATTTTGCAGCTTCCATCTTTTAAGGAAAGTCGATTACTGTACTTATGAGCACCCCCACAAATGCTAAAGGAGCCAGGCCAAAAAAAAAAAACACCCCACTTTGCCTTGAAAACTTCCTTTGTAACACAAATGTTTTCCCTTTTGAAAATTAATATTTGTTTTAACTTATTTGATTTTTTTTTAGGTCACCAATCTCAAACATATGATTCTGGGTCCCTAACAGAGGATTAATAAAAAAAGATAAGAAATCATTAAAAAAAACCAAGTATTTTGAAATGATACTTTTCAGCGTGCAGCTTGATGGAGCCAAACAAAAATTGGTATCTACACATCTGGGGAGCTCAGAATTTTTAAGCAAATCTTCTGATAACCTACTTTTTGAAGAGGCAATCATTTGAGGCAAGTAACTTAGTTTGGTTGGTAGGCTGGCCATTAAAAAGAGAGTTCCCATTTTCCTTAGCCATCACAAAAACCTAAAATCAATCAGTTACAGAATAATCTCCAAACATCTGGAACACTACTTGAATGCCACTGATATTGACCAAATCACCACCAGTCAATTGCAAAGGGCAGTTTTACTTGGAACAGCTTACATCCAGCAATCATATCTCTTAACATCATCAAACAACATCTGCTTATCCCAAGTTCTTGAAAAGAGCTTGATATGTGGATAGAAATGTCAGATCCAGTCTAAACAACTTAAACATTCTTAACTGTTGTTGAAGAGTAACTAATTTAACAAAAGAACTTGAGCAGCCTTTCCTTCGAAGAAAAGGAGTGGCATTAGGAAGCTTTTGCATTTTGGGAGTGGGGTGAAGGGGCAAGTTAAGGATCAGCATTATAGCAATGTGAGTATTAATATTAGAGACAGTGTTCAATGGAAATTGGATACACATAGATGTCAGGATTTCTATATGTTTTTATGATAGTGTATCTTAGAGGGAACCAAGCTGGGGAAAACCAGATTGTGACAATGCTAGTTATTAGATATTAGCATTCCACTAGATATTTAATTGCTGAAACCAATAAAATAGTACATTGTCATTTACAAAGCTAGCAGCATTAGCCTATATTGGCTGTGTTAATTTTACACAATGCATATATATGAGGTATGGAGGTACAGATACACATTTGGATGCACACATACTTTCCAACATTTTCAAGATTGGCACCCGTTCAGCAGTGTGCTTATTTGTGCGTGGGTACAATTGAGATTGGATGTGTGTGTTAAATTTAACATCAGAGATGGATTATTCATGCCAATCGTGCAACTGTTTACTAACAAGATGTTCAAAAGCAATAAAATAGTTTTGAAGTTAATAAAGGGATTGCTGTGGCACTCTGTGGTTTGGGGCTTGCTTTAATACTGTACCAAATATGAGTTGCTGAAGGCCACAGGGGAAGTGAGCAATTGCTATTGAATCCTGCCTACTCTATGGGCTTCTGGGAGGTGGTTGACTATTGTCTTCTGTAAGAAATCAATAGAAAAGAGTAGCTAATGTTCTTTCTTCCTTTATGGCTTTGTTATTTACTGATAGATAAACTAGAGGTTATAATTTTCTACACGTATCAGATCTCAGCTGCAAACATTTGGATGACTTTTAAGTGGTCTCAAAGTGGTCGAGAAAATTACTTCTTATGGCCATTTAGTGGTCATCCAGATTTTTGCCATCAAATGTGGGAACCCTAACCTTTTCCATATTCCACCTGTTATTGATACGCTTTGCCAGAAAGAAGTAAAATAATCTTTGTTTTTATGGCGTCCAAGTGTGGAAGTCCATGACCTCAGAAGACTATTAACTTTTCCTTTGGTATTATGATGTCCACAAAACCATTTTGTATTTTGGCAGCTTATATTATAACCAATCTTCTGATCTTTGATATTAACCCCAGCTCTTTCCCTTTAACTGATTTTAATCTGTGACTTCTGTAATTTAATTTAATTTCATCTCATCTTGCTTTTCTGTTCAACCAAGTATTCCAGAGGCCTAATTAAGCTAAGATTCAAAATATAGAATAAAAAAGGAAGAGGGGAAACAATTAAAATTAATAATAATAATTCATGAATCTTGGATGGTCTCCTAAAAGTTGCCATGTGTAATATATTTGTACAATGTACCTTATATAATAAACCCCAGAAGGTTTTTTTAGTTTTTTTCAATAGCCTAAAACCAATAATTTATAAAAAAAAAATCAGTAGTTTAGTTTTTAAAAAAGGAAAAGCATTAGAACAAACATTCAAAATCTGCTCCCAAAAGAGGTGCTATCCAGAGGTGGTATTCAGCAGGTTCTGACCAGTTCTGGAGAACCGGTAGTAGAAATTTTGAGTAGTTTGGAGAACCAGCAAGTACTACCTCTGACTGGAGATTTTACAGTATCCTTCTCTTGCCACGCCCACCAAGCCATGCCCACCGAACTGGTAGTAAAAAAATTTGAATCCCACCACTGATGCTATCTGACAGATTTTAGAAGAACCATCCTCAGTTCTCCCCAATATAAAGAAAATTCCTCTTTTCAAAAGGAATTTACATCTTAAATGTTAATAAGCCCTTGGTTAAAACAATCTTTGTTATTGTTTCTAAAACTACTCAATTTTAATAAAGTGTGCTGATTAATGAGAAGTATCTTCCTAGCTGATCATTTTAAAAGAATTGTAGCTCCAGAATACAATTTAATTTAATTTACTTTAATTAAAATAACAAATAGTTTTAATTATTTTCTCCAGATTAAACTGGATGCACGTCCTGTTAAAATCATAGGTACAACGGGAAGCTGTCATATCAAGTTTGACTATTAATGCACCAAGTTCAGTATTGTCTGTAAATTATCTGATGCAATGGATGTATGGATGTGAAAATAATGTCTCAATTATCAAGATAGCTGTGTTTGTTGTGAGAATTGCAAATTATGCACCAATGGTTAAAAAAAAATGCAGGAACTAATCCAAGCAATTGCTAGGAATTAAGCTGCCTGACTAAAAGGCATACCCCCCAAACACCCCCCAAAAAGCATTTTTCTGGTATCTTTACTGAAATGGATAGAAATGGAAATGGATAGAGAAATATTAATATGTGCCTATGTTGGTAGGACAGTCATGGTTAGTGTTATTCTATGGCAAGTAATGCATGTCAGAAGATTAAAAACCAACAACAACTGCGTGTATGAGTGTGTTTCTGTCCATAGGGTATATACAATGACAGTTGACTATATAAAAGTAAGTTGAATGCACAGGGAATGGGATAATTAAGAAACACGTGTGGCATAACAAGAAGCAATAGTGTCAAGAATGAATAGCGCTAAATGAATGTGAACTGAATACCAGAGTGAATGACCATTATGAAAAAAAGTACTTTCGAGTTTTTCATATACTGCAGAGAGTATGAATGGAAGATCAAGTTGCAAAGCAAACACATGAATGGGTTGAGAGCAATGAGAAGACAAAGAAAGAAGTGGCAGGGATGAGTTAATGAGACCTTCAGAAGGAACAAGGAGTTTAGAGAACAAAAGGCAATGTAAAGTATGAGGTAGATGAACATAGTGGAAATAAGGATTGCTTTTCAAGCATAGAAAAGTACCTGCGTGTGTGTTTGTGTGTGCATGTACTTGTATGCGTGGGTGTGTTTAATTCTTCTACACTGCCCAGAGTTACCTGGGTAAGATGGGCAACTATTTAAGATGTACAACTAAAAAAGTTAATAAAATGAAAAATTAAGTGCTGTTGGTGTAAACTTCTTTCCTCCTTCCCTCCCTCCCTCCCTTTTTACACTGAAAAGGAACAATGTTATGCTATTTATGTGACACTAGAAATTGCCCTTGTTCTATCATTTTTTTCACCCCTGTCAGGAGATACAGGGGTCATTTATATATAAAACTGGATGGACATTATGGGAACTGAGGCTCTACCAAGTCCTAATAAGGGAGCTCTGGATACTCTACCATATAAATGTATCTACTCATCCATTCCTGATATCACTCCTGATAACTTGAACTCCAGGAAGATATTCATGAAGAGTGTCCAAGCACTCAGGTAGCAACTGTACCTCTAAAAGTACAGTTCATTTGAAAGGATCGTGTTGCAGTAAAATACAGCAATTAAAAATGCAATCAGGAATTTATATGGATGTATCCATACATTTTTGGCTTTTGATTTCAGTGAAGAACAAAAGAAAAAATATGGACGCAATGTTACATTAATATAAGCTAAGGCAATGTCTCTCAACTTTGACCATTTTAAAGAAGTATGGACTTCAACTCCCAGAATTCCTGCTGGCTGGGGAATTCTGGGAGTTGAAGTCTACACTTCTTAAAATGGCTAAAGTTGATAAGCACTGTGTGTGGGCTGAGGTGAGGGGAAAATGAGAATGGGGTAGGCTCCAATAGATCTGCTGCCCTAGTTGTCTCAAAGACCTAAATGGGCTCTACTTAAAAGCCAAGAAAATGTTTGTGTGGGAGATATAAGAGAAACTCTGGGGAAAACTGGAAATGTAGTTCTTTGGCTAGAGGGGGAAAATGAGATGCTGGTAAGATTTCAATTCTGATCCTAATCCCCAGCACATTGCTAAGATTCCACTTTGCTGCCTCATGCAGTGTTTCATTATTTGTGGCAGCCTTTCTCCTCAGTTAAAAGCCAGGAAACCGTTTATGCTTTCAGCTAAAGATATATTTGATAACCATAATGACCAATGACAAGCTGGTTTCCAATTGCAGCTCAAAAAAAAAAAAAAATCACCTTAGCCATAATTGGGCATGTAAAATGTCAGACTATGTCAGGCCATGTAATATTAGTTCAGTATTCCTGTGGCACCTACAATATTGTGCACCCATTTCTTTACTCATTCAAAAGGCCAGCACATTTGTGGTTCCATGAATAAATAGATGTGTTTCATTTCTGCACTTAACTCTCCTTTTTCTCTCTCTCTGGTGGAGCTTATAGTATGGAGCAAATTGCTGATGGCATTCAAGCGAACTCTTTGCTCAATAAAAGTGTGTGTGTGTGTGTGTGTGTGTGTGTGTGTGCGCGCGCGCACACACACACAAAAGGAGTCTTTTTTTACCAGACAATATAAAGAGATGCTGAGATTCTAAAATGAATGCAGAGAAGAGCAATGAAGATGATAAGGGGACTGGAGCAGTGGTGGAATTCAAAGGTTTTTTACTACCGGTTCTGTGGGCATGACTTGGTGGGCATGGCAGGGGAAGGATATTGTAAAATCTCCATTCCCACCCAACTCCATTGGAAGGTTACTGCAAAATCCCATTCCCTCCCCGCCCCACTAACCTGATTTCCAGCTCCATTCTCCTGTGCAGGGCAACAAAAGAGGAGCCAGCCGATCAGCCGGGACTCAATGGGAGGCAGAGAATAGATGGGGGCAGGGCCAATCAGAGCTGGTATTTGCTGGTTCTCCAAAGTACTCAAAATTTCCACTGCCGGTTCACCAGAACTGGTCAGAACCTGCTGAATACCACCTCTGGACTGGAGGCTAAAATATATGAAGAATGGTTGCAGGAATTGGGTATGTCTAGTTTAATGAAAAGAAGGGCCGGGGTGACATGATAGCAGTGATCCAATATTTGAGGGGCTTCCACAAAGAAGAGGGGGTCAACTTATTCTCCAAAGCACCTGAAAGCAGAATAAGAAGCAATGAATGGAAACTAATCAAGGAGATAACCAACCTAAAACTGAGAAATTTCTTGACAGAACAATTAATCAGTGGAACAGCCTGCCTCCAGAAGTTGTGGATGTTCTATCACTGGTGGTTTTTAAGAAGAAATTGGAGGCTTCTGAAGTCCCTTCCCACTCTGTTATTCTGTTTATATATATTATGATGCTAGAGTTTGGTTTCATATTGTTTCATTCTATTTTATAAGTCCCTTGGAGACACTGGTAGTGAGACCATAAAACTACAAAGTAAACGTCTAAACTGAATATATTAGGAGGTGGGGCCCTTGGTTGCTCTTTGAGCTTGCAGCTTCCTTGCAGACATTAAATTATCTGTTTTAGCTTGTTTGTCTGAATTGGTAATTCATTGATCAGGGTAAACAACAGCCTAATCAGGGAACTACCAAGATCACTCCCACCAACACTGACAGGGAAAGCCACTTTGTATATAAACAGGGACTAAACCCTACTCCTTTGTAACACTGATGATGTTACTTATGTGGGTAATGCAATGTCTGCCAGAAAACAGCCAAGCTCAGAGAGAACCAAGGAGCCACACTGTGAACTGCTAGGGAGGGGCCATCTTAATCCACTTCCTACTTACCAGACCGCCCAGGCTCTGCTGCCTCTTTGTCCTCTTGAAAGCAGCCCTCCTTTCTGGGACTCCAGACTACCTTCCATCACAGATCTCTCTCTCTCTCTCTCTCCTATCTGTCTGTCTGTCTGTCTGTCTGTCTGTCTATCTATCTATCTATCCCTGCCTGCCTGCCTGCCTGCCTTCCTATCTATCTATCTATCTATCTATCTATCTATCTATCTATCTATCTATCTATCTATCTATCATCTATCTATCTATCTATCTATCTATCTATCTATCTATCTATCTATCTATCTATCTATCTATCCCTGCTTGCCTGCCTACCTGCCTACCTGCTTATCTATCTATCTATCTATCTATCTATCTATCTATCTATCTATCTATCTATCATCTATCTATCTATCTATCTATCTATCTATCTATCTATCTATCTATCTATCTATCTATCATCTATCTATCCCTGCTTGCCTTCCTGCCTATCTATCTATCTATCTATCTATCTATCTATCTATCTATCTATCTATCTATCTATCATCTATCTATCTATCTATCTATCTATCTATCTATCTATCTATCTATCTATCTATCTATCTATCTATCATATCTATCCCTGCCTGCCTGCCTGCCTGCCTTCCTGCCTATCTATCTATCTATCTATCTATCTATCTATCTATCTATCTATCTATCTATCTATCTATCTATCTCATCTATCTATCCCTGCCTGCCTTCCTATCTATCTATCTATCTATCTATCTATCTATCTATCTATCATCTATCTATCTATCTATCTATCTATCTATCTATCTATCTATCTATCTATCTATCTATCCCTGCCTGCCTGCCTGCCTGCCTGCCTGCCTATCTATCTATCTATCTATCTATCTATCTATCTATCTATCTATCTATCTATCTATCTATCTATCTATCTATCTATCTATCTATCTATCTATCTATCTATGCATCTATCTATCTATCTATCTATCTATCTATCTATCTATCTATCTATCTATCTATCTATCTATCTATCTATCTATCTATCTATCCATCCATCCATCCATCCATCCATCTATCTAGTCAATCATGTTTTAGATAATAGATATAATTAGAAACATGATTAAGAGTACATGAAATGGGTACAAATAACAGGGGACATTAGGACAAGGATGGTGCTTTTATACACACCCCTTTATATGATGAAGTATTGTAGTTAAGATGTCATTTGATTAGGTGACTCCAGAAAAGCATCCTGCTTTTATCTGAGACAAAGCTGTTTGCCCAGGCCTCCTATTTCCCGGAAGAGATTCTGTATATACAGTTGCATTAATCAGGGTGGTAAAATGAAAAGAATTGGAGAGCAGGAACCAAAATTCACTTCTCCAGGTGGTATAAAATGTCAAGGAGGTTCCACTGATTCGTATTTTCTTCTTGAATGAAGGAGGTTGAGAAAGCATAGAAATTTATAATGTCTTGGAATGATCAGTTTGAACAAGAATTACAGGGATATTATCTTGAACCTTCTCTCGGCCTCTTAAGCTTGATTTGACATGTATTTCAGCCACTAGTTGACGTATCTCAGTCAAAGCAACTGAATAAATGACTTGAAAAGAAGCTGGCAAAATGACATTATCCAACATTAAGGACTGTAAGAGAGCTACAAATACTTTCTTAGAAAAGGAAGGAAAAACACAACATATTGAGTCTTATCGTTCAGAATGGATAATACTTAGTGATTATGACGTATGTACATCGTGTGTGTGTGTGTGTGTGTGTGTGTAGTATATATAAACAAAGGTTTGAAGATGATTGAGTTGACTTGATTGACTTGATAAAGAAAACCACATTCATCAAGGCATTTATGAAATAACATCTAGTCTATAATTAAATAGCTTGTAAAGAGGGGGATGATTTAATAGCTTTTCTGTTTTCGAAAATGAATTCTAATTTATCTTTTTTTTTAAAAAAAATGCTTTAATGAGGTGATTTTATTTAAATTATTAATAAATTTTATTCACTTATTTAAAATATCCTGAGCTTCTCTGGGAGCATGAGTGGTAAAGAAACATTTAAATTAAAACTTTGTTTTATTCTGGTGAGCATGCTTATTTCTTTCTTATTGAAGAGTTTGAATTTGAATTGTAATATATTCATTATAGCTTTATTGACCACCTTGAGAACTACTTTAAGTGGAAAGATAGCAAGAGAAATCAATACATTCCACTTCTAATAGAATCTCCCAATGAAATAGACACTATTAGATTCAGATGCTGTTCAGAAATGCAAATAACTACATTTCTGCTTCATGCTATATGGATTTTTAAAAACAGTGATTTGCTGAATAAGCCTCAGTAGCTTGATTTACCTTGATTCATACTGGCTCAGGAATTCTGGGTGTTGATGTCCACAAGTCATAAGAGGGCCGTGGATCCTCACCCCTGACTTATACCATAAGTCATAGCAACTGAATTCAGACATCATGCTAAGATTAAAGCAAATAAACCATGTTGTGCAAAGAGCATAAAATATTCAATTATTATGGAATTTGCTACTGAGAGTTGCTATCCTGATTGTGAGTTGAGTTCAGCCATTCCAAAATGATGCAGTTCAGATTTGTTAAACCAGAATTGTCATCCTTGATGATATCAGGTTGAGGGAACCTAGCATTCATTTTAAGAGATATTGATTTGGAAAATTTCATGAGGGAGAAGCTTATCATCATCAGTTGCTCCTGATGACTCTCTCATAGCTTTCTCCAACCTGATGCCCTCTGATATGCCCTTTGGGAAGGTCCTGATATTTTTGGAAGACACTAGAGAAGGCTAATCTGTGCTATTGGTACAGGTAATCCTTGACTTACAACTGTTGGTTTACTCATCTTTCAAAATTACAACAGCACTGAAAAATGTGACTTATGACCATTTTACGCAGTTAAAACCTTTGCAGCCTCCCCATGATCATATGATCAACATTCAAATGTTTGGTAACTGGTTCATATTTATGACCGTTGCTGTGTGTCCCAAGGTCATGTGATTACCTTTAGTGACCTTCTGACAAACAAAGAAATGGGGAAGCCAAATTCATTTCACCACTGTAGCAAGAAAATGGGGCAAAACTCGCTTAACAAATGTCTCATTTAATAACAGAAGTTTTGGGCTCAATTGTTGTTGTAAGTTTGAGGTCTACTTGTATCACACTGAAGAGCATTTTGCATTCATTCCACCAGGCTTTTCTTAACACTCCTTCCTTTATCTTTATAGGGTTTGCTTCTCTTTTATAAACTTTCTACAAGGTCCATCAAGTTGGCCAGCCTGGCTTGAGCTTCTCAGCCCCATACTTTCCCCCCATCATGCATCAGTTGCTGACGGTCATGCTCTATGCATTCCTTGAAGCCTTGGCTGGGCACACGGCCTTAGCTGTAGTTCAGGCACCACATTATACAAACCAGAGTTGGGGACTGCCCAGCCTCCTAGCCCACCTGAAGCGCTTGACCTCACCAAACTCTAACTCAACCACGAGCACAAGCAGCAGAATCCGGCCCTCTGAAACATGCCAAGGCTACTACGATGTCATGGGGCAATATGATGCGGCCTTCAACTGTACCACAGGAGGTTACCGGTTCTGCTGTGGCACCTGCCAGTACCGCTTCTGCTGTGACGATCGATCCAGGAGGCTGGAGCAAGGGAAGTGCCGTGACAGCCCCCAGTGGTTTGCAACCACCATTGCTGGCACAGCCACAAATGGGCCCGATATACCCAATGGGAGCAAGCAGCAGAGCAACAGTACCGTGTATGTCATCTGCGGCGTCATCAGCTTCACCTTAGCTGTGGGAGTCGGGATCAAGTTCTTTTTCAGCAAAGCCTCCAGGAGACCCCATGGGAGAGAGCTCAATGTGCCCAGGTAAGGATACAAGCTGCAGAGAGGGACCCAGAAGTATTCTCAGTCATTGATGGAGGGTTAGATACTACCCTTTAGTTGCTTCCAAATCTAAAGGGTCTCCAGATTAAGGTTCAATGGTATTTTTACTTGCTGTTAAATCTAAGTGCAAATGGAAACCAGCCTATTGCAAGACAGCCTATTTGTCTAATTTAGGGAGACCAATACTTCCCACTTGAATTACCAGCAGCTTTTTAAGATGTAAGAAAGTGTCTCTTTCACCACATACTATTCAGTTACTTGGACTTGAGACAGTTGACCTTCAACGTTGTGCTCAGTCTCAAAGCTGTAGTCTCTTCCACAAACCAAGAATTTGTAATGGGATATGAGAATAACCTTGAGGAAGAGGTAGAAGAGCTGCAGCCCAGGCAACAGTCAGATAAAAGAAATCTGAGTCCAAAGCAGGAATGGAATTTGAGGAAACATCTCAAAGATGACCCTCTTAGTTTTCTTTGGGGGTAAAGGCAGGGAAGGTGAAAATAAATTCAGTTGCAAGATTCTCTTACCATCAATGTATAATAAAATTAATTTTAGCATTCACAACTTTGATGTCTGTCAGGTCTATTTTGAAGGGCTGAATCAATTTTGCACTCTTGCCTTTATCCTAAAGCAGGGGCGTCCAATCTTGGGAACTTTAAGACTTATGGACTTCAACTTCCAGAATCCTTTAACTATCATGGGTAATTCTGGAAGTTGAAGTCCACAAGTCTTAAAGTTCCCAAGGTTGGACACCCCTGTCCTAAAGAGAATTAGAAAGGATCAAGTTAGTGATGCTTTCTCAAATTCCATTCTGACTCTTCTTTGGGAATAGATATCTCTTTCCTGACCATTGCCTTGTCTGTAGCTCTTCTTCCTACTCAAGGCAATTCTCACAGTCCATTGCAAAATTTAGTTACCTATTCCTGGCTGCATTTTGTTTTCATTTCATATGAGTAAAACGAAAACATGCCTCTTTTAGAAATGTGTAGGCTTATCACTTAATATTAAAACAATTACAATGGAGGGAGCTAATTCTTCTCTCACCACTACCAACCCTTTTTCAGCAAAGATTTGCTTCCAATGTGCACCAGGCTTGGATAGGTGAATTATAGATGGGTGCCTCATATTTTATTGTGCCCCACCTGCCCTCATTTATATGGAAATGTTGGTTGAGATCCATAGATTATTGAATTAACACATTTTCTGAATTACCACAATAAATTGAATCATAACCTAATCATGAAACCATATGTTAAACCATGAAAAATCAAAAACAAACTCCAATCAAAGTTAAAATAGTTGAGCAAAAGTTCTGGAAATGCAGTTGCTGGTGAAAGAGATTGAATGAATTGGCCAAGCTAGGTTCCCATCAACACCAAAGTCTACCAAGATCAAGTGTTTCTTAATCTTGGCAGCTTTAAGATATGTGGGCTTCAGCATCCAGAATTCCCCAGGCAGCTGGTTTCAGGCTGGCTGGGGAATTCTGGGAGTTGAAGTCTACATGTCTACAAGTTGCCATGATTGAGAGACACTAATCTATAGGCTCAGAGAAGCAGGGTTGAAAGAACTAGTATGTTCTAGAGCAAAAACGGATATTCTTGAGATGTATTGAATTATAAATGGTATCATCCCATGTAGCTGTAAATGAAGTTGCAACAGAATGTACCTATATAAGTGGAGATTTGAGGAATATATATACAGTACATTCTAATGATTACACTCATTGTAGGTGAGAGCAAAGCCAACAATTTTTTGCAAACTGAATGGGCTTGCTAGAAAATTCCCCAGAACCTTGTGTGAAGTTCTGTACTACAATATAAAGAGTGATGAAAGTGTCAAGTACCAAGAAAAAATTGATAATTAAAATTCTGAACAATAGACAAGCAGATCTATGCTACAATGGGATTGGATGAATTATTTCTTTGTATTCATTTGAAGTCTTCCAGAGGATAGAGAACAAGTTGCTGTCTCCTTCTGTGGGACAGTATCAAAGAATTGCACAGCAGGTGTCCAAATGCAGTCAGAGACGCTGACCTGAACTTATAGTTTGATATAAATAAATATATTTTACATCAATATATGCAGCAAACTAGATAGTCAGGCACATCACATCATGAGGTAAATTGTCAGATAAATCACAGAACAGCATACAGAGAAGAAAAAGGCAGGAAAAAAATGGAAATTCCCCCTTTACACCCAGCAACCAATCATAATGTAGATTGCCTCATGCAGGAGCCCGCACTCTCTAACCAATCAACTACCACTGTGTGTCCTGGCCCATTATCCACTTTACTATTCCAGCTATTAAATTTAATATCTTAACAGACAGTTCTTCACTTTTGAAGCTGTTCACTTGCCTTCATCTTCTTTTGTCCTCCAGGCAAAATATACTTGCTTGCAGAACATGTCTCCTATACAGGTAGTCAGGGGTGGGACCAGTACGCACCTATTCGCTAGAACCAGTTGTTAACATTCTAAGCAGTTCGGAGAACCGGTTGTTAGAAGAAATTACTGGCCTAATCCTGTAAGGAAGGCAGGAAGGAAACATTCTGGTGTTGCTTACAGAAACTGCCTCTCCATTAACCCTTATTACATTCTTGGCAGGACTAGACTTCCTGTCTCTGGAACTTCTCTGGAGTTTTTTTCCCCTCCTTTGCTGGTACTTTGCTTGTGTGGAGTGACCATTCAAAGTTACAATGGCTCTGAAAAAAGCGACTTATGACCATTTTTCACACCTACAACTGTTGCAGCATCCCCACAGTCATGAGAGGCCAGGGGAGGAGATGCATGCATTGATGTGAGTAATATTGAGTTGGCCACACCCAGCCAATAAAATGACCACCAAGCCATGGCCACCCGGTCACATGACCACCAAGTCACATGCACCATCTAAGCCACGCCCACAGAACAGGTTGTTAAAAATTTGAATCCCACCCCTGTTGGAAGGTTAAAGCAGCAGATACAGATAATCTTTGATTTACAACTATTTGTTTAGCCTCCATTTAAAGTTACAACAGGACTGAAAAAAGTGACTTATATTCCTTCTCCTGCCAACCCCCAGGGACGGACAGAGAGAGAGAGAGAGACAGACAGAGGGAGGCAGGGAGGGAGGGAGGGAGGGAGGGAAAGAGAGAGAGGCAAGAGAGGGAGAGAGAGAGGGAAAGAGAGAGACATAGACAAGAGAGAGGGGGAGGGAAAGAGAGAGAGAGAGAGAAGAGACAGAAATGAGAGAGGGATAAAGGGAGAAAGAAAGAGACACACAGAGAAATACATGTTTAAAAGAAAATAGAAAAATGGCTCTTTGAGTGTTTAAGGTTGCAGATCCTGGGTTAGGCAAACATCATGGTCATTAAGTGAAGCTTGTGGTCATTAAGCAAACACTGGTTATTTAGCAAGTCCATTTTCCCCAATGGGCATTTTTAACTGGAAACCAGGGGGAATTGTTGGAAACTGGCAAAAACATATAAAACCTCAGTTACAAGACTGTGTGGGATGTTGTAACTGGTCATAAGTGTGTGTGTGTGTGAGTGTGTGTGTGTGTGTGTGTGTGCATGCATGGCTGTCAAAATCCCCAAAACAGGTAAACTAGCTCTGGGGAGGTCAGTGTAAATTAGAACACTTGCTAAGCAACTGGCCATTAAGCGAGAATCACTTATATTTGGTTTGCCAGTCACATGGCCTACCTAGCCATGTTCACCCCAGTTACATGACCCACTAGCCACGCCCAGTCAGTCACATGACCACCAGATCACTCCCACCCAGTCACATGACCACCAGGCCATGCCCACAAATTAGGCCACACCCACAGAACCGGTTGCTAAGAATTTTGAATCCCACCCTTGCAGGTAGTCCTCGAGTTACCGCAATTGAGCCCAAAATTTATCTTGCTAAGTAAAACATTTCTTAAGTGCCCAATTTTATGACTTTTCTTTCCAAAACTGTCAAGTGAATTGTTGCATTTGTTAAGTTGGTAACACAGTTGTTAAGTGAATCTGGCTTCCCCATTGACTTTACTTGTCAGAAGCAAAAGAGGATCGCATGACCCCCCGCCCCCTCAGGACACGGCAGCCGTCATAAATATGAGTCACTTGCCAAGCATTTGAATTTTGATTATGTGACTATAGGGATGCTGCAACGGTCAAAAGTGTGAAAAATGGTCAAAAGTCACTTTTTTCAGTACCTTTGAATGGTCACTAAATCAACTGTTGTAAGTCAAGGACTACCTGTATCTTTGACCAAAAGCATTGCCATTCTTTAGAGCTATTCGAATGTGTCTATCGCTTTTTTTCATGGGATGCTTGGGACTGGACACAGTACTAGACATAGAAGGGCTTAGGTCTTGAACTTATTTCCTTTTAAAGCTCCCTTTAATATGTATTTTTGATACAAAACCATTTTGCTACTCTCCTTCCACAACTTAGTGTTCCTTAGTTATATTTAAGTACATGATTTTATGCTGCATCCCATTTAGAGTGGAAATATGAAAGGCATGTATTCGAAGAGTTTTGGTCAAACAATTTTCCCATCAACATGCAGGTGGTTCTCAATGCATGTTCCAGGTTCCTCAACAGAACCCATGTGTACACTTTATGATTTCCCTTCCATGAACATTTGCCTTCTTTTTTCTGGCCAGGGCTTTGGTTGACATTCTCAGGCATCAAGCAGGCACCACCTCATGTTCTGAGCGCAACAACAGCCTTGTGATGAACTCAAACTTTCAAGACAATGGTTCAGCTCGTCCTTCGAAGAATCTGTACAATGCAGTGAAACCTTCTAAAAGTAGCCATGGTAAGAGAATGATATGTGGGGCTGCTGGGTAAGAGAGTGACTTTCAAACTAGCTACTTTATCAGGTAAGCACCTTGTCCAAAGGCAATTTTATAGTGAGGTACTTGTGAACTATTGTTTACTTTGCTGACCTCAGGGGACCAGTGATTTGATGCTGTCACTGGTATTGATCATTTTAAATATTGGGGAAAGGGCTTATTTCAGCAGCAAAAATAATGCTACAACAAATATCTTGCTTCTTCTATTTGCAAATAATAATAATAATAATTATTATTATTATTATCATCCTCCAAAACATACTATGAAATTATATGGTATGATCTAAGAGTGAAGATGCATGCAGTAAGGCAGTATTTTTTCAACATTGGCAACTTGAAGATATGTGGACTTCAGTTCCCAGAAATGCTGACTGGGGAATTCTGGGCAGTTGAAGTCTACCCATCTTCAACTAGCCAAGACTGAGAAACGCTGTAATAAGGGATCTCAAACTCAGGCATAGTAAGGTAAACATCTTGGCCTTTGCTTCTTGGAAATCATTTTCAAGTTCTCGATTAGGCTGCAAAAGTACTGATAAAAATAATTTGCATCAGGAATAGTGTGAGTGATATAGCTTGTTTTCTAAACTAAGAAGAAGCTTTGAACTGGCCAATGGTCAAAAGGATTCTTTTTCCTTTTTATAACACTATAATCAATTTGGCTGTAATACCAAACCATGGTTTGTACAAACTGAGAAATATCCAAGAGTAGGTCATGATATTTGAACCAGCTCCATCTTGCACAGCATGGAAAAGCCATGAAACAAAGATGGAAAACACAGGTTTCAAGAAACATTCTCCTGGATGTTGGTTCACTGTTGAATCAAACATATCATCAAAGAAGTCAAAAAAAGTAAAAGTTTCATTGTTTGTTTGTAGACCTGGCACTACCATGGTTTGAAGTCTAAATTCTGATGAGAACAAATATGGGTTATTAAGATCCAAATGGAAGATCTTTTCAAACCTCTTTGGAAAAAAAAGTTAGATAAATGTTACTGACAGCAGAAACGACAATATATCTACACAATGCAGTACACTTTACTAGAGCCATTGAGACAACTTTTTGCCAACTACCAGCACTCTCCTGCCCCCGTGTTTTGTCTCCATCCTATCTCCAGATCCTTCCCTCTGCAATTTCCCCCTAGGAGTATCTCGTGCTAAGTTCTGCAAGTTGGAGGTTGCGGCGTTTAAATTATATATGTATCAGCAGCAGGAACTAAGCTGCAAAAAACTCACGGGGAAACAGCCTGTTTGCCATGACAACCAATTCTAGCTGTCTGGCTGTCTTTGTGCTGGCTCAAACATTAATATTAGGGTAGTGAAGAGGAGGAGAGAGCTGCATTCAGACACAAAATTGCTCCTTTTCCAGGTGAAAAGGAAAGGAAAGTGGGGTTTTCTGTTCAAGGACATTGCACTTTCTTCTCAGAGATGTTAAGAGTCTAGCCAGTGAATCTTGACCACAATCATTCTAATAGCAAACTCAGATAGTGAATGCAGACAACACTAGCCCAAACAGAGCCACAGACAAACGATAGGAAGGGCATCAGCATGCATAGTTGACCCCAAGTTTTGTAGGAGATAGGAGTGGGGTAATGTAAAATCTGCTATCCAGGTGCTGAAAAACGCCCTGATACTGTTCCTTGTTTTCTGTGTCTTTGTCTTCTCTTTGTCTAACCTATTCACAGTAAGAGGAAAGGGATGAGAGCACCAGACAAGACATGGGAGTCACAGAAAGTTGTCCACTTTTTTTCCTCTCCGCTAAGCTGCATACCTGTTATTTGCTCTGTAAACAGTAGTGTTTAGCTTTAGCTGTGGTGAAAAGAATCCACCAGTGATTTCTGCAGATCACATTCCTGCAGCACGTGCAATCTAGGAAAACAAGTTTCAAAAGGAGACCTAATAAGATAATTTCCCTTTTCAGAGAGTGTTCTGAGCACTGCCATGTTTGGGCACAGACCAAAAGCTGCAAAGAGGAAGACCAAATGCATTTGGGTCCCCTCTGATTTAAAGCAGGAGGGATTGATACCCATATTACAGAGCTGATGCTTTGAAAAACCTGAATGAGATGACCTCTAGTGGCCACCTTCGGGAACATGCAGTGTGGCTCCATGCTTGCATCTCTTTTTTGCCTTGCAGATAACATGCATTACAATTACATCCATTTGAACGTCAACAGCCCTAAGCACCACACAGGCACTCTGGGTAAGTGTCCAGTGGTGTCTGATCCCTAGCTAGCGACTTATGCAAACAGAAAATGCAAACAATGTTGGGAAAGTCCCATCAAATCACTGATTCATTATATACCTTTTCATACATTTATCATTCAATTTACACCCAGAACTGTGTTTGTATGTAAATGGGCCTATATATTCTGCCGCTACTTTTCAGCTAAAAAGTTCCCTAAAGTGTTATAAACATACACAGTCTTTTACAACCACACCCTCACACCAACAGTGTATTTAGGAGTCCTCAATTTTCTGCAATTTATTGGAAGAATAGGAAATTATTGTTGGCTATGGCTAACCAACAAGAATTTACCATAAGGCAGTGCTTCCCAAAGCTAGGTAAATTACTCAAAATTGCGTAAAATTGGTTTTTCTTTGGATAACAACACATGAATCCATTACTGATCACAGCAAGGTCATTTTGCCACATTTGCTAAAACATGTTCAAAAATCTCCCTAAGTATTCCAAATTATGATGAAAAATTAGGGAAATTATAATGGTAATTTAGTGAAATGAGATAAAAATAATTCAGTGATGTTGATTTTATAATTCAGGTAGTCCTTGAGTTACGACCATTCATTCAGCACTTGTTCAGATTTGGATGGTGCTGAAGGAAGGGACTTGCCATTGTCCTTGAAATTCAATAAGACTTTCTGATTTAGGGTAATGAAGGAAAAAGTTTGGGAGGCGCTACGTTAAGGAGAGTTTATATGCTGGGTTTTTGCTTTCATATGCTGTTTTATTTTAAAAAGGAGGCTTAAGAATTCCCCTGGATCAAAAGGTGATTCTGAAATACGCAGTTTAATGCTCTTCCCTTTGTAATGGGGGCGGGTCACCAAATAGAGTAGGCAGAGTTGAATATGGATGTTGAGAATAGAAATCTGGTACAAATTGTGATGGAAAAAAAAAAGACAAAATTGCAATATCATGATCCAAATCTCGGTCTTTTCTATTTGTGACCCAAGGCCAGATGCAAGTACTGTTTTATGTTGTGATCATCATGATCCTTGTTTGTCATTTCCCCTCTTTCGGTTCTCACAGGCACCTGTGATTTGAAGCAGAAAGTTAAATCAGTTATCCAGTTTTGAGGGTTACCATCAAAAAACTTTTGAGAAGTTGAACTTAATTCCTGGAGACTAGACAGACATGTCCATGTTATTTTAAGTAGAGCCTTTTTGGATCAAAGCCCTGGCCAACTGAGTCCTGAAGTCCTTTCTCCCAGTGGCTAACCAGCTGCACAAGGAAGTCCACTAGTCTCCCAGTAGATGGCCTCCAGAGGCAGTTCTACTGTCAACAAGGCAATTGATCCCCATGACTTTCCAGGAATTAGTCCAACCACTTCTGGAGGCTAATATTGGCTGCACCCCATCTTGTGGCAGAAAATTCCAAGGTTGAATTGTATACAGTCAAAAACAAAAGGGGGACATAAGAATGAAATGTATAGTTTTGTACATTTAAATTAAATTATAATTATTTTAAAATTACCTAAAAAAGAAATCAGGTCACCTCAAGACTACAACTAACACGCCCTTGGGTTTAAAAGCATGACATTGGGCTTCGTAAATCTGTTTACTTCCTTTTGCTCTAAATTGTTTTATTAAAACTTCAACCAAATGCTCATTAAGAGACGGCACTACAAAAATGGAAGAAAATTCTATTTTAATAACAATCTTCCTCCAAATGCCCAATGACTGAGTGAGTGCCCCTATAACTACAAAGGAAGAAAAAAAAAGTTAAGGGTGTATGTTTTATGTGTCTACCTTCCTTCACTCTGACAAATTCCTATTCAGACAGACACACACCCAATTATACACTTACGCATAGACACCCACACATGGCTGCATCATGAAATACGATAAGCCAACACATATTAGGAGACAGGAAAAATGAGACAAGGAATATGCAAATTCCTTGGAAGTTGTCTATCTTCACTGACACCCATTCCTGAGGGTGGAGGTCTGATCAATTTCACATCATTGATTTGGTCCAAATGTGGACATTCAGAGGACCAAATTTGGTCTGCCTCTGCTGCCAACTGACTTATCTAAACCAAGCCATGTTTTAAGAAAGGAAACACCATGAAATGACACTACAGTGTAATTTAATATGGTTTAAAATACAAAGAATCTTCAGCCACTCACTCTACCAGGGGGAAATATCTCCCAATAGCTGCCAAAAAATGTTAAGGTTGATCCTGACCAGCCAAAACTTGTTATAGCATGAAAAGGCCAGGTTTTTGTTTTTTTTGGGTAAATTTTATTTGAGTTTTCACAAAAAGAAAGAAATACAAATAAAACATCTTTTTTGAAAGCAGCGTAATCCCGGGTTACATTTCTTCGTACAGACACAAATTCAAGTTCATGCTCATTTTTATATTCTATTCCATATTTTATTACTATTTTACATTTTCTACATGGCTTCTTCCCTCTTTTAATTTTCTCAATTTTATTTTATTTATTTCATCTCAATTCAAATCATTATATTTATATTTTTTGTCTGCCCTGTTTCAATTGTCTATTATCTTTTCCCATTAAACAAAATTTCTCCTGTAGTTACTAATTGGAGTATGACGCCTTTATATCTTTCCCCTAAAGCTGTAACACTTAATATAATACATAACTTCTGTTCGGATTCTGCTTGGTACATTCTTAGACTACACACAGTATTCTTGGAAAGAGAAAAAAGAAAAAGAAAAAATTATAAATGTATATAATTAGGACAACAGTCCATTCCAATTCAATTCTATCATTAATATTAATATTCATTAAAGTCTTAACATTTTTCACATTACTTTTCAATTAAATATCATAATTCTATGGGAACAATTATAAACTTTCCATAGTTAATTCCCCCCCCTCCACTTATCTTTTATAAAACATTGACTAATTAAAATGTTCCCGTTCCTTCCTAATTCAATTTTCTCATTTATTTTATTTCATTTACTTTATTCACAAACATTTCACTAAATTACACCAACTATTTTATCCCTCATTCTAATCATATGTTGTTTCCAATTTTCTAAAGTTATTTCTATTACAAATATAACAATACAATCTTATATACCTTTACAGAATCCCTTTTTCAGTTAGATTTTCACCCATTATCCCTAAATAACTCCTGTTTCTTTATATCTTGCTCCGGACCTTTGTAACTTCCTTTCCTTCTTCCCTCTCTTCTTTTCTCTCCCCTTTTTACCCCTTTGTCTCTCTACCTCTATTTCCCTCTTCTGTATTCCCCTTTTCTGTTGCTTTCCAGTATTATACTTATTTTTTGAATTATTTTTCTTTTCTTTGGTTGTTTTTTTAAGTCTTAAATTCTCCATCCTCTTTCCCCCCCTTTCCTTTTTCTTCCCCACATAGAGTTACTTGTTCATTAAAGATGGCTTCTTCTTTGTCCCAGTCTTCTTGTTTTGCTGTCTTTTCTTGTTGTTTCTCATAGTTCCAGATCTCCATTTCTAAGAATTGAAAAATAAGCCAATAGAACCCTTCCCTTCTTGTGCATCTTCTTTGTACTTTTTAAGTTCCATTTTCAATTCATCCAAAAGTGATGCCATTGTAGAAATTTTTAAACAACCACCTGATTGATTTTAGTCATTCAAATATAATAACCAAAAATCCAAAAGTCACCAAGTAATCCAAATACACGCAAGCTGTTTCTCTTTGCTCTTTCTTTTTTCCCCCACTTTCTCTTCCTGGGGTTACTATTTAGTTGCAAAGTTTCAGTTAAAATGTATCTTTTAGAAGTCTTATTAAAAACTTTACTTTAGATTCTTTTAAAGTCCAGGCAGTCTCCTCCCTCTTCCAGATCTTGCCCTTATTCTTTTTCTCTCCCTTCCTGCTTATAGAAGAAAAAGGTTTTAATGTCCAGAAATTTTTATTGTCCCTTTGGCATTCAGTTATATTTTCAGCTTAATTGCCTATTGATACCAAAGCGGATTTTTCCAATTTCTTAGTCTCTTAGTTGTCAATATAAGAAAGGAGAGAGAAGGAAAAAAAAGCCAAACCTTTCCCTTTTCACTTTCTTTTGCTGCTTCCGACTCTTCTTTGGGAACAATGTTATTTCTTGTAAAATTTAAATTCCAGGGTACCTTAGTTGTTGCTTTTTCAACTTAGCCTGGTCAGCCAAAACTTTCACTTCTTATCTTCCTCCTGCACGTTCTTTTCTGGTTGAGTTCTTCTTTGAGGTGGCCATTTCTGACCACCGCTCCTACTGCCTTCGGGAAAGGGAGTAATGGCCAGCTGAGGAGGAGAGATGCAGCTCTCCTCGACCCTGCTGGCAGTCTCTCCCCTCTTCACCACCTCTATGGGGTGGCTTAGCCCCGAAACCAGCCGGCTCGGGGTGCTCCAGCGGCAAGCCCAGGCAGAAACCGTGCATGATCGCGGATTCCTGTCTGTTGTCGAAGAAGTTCAAACCGGAAGTCCGAAAAAGCCAGTTTTGTATCACTGGAGCAGTGTTTTCTCAATTTTGGCAGCTTTAACTTGTGTGGACTTCAGCTCCCAGAATTCCCTAGCCAATGCTGCTGGGCACTGGGAGTTGAAGTCCACACATCTTTGCCAAGGTTGAGAAAATGCTGCATTGGAGGCTATGTTCATCCAAAAGACCAGGTAGATGCTGGTACAAAACAAAAGGGGCAGAGTTGTGTGTAAACAAGGATCACATAATTTACTTCCTGCCTGCTACTCATGATAGTCACAGAGAATGTGACATGAAAATTTTTATATTCTGTTTTTGCAGCATTGGGAACTGAGTTACGATGGAGATATGAAGAACAAGAATTGCAATCAAACAGATTACAATGGACCTACTATGTAGGTCCAAAGTTGCAGAGCACCATTGTCAATATTACAATAGCTTAGAAATATTACAATTTATCTCCTTCCTCCCCAGCTCCTATTCGAATCCTGAACCACTCTTTGCTACAACTAGCAACTGTGGAGAAAAGAAAAATTTGAGTAGGAAATGGGTTTCAGGAATGATTAAACCCTCCTCCCATCCCTGTAGTACAGGCCTGTATCAAGCCTTCCTATCCTATGCCTTCTTTTTCAGTGGAAAAGGTGTGATGAATGCCAAAAATTGGACACAAACAAATACTTAGGGTAACATGTAGTTTGCCTTTCCTGGAGGGACACAGAACCTATTCTAGCTGGTTTCTGGGGTGAAACCCCCTTTTCCGAAGGCAGAAACAGAGTAAACACTAAATAAGTGTAAATGGTACCAGGGTTTCCATCAGTAAGATAGATGTCAAAAAAGTGCAGATAAAACCACAACACATGTAAAAAAGGCTGGGGCTTTGATTGCATGGTTGTCAACTACCTTGATTTTTTACTCCCTCCTTATGCACATCCCTGGAATGATAGGACTGCACAATCCTATTTATGTTTCTCAGGAATAAGCCTCACTGAGTTGAATATTCAAAGCTACGTGAGTATGATAATAGAGCACAGGCCTTAAATGTCACTAATCTTTTCAGGAATAATGGCAGTTGAGATGTCTTGATTGTTTCCATTTTAAGATGCTATCACCTTGTTGAAGCATCCTGCTAACAGGACATAGAATTATTTCTTAGAATATGCTGGTCTATAACCATAATAAAGATTTTGATTTGATTATTTCTCAGAAGTCGATAATGTGTGATCTTCCACAGCTTAGCTCCTAGCACCATTCTTCACGGCTGATTCTGATCGAAGCTACTATGAGTTTTAGTTTAGCTACATCTGGAAGCTGACATATCCGGTGTAAAAAAGTGAGCTAGGCTTGAAGTCTGTAGTAAAGAGATGGAGTAAAAAACAACAAAAACAGAAATTACAATGGCTTTCAGAGGAAAGACGAGGTGGCACGAACAAAAACACAGAAGTTGGCTTGATAGAATGACCCTTCCTTCATGGCAGTTAGGTTGCAGCTCAGGAATAGAAATTAATCCCAGGTTTGTCTTAAGGTCATTGATCCTGGCAACCAAGTTGTTTTGGCAAAAGGGAAAATGAATCTATATCTCATGTAGCCAAATGCCAAGGCTGGAGGTTTCCTCTGCTCAAACAAAGCTTGTTTCAAAGCAATGGTTTGTACTTGCTAAGCAAGGTGAGAAAACTTTAGCAGTTTCCTGCCTGACCTTTATGCCATATGGAGCTCATTCTTGCACAGCTTGTAGGATTGAGTGCTTCACGCTGAGATGGCCTGGAAGGAATAGACTTCCTCTCTTGCAGCTGAGGTAGTGATTCAGTGACGGCACTGGATGAGACCCAAGGCTGGATTTTGCCAATGCCTTGGGGGTGCTTTTGGGAAAATTGGAGTTTTGGGTATATAGAACTTATTTTGGTTAATCTTTTGAAAACAAGATTGGACCAGCTAACCTTCAGATTATAGAAATAGTCCTTGACCTATGACTGCAATTGAGTCCAAAATTTGTGTTGCTAAGTGAATTTTGTCCCGTTTTACAACCTTTCCTGCCACCACTGTTAAGTGAATCACTGCAGTTGATAAGTCAGTAACACAAGTGAGTCTGGTTTCCCCGTTGGCTCTGCTTGTCAGAAGGTCGCAAAAGGGGATCGTGTGACCTTGAGACACAGCAACGGTCATAAACACAATAGAACCAGTTGCCAAGCATCTGAATTTTGATTATATGATCATGGGGATGCTACAGAGGTCGTAACTGTGAAGAACAGTCATAAGCCACATTTTTCGGGGCCATTGTAATTTTGAACTATCACCAAACGAACTGTCGAGGATTACCTGTATCTTATTTTTAAACAAAGACCAGGGGGTTATAATTCGGTAGGTCTAAACCTGTCTTCCCAAATTTGATGCTCTCCAGGTATGTTCAACATTAATGTTCCATATCTCCAGCTAGCATTTTCAATATTTGTAAATAACATTCACCTATTTTACTGTCATTATCTTATTTTTCTGCCACCAGGTGAAATACTTAAAGCGTTGGCACACAAGCAAGTATCTCCCATATATCCTAGGCTCAGCTTCTTTGATGTGCATTAGCCCAATGAAGGAAACTTGGTGTGTCTCTTTTTTGTCTCTACTTTCTATCGCAGGGGTGTCAAACTGGATTTCTTTGAGGGCCGGATCAGGATTGTAGTTCTCCTCCATGGGTCAGTGAGGTGGGTGGGGAGAGAGACAGGATGGATGCCTCCTTGTCAGAAATTACTCCAAATAACAAAAACTTGGATCGGGAAAACACAGAGATTTTATTTGTAAGGTTAAATCAAAGCTGATAAAAGTTTAAAAGCTGTTTGCAAAGAGCAGTAGGATCTTAGCTTATCTCAACATGAGGTTTGAGCTAAGAACCACACCTTAAGATTTCAATACATTACGTTTTATAGTTTTTCTATCCCGACACCCCCATGCCCCTCCTACATCGGATCCAGTGACTGAGCACAGCTAATCCGAAACGCCTTATGCCGACCACATCATCTCCTTCAACACCTCCCAATGACTACCCATCACATATTTTGCCAACATGGCTTTTTCTTATCTTACTTGTCATTAAGGAATGTCCCTTCAGCAGGGCCTCTTTCTAACGGTCCGACAACAAATATTTATTCCTAACACCACACTTGTGACATATTAATGTTACGTTCAGCCCATCTTCTTAGAACAACATAATGATTATATGCATTTCTAACATATTCACCTATGCAAAGTAAAAGTCTGGTAAACTTAAGCAGATGCTTTGAAAAACAAAATCTAACTTCAATTGTTCAAGGAAGTTAAGGTAATGTTTATCTTCTCCTATTGTCCCCCTAATTGATCACTTTGGTCTTTTGTTATGTCAAATGTGTGTGTGAATTGCTTTGAAAGTTTGAGATACCTACCAATTCCTGGAGGAAATAGGGGTGGCATTACTTGATACAGGAGGATTAATTGATTGCAGGTACATGTTTAACAATGAGTAAATGCATTAGAAAGTATATTTACGTCAAGATAGCAAATGTCTATAGAGCAAATGTCTTCTTAATGCTATACTATACTATTCTCTTCACCTATATTTTATTTTTGAATTTTCTTATTTCTAATATCCCGCAGCACCCTACCAGCCAAAACGGGGTGCGGGGGGGCACATGCAACCTTCCCCGCACTGTTTTGGTCAGAAGAGGCACCGCGGGCCAGTCCTTTGATATTTCTAGGCTGGCCCCATGGACCAGGTCTAAGTACCCTGCAGGCTGGATGTGGCTCAGGGGTCTTGAGTTTGACACCCATGTTCTATCGGAATCTTTCTGAATCTGTGCTGTGCTGTTTGTGTCCTTCCTATAACCTGTTGCTGTTTGATAAGTGGGCTTTGTTCTCTTTGTTTGTTTTAAATTGAAAACAAACCCACTTCTGTGTGAGGATGTCTTATGTACAATAAATAAATGAGTTTCAGACAAACCCTAACAAGATCACAAACTTTGTACTTGCAGTTCACATATAGTAGTCCTTGACTTATGACCATTTGTTCAGTGAAGATTCAAAGTTTTGACAGCCTGGGAAAAGGTTACTTATGACCCTTTCTTGAAGTTATGACCATTGAAGTCATGACCATTTCTTGAAGTTATGACCCATAGAAACGAAATGTGATAGCAATTTGACTGAATGGCAATCTACTCACATTTATGATGGTTGCAACATCTTGAGGTCAAATGATTGCAACTTGTTAGCTTGCTTCCAACAAACAGATCATTGGGGAAACCTGATACTCTTAGCGACCATGTGGTTCATTTAATGACCTCATTATTTGCTTAACGACTGCAGTAAAAATAGTTGTAAATTCAGATTCACTGATTCGGTGACTGAGGTTCCAGTCCCAGTTGTGGCTGGAAGTCGAGGACTATCTATAAACAAATCTGCAGTAGTTTTCCACAAATCAGTTTTTGCAAGCTTATTCAAAACATTTGCTGTGTTCAGTGGAGTGTATGGGATCAAAGCCTTAATGAGGCATTTGCTCTATTTTCTGATAGCCTATTAATAATTTCTTTTTCAAACACTGTTATAATAAAAATAAAAGCAAATGAACAGAAGGCTAAGAGTCTTTGAGCAAATGGGATCACAAGGTATATTGAAAGATAATGTCAGTAATGCTGAGCTTGGATTCAAAAGTATTTCAAGACAAAAGGGGCTATAAGTTTTTTAAAGATGCTCTGTTGCTTTTTCCCTGTTTCCTTCTTCAAAAAAAAAATATATTTGCTAGAGTCAATACTGCTCCTAACAAAATCAATAGGCTTATGATGTCACTGGCTTCATCCATGCAGTCAAGTTCTCAGTTGGGTCATCAATGAGATAAACATTTCTGGTAGTTGACTCTGGATCATCCTCAACTTATCACATTCATTTAGTGACTATTCAAAGTTACAACAGTACTGAAAAAAGTGACATGACCATTTTTTACGCTTAGACCAGGAATGGAACAACTTGCCACTGCCAACTTGTTGCAGTCAACTTGCCATGGCCAATTCACTGCAGGAGAATTTGGCATGGGACAATTTAGCAATTTATTTAATTATTTAAAATAAATAAAATTTATTTTAATTTTTGCCATTCACATTTCATTCTGTCCCTCCTTTTGCATTTTTTCTTTAATTATTCTATTCCACCATTTCTTTGGTATTAGTGTAACTCTTGTCCCACAGCAAGATGTCCTGCAGTGAGTTGGCCATGGTGAATTGTCATAGAACCCTTGCAACACATTGCAGCATCCCCATGGTCACATGATCAAGATTTGGATGATTGGCAACTGGCATGTATTTATGACGGTTGTAGTATCTTGGGCTCACAACGAGCAAAATCAATGGGGAAGCCAGATTCACTTAACAACCGTGTTACGAACTTATCAACTGCAGTGATTCACTTAACAACTGTGCCAATAAAGGTTGTAAAATGGAGTAAAACTCAGTTAACAACTGCCTTGCTTAGCAGTGGAAATTTTGGACTCGGTTGTGGTTGTAAGCCAAGGACTACCTGTAATTAATTGGTAATTAATTGGTCATTTTCATGTACTTTTCTTGGCAACACTGCAGAAGGGTTCTTTCCAACTTCCAGTCTGTTATTTTGGTTCCCTATCCAAGTATGAACCTGTTTTTTTAAATAAAAAAAATGGCATCTAACAGCAGGCATTTTGCAATGATTATTTACTAATTAACAAGCCTAACTGCTAATTATATGATTAATGTCACAGCACTTTTGAATTTAGGAGCTGAAGAGCTGAACAAATCTTCTCTTCTCTCTCCCCCAGACCCATCCTTTCCTATGAGAGGAGGATTCCATTTACTTATAGGCTACTTTCGTGTTGTGGCTGGAATTGGGAACAAGGTGAAGAATAGATGAGTGAAAAAGTGGATAAGGTCTGGGGAGAGAGAAGGGGATGTGTTCATTTATTGGAAGGATAGATGACCTTTGAGGCTGTTAAAGCTGTGCCCTGAAACACAAAGAAAATGGTTCTAAAGGACTAACGCAGGCTTGCTCATCCTAACAGAAATAGTTCAGTGAAAAATATTTTTTAACATGGCTGCTGAGACATTTATAATGAATCACAAAGTTGCAATCATAAATGAAGACCAGTCAGTAAGGAAAGGGGACAAGCAATTTCTCATGCTGAAAAAAAAATGAGTTACTACAGAATCCGCCAGAGGAGACTAGAAAATAGGTAATTAAAAACCAGTTGGTAATGCTGAATTGAGTATGAAAACAGCTGATTTAAAAGGAAAGTTTCACAGCTAGTGCTGAAGAGCCCTGGCACGCTGCACCCCTTGCTAATTTCCCTGGTGGCAAAAGTTATATTGAGTTTTGATTAAAAGCTCCCCTTGAAAGGCCTGTGAATCAAAGCTCTCCTATGGATCAAACTGTCAGATTAGTTCATTGGACCAAATTGAGCTGGTGTTTTTGGATCAATTCAAAGAAATGGAGGATTTATGCTATTGCATGTTCCCTTTTATTAAAGTAAACAGCCGAAGCAGTTTGCTGACTTGAATTGCCCAGTCAACTCACCTCTTTGAATCAAATTGCACATTGGGATGAAGAGCATTTGGAAGCTACAGCTGGTGCTTTCGGAAGCTACAATGGGCAATTTTGGGGCTCCTAGAATGACCCCAATAACAGCACTTCTCTGCGAGCTGCATTAGTTACCAGTCTGCTTCTGAATGCAATTTAAGCAGGCTTGGGCTGTTACCAGTTCGTTGGTTTGGGCGAACTAGTTGTTAACTTTATGGCCAGTTCGGTGAACTGGCAAACCCCACCGCTGGCTGGCCCCGCCCACTGCCCTCCCAGGAGTCCCTGCACAGTCCATTTTGGATCACAGGTAAGTGCAGGGCCCATGCGGATGCTCAGGGAGGGTGAAAAACGGGCCTCCAGAGAGCCTTCGGAGCCAGGGGAGGGCGAAAATGTCCCTCCCGCAGTCTGATTTTGCTCCCAGGGTGGTGCAGGAGGCCGACTAGGCCATGCCCATCATGGCCATGCCCACCCAGCAACCAGGCAAACAACCAGTTAAATTTTTTGAAGCCCACCCCTCAGGGGACGGATTCAAATTTCTTAACAATCGGTTCTGTGGGCATGGCATAATTTGTGGATGTGACTTGGTGGTCATGTGACTGGGTGGGTGTGGCTTGGTGGTCACGTGATAGTAGTGTAATAAAAAATTTCGTTTATGTATTTATGTTTTTAGTATCTCTTCTGCTTTTATGATTAATAAAAACAAAACTTATACTAAAAATTATTAAAAATTAATTTTAAATATTTTTAGTATAGGCTTTGTTTTTATTAATCATAAAAACAGAACAGATATTAAAATAAATAAATGCATAAATAAAAATTATTTTACTATTATTGTTACATGTTAATACTTCTTTTGTTTCTCCTTTGCTTTTTCCTATTAGGAAAAACATGTCAACATGTAACAATAACAGTAGTGTAACAAAAAATCATTTATGTATTTATTTATGTTTTTAGTATCTGTTCTATTTTTATGATTAATTAAAAACAAAACAGATACTAAAAAAAAAAAAATACATAAAGAAATAAAAAAAGCAACTTACCAAACATTAGGCAGGCAAGTTGGCGGCCAGCTACGCTGGGCTTCTCGGTCAGAACTAGTCTTTGGAGCTTGCTTCAGTGAGGACGGCTGGGCGGCCCGGGATTTGGCGCTCAATCGGGGCTAGTGGCGGCAGTGGCAGGAGGAGGTAGGCAACTGGCAGGGCTTGCTGTTTGCCTCCTCGCTCACCAATCGGTGATGGAAGGCCAGGCAGCAACGGTACGGTGGGCCATGGGTGGGAGAAGATGGCGGCCAAGCAAAGATGGCCAAAGATGGGAGCTCGGCGAGGCAGGTAGCAAGGGCGGCTGGGCAGCCTGGGAGTCGGCACTTGACTGGAGCTAGCGGCGGTGGTGGCAGGAGGAGGTAGGCAATCGGTGGTGGAAGGCCAGGCAGCAACAGTGTGGTGGGTCGCAGGGGAAAGATGGCAGCCAGGTGAGGCAGACAGTGTCGACGAGGGCGGCTTGGCAGTCCAGGAGTCATCGGGACTCAACCAGGGCTGGTGGTGGTGGCAGGTGGACGACCGGGGCTTGCTTGGAGGTCTTGCTTTTCAATCCGCATCTTCAGCAATGATAGCCGGGCGAGGCAGGCAGGCTGGGTGAGGCTGGGTAAGTGAGGCTGGGCGGGTGAGGGCAGCTGGTGGTGGTGGTGACCGAAGCTTGCAGAGCCTTCACTCACGCAATCGCTGCCTGCCTGCCTGGCACTGCTGCTGTTGCTGCAAGCCATTGATGGCGGTGGGTGGGAAAAGACAGGAAGCAATGTAGCGCACATGCACTATAAGGAGTGACTGAGCAGGGTGGAATGGGGCGGGTGGGGGGAGAATGCCGTTAACGATTGTTGTGCATGCGCACGATGTCACGCATGTGCGATAAGGACTGACTGGGCAGGGAACGGAGGAGCGGGTGGAGAGGGGCAGAGCCAGCCAGAGGCTGAACCGGTGCAAACTGGTAGAATCCCACCCCTGCCACCCCTGAATTCAAGGTGTTGCTGATCAACGTTAAAGCCCTTCATGGCATGAGTTCAGGTTACTGGAGGAACCATCTCACCCCATGGTATTGGCCCATACCACTTGGGCCAGCAAAGGAGACATGGTGATGTGGGGCCCATCAGCCTTATTATTTCAGCTGGTGGGGTACAGGAGGAGGCCCTCCTCTGCTGTTGCTCCTGTCCTCTGGAACATCTTGCCACCTAATGTGAAATTGGCCTCAACCCTCCTATCCTTTCGTAGAGGGCTAAAGACATGGTTCTGCCAATTGGCCTGGGGCCCCAATGAGGAAACCTCACAGTGGAGGTGGTTGATCGGGTTACGACATATCTACCTCCCCACCCACTCAGGCTCGCCCTCCCCGTGTGCCCTTAGGTTTTAATGTAGATTTTAATTATTTAGTTTATTGAAAAAGATTAAACTATAAAAGGCCAACATATTTAAAAACAAACAGACAAAACCCACAACAAAGAAGACATTAACAAAAATTGCCGTAAAAAGAAACAACATATATGCACATAACATCTTTTGTAATTGAATGCTGATTGGTATAGTGCAACAATTTTGGTTTCCCACCCCTTGCAAAACAATTTTATGTTTTAATTGTAAATATATAGACATATTTTTATGACTGTAAGCCGCCCAGAGTTATTCTATGATAAGATGGGCAGCCATTAAATTTTATTCAGTTAAAAAAAATAGGTTTTATGCATGCTATCTCCAATTTGAAGTGGGTTTTGGGTGTTTTGCATACCTCAATGAGATATCCTTGGACGATCTACACGGAGACCATGAGAATGGAACAGAATGTGAAAACTGCCATCTGGATTCTGCGTCAGAGCAGAATGAAGAAATGACTTCCATTCCAGACTCAAGGGCTAGTGTGAAAGCAAGTAAAGTAAAATGCAGCAAAAATCAAGTCTACGTAGACTAACAGATTTTTTTCTCTAATTTCTCTGCTCCCTTAAAAGACTGGCACATGAATGATACCCCAAGCCATTCCTCAACCAAATACAATACCCTCAGCTGCTCTCGTTCATTTCATAATCTCTCCCATCTGCCTCCATCCTACGAGTCAGCCATCAAGTCAGAACTCAACCGTTACTCCTCACTCAAACGATTGGGTAAGTTGCATTATTTACAAAAGGAACTGAGGAGTAGTTTTTTTTTTATAGAAGGTGACAAACCTTCTTGCAAGACTATTCCTTGGGATTAGTAGCTCTTAATAAGTGATGTAACATATTTCTTCTCACTTATGTACTTGTTTCAAAATCTCAGTCTTTGACTTCTATTCCTTAGGTCCTACCTTTCCACAGTTTTAGAATTTTAGCACCTGAGCCTTAAATTGCCACATTGAAATTCTCCAGATAGTTTGTGTGATTTTTCTGGCCTTTTGTGTAGAAGGAGAGTATAATTTATCATGCCAGAGGGCATTCTGACCAAGATACATATTAGAAATGGTTCCATTCAGATATAAGTGAAAGGGAGTGTGTGTGTAACATGGATGTGTGTTTCTTTTTTCATAACAAAAGAACTATAAATGAAAAATACTCTCTCTCACACACACACATGCCTAGTATATTTCTTTGTGATCAATTGTTTCAAGCAACTTTCTCCTCATTCTTCCTGTGGTAGTGATGGAACCCAGAAAAATGAAGTGAACAAGGAAAATAGTTTTGTGTCTTTGACTTTTCAGTGAGAGCTGCGTTTGAGGAGATCTTGACCTCTGAATTAAGGCATCCTAGTCATTGTTTTAACTTTCTATAGTGCTCTGTAAAAATCTACATTTGGTGCTCTAGAGTATTATGGGATGTTTCCAAAGAGAGCACTGAACTGCCACCAGTTAACTTGCAGCTGTCAACCTGCTGGTATATGAGAATGAGTCGATTGGATGAATAGTACATGCAGTAAGTCCTACAAAGATTTCAATCTCACCAGATTGCTATGAGTTTACCGATCTTTCTATATCAATGGAACAATCCAGTAGATAAATACATACTGCATTCCAATCACATTTAATGTGGCCAGCTAGTATGATCCCTTTTAGACCTAAGCTGTAGGATGGAGGAATACTTCTAAAGTACTGCAATACAATGTAAGGCTCCAGAAATACAAGTAATTCCCAAAAACCTTAGATGCATTTTCCAGAGAGCTCCAGCAACTGTCATCAAACTGCAATTAGTAAGACAGAAAACAGAAATTATGAAATGATTTCATTTTGTTTTACTATAAAATGAAATCAAATCCACATTTGATCTAACCACTGCTTTTTGCATTGTAGTTTCTGGCACAGCTTTTAAAAGCCAAGTGGGACCTTCAGCCCAGAAGACACAGCAGACATCTGCTTCCTAAAGGGATCTATACCTTTGGGATTGTTCCTTCTGAGAGAAGGCAATCTTGCTATAATCTGAGAAAGAATAAAAAGAGAGCCATTGACAGGATATTGTATTCTGTTCATGCTCCTTAAAATGGAAGACATGGCAGTTCTGCACTAAACATAAGCTAACTATCTATGTCTCTAATGTTCCTTTCTCCTGTTTTTAAATCTCACCTGTCCATCTCCCCATCATCCACTGACATCTCACTTTTTCTCCATATTTCTCAGCAGCGGAGAAGGACTTGGATGAATTCTATGCCAAGCGGAGGCACCTTGCTGAGTTGACTCGAGGGACGCTGCCCTTACATGCCATGAAAATGAACTACGATAGGGATAGCTACTCTGAGAAGTCACACAATCCACGACGGGTCATGTCACAGGAACACATCCTTTCAGATGGTGGAAATGGAGGGGGAAGCTACCGCCCATCACATTACGACTACACCATTCCAAGAGATCGTGTCATATCTCACGAGCGCCTTCTCTCCCGGGAAAACTTGCATTCTCAGGAGCACTTGCTTTCTCCAGAGCGTCTCCATCAACATACAGGTCCCTTCCAGGAGATGCACCTGGGCCATCAGAAGGCTCTTTCTCAGACCAATGTCTGTGCCAGTAGCACTCCCATGCTTGACCACCATCACATGATGATGAAAAACTCTCATCCCACGTCCAACAATTCCCCCAAGGCAACTGCTCCTTGGGAGACCAGCAGCAGTAGTAGTAACCAGGCAGCTGCAACCCGGCGCCAAGGTTTTGCATCTAAGAGGCAAAGCACCATTGATCAAGTCCAATTTATCCCGGGGCATCACCCAACCCAACACCTTCCTACTGGCAGCAAGAATGAGGTCACGGTGTGAATTGTCCCTTTTCCCTAACTCAGGTTGATTGGACTTTCCAAGGCCATATTTCTCTCCCTTTTTCTGATCCACCCCACCCTTTATTTGGTGCTCACTATCTTTTCTTGGGGTTTCCCCCCCTTGTTTTAAGTCTTGTGGCCTCCATCTTGGTTGATGTCAAGTCCTAGCCTGGTCTTTGCTAATGGCACTATCACAGTCTTCACTGACTTTTGATTGGGTCCATTTGACCTGCCAGGTCCTGACAATCTTTGATGATGTTATTGGCTGCTGATATTTAATAATATCAGCATTACAGCTCATGTTAAGATGGGAGTATATCAAGGCCTGCTTGGTTTCATAGAAGGCATCAATTGTGCAGTACTAGTCAATTTTTGAAGATGTCAAAATTAGTTGGGTTCATACAATTAATACTGCTACTATAACTTCCTGTGTCTATTGACATTATTGCTGTTCAGGTTTGATGACATCAAGGCTGAATTGATTTTTATTGATCAGGCCTATGGATCCTTCCAAAGCCATGAAGATAGCTTTGCATAAGATCAGTTACTAGGCCCCATCAACCTTTGATTACAATATTAGTTTTGTCCATCAACATTTGATGGCATCATTGCTCTGGGTCTTGTCTCAGATTTTTGAAGACTAAAGACATCACTTGTGGATTTATGAGGTTGGCATCCTTTGCCTCTTACAATTCTAAGCGCTGTGAACATTGCCAATCTTAGTGGATGCTCAATTGACCAAGTGACACCATCAACACCATCAATGGTGTCAACACTGTGGATTCTATCAGCTGCAATTCATATAAGCGCTGTGGGTCGTGTTGACCTTTGATGCCCTCACCATCAACCTCTGATGGTATCAACACTGTGGACTTTTGATGACATCAACACTGTCTGACTTATCAGTGGTAGGTGTTATTGGAGAAAGAGATTTGTTACTGTACTGGTTATGATAGAATACTGTAGGGTATCTCATGTAGGTTCTATAGGGTGATGGGCAAAATCAGTCATGTTGATGTTGGAAGAGGCCATATCAACATTTCATGATAGTACTGCCAATCTTGATAACTAAGAATCCTATCAAGGTTCCAGTGCCTGTCACATCTTGATGATTTCAGCACAATGGACTCAGCCAATAGCTACAGATTTCAAAGTAGCCAGACTTGGCAACGATGTTGACTTTTAGTGATTTCATCACTGTACACCTCACTCATCATTGTTGACATCGCTGACTGTTTTTCAGCTCATCCACTTTGCATGAAGCCATTTCTATGGGGCTTCATCTTTTGGAGCTGGTTAACAACTTGGACCTGGTTCATATCAGCACTTTTATTGGAGACACCTGCCCTTAGTGGTGTACAGATGAAGGTTATTATGATCTTCTGATGATCTAGCTATCGCTTTGCTCATACAGAGGTAAAGTGAATAGATGAGACCCTTCCACCTCTTCCTCTTCCTTCTAGATGTGCTGAAAGAAGGGAACGGTGGCCAACTTATCCTGTTGCCTCCAGTAACAAGTCTGGTCAGTGCTGAAGGTAAAGGAACTGGAGTATCACATAATACACAGCCCTTTGCCACTCTCATTCTATCCTTGTGTTATAACGTGTCCATAACTCTAGATAAAGATGTAGGGCACAATCAAGTCCACCCATTCTGCTGTACATATCTTTATATATTGCTTGCATTCCATCGATTTTTGTAGTGCTTTTTATTTACCTTCCCATTACAGGGGATGTCCATCCATATTGAATTTGTGAGTGTAGTTTTTTTTAAAACTCTGGTATTTCAAATGCGATAATTACAAATAAACTTCATAGTAACCTACCTGCTTTCTTTCCAACTGTGCATCCTCTGTGATGCTCAGAATGCTTTAAAAAAACCCTTTCTACATTACATATTTTGAATGGTCTGTTCATTTTTTAAGCAAACAAAGATGTAAAAAGTATGGCAAACATCCAGTGGGCCACGGTGTTTCTTTAAAAGTAAAAATGTGGAAGATAAAAATGATTTTTAAAAATAAAATCTTCCCCTAACCTTAAATTAGCCCTTTGAAATATATATTTTATTTTGTGGATAATTTTGATAAAAGAATGCTTGCTTGGTTGAAATTTTGCTTTCAGCCATTACTACTTTCATTAGTTTAAAGTAAATATTCATATTCAGGCTTTTCTTAAGCAGATCTTGGGCAGACAATGAGATCTGAATTTTAAATAATAGTTTAATCATCATTGTACTTCTCATATGTATTTCTAATGCAAGAGAAAAGTACACAAGAATTTGTAGGTTGATTACTGTCCAGTGTTGGGAATTATTCTTTGCCATATTGAAAACAGAGGCTACTTCAGATGTATCACTGAACCATATTTCAGCAATATGAGCCTATATGGCTCTATAATTATCAACCTTTCTTCAGTTCCATTCATTCCCTTCAGGACAGCTGGTATAATAATCCCAGACTTGTTTGCTTCTCTTTGAGATTAACCATAGTTTGCCATATTTTCAAAGCAGAGTAACAAACTATTGAGTTGCAAACAACCCAATTGCAGATCATAGTTTATTTGTATTTTCACTCACTAGAGTTTAATGCTTATGTGGCATAATAAATTCAGGCTTAATTGTTAACTATAATAGTGGCATAGATCACACCTAAATCAAGAGTGGCCAAACTAGATGATTATGTACAAAGCAGAGAAACTAGGTAATTTGCTTTGCCAAAGGAAGAGAGATAGAAAGAATGGAATAGATAAGAGAACAATAGTTGTCTTTTTCTTATAATGCTACATGTTGATGTAATGTTATGGTGTATGCAACCATCATTTAAATCTTCTCATTTCCCCTCCCTTGTGAAAGGAATGAGTGTGCAGTACAAACATGGCTTCTTCAAAATCTTGGAAAATATTTTTAAGTGTATAAGTCTGGTATCAAGGATAATGATTTTTTGATGTAATTCCCCTCTCCAAACCCCCATTACAGGTAGTCCTTGATTTACAACCATTAGTTTAGTGACCTTTTTGAAGTTACAATGGCACTGAAAAAAAATGACACGATCGGTTTTCACACGTATGACCTTTGCAGCATCCCCATGGTCATGTGATCAATGGTCATGGGGCAGTTGACAATTGGCTTGTATTTATGACTGTTGCACTATTCCATGATCATGTGCTCACAATTTGTAACCTTGCCAGCAGGCTTCTGATGAGCAAAGTTAATGGGGGAAGTCAGATTTGCTTAACAACCTCATGATTCATTTAGCAGCTTAAATTACTCGCTTAACAACTGTGACAAAAATGGGGCAAAACTCAGTTAACAACTGCCTTGCTTACCATAGCAAGTGAAATTTTGGATTCAGTTGTGGTCGTAAATTGAGGACTGCCTGTACTTTTCTTAGTGTTGATTAAGACTGCCAAACCAAGAGGGGGAGAGGAAACAAACTTTGATATATTGAATGTATATTTATTCATGTGCTCCCCTAAACCATTGATGTTGTTGTTTTTGTGAAAAAAGAATTTTGCTAAAAAAAAGTGTCCAAAGTAAATAAGTCCAAAACCTTGTCAGGATTTGAAGGAAGGCTATCTAGAAGGCCTGGAAAACTTCATTATTTCATAGTCCATTCATTTCTTAAATGTAAATTGATTTTGTTTGTTTGTTCCAGGGCTTTATTTTTATCACTTTATAATCTTCACCAACATATCTTCAATCTTTAATAGTATTTTAATGCTGTCTCTTTTAACTTGTAGGAGGTTAGGGAACCTTGTCCATTTTGAAATAATCTATACTGTTGGTCCCTATTTTCCCACCCACTACCTCCTTCCCTGATGGATTTTGTACATACAACAGGATCAATCTATAATATGGGGTGCTTTAATTTACCTTCTCTTCTTCCTCAGAGGAACCAGATTATGAGCTTGCTATTGTCTAAAGCAAACATGGGGAACGATGGTTGCTTTATGACTTGTGGACTTCAACTCTCAGAATTCCTGGCCCAGGAATTGTGGCATTTGAAGTCCACAAATCAAAAAAGGGCCATTGTTCCCCACCTCTGGTCTAAAGCCATCTATGCTCATTCCTGCCTCATTCTTTCCTTCCCCATCCTGCATTCCTCCTTTCCTCTTCCCAAACTCAAATCAAGGGCTAATGACCCCCATTTTCACCCTTCTTTTGGGGGGTGCTGGTGGGTTATTACATTTTTCATTTCTGAACTTCTTAAATGCAAAACCTTGAGGGAGCAATGGAGGACCTAATTTGCTAAAAGAAACAGAGAAGTTTTCAAATTTGACTTTGGGGATTCTGGAATAATGCTTTAGACAGATATGCAGAACTCCTTTCATCCTTGGGCCAATTTGCACAATTTTCCAATATTAAGAGTGGAGCAGAATTAAAACAATCTTCAGTATTTAGCAAATTGCTATGTTTTCATTGGCCAAGGTTCTTCTTAATCAAGAAAGTTTGAGAGTGGAAGGATACTCATTAATGTCAATTAAAACTTTCTTGTTTAATTCAATCTGTCTTATTGCTTCCTGATAAATGCTATGAAGGGATCGGGAATGAATAGTCCATTAATTTCCTCTTAAATAGCTTATCTTAATTGATCATTATTATTTCCTTTCTGTATTTATCCAGTGCATGTCTGAAGGGACCAAAAATGCCTTTAATTATGGATTCCTTGTCATTGTTTTTGGATTGAACTGCCCATATTTCTCTTTCTTAAAAATACAACAACCAGATAATAATGAGAGGAAACCAGTATTTAAAACTTCACATAAATGACTGATGAATCCTAGTTTCAAAATCTCCAGATCTATCTTCATTCTTATTTAAATCTGATAATCTATCATATAAGTTGAACTAATGGGGTTGTCATTTGATGTGTCATAGAAACCCAACCCTCTGGAATGATTTGTGGGCTAGCATGTTGTGAACACAGCTTAAGCTGTTGTCTAGGACAGTGATCCCCAACCTTTTTGACGCCGCGGCCCGGTACCGGCATCAGCTGGGCGCCGCGCCCGTCCCGGCATCAACTGGGCGCCGCCATCTTTTTGACGAAAAAGTGCTTCCGGTGACCTCACCGAAGCACTTTTCATCAAAAAGATGGCGGCGCTAGCGCTTCCGTGAGCTTTTTCGGGTAGAAATGGCTTTCTACCGGAAAAGCTCACGAGCGCTACGCCGCCATCTTTTTTTGATGAAAAAGTGCTTCTGGTGAGCTTTCTACCCGAAAAGCTCACGGAAGCACTTTTTACCAAAAAGATGGCGGCGCCCAGCAACCAGCAGCCCGGTAAGACTTGTTCCGCGGACCGGCGGTTGGGGACCCCTGGTCTAGGATGAAGCTTGGATCTGCTAGAATAAGAAAAGTAATTAAAATGTTGAATTAGGATTGGAGGGGACCAGGTTCCAATGTCTAGCCAGTCACGTAACTCACTAAATAACCTTGAGGTAGTCACTGTTGCTTAGTCTAACCTACCTTTTTAGTTTTCATGAAATTAAAGTGAAGATGAGGAAAGATTATTCTAGCTTCCTTGGTTTGGGATTGCTTAATTTGTGCAGGAGCTGAAAGTTGTGATTTGTATCTTAATAAGTAAGTACAGTCCACACAGGCTTGGTTAGTTTATCATTCATTGCAATCTGGTACTCTCGGGTCTACTTCTGCTTTATTTTCAGAAGAATGCATATTTCCATTCTGATCTCTTGCTCTAGTTTTCCTGGTGTAGACTGACCTCTGCCATCCTACCACCTCCTCAGAATATGGATTGCATGCCTAGGATAGTGTGAGACAGATGAAGAACACAGGGCACCTTTTGTCTGTGATGGGTTCTTGTATGGAAGGGTTGAATGACTGAACATGATTCCAAAAAGGACATTTGAAGCTCTCTAATCTTACACGTCTAAGAATATTGCTGGCTCAGTCACAGTCTAACTGAAGTTGTACCAGAATCCCACCCCCCGAACAGCTATAGAACTGAAGTATTTTAGTGTCCCATTCTTACATTGATCAAATAATCGCATCTGCTGGCTTTTTTCTCTTCTACAGAGCTTCAGACACCTTGATACTGTTTTCAGTGTGTTGGGTAGACAGAAAGAGGGATTGTCTTCAGGTTAGCTTGGGACACAGACAGAGCACTAGAAACTAGCATCATGAAATTTTCATGAAGAATGGCTTTAGTAATGAGGTATCAGTCAGTCATATCTGGAGAGTTTAAACCATGGAAATTCCCCTTTACCTATGGATAAGGACATGAGAGAACATTTGCTAGTTTTAGTTTAAGAAGCCATAAGATAAAAGCCTGAAATGAACATATGTATGAATTGGGTTTCAGCATCTCAAAAGTTCTTAAATCAAACTTTTTCCCCAGTGTTTTGTTTCTGTGGTTTATTTAAAAAAATGTCTTTCTAAATTTTTCATGCATCACTAGGGCATTTGATCCATTAAAATATGAATGAATCAGATAATCCCAAAGGTGCTTTTTGAAGAGGCAACTGCATTTTCTTTGTTTTTCCTTGAAGACATTTCACTTCTCATCAAAAAACAGTTTTTCACTTCCTGAAGTAATTTCTTGGATGACAAGTGAAACATTGTCAAGGAAAAATAAAGAAAGTCCAGTTGTTTCTTCAAAAAGCATCTTTGGGACAACCATGAAATAGATGACTGAGAATCTCCATAGATACTCCTTTCTGATAATATCTCTATTTAAACCCATCCTCTGAATTCTAGCTCTGTTTGAATACCGAAATTCTGTTAAGAAGGCATTTGCAGAATTGCTCTTCCCAAAAGATAAAACATGGAAGAGACAAATAAGGGGAGTAGAATCTTGTATGTGAGAAAGAATGTGGGATTTAGTTAGGATATGTCTGTTGGATAAAAGTTATTATCAGGAAAAAAATGAATATGTGAAGGAGGTTGACTGGTTTTGTTGTGGGAATGTATGGGGAAAAGTTATTTTTTTTCTCTTTAAGGAACGTGTGAGAGAAATTTGTAAAAGGGGACATGTTATATTTTCTTTTACTGAAAATAAATGAATTACTAAATATGATTTCTTTTCATGTTGGTTGAATGAAGCAAGGATGGCTTTGTCCCCAAAACTAATCTATGTCTCACTCCTTCCATGGCTTCTAGTATTATTTCATGATTTGGGATGAAAATCAAAAATATATTCTAAAGAACACCCACTGTAGTTGAGATTACACACTGAGAAATCTGTTATCCTTTTGAAACTTCTCCCTTAAAGGCATTTTTTCCCTCAGTTTCCCTTACATTTCTTTTAAAGCTGAATTACTGAATTGGTTTCCCTTTCTGCAAATAGGTTGGAAATTTTATATTTGTAAACGTGTTGATTTTTGCATGTACCAGGAATTTTGATCCTTCCTCCTTCTAGAAATGAGTCCATTGTTATAAAATTGGGGTGGCATTTTAATTTAATCCTTCTTCAGATGGATACTTCTTCGCACTAAAATGGATTTGGGCAACTGAGAGCCAGTCTGGGGTAATAACTAAAGATGCTGGGATACAAACTGGGAGGAAATGAATTGCAGGCCTCCCTTAGATAGAAAGGTTTGCTGGATAACTTGGTCTTTCTCAGCTCACCTCACTTCACAGGGTTCTGATTTTAGACAATACAGAGATGTAAGCATTAGATTTGTATGTTATCCTGAGTTCAGCAAAGAATAAAGGCAGGATAAAAAAAATCTAATAAATAAATGTTTTTGATAGTTATGTACAGTGGATAAACTTCTAACAGCCCCTTCTGGGTTGCTTTTCTTCTTGGCATGCATATTCAATAGCTGTCATTTGATTACATTTGTTATTTTTATTAGGTTTGGGTTCTTTGTAGATGAAAAAGAAGAATCATGTAATATATATATATTGAACAGCATCTAAGAATCATTGGTGTCTCTTTATCTTGGGCATCATTTAACAAAGGACTAAAATTAGCCATATGCATGATCATACCAGTAAACCAGATGGAAGCTAAGTAGACATAACCGTATAGATTATAGATGGTTGGGAGGTGATGGTGAATCCAGTAAGCTTGTGATTCCATAGGTGGATTTAACTATTTGTTTAGCACTCTCTTCAACTCCCAAATTCTCCACTTCATCTTTTGTCTTCCTGAAGGTCATGTCTGTCCAGAAAAGTTGAGATTACAATAAGGGGCATGCTGGCATATGCAGTGGTTGCTCAAATCAGTGTATTCAGTGTGCTGTTGGGTTTCTAACAATACCACATAGAGGTTATCTTACAGGGGGTAAATAGTGATTGTAGAGAAATGAGCTCACAATGACTTTTTACCACAATAATAAAAAGGCATTGTTGCAGATCTTTTAACCCCAAAACCTTTGGCAGATGGACGATTACTAATGCTACTAGGCAAGAAATGTTAGGCAGTTTTTCCATCTACTCTTATTAGATGAAGGAAGGTTTGAGCTTGTGTATGGGTGCATAAGTGTATGTACATAAAGATTGGAAGAAGCAGTGGGAAAAGATGGGGAAATGTTTCCATAAATGGAGCAGGGAAAATGCATGTTCAAAGCCTAGAAGTATCTCACTTCTGCACGCTATTGAGCATGAGTATATAACATTAGAACAGGATGTCTTCAGAACAATATGGTGTCTTAAAGGCTAGCTGATTGGCTAGGAGGCTGCTCATGTGCTTGGAGCAGATATTCTTCAATCTGTTTTCACAATACATTTCAAGTTCTTAACATTTGAATATTTCCCTTTGAATTTTGTTTTCTTTTTGCTAATTATGTATTTTCCTAATAACTCCTTCTCCCCTACTATGCACAAACTTTATTTTGCAGCATTTTCACTGGTAAATATTTTTCAGTGATACTGTATCCACCTGAATTAGGCACCATCCTGCTTGCTTCCGGAGAAGCTTTGGATGACAACCACAGCGACCTGTGGGGACAGAAACATAATGATGGTGATCCAGCTTCCTTCTATCAAATGTTTCATGAGTTTTTCTTCAGATTTTAAATGGAAAACATCTCCAAACACTAAAATCACAATCTTCTTTGGTGACTTTCCATTGAAAATAGACTGTTGGTATAAGACAGCTGCTTACCTCTTTTCTTCCTGCCATTGGTTCAGGGGTGCATTAAAAAAAATCCAGATGGTGACCTCAACCATGTGATTGAAGCCCTATCCATGAAACATCTATCATAGTACCTATAAAAACAACAAAGTTTTCATCATGGCATGGCCGCCATTTTGATCTTGTTTATTTCTCCCCATGGACATCCTTGCATTGGTTTGTTCAAAAGGCCCCCAGTAGCCTTCTTCTCCACCCTGGAAAAAAATGAGCTTCCTTAACTGGAATGTAATAGGGCATTTATAGGAAGACAGTTTGGGAAAAGAATAACAAAGAGGACAACATGACTGCTTAGATTCATGTCTAGCCGAGGTGTAGCCATCTCCCTATACTGTCCCCACTTGAAAATGTGTGGCACACAACAATCCAGCCCCTGATTTAGAGTGCAATTCTATACACACTTCACTCAGAAATAATTCTCATAAGGTTTGGTGAGGTTTACTCTTGGAAGAGTGCAAATAGAAGTCCATAACCATAATTGAAGAATACGCAACACTTTTAAAAGCAAACCTATGTGGACATGAATACAAAAATTGAATGGAATCAGCTGTTGGAGCTGCAAGTGATACTCCTTAATATTTGACTTTGTTTTCCCCGGAAGCCCAAAAGTTGATGTTGTTTAAAGACTAGATCCATTTGTTATCAAGTTCCTCTTGAATTGGTGTGATTTCGTTTTCAATAAACCAATGTTTCCAGCTACTTCTTGTGGTTTTTTTCCTCCCCTCCCCCCTGTGTGGTCAACACTACGGTGCTAAAATTCATATCTTTTTGGATTAGTAATTAAAGATTATTTAGACAATGGATTGTTGTTTGCAATAATCCATTTGTCTTGCACCATGAATTGTATTTCTATACTGCTGTAACACACACTGGGTTTCATTATGAAGGAGAGATTTTTGAAACAACATTAAAGATGAGGAAATTGATGATCAATACTGTACATTCATACATGTTTAAGAACTGTGTTTGTATATTTGCTTTTAGACCTAAAACATAATGAAAAAGAAGAGCTGATAATTTGCTTTTTAAATAGGCCATGTATCATTTATAGACAACTTGGTAATTTTATATCTTATCTTAATGGCCTTGTGTTAGAAAGGGACCTTTGAGATTACTGCATATTTTAATTGAGAATAACAACTTTTTTTTTTCCTGAAAAGCATATATAGTGTCAATAATAATAGTGAGGAGGAGGTATAGATAAGTACAGGTCTTTGACTTACATTGTTCATGTAGCAAACATTGAAAGTTACGATGGCACTAAAAATTACTTGCAACTAGTCCTCACACTTATGACCATTGCAGCATCCCCACGGTCACATGATCAATATTTGGTCACTTGGCAACTGGCATGCATTTACAACAGTTGCAGTATCCCAGGATCATGGGATCACCATTTGTGAATTTCCCATCTGGCTTCTGACAAACATGAGGTTAACCACCACAATGTTTATTTCACTGCAATGATTCAATTAACCACCACGGCAAAAGAAAGTTTTAAAACTGAACACAACACATTTAACAACCTTAGCAACAGAAATTCTGGTCCCAATTGTGGATGTAAGTTGAGGACCTGAAGACTTATCAGTAGGCAAACAGAATGATAAGTAAAAGTATCTCTTTAAATATTCCAGAATTCTTATCCAAGGTCATGCTGGCTAGCCCAGACCATCTGCAAATTATACATATCAGTCAGAAACTTTGAAAGTTCTTCCAACTGACAAAGAATTTCCCAAGACCTTTTAGAAACAATTCAGCTTCATCAGGGACCTGAGAAGACTTTCTTAACTGTTCCAGCATCCTGTGGAAATCCAGGATGAGAGACATTCCAAAATTAGCCAGGCAGTTATCTCTCTACATGTAACTTCTTCATCTTTTGGTACTACACAGCTTACATTGGGCATTAAAATTAAATGTTTTGCAGAACTTGGCAGTGGCAATTGGTAAAAACTCAATTCCCTATTCTTCCTGCAATGTTACTTCAAGTCTTCCTCATTTCCTAACTTCAGAGTTCAGATTATATAAGAACAGTTATATTTCTTCCTGATAGACAGCCAAAATTCAAAATCAGCATTTTTAAAAAATCCATCTCTTCACTTCCACAAACCTCAAAAGTGTTGGATGTCTGCCAAATACAGGATTTTCTGACATCACATATTGTAAAGATTTAGGAATAAAAAATGAAAACGTAGTTGCCGTATTTATGCTTCGGGCTGTATTTATGGCACAGAGTCAAGGAAGATGGGTAAAAGCTTAGTTCTTTTTCACAGAGGTATTCCATGTTAATAGATATTGACAGTCATATAATACACATGGTAATCTTAGGTGATAGGGCACATTTTTCTCTCCACACCAGTCATCCTTTAAAGAAAAAAAAAAGTCACATGATAAAATAGCCCTCATCAAACCATGTATATTCAGCTCATGCAATTGACCGGATCTTTATGAAATATTCATATTTGAGATGATCTCTTTTTTAATTCAAATAGGGCAGGTTCTACTAATACCCATCTCCATTTCTCATTAACATGCATGATTATCTCTCTGAGCCAGCAATTTGCATCCATCATCTTATTAATTTTCTTCAGCAGTTTGGCTCAGTTGGGGCTGCACTTGAGATCCCCCTCCTCCCTGCCAGCTTCTTCTTTAATTCATTAATATTCAAACTTGCTTTTAGCAAGCTGTCAAATATAAAACCCCAGGGGTCTGATTAAGTCCCTCGGGATTTCTTGCACAGCCTCTGGCACCTTTTGATATTCCATCTGATGCAGTGATTTACAGAATCAGAAGCTGAGCAAAGGAATGGTTGGCAGAGAAAGGCTGGTGCTCTGGGCATCAACATCTGATCCTTCCCCTTCCCCCTTCAATTGTGCTTAATGCCTATTAAGAAGAGCCTGAATCATGGACAGAAAAATTTGCTGAAGACACCAGCCATGACTGAGCCTGTACCTATAATTGAGAACTTAATTTCTGCTCAGTTTTCCTGTACCCATCTCTCTCACTGCTTCCAACTGGGCACCGGAACTGTTCTCTGTACATTTGTAGTTCACACATTTGACAACGCCCAGGTAAGTGCCAAGATTTTTCCAGATGTAGGTAGCCCCTCTAGAAATGATCCATTTGTCAGAGAAAGACTGTAGGAAGAGAATTGGAAGGAGAAATGGTCCTGAATTAAGGTGGAATTCCATTAACAAACACCCCACTCCTTTGTAAGCATAGAGCGATAGTGCTGGTTAAGTTGATGGGCTGTAGCTTATAAGTATTCACTGTTCTACTTTTGAGGAGGTTAATCATAGCCCTCTTCTGTTAAGAAGTCCTGGTTAATTTACCTTTCATAGCACCAACTAGCAATATTGAGTGGAAAGTCTGGCCAAGTTTTCCATTTCAAATAATACCCAAGAAATGATAAATCAGGAGCATAGTGGAAAATTAGAATGGATAAAATACAGTTAATCCTTGAGTTACGACCACATTTGAGCCCAAAATCTATGTTGCTGAAACAGTTGTAAATTCTGTCCCATTGTATGACTTTTTTGCCACAGTTGGTAAGTGAATCATTACAGTTGTTAAGTTAAAACATGGTTGTTAAGTGAATCTGGTTTACCCATTGATTTGCTTGTCAGAAGGTTACAAAAGGTGATCACATAATCCCGGGACACTGCAATCCTCAAAAATATGAGTCAAGCATTTGAATTTTGATCATGTGACCATGGGAATGCTGCAGCAGTCCTGTGAAAAATGATCATAAATCACTTTTTTCAGTTCCATTGTAATTTCAAATGGACACTAAATGAATTGTTCTAAGTCAGGACTACCTGTATTCGATTCTCTCTCCTTTTCTCTAAATTCGGGCAAGGTAGAAGAGTAACTAAGTGAGTGGCCAACCATGATAATAGCCTGAGTGATACCTTCTACAAAAGGTATCATTTGTAGATGACCAGTAGATGGTTTAAACTATTTCTAATAGTATTGCATTATTCTTAAGATATTACACTTCAAACTTAGGGATGTTTCTGAATTCATCTGTGACAATAGGGGCACAATTAGCTTTGGTGGACCTCTCGCTAACTTTGCCTGGTGCTCAGCTGTGGATCTACTTGAAGAACCTTGCAAATATTACTGTGATGTAGGTAGCCCTGCTCTTGAAGCCAGTACATAAATTTTAAAAAGTTTTGCTGTGGTACGAATACTTAGAATTCATTTCCTGGGCCAGTTAAATAAGTTAACTTAGGAAATACTTCATGGCTTGGGACCATAGTATCTGCAGAAATAGTTATCCTCATAAACCTAAGATCATCTTTAGAAAATCTGTGCCAGGTGCCCTTCCATGGGGAGATGTAATGAGGGGCTGCCCAGAAGTGGGTCTTTAGTAAAAGCCCCCCAGTTTTGGAATGTTCAACCAAATGGTAGCCTCTTCAAGTCCTGCTGGGCTGCTCTATCATGGTGAAGGGAATATTCTTGGGAGGTTAAATAAAATGTGCCAGGAAGGTATGCCAAGGGTATTTATTCCCAGTGTGGAAAGGGAACTTCACGAAGACAGTAGTGTCACTCAAACAGGAAAAGCCCAAAGGGAACATCAGGCCAGCCATAAAACAAACTTACATAGGAAAAGGAATCAAATAAAAGGTACTAAAGAATCCCTATAGACAAAAGCCTAAGTAATTAGGAAAACTAGACAAATAAGAAAAGGAAACCCTTACAAACACAGGACATACCAAATAAGCAAAACAAACAGACAAAAGACACAAAAAAATATAAATTACAAAAGAGACAGACAGGAGATTGCCACAAAACAAATATGAAAAAAAAAACCATTATAAAGCTAAAAGAGATTAGGAAAAACCGATAATACAATTTAACCACCCCACGGAATTTGCCTTCCGCACTCCGCGGAGTTTGCCCTCCGGTGGGAATAAAGACAAACTCAAACAGAATTTGAAACATTAAGCACAAATACAAACCTTCACACGAAATCAACTCACAAAGGGAGAAAAGGGTATAAAAACCAGGGATTTACCATAAGAAGCCAGCTAGCCCAGAAACGCAGACTTCTCGCTGTCCACCGCCTTCCTGAAAAATAAAAAGATCCAGCTTTCAAGCAGTTGTCCGTATCCTTGCGCCGGAGCTCTCCCAGTGGGAAAATCGAATCCTTGGAAGAAAGGCATTTTGACACCTTTCAACACCAGCAGGGTCACCCAAAGTGTGGAAATCATCCTAGTTGCCCAGCTAAAGCAAGCAAGCGCCTACTGTATATTGGAGAGCCGGTACAGGAAGATGCTGGAAACAGAATGATCACTTTAGTAAAATGGCAAAGGCACCAATTCACATTGCTGAGAGGGCAGCAGTGTATACTCATGTTTTTTTTAATCAAGAACATCACATTAAGGGAAAATATAAAATGATTAACAATACAGATAGCAGTTAACTTACAGCAGTTCATTTAGTGACCATTCAAAGTTACAACGGCACTGAAAAGAATGACTTATGAACATTTTCCACACTTAGGACTGTTGCAGCATCTCCATGGTTACACGATCGTAATTCAGACACTTGGCAACTGTCTGATATTTATGAAGGTTGTGGTGTCCTTGAATCATGTGATCGCCTTTTGTGACCTTCTGGCAAGTAAAGTAATTGGGGGAGCCACATTCACTTAATAACCATGTTATTAACTTAACTGTGGTGATCTATTTAACTACTGCGGCAAAAAAGTCATAAAATGGGGCAAAATTTGCTTAACTATTGGTATTTCACTTAGCAACTAAAAGCTTAGGCTCAGTTGTGGTATTAAGTCAAGGATAACCTGTGTAGTCCTAGACCAGTGGTGTCACTCAAGGCCCGAATGTTGGATCCAGCCCGTGGGGTGCTTAGATCTGGCCCACCCTGGAAACAGCAAAGGACTGGCCCACAGGGCCTCTGCCAATGAAAAGGGAGCTTGGGAGTTGGCAGAGGGCTGCAGGAGGATATTGTGGCTGAAAATGGAGCCCGGGAGGGCTTGATGAGTGACACTGAAGTGGCCACACCCACCCTGGCCATGCCCCCTTGGCCCCCCGAGGTCAAACACAACCTCAAATGAAATCGAGTTTGACATCCCTGTGGTAGACCCATCAGGGCAGGTGGCACTCAACAGGCTACTGAGCAGGAGCTGAAATCTCTTGGTTTACTAATGGTGTTTATGACATTACTGGATTAAAAACTTTTGGAAGTCTAATTGCTATATTGCCATACAGGTAGTTCTTGCTTTAACAACCCTAATTGGGATCAGAAACTGTGTTGCTAAGTGAAGAGGTAGCTAAATGGGAAATCATGAGACTGTAACTGCGTTTTCCATCCAGAAAGGAAAATGATCGCAGGTAATCCATGACTTATAACAACAATTGGGACCAGAACTTCCACCACTAAATGAAGCAGTCATTGTGAGCCATCACATGACCATGGCCAATTTTACAAGCAGTTCTTAAGTGAATCATGTGGCTGTAAAATGAACTTAGCTTCCCACATTGATTTTTTGTTAGAAGCCAGCTGGGAAGTGCCTACCATCCCTGTCCTATTGTTTCTTTTATATATTTTTAATTTTTCTTATATGTATCCATGTATTCGTAAGTATGTTTTTATTTATACCTATTATCTTGTAAGCGATTGATAAATAAAATCAATCAATCAATCATATGACTCCAGAATGCTACAACTGTCGTAAATACAAACTGGTTGCCAAGCACCCAAATTGCAATTGTATGACTGAAGACAATTTGCAATGGTTGCAAGTGTGAGAACCCAGATAACAACATGCTATATGATTGTGGAGAGACACTGAGCCCGGCCATTTGCTGGTATGTTGGCTGTTACCAGAAGCACGTACCAATGATTTATTTTTGGCCAATCACAAGAAGGTGGTTTTATTCTGGCAATTTAAATTTTGATCTAGACATGGCAGAAGAAGGGGAAGAACTAATTGCAAGTTACTTTTTAGTGTGTCACAACTGTTGTCACAACAACTGCGAACACAAAAAAAATCAGGGTAAATCAAGGATTGTGGTCAGTTTCAAACTTTCACTTTTGTTTGCCTAACTACTCCCGTCCTTTGGAATTCTTGAAAGCCTGATTACTGTCTTACTCACATGAAAGCAATGCAATTATTCTGATGCTATGCAAACATTACAATACTCACTTGAAATATCTTCCTTTGTGGACATCGAGAAGGGGAGTGAAGCAAGTGATTTGTGTAAGCAATATCTCCTTTAAAAGTCAGTATTTGTAGCTCAGGGTTAAACTGTGGTGTTCTTGGTGGGCTCTGACCGTGGTGGTTTTCTTGCAGATGTTTCATTACCAAACTAGGTAACATTATCAGTGTTAATATGGAGATGGGATTGCTCTCAATTTATAATCTAGTGCAGGGGTGTCAAACTTGCATTGTCGTCACATGACGTATTGGGACTTTTTTCCCCTTCACTAAACTGGGCGGAGGTGGAGCCAGCACGTGATGCATCTGGCCCATGGGTTGTGAGTTTGACACCTCTGTTCTAGTGACTAGCCCTTTTAGTGTTAATAGGAGTGGTCCTGGTTTAGTTGGCTGTTTACTGTTAGCTTTTTTGGCAATTCCTTGATTGGGACTTCCTTTGCTTGCTTCCTTGTTGTTAGTCTAATGTTAATCCTGATGGTAATCTCTGCTCATCTGGGTGTTGCTTGCTAGTGAGGTGTTTAGATCATTTTTGTTCCCCCTTTAGCTTGTTGATTGTCTCTTTTGAATGGTATGCAGATATTGTTTATGCCAATGTACCTGTTAATGGCTGATTTGTAAGAGCCAGACTTCCAGGAATTCTCTGGCATTTTGGACTTGGCTTGATCTGGGAATGGTCACAGATTTTCAGCTGAAACTATGGTTGTCTGTATGTTGTGAAATTATGGAGTTTTCATCATCTGACTTGCCAGTGGGTATTCATGGATGTGCACATTTTTTTCTTTGCCTGACCCTTTCCACTTGCAATCATGTTGGTTTTGATGTGCAATCTATCTTCTTTGCAAGTAGAGAAGAAAAAATATTAGCACAGGACAACATGCACTGACCATAATAGTAATTGTGTGACTGGGATGCTGCAAAGGTCAAAAACTGACCATGTCAGCACCATTGTAATTTTGAACAGTCGCTGAATGAGTGGTTGGTAAACAAGTACTATCTGTACAAGAAAAGGAAGTCTGAAGCTGCAAAAATTATACTGGGAATATGGAATGTAAGAAGTATGAACAGGGAAATCTCAACACAAAGAAAGATTAAATGAACAATTGTAGACATTTTAGACATCAACAAATTGAAATGGACTAGGATTGAACACTTTCAGAACAGATCAAAACTATTAGCACATGATAAACAATGAACAGCATAGCTTTTATACTGTAGATAGGAAAGGTATATTACTTGGTTGGCTACAATACAATCTGTTTTTGATTATTATTAATTAGACTTTACTATGAGCATCATTCATTTTTTTAAAAATTGTTTTTTAAATTAAAATTAAACTAGGAAAGTGGATCTGATAGTCTCAAACTTAAGGTTAATTATATATTATTTAAATGCAAGAGTTGGTCAAAGAATCTTCAAACACCGTGCGATGAACATCTGGCTTCAAGTCTTGCTTTGCATAATTTGTGTTGCTGTGAGATATTAAAAGCTGGGGATGTGCTCCTCAATGTAGCGTAGCAGACAAACGACTTTCGAACTTCATCCGTTTTGCCCTATTGCCGCCCTTCAGGTATTTTAAAATTCAACTCGTCCCATTCCCAAAACGCCCTGAGGATTCTGGGAGTTGTAGTCCCAGCGCACAGGAAGGATGAAGAAATCCTATTCAGAAGGGGAGACACGTGTAAACCCCGAATGGTTGGGCCTGTGCAGTGTTTTGTTTTGTTTTTCCTGTCAATACCTCATAGCATCCCCCACCCTGTGCATTATTATCAGTACTGTATCAACATATTTATTTTTTGTTCTCAGTTTTAATTAGATGCATCTTCTGTCTGGTGGGCGGGATTATTTTTTTCCTTTGACCAATTAAGACCCTGCCCGCTTTGTTTGAATAAGAGGATTAAAAGGCTTTCCTCGTTGGCCACTTTGTCGTCATCCATTGGCTGCACAGCCACCTGAATTGCGATTTCTTACGCGAGCGCCTTTCGGCCACACTTGCATTCTATTGGCAAAGCTTCCCATCAATCGAACGATTTGAAACCCGCCCCACGTTTAAGTCCTTCTTTACAACCGTTAGTAGATGAACCACCTTCCCTTTAAATGCCGCTTTCCCCAAGCGTTCATATTCAAAATCCTCCAATCAAGCTCCATGGTTCCGCCTCCCCACTACGCCTATCCCCATTGGCTGCCGACTGTCGCGGACATTGGTTGTCAACGGTTCTCAGCGAGGAGAGGACCCAAGGAGGGAGGGGAGTCTACCGGACTCCCTCCGTTCTAACGGGCCTGATTGGGTAGCCCGGGTTCTAAAGGGGTGTGGCTGATCTTGACCGAGGGTTATAAAAATCGTTTGTTGGTCAGAGGCCACCCTCCTTAAAGTGAGGGTGGCAGAGTTGAGTTAGGGGTGGGGGGTGTCTCACAGAGGGGAAGCAGGAGGAGGAAGTAGGGGGTTGGCGGGGTAAATAACCTAAATATATATATTTGCAAACTTCCTAAACAAGAAGATCCAGCATCCACTCGAAGGGAGGGCTGTCTGAACCCCCAAGTCAATTAAGGATAGGTTCCTTGATCAGAAGGGATCTAAGTATCGATTAAGGCGCGTATGTGAGCCCTCCAGAGATCAGGGTAAATCGCGCTACTTTGCAACCTCTGTGCAGACCCAACACAATGGTGAGTGGCTTTTAGTGCTGCGTGTACTTGTCCACTTGTTCGAAGTTTGAAGCTTAGTCTCTGGGACTCCCCAGAACTTGGGTGGGTTTACATGAGTAACTTTTTGGGATGTAGGTAAACCTTAACGGATGGTGAACTTGAACTCTTTCCCCAAAGCAGAATCTGGAGAGCTTACATGGTTGTGCTGTTGCAGGCACATGTGCAAGTGCAAAAATCCAATAGCATGGCGTGAGTGTCTTTCTATGACCGAGTCTATTGCTACAGTACTAACTAGGGACCAAAATTGCCAGTTGCTTTGTGCAAGTGGAGTGCGATCTTTGGGCCTCTGGTGAGCACTAGATTTCTACACTGAAAATGTGTGAATAGTTATCAAAGTTTTATTTTGGGACAGGGTGGTATCTTGGATGCACAGCACTTCAGTATTGGATGCAGAGCACTACTGTATGTTGGAAGTTAAATTGAGTAAATGATGTGTGGGGTACATAATAGTATTGCAGGAACATTGGACCCAAATAACTGCTTTTTGAGATGTGGCATGGATGCCAGTTTTTCTGAACATTCTGTTAAAATTTTAGATCTCTGCAGCTGAAATAGTTTGAAGAAGGTTAATGTTTGGTTTAGACACTATGGGCTATCCATAAAGTATGTTATAGGTGTCCTAAAATGAGGACTAATAGATTTGAGAAACAGTTTCTGCTCCAAGGCAGTAATTGTCTTGAATCAAACAGTGCATTTGTCATTTACTCCTATTATTATTATTATAATAATAATTTTTAAAACTCTAGCGTGATTGTGATGTGTTTGGGGCACTGTGCTGGAGTAGCTTTCAAATTTCATTGTATTCGTGGAATGCAATGACAATAAAGGTACTCTATTCTATTCTATCTATTCTATGTCACATTTCAAACCAATGTTTGAAATTACTTTGCTTCTTAATTTCTTTGTTCTAACTTTATTGTTCCCTCTAAGCTCTTCCCCTGAAACATACTTCCCCTGGCGTATCTTATGGTTAGTTCTTATGAAAACATATTTTCTGGAGACTAGAGGATAATATTTTAAAAAACCACAAATACCTATACAGGAAAGTAGATTTCTAACCATTAAAAGGAAAATAGATTTCTAAACACTAACTACATAAATAAGTTTGATTTTTCTGGAATGCAGTGTTATTAGGACAGCTTCTAGCACATCTTTATAGATACAGACTGTCATATGGAAAAATGTTAAAGTGGTGTGCAATTTTCTTTCTTTTTGGCAGGCATCTAGATAACCATATTGTATTTTATATAGTTTATATAGTCACTTCATAAGTCACGGACATAAGACAGGTGCATCATTTCTACCATCATTGGTGATAGGTTGTTGTACTGTAACATTTTTTTTATAGTCGGTCTCTGAAGAAAATCAGATTTTGTGGGCACAAAAGATTCCTAAGGAAAATAAGTAATAAAAAATACTGTTGCTCCAGCATCAATAGTAGCTCTGTAGAGTATCCTTTTCAAGTGTCAAACTCTATATTAAGGTGCTGCTTTTCATTAGTGTAGTTCAAGGCCCCAAGAATGTGTGTAGCTGTATTTACACTTTGGCAAAGGGGTATTTAACATAAACCCACGGTTATTATATTGTAGTAAGTGTTTCCTCACCATCAGACATAATAGCTTTTGTGTCTATGATAATGAATTAATGTGGAATTAAAGATGTAGAAAAGGAGGCCCATGACAGAGATTAACCATGGCTGTTCTTGAAATGGAAGTAGCAAACTTTCAGAGAAAGCAGAAAGGTACAGTAGGCCCTGCTCCTTTCCGTATTCTATTTTCATTTTAAAAACTAGTTTAACCACTTCTCAAAGTGTTAGCCATCAAACATTATTTTGAAAGAGGAATACCATTTCAACTGTCAAAAACATGTAGTTTGTCTTGATTTGTCAGAAAGATTAAAAATGCCAATGTCTGAAATATTTATTTGAGATTCTAGAACTGATAGTGAAATATAGTTGGATGTACCTATGGTGCAAGTGAGATAACTGAGGGCTGTCTATAGTCTGATGTCACAAAGTACAGGAAGTTTCCCTTAGTAACTCTTGTCTTTTATATGCTGTCCATTCAGTGTTTGCAGCCAGGAAAATCCCTTGAATTTTTTGTGATCTTCTTATGATTACATATAATTGACAGGTGTCCAACATTTAGTAAAAGTAAACATGACCACAATTGAGCCCAAAACTTCTGTTGAGACATTTATTAAGTGAATTTTTCCAATTCTGACCACTATTCAGTGTGAGAGATAGGTGGGTACAAGCTGATTTTCTTTCCACTCATCACTGCAATCCAATTTTTGTGTGGTTGGCAGTATGACACATGGATGTCTTAAGTTTTACACTTTCAGATGGTGCTCGTGGTAGCTTGCAATACAGTTGTTAGTAACACAGTAAAGTCCTGTTCAACGGTTGGCCTGGCTGCAGTTTGACTTCCCCCTCCCGTTTTTTTAGGAGTTCAGTGAGGGAGAGGGCAATCTCAGTGCATGGATGAACTAGCGGTAGAAGTCAAGTTTTTTCAAGTTTTTATTTTAAATTTTGTTTTTTTTTTAAGTTTTACACTGAAGTCAGATGTGGGACATTTAAAAACACTATATAAAATCACAGGATGAAATATAGTGCCTGAAAAAGTGACGGATTATGAATACTCTGTATTTGTTTGAAGGAAGAATCTCTTCTCTCAGAGGTGTGCAAAATATTTGGCATTTTAAACATGTGGCATTTAAAATGAGCAAGTGATAGTCTGACTATTTCAAATATTAACTATTATGCAAAATAGTGTGTTTCAAATGGTAAATTACTGTATGTGCCATCCCCTCGTACCCTCTCATCCACACCCGCACAAACAATCCTTTAGTCTCATGGACGTCTCAAGAGGTGAATAATAAATTAAATTGTTTATGATCATTGATTAATAAGAACCTGTGGGACAGATTTAAGTTCAGAATAAGTGATTGACACAAGAAAGAATTTGAAACGTTTTTCCCCTGATTCTAATCCAACACTTTAATACAAGAATAGGGTGCAATTTTGCAGCCTGACAAGCAGCCACTTCACAACATGGAACAGGCAAGTGTAGCACATGACCTCATCACCACATACAACTTTCTGCTAACCAACTATAGCAAGACTTCTTGGATGCACCTCCATTCTAAGCATTGACATCTTACTGATGTCATTGTCAGGAGAAAAGACAGGCATAGTCACTAAGACCATGTGTGGTGCCAAACATTGGACAGATCGCAGGTTCATTGTCTCCAAAATGAAGTCCACGTCTAATCCAAGTGGTGATCACTAGGAAGCAAGACCATGAAAATAATTAATGGGCCCAGGATGAAGAGCCCCAGGATAGTTTCAGCACCGGCTGAAGACTTAAAACTAAGCTTGCTGACCTACATCTTGCTGGCAGTGTTGAGGTTCAATGAGAATGATGAAGAGGTACAGGCTTTACTTCCTGAAAAGCATCGCCTTCGTCTTGTCTATCAGAATGACTTATCAGCTGCCAAGAAAAATGCCTTTATCAGTATGTGTAGAATAGTCCAGAATAAACTGCCCAAAGTACAAGATGCCTGGCTGAGCACCAAGGCAGACAAAGTATAGGGATATGCTGAGGAAAAAAACTTGAAATGGTTCTGTGAAGGCCTTAACACTATCTACAGGTGTCAGTCTCGGGAGTTTGCCCCGCCTCAGTGTACTGTAAAACTCATAACAGGTAGTCCTCAACTTAGTACACAACTGAGCCCAACATTTCTGTTGCTAAGTGAAACATTTGTTAGGTGAATTTTGCCCTATTTAACACCTTTCTTGCCACAGTTGTTAAGTGAATCACTGCAGCTGTTAAAGTAGTAACACGGCCTCCCCATTGATTTTGCTTGTCAGAAAGTCACAAAAACCTAATCACATGATCCTAGCACACTGCAACGGTCATAAAGATGAGTCAGTTTCCAAGCATTCAAATTTTGACCATGTGGCCATGGGGGATGGTGCAACGTTTGTAAGTGTGAAAAACAATCATAAGTCACTTTTTTCAGTGCCATTGTAACTTTGAACGGTCACTAAACGAACTGTTAAGTTGCGGTCTACCTGTGTAGAGAAGGCTCAGATCCTGCAGAGATGAGCTGGACACTTTAGAACCATCCTCAACTGACTAGGTTAACAGTGAGGTGATAAGCAGGATTCCCCAGGTTGACACCAACAAGCTCCATGGATGACCCACAATAGCAGCTGAAGTCACAAGTATCAGCCAGCTTTCCATTGACAAACGCCACCCCTACAGAGGTATATGAAATCAGTGGTCGTCTATTTATAGAGAAAATAATTGAGATATTCCAGTATTTGAAAGCAAGGATCCAGTTCTCAGGAAGTTAAAGGTGCATCCCATTGTATACTTCTCCAAAAGGAAAGGCAATTGACGAGTATGCGATAACCACTGAGGAATCTTGGTCCTCTGCAGAGGTGTGTTGCCAAGGTCAGGAGCAGAATCATGAATTCTATACAACTTTTGTTCACCTCATGAAAGCTTTCGATACCGTCAGTTGCCAAGGCTATGGAGGATCATGGCAAAGTTCAGCAGCCCCACTGTATTTAGTCAGAAATAGATGGTCCTTAATTTATGACCAGTTGCTTAGCGACCATTTGAAATTCTAAGTGACCAATCTGAGGACTTACTGTATTCAAAGATCTGACAGTTCTCTTCCCTCCCCCCTCCATTACCATACTTCAAGCATTCTGGCAACCAAGTTGCATTTATAGATGTTTGCAACATCCTACAGTCACATGACTCCATTTTGTGACAGTTTTGCCAAAACCCGACATTTACTTCCAGTTTTTGGCAAAATCAGCTCACAGCAAACTATGGGTTTCCTTTAATGACTGCCACAACATCTGAGTTAAGACCGTAATGGGCAGGTTCCATTACAGTTTAACTTGACTGTAGTACCGCAATTCCACAATGGCAGGATGGCGAGAGGGTTGGATGGCAGAGAATCCTCCAAGGTATAATGGATGCACCCACCTGCTCCTCATACGCAGAACCCAAAATCACAAAAGGGAGAAATTATAGGCAGCAGACCAGTTTGATTGTCTTGGCAGCAACCTCTCCTCAGGGATGATTAGTTGATACAGAAGTTGACTGTAAAATAGCAAAAGCAAGTTCTGCTTTCAATAGGCTGCACTCTACTGTGTGGGAGCATTGAGGAATTAGTCCAGGAACAAAAGTCCAGAGTCTGCAGAGCCAAAGTACTTGTTACCCTTCTGTGAAAACACAGGCTGGTTATTGAAGGCATGCAGGAAAACTCAACCATTTCCACATGTCCTGGCTTCGCAGAATGTTAGGCATCAGATAATTAAAGTACCAGACATTGAAGTTCTCTCTAGAGCAGAGATTCCCCTCCCTCCTGGTCCATGGACCAGTAGTGGTCCGCACCATGCCAGAAACTGGGCCACTCAAACAAGTGAAGCCCATCCGCGGGATGCAGGCACCTCATGAAACCACACCCACTCTAGTCTTCTCCACCGAACTGGTCCCTAGTGCCCAAATAATTGGGGAATACTGCTCTAGAGCAGGCATGTCCAGCCTTGGCAATTTTTAAGACTTGTGGACTTCAGCTCCCAGTATTTCTCCATTAGACCAGGCCTGCTGAGGAACTCTGGGAGTTGAAGTCCACCAGTCTTAAAGTTGCTATGGTTGGATACCCTGCTCTAGAGCAAATCTACCATCAGTCTACATACAACTGATGAGCCAAGGAGCATCCTTACGCCATATTAGAGCGTACCCAAGCAACTCCCTTTTGAGGAACTCTCTTGAGAAACCTGGAGGACAGGAAGAAAGTTACAAAGATATATTAAAGGCCTCCCTGTAGTTGCCTGACTTTGATCCAACCACCCAGGAACACAGAATCATTCTACCTGGCATGGCCTCATCTGTAATGGCTGTCAAGCTTATGAAGTGAAATGTGCTTTGAAAGCACTACATAACACGAACTGCGCAGATCTAGAGCCACCAGTGCAAACAACTACAGTGTCTACACCTGTTTGCCCAGCATGTGCCAGGACATTGTGCCCTAATTAACATGACCTGTCATCTTTGGGCACATCATACTTAATGTGATTAATGGTGTTGAAGTCTTTATTGATAACAGTGCACAAACAATTGAACACTGACCTCCTTCACTAACCTATTTTTAGGAGAATAATGTTACAATGATTATTATTATTAATTAATTAATGCTCCTACTGCTTTATTATTTACAGGTAGTCCTTGACCTACAGCAGTTCATTTGGTGACTGAAGTTACAACAGCATTGAAAAAAGTGATTTATGATCACTTTTCACATGACCATTGTCGCATCTCCATGGTCATGTGATCAAAATAGCAATGGAAATTTTGTGCTCAGTTGTGGTTGTAAGTCAATGTCTACTTGTATTTAGTAAATTTATGATCACCATTTTAAAGTAGGCAGCTTACAACAACAGCTTTAGTACTATCCAATAATATATATTCTCTTTTTTATTCAGTCCTTTTAAAAAGTTAAGTGAGTTAACATTTCTTAGTGCACAAACTTAACCTTGACCAGAAATGTGGACCGTAACAGAGGGGTCTGTGTACTAGCAAAGTCCTAGGGGTTCAAAAAAATATAGTTAATGTCTATCCATCATTAGAAGTTCTAGTTGCATCTTGGTTTGAAGTTTAGGTGGACTTTTTTGGGATTTCATGGATTACAAATCAGGAATGTAAAATTGGTGAGAAATACTGATTGTGGGCCAACTCTACAAGCATATGAATCACTTCCCATTCTCTTCATGTAATTAGACGCTTATTTGCTATTTAGAATGAGGTATAGTGCTCTTTTGCACCAGTGTTCTTTTAAAGTTTTCATTTTCTTTTCATTAATAAAAAGAAAACATCTAAAATATCCTTGCTCTCCAGTTCACACATAGTTCTCTTGTTAATTATACTGAAACAAGGGCTTCCAATTACAAGAGGCTACTAATTCTCACTTGCTGGAATGAGCAGGTGAGTTTTATAATTAAAAGTTTGTTTAAGGTTGCATGTAAGTTATTTACATGTCTTACAAGATGAGCGGTACAATTTAATAGGTAAAATGAGTTCCCTGGGGTTTGGAGGTGGTAATAATTTAAAAGTAAGATGTTCATAAATAAATTTTGCCTTCCATATATAGATGGTTTTCAACTTAGAACCATAATTGAGTCTGGAATTATGGTTGTAAGTCCTGCTGGTTAAATGGGTTGCCCCATGACTGCCTGATTATACAATCATTTTTAGGCACTCGTTGAACAAATGCAGTGTAAATGCTGCTATTGTTAAGCAAATCCATTGTCCACAATGGATGTTTTTTTGCTGGAAACCAGAAGTAAATACTGACTCCTAGCAAAAGAAAGTTGTAAAATGTGGTCATGTTTTGGGTCCCTCGCTGGCTGCGAGTGCCTAAATGTAATCATGTGACTGTGAGAGGGGCAACCATCAGAACATTGAACCTGGGTCATAAGAAGCTTTGGAGAGGCCTGTCATAACTTCAAATGATCACTAAGTGACCAATCGTAAATCCAAGACCACCCGTATCAGGCAATTTGTTGCTGAGTGTTGATAGGGCAGATTGCATATTGGAAATGGATGTCCCATATTTCATGAATTATTTAGAACTACTACATGGAAAACCCAAATAAACTTGAGAAGTGGCCATGCACATTACTGCTTGGGTGGGTTGCATCCAGATTTCAAGAGTGAAGCATTCTGATTCTTAATCCAAAATGACAAACATGTGGGAAGTGTCATTTTTCCTAATATACTTAGAGATGCAACTCTGGAATAAGATGAGAAAGGGGTCTTCTGACTGAGGGGGGATGATGCTGAAATGGACCTACTGAACCCTCCCTCTGTCCCCCTCTCTATCTCCCTCCTTCCTTCCTTCCTTTCTTGCATTCACAGTAGACAGCTGGAGTTGAGAGTTTATTGGTAGAGATTTTAACAGTCAATTCCTGAATTTACTTTGTAAAGTTGCAAGCTGCCTATTGATATCTTAGATAGACAAGGAACCCGGGAGCAGGTATCCATTCTAATAAGTGAGTAGAATAGAGATGTTATTTCTTTTGAAACAGGTTCTGCCTTCTCCCATCTAGAGGTGGAGGCTCTTGAATCTGTTGGTCTCACTTAATGTTTTTTTTTTATTCCTGAGTCAGTCTTAACTCCTTCAAAAGTGGTAATAGACAAATCCACATCCTAAAGAATTATCCTTAGAGGGTGCATATGAATATAGATAAAATGAAACATTCACTTGAAAATGTATTTTAAAAGTATGCTTTGATCATTTATATCAAACAGCCTTATACATTTGAATAATTAAAATGTAGATTTTAAAAAATCTGTATAAGCTTTGCTTTCATAAGTATTCTTTGAAGAAGACATTGCTGTCCAAAATGTATTAAGTCCAAAGTAAAGATGTTACAGTGTCATGAAAAGTTGTCTTTCTTTTGGGTGTATTTTGGTCAGTGCTGTTTGGAGCATTTTGACCCTTGCTGCATCCAGTAAAATACTCTTTTATATGAGAGCTACATTCTTTCTTTTATTCTCCCATCTCTCTCAATTCTTCAGAATTCCAATGTTGAAAACCTGCCTCCACATGTGATCCGGCTGGTCTACAAGGAAGTCTCAACTCTAACATCAGATCCACCAGAGGGCATCAAGGTGTTCCCCAATGAGGAAGACATTACAGATGTGCAGGTCACCATTGAAGGACCCGGTAAGAGAGGATTACTTGAAAAGGGTTCATTTTGAGGGATTTCTTTTAAGGGTTCCATCTCAAGATTGAACCGTAGTGATTACGCTGCTCTAGTCAAAGAATCAAACTAGAGAAAGCAGCCTGTCTTGAATTATTGGTCAATAGGAAGGAAAAAGTTGGATGTTGGAAATGTGAGCCTTACTCAAGAAGATATTCCTCATACAGATTATATTCCTTCGATTTATGACTGGCCATCATGGTTGTAACTCATGTTGGTTGTAAAGAGAGTCAGTCACATAGCAAACATGATTTCACTTCCTTTTTTGTGTCAGCCATTAAACGAATCTGTGGTCGCTACGTGAATGCCACAGTCATTAAGTGAACCATTGGTTCACCATTGGTATTGCTGAAAATCGGAAATGTTCTGGTTTTTGGCAAAACTGCTATAAAAGGTGATCCCAGGAGATGATCTGGTTGCCGAGTGCCCAAAGTGTAGTCATGTGACCAGAAGGAGCAGCCACTGGAACTTCAAATCTGAGTCCCCTAGATAGCTTCATTGGAACTTTTTGTAAGTCAAGGACCATCGGTGGTGATAAGACCTCTCTTTTTTTCCCCCTTTCCCTTTGTAGAAGGTACTCCTTACTCTGGTGGCCTCTTCCGCATGAAGCTGATTCTCGGCAAAGACTTCCCTGCCAGTCCACCAAAAGGCTACTTCCTGACCAAAATCTTCCACCCCAATGTGGGTGCCAATGGGGAGATCTGTGTCAACGTCCTCAAAAAAGACTGGAAGGCAGAACTGGGCATCCGACATGTCCTGCTGGTAGGTAGTGTTTTTAACTGGGTAGATCCCAGGATGGCAGATAGTGGGCTCCAAAGTAGTTATTTTATTATTCTTCTTAGGCATGTGCAGAAACAATAGGACTACATATACATACAGTCCTCAACTTGCTATCATAATATCCCCAGACTGACTCTCAGTGTACCAGGAAATTTTACAGAAAAAATGTCAAAGAGTATTTGTCCGTGTATCTGTCAACTCAAAACAATGTGGATCATACAGCAAGACAGTGACCCAAAAGCATGTAGACTCGTATAGTCAGAGATGTATAAAGCTGTATAAAGTTAATAGTTTGGAAAGCCTTGACCTTATTTGTTTGTTTATTTAATAAATTTATATGGCCAGCCATCTGATACGTGATTCTGTGTGGCTAACAATTAAAATCAATGGAAATAAAAGCAAATAGCGACCAAGAGTGAAAAAAACCTAAATAACATAATCCTATAAAAATGCAGAAGGATGTGAAGCATGGAGCTCATGTGAAGAGGCCCACAAACATCCCTAACCTAAAGTGTTCTGTGCGGAGGAATAGGCTAAAATTCCTCCAAACCCATGTGCAGTGGACCAATTGACAGCGATTGAAAAGATTTAACTACAGTTATTGCTGCTCAAGGGGACCACACTATACTGAAAGAAAGGTTCACAAACTTTTGCCACATGCCAATATATTGCCTTTGATAGTTTTCATGAATAAACAAATGAACAAGTACTGGCTTAGATAATTGTTTAGCTGGTTTTTCTTTATCTAGTTTTGGGGCTTTTGTAGAGTTAGAGAGCATATTTTACAATATATTTATGTAGAAATAATGACAATTCAAAGGAGTTTGCGAACATTTTAGCGTGCTTATGTGTGACTTTCTTCAATATAGCTCATGGAAAGATTTGGAAAGAGCTACTGAGAAAAAATATTTCCTAAACTATACAGCTAGTCCTTGAGTTCATTTAGTGACCCCTCAAAGTTACAGCATTGAAAAAAATTACTTATGACCATTTTTCACACTTACAACTGTTGCAGCCTCCCCGTGGTCACATGATCAAAATTCAAATGTTTGGCAACTGACTCGTGTTTATGACGGTTGCAGTGTCTAGGATTATGTGATCCCTTTTTCAACCTTCTGACAAGCAAAGTCAGTGAGGAAGCCAGATTCACTTAACAACCACATTAATAACTTAACACACTGCAGTGATTCACTTAACAACTGTGGCAAGAAAGGACATAAAATGAGGCAGAATTCAACTATCTCACCTAGTAACTGAAATTTTGGGCTCAATTGTGGTCAAGTCAAGGACTACCTATATTTTTATTTTTTTTCAAAAAATGTATAGCAAAATGCTCTCAGTTTTGGGAGGCAGAAATGATATTTTGTTTTTCCCACCTAGTTTCCAGATGAAAAAAGCAGAGAATGGGTGTTCAGTATTTACAGACAGCTATTTGGAAGAAATAAAAAAGGAGGACAGGGTTGCATGTAGAAAGAAGCGTTTGAAATAATTTAAGTAGTGTTTTAGTTAAGAGACTTTGTATTATTGAATTAATTTATAAGATGTGGTCTGGTTAATTTCTATGCTGGTCTGTTGCAGCTTTGCCTTTAGGAATGAAGAAGAGTGTAAGTGGTCTTAAACATTTCAAAATGGTGCTTCTGAGCTTTGGTAATTTGTAGATATGTTTGCATTTAATTAAACACTTAAAAGCCACACGAATAATCAACTATAAATTTGTAAGTCATTTGTAAACTGCCAGGCATTCCTGGAGATTCAATGGTATACAAATGTAATAAATAAAAGAAAACCAATAGTCATTGGTGAACTCCATTAAGACCAGCCAACGCAGCTCGCAAAGCTTAATTCCTCATTCTTCCTGCTACTGGTGTGCAACAAGAGGGGAGATTTAAAAAGCCATGTTTTGTCCTTGTCCAACGTTTATCTGGCTTCTTCCAGCACACTTTTCCAAGTCCTGCGTTTTCAGTTCTAAAATCCCGGAGCTAAAACCGAAACGTGGCTTGGGGCCATGGGATGGTGTCATTGTCTGTACAAAGGAAATATATGGCCACCGAAGGCTTGGATTCAAATTTTAGGATTGGAAACAGTAGTGTTGTAGAAGTCATGATGCTCCTCACACTTGATAAGGGAAGAGAGACAGAGGGCTGGTTTAAAACCAATTAGAATGGAAGAAGCTTCTTGGATGAGAAGCGAAACATCTTCAAGGGAAAAGAAACAAAGTTCAGTTGCCTTTTGAATAAGCACCTTTGGGACAACTGTAACCTGGATGACTGAGAATCTTTAAAAACATTTAGCTGATTTTTCCTCAGACTAGAAGGGGTATGGTTTAGTGTGCTATCGCAAACCATGGATGGGGCCCAGTTTCTGGCATGCCACAGCCCAGTGCTAGTTCACAGACTGGGGATTGGAGACCCCTGATCTACCATGTTAGCTGTGTGGTTTCACAAATGAAGTGTACTTTCCTGACAAGATAGATTCTGAAAGGGTAATGCACTTGTGAATGTGCACTTTCTTGTTCCTAGCTAAAATGTTGCATGTTTTATCTTGTTTAACTCTTGATTTTTGCAATTTGTACAGGGGAAATTGTTTTATAGGGGAAATGGAAACTTTTTAAATGTAAAATTGTGTATTCGTTTTTTAAAAAATAGTTGAGAATTACCTTAGTGTATATGGTTGTATGACCAATTATGCTACTGAGGTAAACCTTATTGTTCCAAGAGAGGAAAATGGAGTAGCAAATACCATGTTTCCCCAAAAATATGACCTATCCCAAAAATAAGCCCTAGCCCAATTTTCACGGCTGTGCCTAATGTAAGCCTACTCCAAAAATAATCCACAGTCTAGTTGTACGAGGTGGGGAGAGGCGCAGATGTAAAAATCAAGTTACAGTGGGAGTTCAGGGACTGGAGCTGCCCCAGGCACACCACACTTACTTACCTTAGGATCACCACAGCCATGCCTCCCAAGCTCTGACACCTATCATATAAGACCAGGTTCTTATTTTGGCCCAAAAGAAAATAAGACTGGGTCTTATTTTCAGGGAAACAGGCTAGTATGCCATAGAAATGTAAAGATATGAGGTGAAGAAAAAACATACAGCTAAATGTATTTTACATCAGCATCTCCATGCCATTGGTTTTTGAAAACCATCCTTCCTCCCTCTACATCCATACGTTGCCTTTTGTGTTTTAAACCTGCCAGCTTTGTCTTTTTAAAGCTCTTATCAACTCCTTTCAGCTATAACTTCCTTAATCTTTCCTCTCAACTCAAACTTTCCTCATGCACATTGGTACCTTGATATGCTTTGAAACCCATCAAATTTGGTACTCAACGCATTTTGACGTGAAAATTTTGTCCCAGTACTCATCACTTGTTTAGTACTCAATGCACAAGCTAGAATTTATTGGTGTCACCTGCTTTGTGACTCACTGCCTTATGGGAAAAATTCTTTTGCTACTCATTGTGCCTCCCAGAACCAATTAACAATGAGTACAGGCAGTCCTTGATTTACAATCATGATTGAGCCCAACGTTTCTGTTGCTAAGTGAGACATTTGTTAAGTGAGTTTTGCCTCAGTTTACAATCTTTCTTGCCACAGTTAAGTGGACCACTGCAGTTGTTAAGTTAGTAATACAGTTGTTAAATGAATCTGATTTCTTCATTGACTTTACCTGAACGTCAGAAAGTCACAAAAGATGATCTCAGGACACGGCAACTGTCATAAATATGAGTCTGAATTTTGACATGACCATGGGGACGCTGCAACAGTTGTAAATGTGAAAAATGGTCATGTCACTTTTTTCAGTCCCGTTGTAACTTTGAACAGTCACTAAATGAACTGCTGTAAGTCAAGGACTACTTGTACCAAAGTACTAGTGTACTTGTTTTGTGATTTCATCTTCATCCCTTCTGTATCACTAAACAAATTCTGTGTACTTCATTCCTACAGATCACTCCCTTTTGTATTCAGTCCTCATCCATTCTTGACTCTCTCGATCAATCACACACACACACACACACACACTGCACCTAACTTTAATGTTTGTGCAATTCCATACAATAATCATGCTCTCGAGGTTATCATTTCAGTTCTTTCACCAAACCTTCCTTCCTGGCAACTGGCCAGATACTATCCACTATTTTACTACCAGAGTTCACAAGCTTTCACATTTCTCCAATCATTTCCTCATCTTCAATAAACACTACCAAACTAGGTAGATTCACCTGCTTGCTCATGGTTCTTTTTAAAAATAAATAAATAAAATACACCATTTAAGAATAACCTGCAATAATTTGCCTCGTTTTTCTTGTCAAACATAACTGCCTTGGTTTTTGATGCCTTGATTTTTGGATCAGACTCCTTGGGGTACCATACAGCTTCCTAGCGTTTGCTGCAGATCAATTGTTCTTAGCCACCCAGGTGGCCTTGTCTGCCTACAAAACTGCACGTACATCCACAGCCCCAACCAGTGCGCCTTGAAATGTTGCCGTAAGCATTCTTTGTGTATTCATTTAGAAGTACATTGCGAACTGTAGCTTTATTGCAGTCACTATGATTTGCTGAAAGGGAAAATCGCATTTGCACGTCCCCTGCCTTGTATGGGTAGTACTCGGCTTACAATAGTTCATTTAGTGACAGTTCAAAATTACAGCGGCACTGAAAAAAGTGACTTATGACAGGTTTTCACACTTAACGACCATTATAGATACCCCGTGGTCACATGATCAGAATTTCAAAGCTTGTCAACTAACTCATGTTTATGACGGTTGCAGTGTCCTGGGGCCATGTGATCCCTTGCAACCTTCTGACAAGCAAGATCAATGGGGAAGCCAGATTCGCTTAACAACCATGTTATTAACATTAATAGCTGCAGCAATTCACTTCACAACTGTGGCAAGAAAGGTGACAGTAAAGTGGGGCAAAATTCACTTAATAACTGTCTCGCTAAGCAAGAGAAATTTTGGGTTCAACTGTGGTCATGCATTGAGGGTTACCTGTATAAAGCTGCATTGTGTACCTAGAGGTCTATGTCTTGTTTGGCCAGTGACCATTCCTTCAGGAATCTCTGTTGGGGAGTCAGAAGATCATAAGCTCCTCAAGGGTGGAAGTCAGGCTAGTCCTTGGAAGGAATGGGCAACTGGCCGGTATCTGTCTTCCACTGGCTATGAATGTCTGGCTCTTGCCTGAGGATTCTTCCCTGTTCCCAAAGGTGCTTTTTCAAAAGGCAACTGGACTTTGTTTCCCCTTGAAAACATTTCGCTTCTCATCCAAGAAGCTTCTTTAGTTCTGTGACTGACTTCTTTTTTGTGGCAGCCATTAAGCGAATCTGGTCATTACGTAAACATCCCAGTCAGTCAGAACTGACAAACTTCTTGGAAAAGAAGCGAAACGTCTTCAAAAGAAAAAGAAAGTCCAAATGCCTTTCGAAAAAAAAACATCTTTTGGGGGCCACCGTGACCTGGATGACTGAGAATCTCCACAGATTTCCTCCCTCTTGTAACTCTTCATTTCCTTATTTTGCTTCTGCTCCAGACCATCAAGTGTTTGCTGATTCATCCCAACCCGGAATCCGCCTTGAATGAGGAGGCAGGGCGCCTCCTGCTGGAGAACTATGAGGAGTACGCTTCCCGAGCACGGCTCCTAACCGAGATTCATGCCCAACTCTCCTCTGGCTTGCATACCAAGAACCCTGCTGAGCCTTGCTCGTCTTCGGCAGGTGCTTCCGGGGAAGGTCCCATGGCTAAGAAACACGCAGGTGACAGAGACAAGAAACTGGCTTCCAAGAAGAAGACTGACAAGAAGCGAGCTCTTCGGCGGCTTTAGGGGATTTGGGGGTGGGTGGGTTTGAGGGTCCGAAATAGGTGGGTTGTGGGCATTGGGGGTTCCATAGTACATTTTAAATCTCTCCTCTCTCTTGCTCTGCCACCTTCATTCTGAGGCTGCAGTCCAACTTTGTCTTGCCCTTGTCAGATTTTTCTTCTTTTTAGTCTTTAAGTTATTTAAATTATAAAAGCAGAAAAATCTATTAAATGCCTTTTTTTTCCTAAGGAGGGCTCTTAATGTACGGCTGTGCCATCATATGAAGCATAGCGGGGACCATGTCAACGGTACCTGGTTCCTCTCTTTAAAATGAAGACCTTCTTGAAGCCCAAGAGGGCAGAACTCAGTGGAGGTGGGAAGGGATATCTTTTGCTCTTTGGAAGAAGATTGAAAAAAGCTTGTATTTTCATTTTAAGAGAAGAAAACATCAAGGAGAGAAATTAGTGTGATTTATAAAATGGTACAAGGGAAGGATATGATGACTTCTTAGATTTCACTTTATCAAATTGCTTCATACAAGATAAAGAAAATGTTTCTTCACCTAATACCTGAATCAGAAGTTTGTTGTTATGATTTTTAGATGTGGACATGAGAGCAGGTATATTTTTAGAGGAGAGAATATATGTATCTTAACGACACAGCTCAAAATGAGATTCTTATGTTTCGGGCTTGTGTAGATCTAGATGTTCAGGCAAGGGGAAGCTGGAATGGCTGTTCCGGGAACATTTGCTTGGCTATATGGCAGCTTGCTGGAACTGAGTGATCTCTGTTTGTTGAAGGGCAAGTTCATGCATTTAAAACATGGGTGTCTTAAGCAAAGAAAATGGTCCTCTGGGTCATTTTAGTGCAGGTGATTTTATGATAGCCCTCAGAAGGGCTTCCTGAGAGATGGCTGGCCAGAATTTCACAGTTAAACATTAACTTGCAATGATTAAGCTGATTTGAGAACTTGCTGGCCACAGAAGGTGTAGTTCTGTGCCAGAGGTCCAGGAAAAGATGAGCAGATAGGCCTATAAAAACAACCGATGTTCCTATTTGCCCCATCCAATCAGCGCTGAACAGCATCGGGTAATGTATCCTGCTTAGAAATCTAATATTTATCACACTTGGTTTATTTGTAGAGTGTTTCTGTGTCCATTCAGTATTCAACAATTCAGACCAGACTCTTCGTCATTGCCTACAAGTGCCATCACAGAACGACTCAAAATCTGCTTGCCCCTGTCTTTCTCATTTTATTACCTAGTTTTTACTGATGCTTAAAAACTTTTATATATAAATATTTTGTGGAATTTTTCCAAACCAGCAAGTCCATCGAAGATTTTTTAACCTATTACTTTCTGAAATAAATATCCCATATAAATGGAAACAAATCAATAAAATTAGAATTTCAGTACCATTTATTCAAAATAAAGCAGAGTGTACAGGTTTAGGGTGCTGATTCTTTTGAGATGGGTGACATAAGAGTCAACAGTCACTTCAACAGTGACATGGGTGACATAAATTAATAAACATCTTTATGTATCAAGAGTAGAAGGAGTAGGACTTTTGAGTCTTATCTTCAGTATCAGATTGATAGTGGTGTTTCTCACTGGGAATTCATACAGTCCATGTAGGGATATGACTTCAGTTGTGTCAAGAATGTTGAGGTGATTCCTGGTTTGTCCATTGGAACCTCTTGTCGTCCTGTAACTGCAAAGAAGTTTGTTCATCATGCTTAATTAAGTGTTGTGTCAAGAAGTAAGTATCCTCCCAGTTCAAGCTGGATTCATTTCCAGTTTAAACACGATGTTCCCTTGATCAGGCTCATCTGCATGGGAATAGGTGAAGCATACCAAGAAATCAAAATAATTTTTCTCACCACAGTTTATGCTGATGTATAATGGCAAAAGTTATTTTTGCTACCTAGCTTGCAATGCTTCTCCAAAGGGCCATTGCAGTGCAGGGCCAGAAATAAGCAGCTAAAAGGGTCCCAAAGCAGGAGCCATTGATCAATACATAATGTTGGGTTTTGGGGGGGGAAAAAGATGAGTTTTTCTCAGTCAAATGCAGATCATCCAATGAAAACTGAACCACCTAAGATGCAATAGAAAATGCTTTTCATGCAAAGAGTGATGATGGACACCGAGTTAAATAATTTTAAACTGAGCATATGAGATTTGGTCCCCCAAATTTAAATTTGGGGGGATGGAAACCAGAAGTGATGTAGAAAGGGTGAAGATGTAAAGTTGGGGGATTGTATGGTGAGACTTGATTTTTTTTTTTAATGGTCTTTTAGTGTTCTGTTCTGCATAGTTCCCATTCAAAACAGCTGGAAAAACTCAACTGTACTTCAACAACCATGGATGCTCGGACTTCCCAAAAGTTCAATCTCTGTGCTGCATCCTCCAACCTAGATAGGTTTAAAAAGTAGGGAGAAATACCAGCGGTTCTGCAACTGCAAGATCCAAAAATGTGGATATCTATCTTTCTGAAGGAACGCCTGTATTGAGACCAGGGTTGTTGAACTTAGAGGCCAGCAGATGGCACTGCTGCATTTTGTGTGTATGTGTATACCTGTTTAGTCCAATATTATGCATTTTGAAGGAACTAGAGGTCTAGGCTTTCTACCCTGCAGCAAAACAATGGGGAAAAAATTACATTTCTTAAGAACCTGCTTGGTGCTGTTTTGGAATGCGGTATTGTTTCTCCCACAAATCCTGAGTAGTACAGAAAGCAGTTAGAAACACCAAGAGATCCTTGGCCTAATGAGTCCGTTGCATTGCCTGGAGCCTTAGTTTTAAGCAGCCCAGCCTCTCCAGAGGGTGGGAGTACAAGGGGAGCACAGGTGAGGCTTAGGCCTGGGTGAGAATCCAGCAGTATCAGCTAGCCCGCGTCCATCTCCTATTGGTGTAGGTAGAAAACATTGCAAAGTAATACGGACTTAGCTTATCCTTCTGTCCATGAGTCTCACCTACGCATGAATGTGCCTGTGCATATATGGTCTGCCCTACTATGCATGGTCAGAGCAATAGTTGTCCCACTTGATAGGCAGGGAGGGAGGGGATGTTGACAGACCATAAAAACACTATGGGTATAAATTAGGGGATGGGATTCTTTGCCTTGTAGGGTTGCATTTCTGTCAATCCCCAATTAGATGGATCAGATTAAGAAATCCACTCCATAGGAAGGCTAAAACTGCTCTGATTGACTATAATAACGATCTTCCCAGTATGATTGTACTATACCTCCTGCTTCTTGTATCTCAAGAGAATTTAGGGAGACCTTCATTCATTCAATGAATGAGGTAATGGTTGTTGCATATTTCTAATAAGTTCATCTTCCTTGTTCTCTGCCATTCCCTTGGAAGTCATTTTGTTTCTTTCCCCAGCATCTGTCAGATACTTGTTTGCTTTTCTCCTAGTGACATGGGCAAACGCAAAAGTAAATAAAGGGGGGTGGTGGTGTCTGAAACTACTTCCTGATGGCTTTTTAGATGAATTTTAGGCCAAAGACCATGATTTGTTTGCTCCCATTCAAATGTTCTCCCCTTTAATCCTAGCTCCTTGCTTTTAGGCCCTTTCTCTGGATTACCAAAACCAAGCCTCTAAATCTTGAGTTCAGGATCTGCAATTTTCTTTCTGCACCTCCCAATAACAAAATATCTCTTTTAATTCCCCCCCTCCCCACCATTTAATGAACCTAGAACCTGAGATTTATCTCCTGCTTTCTGAGGCCTACTCAAGGCCATATACTAGTGGTGCTCAAAACCAAACGCTCTTCATGGCCCTACAAATGTATATACTTACTATTATCTAACAGGTGGGCGACTACGGCCTTTTTACAACCTATGTACTTTTAGCTCCCAGAATTCTTGTGCATAGCTGGCTAAGGAATTCTGGGAATTGAAGTCCAAAGGTCATAAATGATCTTCTAAGCCTGCAAAGTAGTCTAGGCTTACCCAAGATCCTCTTAATGAGTTTCTCTCTCCAGTCCTAATTCAAGATTTTTAACTGCTGTTTTCCGTAGGTTTAATCCAATTTCAATGGAAGGTGCTTTGAGCCTGGAACGTGCCCCTTGAATTCATTCATGTACCTTTGAGACCACAAAGGATGAAATAAATTGAAATGAATTCTGGGTAGATTTGAATCTTGTTTGCCATATTTTGGAAATGAAACGCCCATTGTTTGTGCGCTCTTTTAGGGCAAACGCTTATGTTCCATTTTTAGTCTTTCCACCAGGTGGTGCATATGGTCAAAGAAAGGGATGAAGAAGTTTTATTGTATTAATTCTTTCTCAGTTTTTTTTAAAGAGGTGTCTTTGGGCATATGCAAGATGGAGGAAGGAGGAGTGGTAGGAGTGCTGGTGAGGTGGAATTTCAGAGTGGAAAGGATTGGCTTTGTGTTTTCTCTCAACCTTATCTGACCACAACAAGCTCCTTACAACCATATTTACTACGCACAGGCAGATTAGTGCGGATCAGCTCTTAAGTTGCTTACATTTAAAATTCATTGGAGGAAGATGGGACAAGCCTGCTTACTAATTCCTGCCTTACCTATGAAATCTTCCTTGTGTGAGGACAACATAAAGCTTTAGAAAGGCCCAAATTAGGTTAGCAAACAGCATAAACTCAGTCCTTCAAGGGCAAAGGGAAAATAAAAATAAAAGGAGTTGGCTCTCTCCATGTTGAAAGTTTTACTTCTTCTAGATCCTTCAGCTGGAAGAAACTAAAACCAAAAAAAACCTGCCCACATCTGGTATTTGCAACTGCAAGGAAACAACCATGAGCTAAGCTGGTTTGTTTATTTATGTCAGAAGCGTCACAATTAAAATAGGGCATACTCTGACAAATTTAAAATATAAAATTAAGCTGGTGAAAATAAGGCAAAACTACCTTTAACTTCTTTAGATCTGGAAAAGCTTTGCCTGCTAAATTTTGGTGGCTTCTGATGTTGCTGTTGCAGATCAAACTCAGATTGGTTGTGTGAGTGATCCAGTGGTAGTTAGGATAGTAACATTCTTGAGTGTGAATGGCATTTAAAGCAAGGAGAAGCAGAACGTTGAGATCTTGTGGGTCTTTGCTGATGAAGAATGGAAACTAATCCATTTGTGGTGTTTGGGCTCACTGGGTAGCCCAGTTTAAAGGGTTAGGGTTAGAGCTCCCAAGCTGGGTGAAGCCCCCCCCCCCTCAATCAAAATAGATGTTTATGTTCTGAGGAAATACAACATCCAAATGCCTGCAGTTGCAACTGAAAATAGTTGCATTAGGTCCTTCCATGTTGGCCCATGCACTCTCTCTTTGCAATCAACACAGCCTGCTGGGCTGCCTTTCACAAGACGTGATCAATCCTGACAGATTTTATCCCCTTGATGCTGTCCTTGGACAATGTTAGAAGAGGCTGGGGGTGGGGGAATGTAGGTAATCTTTGACTTACGACTACCATTGAGCCCAGAATTTATATTGCGTGAGAAATTTGTTGGGTGAGTTTTGCCCCATTTTACGACTTCTTGCCAGATTTTGTTAAGTGAATCGCTGCAGTTGTTAGTCACACAGCTGTTAAGTGAATTTGGCTTCCCCACTGACTTTGCTTGTCAGAAGGTCACAAAAGGGGATCCCATAACACAGCAACCATCATAAACGTGAGTCAGTTGTCAAGCATCCAAATGTAAATCACATGACCATGGGGATGATGCAACAGTCATAAGAGTGAAAAATTGTCATAAGTCACTTTTTTCACTGCTGTTGTAACTTCAGGCAGTCTCTAAATGAATGGTTGTACATTGAGTGTCTTAATGCCAGGACAGCTAAGCAGAGTTGTCTCAGTCGTGGGCTAGAGATGAGGGGGAGGCAATGTCATCAAGAAACAGGAGGGAAAAAAGGCATTACTGGGTTACGTTTGTGCCATGGTGAGATTAAAGTGGAGAAAGGCACTAAATCAGGAGTATCCAACCATGGCAACATTAAGACTTGTGGAATTCAACTCCTAGAATTCCCCAGTCAGTCATGGGCATAACATGCTGGCTGGGGAACTCTGGGAACTGAAGTCAACAAGTCCTAAAGTTGCCAAGGTTGGATATCATTGCTCCAAGCCTTTTCCCCCTCAACTGGCTGTTTTCCACATGTTTGACACAAGGAGTCCTTCGTCTTCAGCCAGCCCTTTGCCAGAGGATGGGGTGCAGTCCAAGATATCTAGAGGGCACTCAGTTGAGGTAAATTGTCCTAAGAAGCCATCATACAATTTTATTGAGTAGCTTATGGCGTGATTCTATAATAACATAATTTGCATTGTTCCCTAGAAGTGAGCATGGTGCAGCACTATTAAATATTCTGTGATAGGCAGCCCACTGTTGAGATACCTTGCAGCTACCAAATATCCACTGTCAGTTGATTTGTGAATATTCTCCTTGGTGAATATTACTTTCAACTCGGCAGCCTTTATTGAAAAACACACATCGATTTTGAATGTGTCCTATTTTATTACATTAAAGCTCTACACCCACCCCTGAGAAGTAATCCATTTCTTAAATAAACAAGAAATAATGCCAATGTGAGAAATGAAGGGGAAGGAAACAGAAGTGCATAAATATCTCCAGAATGATGGGTATATCCAGGCTACCTGTTCTGCTAAATAAAGCTGGAGGGAAGATTGTCAGTGCACGTTTTAAATGCACCGTTGGGAAGGAAGAGGAAAAGAAAATTAATCTTTAGGAGAGAAGGTTGCCTATGCTGATAAATATTTCACATGTGCAAAAATATCGATCCAAAGAAATATATCAGAATTTAGAAGGTGAATCCCATTGGTGCGAATGCTACTTACTTTTCAGGAAACATATTTTGCAGCTTAGCTGTCAGTTGGGACCGGTAGCATTTAAGGGTGGATCAATGTGGTCTGGTTTTGCAGGTAGTTCTTGACTTAATGATCACAACAGAATTTCCATTGCTAAATAAAATTATTCTTAAGGTAGTCACGCTTGATTTTATGACCTTTTTTTTGGTACAGTTGTGAATCACTGCAATTAATCTCGCAGTCGTTAAGTGAATCTGGCTTCCCTCATTGACTTTGCAACTGAGAAGGTCTCAAATGGTGTTCACGTGATCTCAGGACACTGCAGCTGTCATAAGTCCATGTCAGTTACCATGTGTGTCCGAATTTTGATCACGTGATCCTGGGGATGCTGTGATGGTTGTAAGTGCAAGGACCTGTCAGGTCACTTTTTTCAGTGCCATTGAAACTCTGAATGCTTGCTAAATGAATTGTAAGTTGAGGTTTACCTGTATATGATTTCAACCCTCCAATATAATGTGCTTCTGTATTTGCTGTTTGAAAAATGGCAGCTAGGGACTTCATTGGTAAGTGTGGGCTCTGAAGTCACAAGAAATGGAGAATGGAGCACCGAATGTAGCAAGTTAAGACCTATGATCTTTAGCTTATAAATGCTATTTATGTATTACAGAAGGGAAATGTTTCACTTGTTGTATTTGAGTTTTAAAATAGGTTAGGAGATAGTGGACTAATAGAATATTTGTAACTTGTGATTGAACATTTGCAAATCCCGCTCCCTTCTGCCATAAATGTGATGTTACCTAGTTTGGTAATGAAATATCTGCGAGAAGACCACCAACCTCAGAGAGCACCAAGCACCCTACAGATACTGGACTTTTCAGGTGATTTCTGGAATGAAGAGATCTCAGTCCTGCAGTTTATCATATTGCTATTTTCTTTCTTTCTACAAATAATACAACTCAGGGTCACAGTTTCCAAAACTGCTTTCCATCCTTCTTTGAAAAATTCTAGAAACTGCAAGATTAAATATGGGTTGACTGCGACTGCTAACCGAACTAGTAATGGTACTAGAAGAAGAAAAAAGGAACACTCTTTTGGAGTTGTATTTTGTCTTTCATATGATACACAAATAGAAACATGTATTGAATTCCCCCTAGCTGTTCATTGCATGCCGCTTTTTCACATCCCTGCCTTTTTGCTTCCTGTCCAACTTGGAAGCTCTTATTTATTTTCCTTGGGGGTATACTGGATGAGGCCCATTATTGCATCATTCTTCATCACTCCCTCAATGAACTCCTTTTCAGCAATTTTGTCTGCAAAAACAAAACCAATGCGTACAATTAAATTATTTAGGTAACATGAAATATAAGGAACGGAGCGGGGCAATGGCCTAGTGGTGAAGACTCGTCTCCCACTTGGAAGGTTGAGAGTTTGATCCTAGGTAGCAGCAAATGTTTATTCTCTCACAAACAGAAAATATCTGCTGCGGACTCCATTTAAGTATCAGGAAGGCATCCAGCCAGTAAATGCTCAGCTCTACCCAGTCACCATGAACCCACCCCAAGTTAAAGGGACTACAGGGTCATGAGCTGCAGTGGCACAGTGGTTAGAATGCAGTACTGTAAGCTATTTCTGCTGCCTGCTGGCTGCTTGCAATTTGGCAGTTGAATCTCATCAGATTCAAGGTTAACCCAGTCTTCTGAGGTGGATAAAATGAGGACCCAGATTGTTGGGGACAATATGCTGACTCTAAACTGCTTAGAGAGGGCTGTAAAGCACTGAAGTGGCATATAAGTCTAAGTACTATTGCTATAATTCCCCTCCCCCCAAAAATATAAGGAAGGAATCATTGGGTTCATTGGTAACAAGTAGAGGTTAAGAGATACGTCATACAAATTATTTAAATGCTTTTAAGCCCAGATTGTTTCCTATTTTTTTAAAAAAATAGATCCTGGATTTTAAATCAGTACAGAGCAAGAGGTAATTGAGTGTGCAACAGAAAGTGGAAGATTTTGACAACATCATTTGGAATGAATGTTACAAACATTCCTGTATTAATTTGTGAACATTTGTGATTATGAAACTACAATAGAGCTATCATATCTGGGCTGCAAAATTTCAGATAGCCACTAGATGATAGCAAAATATCTCTTTGCTTCTTTCTCCATCCTGCTATGGTATGTACTGGTCTTTCAGATTCCTGCAGCCCAGATGCTGGTGTAGCTCTCATAATGATTGCTGTCTTGGAGAAAGGCTGTGTAATCTTGGGAAAAAGTATAAAAATAGTTAAGCTTTCCGAATGGAGAACTCTCCTCCCGTCACCCTTTTTCATTCCATGTTATGCACATATTAAATGAAACTCAAAAGTAGGTCAAATTTTAAAAAGATGGTTGGAGCTATGTTGACTATTTTTATTTATTAAATTTATATGCTTAACTGTGGTTTAACTGTGATTAAGCAACCAAGTGGTTACATATAATATGAGAGCTAATTCTTGACTATCCATAATTTCCTGATAGGCCAGAATAGGTTTTTATTGCACAACCCTGGAAATTTATGACAAGGTGAGAGAGAGAGAGAGAGAGGTCTCCCACAGATAAAAGGTGAGAGACCCTTAAAAGGAAAAAAAAATATTACTTTATATATGGTTCAAGCATGTTGGGTTTTTAATGTTTTTAATTGAAGAAATCAGCCAAAATAATTTGAGTCATTAAGTATCTAGATAGCATGCTCAGTAACTATATGTAACCATTCATATCCCGTAATATTTTTATTTATTAGTGCCTAATTGCATTTTCAGGAGGTATGTTTGCCGCAGAATGAATTGTCAGATCATTTGAGTTTAATCTTTTGCACAGACATTGCTTCTAGTTAGCCTGAATTGGTTCTGATCAGAATCCACTTTCCATGTGGGAAATTTGCTTGTTGCTAGAAACATTAATCAAAGGCACTCCTTGTTACCGAAAACAGGTACTCAAGGAGACCACCTTCTCCTGCTCCCATCAAAAGTTTGGATTATGAGAAGAAGACACGGGTTGTAGTCTACTCTTCAACCACTGAGTGGCTTTGGGTTGTCACTCCCTCAGTTTTTAAAGACAAAATAGTCAAAACTATTATAGAACAAATATGCATTGTGTTATATGTAATGTTATACAACTAATAACAATACGTAGTCTGGATAGGAGATGAAAGGCAAATTTACCAGCATCTCCCTTGCCAAAAAATGCCCACATCTTGTCAGCCCGTTTCTGGGGGGTGTTTTCATCGTCAGGCAGGGCTTTCTGTTCTTCTGGAGGAATCATCTTAAATATTGCCTGGCAGGATAAATGGAAACAAAAATTATAGTCAGTCTTTCTCTACAGCTAAGCTTCCTGATATTCTAAATCTTTGCATAGGATATTTGGAGCAACTGACTCTCAGCAATGGATGGCCTACTTGTCAGAGTTGTTGAAGATCCAGGAGCCCTTATCCTCAGCATCTAATCCCTGGCACCTGGTCCTCCATTGGCCCATATTCTCTAAACACCTAGGGACCCCATGGATAAGGTTTCTGAATGTAATCAGAACAGTAGGTTTGAAAATATCTGCCTTGTTTAGAAACTGTAAAGCTTGGGGAATCATCTAAAAGGACAAGTAAATACGAGGGCAAAGGAAGGTAAAAGGCAAGGTGGAAAAAGGAGGAGAGATTGAGTGACTACAGGAAAATGATGGTTTACAAGCATAGACAAAGTACAAGGGAAAGTTTTTTTTTTAAATCACATTTATTTCCCCATGCTCTTGTTTGCAACCCAGACATAGCAAACTCTGGGAAGGAGGTGCTGGCTTTGTATTCCTATGTCATCAGTTTTGTGCACAGGAGTAAGAATTTCCCAGCTCCTGCAGTGAGATTTGAAACTGGGATTCAAACTGGGAATTTTTTCATGCACATTTAGCATAATTACTGCACCACATTGTTTAAAAACTGATGCCTTTGAGTCAGCTGTAGCTTTTAGTGGTTTAATTGGCATGACTTGGAAGTGGTTTGCCATTGCCTTATTCTACTATGTTGAGTTTCCAGAATACTTTGCGAGTTCTTGGTTGGTCACCCATTCAAAAAAACACCCAGAGGACTCGAAGATGTAGCACTTTTCAGTTGAGTTAGGAAAACTGTATTGGCCTATAGTATTGGCCTATAGTTCTCATTAGTTCAAGATAGGATGGCCAACTTCTGGAGAACTTTAGGTCTCTTGCTTCTCATTTAATACTACTAAATCTAGCTCACCTGTGTATTTAATAATGAAACCATAGTCATTCTTTCTATACAGCTAAGCTTCTTGATATTCTAAATCCTTGCATAAGATACCTGGAGCAACTGATAAGGACTCTAGTAAATGTACCATATCTGGGCTGCAAAAATCCAGATGTTCACTAGATGGCAAATAGTTCAGATATCATATGCTTGAGGTAGAAGAGCATCAATGAATCCACGGAGACTTATCTGTATATTTTTACTTATGGCAGACCTTTTCAACTTGATACCTTTTATATGCATGGGTCTGCAACTCTCATAATTCTCAGCCAGCAAAACTGCAAGTTCTCTAATTACATTATAGATGTAAGTTTTGGCAATTATTTCTATGCTGAAGAGCATGAAATATGGATTCTGTATCCCAAAAGCATGATATGGTTTAGCCTGTTCAACAACACCTTTTCATCTTCCAAACTGAATCTTGATGTTGACGGAGATTGATCAGTTAGGGCTGGTTCACTGAAACTTTTCTCTTGCCACCAGTTATCAATATCTGGTTTTTATATGATGCGGTCATGACAGGCAGTAGTGTTGGATTACATCTCCCATCATCATTCATCATTGTTAATCCTGGTAGACGGTAGAATTCTAAAATATCTGATGCCCAGCCATCTGTGATGCCCCTGTTTTTCTGCTGCTCGTCCATAAGACAATTTCAATCAAAAGATGGAGCACATCTGCTTAGGATCTTACTTAGTTATATCTCACTGGAAGGCCTGTTAAGCATGGAGGTCCCTCTAATGGCTGATATTCTAAAAACCTAAATGTTAATGCCTCATCTTATAAGCTTTATTGAGAGCCTTTCGTAGCTCATCCTCCTCCAAGAATGTTGGGAGCAGAATTCCTGAAATGCCCATCTGACCATGCCAGTTCTGGGGAATTTTCTTGATTTACTAAGAACACATCTGGGGAACATTAAAAGACCATTGTCATATAAGCAAAAACAAGAGCTCAATAATATCCGATTACGACTTGGCTGCCCATCTTGAGGTCACCTGAGTTCTTATCCAATCTTATTTCAGTTTATCCTAGACTGAACTTGTAAACCCTTCTCTGATGGAGACTTAAGATTCTTTACATGCAATTTCCCTGCAAAATAGTGCATCTTTTTAGAATTCCCGTCTGCCATTGCCAGCACAAAATCTGCTGGGCTGCTTACGTATTTGCTCTGGTGTTTTGTAAAGCCTATTGAACCTAATCCTGTGTCTTTGATGAAGCAGTCCTACCATACAAAAGATAAATAGGTTTTTTCCACGTTTGCACACAAGCACCCCCCACAGTTCTTTCTTTCTCACTCCCTCTAATTTGTTCTGATAGAGTTGCTAAATTTAAAACTTTGTATTTGTCCTCCTTTCTGTGCTTTGAATTACAGCTTGACACATACAAATTAAGCAGATCAAGTTGTTTTCTTCACACATTTCTATGCCGTTACGCCTTTTATTTCTGCTTATTAAATGCCTGCTGGTGAAGGTGCAGGAAAATGACCTTGAGGGAGATGATAGAATTATGCCAGTTCTGTTGACAATGGGCAAAACAGCTTTTAAATCCACAACAAACTGATAATATTCTGAAGAGGTTCAGATGGACACCTCCCTAATTCACTGAAAGTAAAGGAGGGGGGTAAAACTTAAGATTCTTTTATTATAGCCACTCTCAATAAAAGTCATATTAATCTTGTGGGGGACTTCATGATTTGGTTTGTCTGTAAGGGCTGACACCAACCTCTCCAACAGCAACACTGTGAGGAGGGTTGGGCTGAGAAGAAAGCAGTTGGGCCAAAGATACCTATCTGGTTTCTTTAACTAAGGGAGAATAAAAATTACTAGTTTCTAGTTAAGGACCTTAATCATGGCACTATACAAGTTTAATGCAGTGTTTCCCAATCTTGGGAACTGTAAAACATGTGGACTTCAATTCCAGGATTCCACAGCCTGGCTCTCTTTTGAATTTCTTCGTTGCTTGAAGTGTTCTAAATATGTACACAGGACATATATGTAGTCTGCCACAAACCGCATATACATTTATTTGGGATAAACTACAGCCTCTATGTAGAATGTATTCCTTTTAACACCAAGGAGGCAAGACATTTCTAGTTAAGGGTGATTAATTGCTTTGATCTTATTTTCATTCTTCAAAACCAAATTCCTAGTGCTTACAACTTTTTAGAAGACTACCTGAAGATGTGATAACAATTTCCACTGGCAGGTGACACCAATCTGTTCCTAATGAGATCCAAAAGTTGTAAATCCTGCCTATGAAAAAGATGCCTAATTGATTAAAAACTAGTTTTGTTCTGGTTACATAATGTGAACTTTGGCTTTAGAAAATTGGGAATTTTTGAAGTGCATTATACACACGCACAATGCACAGCCCTGCATATTAATAAACTAGTGTACAGCATTAGCCTGATGTAATACATCACATTAAAATGAAATAAAACTTGGATTCAAACAAGCGGGTGATAAATGTGCAGAGCTTTAGAGATTAACTACTGCACAGCGTAATGTTTCATCTATAAAATGGAACAATACAGGGCTATTTTAAAAGCAGTACAAGTAATAGAGCCTGCCCATCATAGCCCTAAGTCTTGATGGCCATAAAACGGATCATCCACATCACTGACCAATTTTAATGACCTTTTTTGTGGCAATCATTAAGCAAACACCATGATCATGAAGTGAATGCCACACTAAGCAAAACAATGGTTCACTGTGGGCAGGTTTTGCCCAAAAATGGAAGTATGGGCTAAATATTCATAAAACCTAGTCACATGATGAGGGGGAAATGCTACAAACAGCTGTAATAATTTTATTATTGTAAGCCACCTACAGTAGCCACACAACAAAAAAGAGGCAAATAAATTTAATTATTTAGCACCCAAAGTGTGGTCATGTGACTGGAGGGGGATCCAGCTGTCAGAACTACAGAACTAGGACATAAATACCCGGGGGGGGGGGGATTCATTGTAACTTTGAATTGTCACTAAGTCACTAGTCATAAGTTGAGAACTACCTATATATCTTAAGAGAATACTTTGTTCTCAGTTGTGATTGGCTCTGCTGTCTTACTAAACTGAGTTTAAGCAGTTTAACAAATATATACAGAACAGTGAAAATCTTTGGTTCCTTTCTTACTGTTTGACCTCCTCTTTCTCCCTGTTTTCACATAAATGTTCCTTGAAATTTTTCAGGCTTTCTGAAGATTCCTAAGAAGAAAATATTGGACAGAGGCACTTCCAAATTTCAGAGCTTGTGGTCTGTTATTGCTCTCCCAAACTTTTCCTTCCAGATTTCCCTTAAATGCGATTGTGACTAAGAGTTGCATTTTAACTGAAGAATTTTTGAAGAAGTCACTGATTCAACATACTTGTTTGAAAAAAGGAAAAGGAAAGCGAATTTCAAAATCACCATCTCCCAGACGGTCTGCTCTGCCCCATTAAGCAGGGGTGAGGAACGATGGCCCCTTTATGACTTGTGGTGGACTTCAACTCCCAGAATTCCTGAGCCAATGTGATTGGCTCAGGAATTCTGGGAGTTGAAGTGCACAAATCATAAAAGAGCCATTGTTCCTCACCCCTGTATTAGAGCATTTATGGGGCATCTTTTGCAGATCCTGCTACAGATACTTTTAATCTCAGCAATTAATTTGGCTTTTCCCATTGCTGAATAAATTGTTTCTGAAGTTGAGAGTATCCTTAATATACTTCTCAAAGCTTATTTATTTTTTCAGGTTTTCTAACACCATTGTTTTAGCATTTGTTTTTATTGATTATGGTTTAATGTTTACTCTTTTTTTAAAAAAAGTTTTTGTTCTACCTTGTAACCCATCTAAGAACTGATCAAAACAAGCCTAGCTTAAAACATACATGTATATATAGGCAGGTGAGCATATGTCTCATGCCCCTGGCGAAGACTGACTGAGGGAGAGGAGGAACAGCCGACGGAGTGGAAGTGTGGCTCCGGAGGTTGTGGAGGAGGCTGGGGAAGGGCGGAGGCCGGCTGGGCAGTCAGAGGAGGACCCAGGCCCATCCCCTATCCATCCTAGGACACGCAGGGAGGAGAGGATAAGGGAGAGTTATAGTCTACTCGGGAGGAGAGGGCCTTGATCCTCTTCATGGGCTGCAGCTGTGACAACTGAATAAGAGTACGGACCTGCGTACAGGCGAATGCTGGAAACAAAGTGTGGAAATATCTCTAGTTTATGGTTTCTCTCTGAGTTTGGCGTCCTTCCCAGTGTGTGTTATCTGTGGATCTCCTCCAGCCCTTATCTTGCCTGGTTTGTGTTGCTTTTTCCCTTCTTCTTGTAACTGTTTGTGTGGGAGTTTTTTGGCTTCTGTCAAGAATATTCAGAGCTTGGAAGCAAAGTGAAGGAATAAAAGGGGCTTCACCTGTTTTCTGTGACTGTGTTTGTTTTGTATCCATCCTGGGTCGTCACATTATGCACTGAAAAAATATTCTGAGTGGAAGAACAAAATGGACATCTTAATTTGTTATTAGTTTAGCATCCCGTGTATCTGCCAATTGGATATAATCATTGTGATCAAAAACCACTGGCTAAGCTGAGCAGAAAAAAGACAACCCACTTTAAAAGTGATATGAACAGCACATTCCCTTCAGGTAATAGACATCTACAGAAAGTAAAATGTTTGCTGTAAAGTAAATAAATATAAGGATTTATGAATGAATATAAAATTGTTCTTGAAGAATTCTTGCTTTGTCTGAGATGCACGGCGTTGATAGAAAGAAGAATGGGGGTGCCCATAAATATAATTTGTTGTGAGAACTATGGTAACAACTAGTTTGAGGGCCAGCATTGGGCAATCAGGAGACCATGAATTCTAGTCCTGCCCTTGAGGCACGAAGCGAACTGGGTGACTTTGGGCCAGTCCCCCTATCGCAGCCCTAGGAAGAAGGCATATTGCAAACTGTTTCCGAAAAGTGTGGCTAAGAAAACGGGCTAATCTGGGCAGGGGTTAATATGGACTGGAAGGAAACATACAAAATACAAAAAATATTTTAAAAGAATCTGTTATTGACTTGAAGAATTTAGTTTCAGGATTACTTCTATATCAGGCTGCAGCTGAGCTTCAACAGAAGGAGATGAAACAAAGTGTTCAAGTAATTTTAGCATGGAGTTTGTTGGAATTTTCTCTGTGTCCTAAATCAGGGGTCTCCAACTTGGCAACTTTAAGACTTGTGGACTTCAATTCCCTGAATTCCTCAGCCAGCCTGCCCTAAATCAAATGATTGGGAATTGCAATCTCAAATGAGAAAGCCCATTAGAAGACTAGCTAAGGCTTTGTATTGATGGGAAAAAGTATTTTGTAGCTCAAATATTCTATTGATACAAGGCCTTAGGTTTGGATTAAATGATGGTGCTCTCTAAGGTTGGTTGATTTCTTACAGGCATTTCATTATCCAACTAGGTCATAACATCAGTGTCTTGTATTTCAGTTTAGCACTGGGGAGTACAGCTATACACACTCTGAAATAATATGTACAAAACTTTTTCCTTGAAGTAGAAAATTCTCACAACTTGGAAGAAACTAGACTTGTATATTAATTCTACTTAGTACCCCGCTTCCTTAAGTGAAAATCATTCTAGAATGTGTTATTTTAATGCAGTTTAGCCTTGGCTCCAGGAAGGTTGATGGAGCTATATAGTTAGTTTTTTCCAATTTATATCTTTTAAAACTACCCCAGAAGAACATTGGATCCAAAATATGATTCTGCGAATTAATATAAATCTCAGTTCCATTTAGGATTTGATACAATAACTTTGATCATGTAATGTTCCTTTGTAGTTAGTCTCTCTGTCCCAAGTGTGTAATGGAAATATTTGTAATTTATTTCATCAATTTGTTGCAGAGATTACCAAAGCCAGGAAATATAATTCCTCTTCTTTAAGAATAAATAAACAATATAGCATGTTTAAAATAGGACAAATATAGGCAGTCCTTATTTAGCAACTGCCTCATATATCAACCATTCACGATTGCAATGCTGCTGAAAAAATAACTGCGACAAGTCTTCACATGTATGACTTTTACAGGTCAGTAAAAGCAAAGAATAGCTGAAATAAGATCATAAGCACAGTTGTAGTTTCACTTAATGACCATTTTGCTAAATAATTGAGTTACTGGTCCCAATTGCGGTTGCTAAATGAGGACTAACTATAGCAATTTTTCCATATATTGGTCTATTTTTTAATTTACCACTGTTCTCTTTGTTTCTCCCCTCTATGAAAAATAATAGTAGAAATAATTAGGTCTTTGCCTGATCTGAAAAACCAACATGGTCTATGTATTTTTCATGCCTTCATCTTCTCAAAGTCTCAGGAATTTACTCTTCTGGGTGGAATAACAAAATTGAAAGGACTTCACAAAAACTCTGTGGAGAGAATCCGAGTCTTAGGTTCAACATTAATCTTTGATTGCTTTGTCCTTCTGTGGTTTGTGGTGCACAACTGGGAGGGAATCTAGAAACTGGAAAAGTAGAATTAAAATGAATTTCTTTTTCTTTAAAAAAAACAAACGAACCTTTTTTCTCAGAAAGGAGTCAGCAGAAGATGGTTGACACCCAAGAGGGAAAATTATGAGTGGATTCAGAACTATTTCTATTGTAAGAATTGTGCTCATCCTATTAAATAAGCCCAATAGTTTCACCTCTCCGCATTTGGGACAGGCTAATCCATTTGGGTGCAGGAGACAAGTATTAGCCTACGTAATCCATTAATTTACCACCTAGAAATGGATTGAGAAAGTCACACAACCATTAGCCATTATTCCCTCTCGATGATTACAACTGTCTTTATTTTAGCAATGACCCAGCTTCTTATAAGGATGGCAATTTGTATGGCTTGAGTTGGTCCAGGCAGGATGAGACCGGAGATCCAGTTAAGTTGAACAGGACCACATACTTGAATGGAAAGAATTGGATTTTACAAGTTTCCATCTACAAAAGGAGGCTTATTCTAAAGAATGTAATTCAAGGGGAAATGATGCGAATTTCAGAGGGATCAGACAGTAACAGGAAAGAAATAAACTTTTTCCACAAGCTTTCCTCACCAAAACCATTAAGCATGAATACCCACAGTTATCACTGTATTACAGATAGTCCTTGACTTACGACCACAACTGAGCCCAAAATTTGTTGCAAAGTGAAAAATTTGTTAAGTGAGTTTTGCCCCACTTTACAACTCTTCTTGCCACATTTGTTAAGTGGATCACTGCAGTTGTTAAATTAGTAACACATTTGTTAAGTGAATCTGGTTTTCTCCCTTGACTTTGCTTCTCAGAAGTTTGCAAAAAGAGATTCCATGACCCCAGGACACTGCAACCGTTGTAAGTCAGTTGTCAAGCATCCGAATGTAAATCACATGACCATGGGGATGCTGCAACAGTCATAACTGAAAAATGGTCATAAGTCATTTTTTCAGTGCTGTTGTAACTTTGAACGGTCACTAAGAGAACTGTTGTAAGTCTAGGACTATCTGTATTTGCAAGAAGACATTTTCATCACAGATTGGTTAATGTCCAACCCTTAAGGGTTGTCCCCAAGTCCCAACTCCCTGTCCCTTCCACAGAGCACCACCTCCACTTCCCTGAATGTTCTCAGCACTCACGGCAATGATTTCGAGAACTTCATTCTTGCTTATCTCTCCACTGCGGTCTACATCGAAAAGCGAGAAAGCCCATTCCAGCTTAAGGTCAGTCTTGCCAGATGAGGTCAGATGCAGTGCGATGATGTACTCCCGGAAGTCAAGAGTCCCATCATCATTGGTGTCAAAGCTTCGGAAGACATGCCGAGCGTAGACCTTGGGGTCCGAGTTGGGGAAGAAATTGGCATAGATCTTTTCAAAGTCAGCTTTACCGATGCGTCCATCGGGGCATTGTTTTTTGAAGGCGTCATACCATTTGACCAGCTCGTCCTCAGAGTACTTTGTGTTCATTTTCAGATCATCAAGGATCTCCTTAGAGATCATTCCGCTCTTCTTATTTCCCATGGTTTGGTTGGATGCTCACTTCCTAACACTGCTTCACCAATGCTGCTAGAATTAGCCTTTCTCTCTTGCCTCCACTGAGCTAGTGGAAGGGCAGATGACCAGAATACCTTATATAGGCTGCTTGGGATGGACCTTTGAACCTGCTCCTTGCCTCTCCTAATGGTCATGAATACACCAACGCGGATATCACACATATAAAGGGAGAGACTATTTTGGTTGCAACGATCACAGTTTCTCCAAGCTCCTTAGCACAAAGAAAATCAGCTTTAGACATCACTGGCCTATCTGCCCTCCGCCCTCTCAATCCTCCTAGCCTCCTTTAACAGCTCAACTTTATTCAGATGGTGTCAGGCTCAAGATAAGCGTGGGTGCTGGGAATTTTTTTTTAAAAAAACCCTATGAATGGGGAAAGATGGACAGACAGATAGACAGGCCATCTTTGTCACTGATGTGTTGGTCACTAAAAAGCTACTGAAGTATGTTTCAAATAGTACTTTAGGATTTAATTCTAGGAAGGATGGAAGGGAGGGAGTGAGGGAGTGAGGAAGGAAGGAAGGAAGGAAGGAAGGAAGGAAGGAAGGAAGGAAGGAAGGAAGGAAGGAAGGAAGGAAGGAAGGAAGGAAGGAAGGAAGGAAGGAATTATACACCAGGTTAAATTGTTTCCTGTCATCCTATTAGACCCACATGGAAAAATATCAGTAACCAAGAAATAGCTCCCTTTCTATATTTTCAAACTAACAGCTTTTCATTCAGATAAATAGGTGTTGTTTTCAGCAAAGTAAACTTACATACCTAACAGTAACTACACAAAGACAGAGCTATATTTCAGTGCACACAATCAGTTACTGTATACAGGTAGTCCTCGACTTACAACACTTTGTTTAGTGTCCATTTGAAGTTATGATGGCACTGAAAAAAAAGACTTGGGACCATTTTTCACACTTATAACCTCAAACTTATAAAC